>NW_022103958.1:32051477-32121682 GCF_000313985.2 Echinops telfairi
ATATATACTTAAAACAGTCATTAGGGCAGCAAACTGGTTGTTAAATTATTTGGATTCTACCACTGAATAAGGGATAGCATTGCTGATGTCAGATGGCTCTTGGCTCAAAGTAGAGAACATCAGAAAGATGTTTACTTGTGTTTTATTGACTATGCCAAGGCATTTGACTGTGTGATCCATAATGAATTATGGATAGCACTAGCTTTGAGAAAAATGGGGAATTCCGGGACATTTTATTGTGCTCCTGTGGAACCTGTACATGGATCAAGAGGCAGTTGAATGAACAGAACAGGGAAATACTGCATGGTTAAAATCAAGCAGGGTGAGCATCAGGCCTGTCTCCTCCCATCATACTTATTCAATCTGTAAGCAGAACAACTCATCAGAGACACTGGATTCCGTGAAGAAGAAAGCAACATCGGGATTGCAGGAACGCTTTACAACCTCTGGGCTGCACAGGACACAAGCTTGCTTGCTGAAGATGAGAAGACCTGAAGCACTCCCTCAAGAAGATCTACGATGACAGCCTCAGTGTGTCTGACAATGCAGTGGAGACAAGACCCAAATCCTCACCACTCGACCAATAGGTAACATCAAAATAAGCAGAGAAAAGATGGGCATTGTCGAGGATTTTATCTTTGTTGGATCCACAATCAATTCTCATGGACGCATCAGTCAAGAGATCTAAAGAACTGTGCTAGGTAAATCTGTAGCATGTTGAAGAGCACGGATGTTACTTTGAGGACTAACATATGAACATACCCAAGCCATGGTATCTTCATGGCCTCACATGCATGTGAAAATTGGACACTGAATAAGGAAGACTGCAGAGCTGATATATGTGGATTATAGTGCGGACAAAGAATACTCCGAGCACCATGGACAGCCAAAAGAATAAACAGATCTGACTTGGAAGAAGTACAGCCAGAATGTTCCTTAGCAGCAAGGATGGGGGACTTTGTATGACTGGGCATGTTTTCAGGAGAGATTAGCTCCTGGAGAAAGACACCATGCTTGGTAAAGCAGAGGGCCAGAGAACAAAGAAGAAGGTTCACAACACGAGGGACTGGCACCGTGGCTGCAACCTGGGCTCCACCATAAGCACCCTGCTGGAGATGGCGCAGGGCTGGGAAGTGTTTTGTTCTGGTGTACGCAGCATCGCTATGAGCTGAAGCCGACTTGACCCAGCAACCACAATACATTAGCCACGTTTAATAGCTGGGCGAAAGCAATCATTGGCAAGAATGCACAAAAATAGACATTCTCGTCCACGCTAATAAAACCATGGGGGAAAGGGGCATTCTCATTTCTTATGAACAATTGCAATCGCTAACTTTTCATTGTGATTGGAATGAAAGTTTGGAGAACTTGTTTGCTTTCCATTCAACGATGCAGACACCCTCTGTTTTGTGACATTGAGTGCAAGCCCCACAGGGTGAAACCCCCCTTGCCACTTCCTCCCGATGTTTACGGTTTTCATACATCCTCCATTCTGATCCCTTTCTGCCTTTTGGGTGCTCTCCCTGGGCAAAGTCGGCCCTTTCTTCTTGTCCAGTGCCTCCCATCTATCCCTACTCACCCTCACGGGCTATCCTTTGGCTCAATACTGAGCCACAGGGATGAGTTTGGTTTTAGGGCTGAAGAGCATCAAAGAGATACAGTCTTGGAGGTTCCACTAGTCTCCATCAGACCAATAAGCCTGGTAGTTTTTTAAAAGAATTTTTAGGCAGTTTTTTTTCTTCTGAATCCACGTTTCTTTTTTTTAAGTGTGTTATTTTGCACAGCAATATCTAACAAATTGTGCCCCAAATAGCAGGCAAGGCATGCCACATACAGCAGTCCAAATGGTTATCTCTCACATGAGAACAAATACCACACAGACAGAGTGCCACACCACTCGCTTCATAAAGTGTTGAGAACATATGAGGGGGGTGACTCCCCCAAACCTGACTTTTTTCAAAGCTATGTATTAAAATTTTTTTTACAAAACAACCTTATCACCTTCAAAGTACTCTCCATTACACTTACTACATTGGTCAAATCTGCAATTCCATTCTTGGAAACATTTTTCAAACTCATGTGTTTGGATGGCTGACAGCACCTCCCTCATCTTTTTCTCCACCTCTTCTATGCCATCAAATCACCGTCCGCTCATGTCCCTCTTCATTTACAGAAACAAAAAGAAGTCACACAGAATGATGGCTTGTGAGTAAGGAACCTAGGGCAAGAGAGCCATGCTGCTTTTTGCTAAAAAATGGTGCACCGAGACGGCTGTGCAACGGGATGTCTGCTTCCATAGGGAGAGAGAATCAACCACGGGCTCACTTTAAGGTAGCAGAGCTGTTAGGGGGGAATCTGTGGGGATGATATTTAAAGCAGGACTTGGACTTTATCTCTCACTTACCAAAGTGCAGGCTTTCCTACCGTGGAATACTAGCTTTCCAGATTCCCTCTGTTATAAGTTAGGGGATATAGTCCCCGTCATATTTCCCTCAGTGTTAGTTTCACACACCAAATGCGCTACCAGTGATATTTTCGTCCATTTGGGAAGTTGACGTATGTCCAAAATGAGGTTTGTCATGAATCGACATTTCACCTTTTTTGAAATCAGAAAATCACGTGTGCACCTGACTTTTCCCCATAGCACTAGCCTTGTAAGCTCTGTTCAACATCACAACAGTTTATGAGGTATTTCTCCTAAGCAGGAAACAAAAGTTCACAGCTGCATGCTGTTCTCTTAAATTGACCGTAACAAAAACCAAGGTTTGAGCGAAACTGCTTTCAGGAAAAAGTTCACTGTGACTACAGAGACCCTTCCCAGGAGCTGCCACTGGGTGCACTAACTCGGAGTGAGCTGCTTGATGTTCGCCTAGCAGGAAAAATGTGCACTAAGAAAGCTCTGCTGGGATCTCTGATTTTGGGGGGGGTACCTCTTCGTATATCCACAGAGTGGTTGTGAACTATAATTTTGCAGGGAAAGTGAGTCCAGTATTTCATTTGGTAGCTAGTGGGGAGGTTTCTAAAAAGCCGGTTAGTAGGACATCTTGTTTTACTTTGCCTATTGTGGCACAGTAATGAAATACTTTTTCAAATTGCATTTCTTTCCCTCTACAACCTTCCTCATGCCACGGCCCTTTCATACAGTTCCTCGTGTGGTGGTGACCCCCAACCATAACATTATTTTCATTGCTACTTCATCACTGTCATTTTGCCACTGTTATGAATTGGGCAACCCCTGTGAAAGGATCGTTCCACCTCCAAAGGGGTCACGACCCACAGGCTGAGAACCCCGGCTCTCCTGTCTGCCCCACCCCAATACATCCCTTGCTGGAAACTGAAAAACCCTCCCTTACTCGGGCTCTCTTTCCTGTCCCCTCAACCCTTTGCAGTGTTTTCTACTTACTGTTGATCCTGAGAGGAACCCTGGTGGTGTCGTGGTTCCCAGCTGAGCTGCCAACTGCAAGGGCTGCCGTTTGAAACCACCTCAGCTCTGAGGGAGAAGGATGAGTCTTTCCATGCCCCCTAAAAACGTACAGCCTCGGAACCCCACCGAGGCCTGGAGGGTGGCGAGGAGTCAGAGTGGACTCGGGCAGTGACTTTGAATATCTGAGTGGACCGTGAACGTTGCTGTCAAGTCCCCTCTGATCGGGGCAGCCCAGGTGTCTCCGCAAGAACTGCGCTCTGTAGAGCTTGCAGTAGTTACGTTTTCAGAAGTCGGTCGCCAGCCCTTTCTTCTGAGTGTGAGTTGGAGTTTTGCTCTGCATTTTTCCTCCCACGGTACCCAGGGCCTCCTTAGTATGATCACGCTCAGAACAGTCACCAGGGGTGGCCCGGGACCGTGGGGTTCCTCTGGTCTCCGGTTTACGGATGCTGGGGTGTGCATGGCCCATCGGTGCTTTGGATCGATTCTTTCCACAGCTTGGGTTTGCTACACGCTCCTTTCCCTGGTTAGGAAGAAACGGGATGCTTCATGTGGCTGACTATGAACAGTATTTTAAGACCGCAGTTGCTATTCACCAGAGAAGGATGTCGAACGCCGTCTTTGTGGACTACGTTACTGTGGATGACTGGGGACCCTGCCCTGAGCTTGCAGGCCCAAGGACTCGTTTCTTTGGGGTATTTGTTTAGAGCTACAACATTTCCATAACTTAGTCTCCTCTATGCTCTCTGAAGACATTCTGTGGGTGTCCGTCTGACCTCCTCTGGCTCTCGCGGCTGGCTGTCACAAGATGGAGGTCAGACATGCCTATAGCTGCCTACCCTTCTTACCCCATTCTGACACCAATTGTCCATCCCACGGCCCTCTCTCCTTCTGTGGCTGGGTTTTTTGAGCATTCACTGCAATGGCAACTCAGAACTCTCAGAAACTGGACTTCATTAGGAAAGAGGCTACCATCCAGGTGAGAGATGCTCAGGATGAGATTTCTTCTCTGATGCGCCCACAGGCAGACCTCGCTGGTGCTCAGCCACTTAGCCTGACCAGCGCTCTGTTCAGCAATGTTACAAAGTGCCTCTGGGGCTGCCAATAAATGCCCAAAGGGCATGCAATGCTGCTATAAACCTCAGCCCAAAGGCACCCAGCTCCACCTCCCATGGTCAACAAACTCAGTTCAGCTAATTACTTGCCGGAGTTAGCCCACTCCATAGGCCAGCCTCCTGCCCAAGGCACTCAGGTTTGCTTGCTCTGTGGGCTGGGAAGTCCAGGGCTCTGGCTCCTGGCTCTGCTGTTGCTGCTTCTCTGCTGGCTCCTGGCTCCAGGAGGTTCAATGGACCGAGGGACAGGCTCCACTCTGGTTCTTCTCGCTTGCTGCTAGGAAAATCCCCTTCTGCTTGCGAGATGGCAGGCAGGATGCCAATCACCATTAACCCTGTAAGCAATCACTCCCTGCTGAATCGAACTATCCAATCAGCATTTTCTCCCACCTTCAGACCCAGCCCCATCTGGTGGAAAAACAAGGTCATTTGGTAGAAGTAACTAACAAAGGTCATGGCCGGAAGAGGCATAGTAAACAATGCACTGAAATAGTTCCTTCTCTATTCATGGGTGTGTTTACAGCACACAAAAATAACAACAGACAACTCCCTGCCATCGAGTTGATGCTCGCGAGGTCGCTGTAGGGCAGGGAGACAGAGCCGCCTGTGTGCGTTTCCAATCGACACGGGGCGGAAAGTCCCGTCTTTCTCCTGCCGAGGGACCAGTGGTTTCGAACTGCAGACGGAGGAGAACCCTACATGTATCTGTGAGGCCCATCCCATCATCTCCCCGCCCTGTCCAGTCTGAGGGTCTGCTATCCACTGGTAGCCCACTGGTAGCATGGTCACTGGACACCTGTGAGCGCGGTGAAGGAACATGCAGTACCAGCGGGTCGATCCCCACGAAATGATCAAACCTCGCTTATTTCTGGTAGGCCCGACTGCTGATCCCATTGTTGCTGTTCTTAATGAGATGGCACCACATAGCACCCAGGGGATCAGACGTCTCAGCCTGCCGCCCAGGGGCCAGGTTCTAGGGAAGGGTCGGTTCACCACAGGAGATGCGCGGCTCTGAGTGTATAGGTGTGCGTGGATGGGTCTATGGGCATGGGGTCGCCGTATAAAATGTGTAAAATGACCTGTTTCTGTGGATCGCGATACAAATGTTCCAAATGCTTGTCTCTGCAGATGGGCGTAGACAAGCATTCTGAGCAGGCTGGCTGCGGGAGGAAGGCGGCCACGAGACAGCAGCTACAGGGGTCGGTGCTAGTAAGGAGGTGCTGGGGGCGGTAACCAGCCAAGATCAGTGGGTGGGACGCACAGGGAAGCTCCTGGGGAGAAGAGCCCTGGCCCTGGCTCCCCTGAAGCCCGCCTCGTGGGAAACCCTCTGGGGCCCTTCTCCTTTGTCCGACAGGGTTTGGAGGAGTCCTCGTGGTGCATGCAGTGGGCTGCTGACCACGGCAGACATTCTGATGAGCACGCATGAGAGTGGGGAAAGCAGAAGCAGATACAGGGGTGGGAACAGAAAAAGACCCACACCCCTCCACTTCCAGCTGTGGCTGCAGGGGTACGGCAAGGCAGTCACCTGGGCAGCGGATCAGGAGACTGGAAGGTAGGGCAGTGTTTCAACAGCACCTGCAGATAAGGGTTTTCCTCAAACCGATTCTGAGAGTCCCTGATACAGGAGGCCCCAAGCGCTTTCTGTTCTTCCGCTCAGCCTTCCTCAGCAGTTGATTTTCAAGTGCACTGCTTGCTGATGGCAAGGGCTGGAAGCCTCTTTTGGTGCCCCATACAACACCCAAACGCTGGAGCCAGTGGGGCAATAGCAAACTTCCTTCTCAAGCAAACCTCTTCTATCAGGGGGGAATCCCCTGCAGAACTTTCCAGCAGACATCTCCCACCCCTCAGTGGACCCAGCAGACCCTTGCCTAGGACTAGGCCAACGATAAGCTCGGGAGCTGCCATCATCGGCTTAGGCACTCGCGATTCACTCCCTATGGCTGGGCACACGCGCTGGACCACGGTAGGGTCTTTGCAGCCATCAGTGGCCTCTGCAGCATGCAGGGAGTGGGTCCTTCACCCAGGCCCTGACCTTGGTCCGCAGCCCCAGCCACCACTCTCTTTGGCCTCCCTTAGAAAGATCCACCTTCTTCATTTTTTAATCAGAAACCCTCCCACCCATTTTTGGAAAAACTTCTTACCTCTGAGGAAGGATCTTATTCCCCTTCTATCTCATCCCCCTCTAGGTTCACATGCAGCCCCACCCACCCAGAAGCAGGAGGCAAAGGGGAGGGTGGGTGGTCGGTCAACCCAGGCCCAGGGAGGGAGTCTGCAGCGCCCCACATGTATCTGGAAAGGACGCCTCCAAGCCCAGTCTTCATTCACTCTTCCTTCCCCCAGAGCAGGTGTGCTGGGGACCATGGACTTCCACCCTCTGAGCTAAGGCCAGCCCACGCTGGACCTGATCTCCAGGGTCTCCACGAAGCACCACTGCAGCCACAGGCACCAATGTTTCTGCAGCTGCTGGCGGGGGTATGGTGTGGGGGACGAGGAAGACCACAGGTTGGACTTGGACCGTCCAAAGCCCGCGCTGCTTACGATGACCTGGCATAAATCCCTTCACCTGTCACGCTGTGGAAGGGGGATGAGGACACCAAGCCCACTGCACTGCAATGCAGATTGTGTGGCTCTGTGAGGGCAACTTCTTGGCTTAATGACAGTAGCCAACACGAGGTGTCCTAGGGAACTACAGGGGTGGGTGGTGGGCGATGGGGAGGGAAAGGGGATTGGGGGAGTCAATAGTGAAGGTGGGAGGGGGAGGGAGCACTAGAACTGATCATGATTGCACCTCTCATGTGAAAGGCAATTTCACCATGGGCAGCAGGGTGGGGTGGCGGGGTGGGGGTGGGGGGCTGCTCTAAGACAGTTGTGGGAGTGATTGTACAGTCCCCCTGGTATGATGGAACTACTCAATTGTATGCTATGTAAATTATGTGCTGATGAAATTGTTGGGACAAAAACAAAAAGACACATTCCTTCCACTTCCTGTTCCTTCTGAGGCACACAGCTCCCTTGACCTTCAGAGCATGGGGCAGAAGGAAGCGACTGTATTTGCTTTGCGTTCTGCTTTGTTAGAAATGAACTTGTTCGTCACTAAAGGTTCCTTGTCCTCTTCAGTTTTACATTCCCTCCTAGTTACTACTTGCTTTTCTGAGGGTGGTCTCTAATGTACTAAGTCCATACATAGTCCAGGAAGCCCACATACATGTGAAAGTATGCATATGAACATATGTACATATGATATATAAAGCATAGATGATAGATATGCATAATAGATCATTTCATTACAAGACACTCATTTACTGCTTGAAAGGTGTTCCCTGGCTAATGGGAGATTGGCATTGTTTGGGCTTTGCTGCCCCCTGGTGGTCACTATGACGTTTAAAACAAAACACTCAAACCAAACCCATTGCCAGGGAATTGATTCTGACTGGAGGACTGTGTAGAACTGCCCCTGCAGGGTCCCAAGGCTGTGATCTTGACAGAAGTGGACTGCCATATCTTTCTGACTCAGAGCTCCTAGTGAGGTTAAAGTGCCGAATTTTACATTAGGATCAACCCAAGCCAAATCAAGCCCACTGCCTTGATTCCGACTTGTGGATCTTTATGGGAGCAGTCAGCCTCATCTTGCTCCCAACAAGTAACTGGTGGGTTTGAACTAACACTGAGCAGTCCACCACTGATCAGACAGCACCACTGGGGCTTTGATTAGGAGCCAAGAGCTTTCGCTAGTGTGCCACCAGGGCCCCAGAGGTACGAAAGCACTTAGTAACCACAGTCTCACTAAGGAGCTGGGAGCAGCGTGGCTCTTTCACTCAACACGAGGCTGGTGACATTTCTCTCCAATCACCTCGGCCCCCGCATAGCATGCTTGCTGAGGTCAGCTACAGCTGACTTGTTCCCCAGGGCCTTCTGTATGTAAACCAGGCCTGCCTCATCCTCACACCCGCCCACATCTTTTCGTCCATCATCACAACTGCTGTGCCCTTTCATCTTGCCAAGGTCTCCCGGACCCTCACTGGCCCTCCACTTTGCCAAACAGAATGTATTGGATCCCACCTAATGGCATGTCCAAGGAATCCCGGTGGCCTGGCAGGTCACATTGGACTTCTAACTGCAAGGTCAGCAGTTCAAACCCACCAGCCACTCTGCAGGAGAATTATGAGACTGTGTGCTCCTGTGAAGATGTACAGTCTTGGAGACCCTCTGTAGGGTCGCTATGAATTGGAATTGACCTGATGGCAATGGGTTTGGTTTGGGTTCTTTTGAATGACATATCCAAGGAACCTTGGTGGCACTGTCAGGTTAAGCATTGGGCTGCTAATCACAAGTTCAGTAGTTCAACTCCACCAGCTGCTCTGTGGGAGCAAGATGAGGCTATTCACTCCTTATATAACGCTTTATACTGTCTCAGAGACCCTATGAGTGGCTCTGAGCTAGAATTGACTCTGTGGCAATAAGTTTGTTTCTAACAGTGAATGGCATGTCCTGGTAGCATAGTGAATTACATGATGGATGGCTAATCCCACGGTGGTGGTTCAAATCTACCAAATGCTCCATGGGAGAATGATGAGGCTCTCTGCTCATGGGAATCTGAACCCACTTAGTGGCAGTGGGTTAATGATGTTGTCCAAAGCAAGTAAATTAGACTACTGTGAGCCATGGGATCTCCTTTGGCTAACTTTCCAAAGATCCCTAGCTCTTTGGCCCTTCTAACATTTGAAATAGCTTCTAGCATCACAGCAACATGTAAGTCACTGGAGCACAATCGGTTGACAGATGGTGACCTGAGTAACAGTAGCATATTAGCAATTTGATCTGTCCATTCTGGTGTTAGTGGCTGTAATAGTTTAGGTACTTTAGGAGAAACAAATCCACAGCAACTCATATATGAGAGTTTTATGTAAAGAAAATGTGCATCATGAAAACATCCCAACCCAATGCTGCCCAAGCCCACAAGTCCAACATTAACCCAACACCAGTCCACAAAGTCCTCCACCTCACAAAACAGAGGCAATGATGCCGACTGCAGGAGGAAAGCTGAGTCAGTGAACGAACAAGCATCTCAGCACTAGCAGGGGTCTTCACATGGCTGCTCCAGCACCCAGGGCTGCATCGGGATAGGTCCATGTGGCTTCTCCTTGGGGATGTCTTGTAGGAAGTCAATCTTGCAAGCTGAAGCAGGGAACTGCTAAGGCAGCTGCACCCGGAGCAACCATCACAAAACAAGAGACCCGAGAACTAGAAAGGCAAGGCTTCACCACCCATTTATCCCTCTGCCTTTCAATTAGCCCCACATGTGTTTATCGGCCAGGCTGGCACAATTAACTAACTCAATGGCTCTGTGGATTGTTTGCAGTTATAGTTACTATGAATAGTATTGCTATGACTAGTCTTGTACAGATCTCGCGGTGTGCGTGTATAAGCATTTCAGTTGAGTATGAATAGGAGTACCTCAGATGTGTAGATGACACAACCTTGCTGGCTGAAAGCGAGGAGGAATTGGAGCACTTGCTGATGAAGATCAAAGATTTCAGCTTCCAGTATGGATGACAACTCAATGTAAAGATCAAAATCCTCACCACCGGACCAATGGGTGACATCATGGTAAGTGGAGAAAAGTCAAGGGTTTTGTCTTGCTTGTGTCCACAATCAATGCTCATGGAAGCAGCAGTCAAGAGATCAAAACATGTTTTGCACAAGATCTCCTTAGAGTATTGAAAAGCAAGGATGTTACTTTGAGGACTAAGATGGGCCTGACTGGAGCCATGCCCTTTTCCATGGCCTCTTATGCATGTGAGTGTTGGACATTGAATAAGGAGACAGAAGAAGAACCGATGCATTTCAATTGTGGTGCTGATGAAGAGTATTGAAAACACCATGCACTGCTGACTGCTCAAACGACACACCAATCGATCTCAGAAGAAGTACAGCCAGAGTGCTCCTCAGAGGCAAGGATGGAAAGGCTTCATCTTACATTCTTTGGACATGTTGTCAGGAGAGACCAGTCCCTGGAGAAGGATATCATACTTGGTAGAGGGTCAGCAAAAATAGGGGCTGTAACAACGGGCTCAGGCCTAGGAACACTGGTGTGTTAGACTAGAGGAACAAATTCATAGACACTCTGTATATTAAGAAAACAGTCCAGTCCAATTCAACTCTGTAAGTCAGATATTAGCCCATATGTCTGATACCAATCCACAAATTCCTCTATAGACTCATGCAACATACACAATGGCACCGAGTGCAGGAAGATCACAGGCCAGTGGGTGGAAAGTCTTGTGGATCCAGTGGCAGTGGAAGCATCTCAGTGCTGGCAGGGGCCTCCACGTGCCTCCTCCGGCCCCAGGGCTCTAGCATAGCTCTATGTGTGTTGTCAACAGGATTGTCTCGTGAGTATGTGTCCCGCCTCCAGCAAGCTATTTATCTCCGTGGTGCCTCCAAATGAGGTCATCAAGCTGTGACCTGATTGCCAGGCTAGACTCCACCCTCCACAACCTGACACCAGAGTATGCAGCTACCACAAATGGTGAGGAGGTGCAAGCCCAGGCAGACCTGCTTTCTGTTGTGCCTTGGGTTGCTGTGGGTTGGAATCGATGGCACCTGACAACCATAGAGCTCAGAGTGGAATTGCTAGTGGTCTCAGGAAAGTCTGAGATGGAATTGGGTGCGGGTTGTTCATCTGAGCTGTGGTGTGGGGAAGGCCTGGGAGGAGGCTATGGCACGTGAGACCGCTGGCATACAAGATCCATGGGCTCATTCTCTCATTTGTGACTCAGGAGCTTCGCGCACCTCACCCTGGCTTCAGTATCTGAGTAAGGGGGTAGACTGTGTGACAAGGGAGCAAGGTCAAGGGAGGGTTCCTCATGACGGGGGCCTTGGGCCTTTGCTAGGGAAGCTTGTCGAATCACACGATAATTGCTCCAGACAAGGCCAGGGACGCAGGGCCATCCTGAAGTACGTCCACACACAGCAGGTCGCTGCCCAGGATATGGGAACTTTAGGAGGATATTCCTACCTCCAGGTCTTAGTAGGCACCAGGGGGTCCCATTGCCACGTGTCATTTGTCACACTTTCTTCTCCCTGTGACCGGTGTTTTGGCTGGAGAAAGCAAGACGCAGGGCTCCAGGCAACAAAGCAAGCGGGTGTTTATTTGGAGACTGCCTCTTCTATTTTCCTCGGTGTACCAATGCCGCACTGTTTCGGTGACCGAGCTTTATAAAAGTCCTGATACCTGGTCGAGAACGTTCTGTCATCTTTGTCTTCTTTACTGGCTAGGCTTCCCCCGTTACACGTGCAGAGACGCGTTAGCATCGCCTTAGCAACTCCTCCCGGGACTGCTGTTTAAACGAGAGCACCCCATTTCAGTCCTTCATGGAGGAAGCAAGGACATCTCGTGGTGCAGCCGGGAAGTGCTCAGCTCGCACCCACTGGGCTGCTGCGTGGGAGGAAGATGGAGTCCTCTGCTTCTGAAAAGATCTCCGGCCTTGGCCACGCGATGCAAGTTCTATTCTGACCAGTAGTCTCTAGGACTCAGGTAGCCGAGGGCAGTGGGCTTGGCTTGGTTGAGAGGGGATTGAAATGTCCACATTCATGGAGTCTTCCAGTGCCCACAAATCATGCCGCCCTTGGGTGCCTTCAGTCGGCGATGACACGCATGCTGTCATGTGAAACAAAACCAACTGTTGTCTGTCCTGCACCATCCTCACAAGAGCAAGCATGTTGGAATCGATGATTCCAGCCACTGTTAAATCCAGTTTTTGACGCGCTCCCTCTTTATTTCGCTCACCTTCTATTTGACCATGCATTAGGTCCTCTTCCGACGGCTGGTCCCTCTAGAGACCCTGCCCGAAGCACCGGAGGGAAGTCTTGTCCTCCTCGTGTCTCAGCAGCATTCTGGCTATTCTTCTTCCAAGAGAGGTCGCTCTCCTGGCCACTAAGAGCACAAAACCCAAACCCAAAACCTCGCCGTCATCGAGTCCGTTCCATCGCATGGTGACGGTCAAGGGCAGAGCAGAACTGCCCCTGGGGGTTCCACCGCCGTCACTTTCCTGGGAGGAGAAAGCCTCCTTTCTCCTGCAGAGCGGCTCGTGGCTTCCAACTGGTGACCTGGCAGTCAGCAGCCCACCATGCAGTCTAACGTGTAGCCCACTCGGCCTTACTCTGCGGCAGTCCGTGGTCTATCCAAGATTCTTGGCCAACATCATGATTCAAAGGCATTAGTTCTTCGGTCTTCCTTTTCCATTCACTGTCTGACTTTTCCATGCAAGTGGGGCAGTCTGGCTTGGGTTTGGTGGCCCCAGTCGCTGGTCCCCCTAATGCGCTCTCTGCTTTGAACACATCGATGTGGTCTTTTCAATCCCATGCAACGTATCCTATTGATTGCTTGGCGGCTGCTTCCATGGATGCGGACTGTGGAGCCGAGTCAGATACAATCCCTGAGGACATGGAGGCTGTCTGTGGTGATCGCGATGGCCCTGCTTTTCAAGTCGTAAGGAGTTGCACTTCTCTCTGTTGAAGGTGAATCCCTACTCAGGCCAGATGCACGTCTTCTCTGATCGCATCCGTAAATGCCATAGATCGGAATCCACGTCAGGCGATGAGTTTTTGAAAATGACTCTTTGAACACTTCTTTCTCTCACAAAGAATTCTGCTTTGTTTTTTACAGTTTATGTGTGTTGGGAGAATGTCCACAGCAGATGTGCACCAATTCAACAATTCCTAGAGGTACAGTTCAGAGCCCTGATCTCTTTCCTTTTAGAGTTGAGCAACTACCTCCATGCTTAATGCTCTCGAGGTTTCTGTGCAAAGGGCCCGCGCATCGTCTGTTGCATGTGCTGATGTTTGATGTACTGATTTCATATCCAGAAAACTTGCTAAATGCACGTATCATGTCTAATAATTCATCTCTGCATTCTTTGAGATTATTCCAGTGTATAATTCTACCTGTGAGTGGAGACTCTAGTAGCACAGTGGGTTCTGCATTAGACTGCTAACCACAAGGTCAGTGGTTCACACCCACCACCTGCTCTGTAAGATGAGGCTGTATAAAGATTTATAGCCCCAGAAACCCACAAGGGCTGGCTGTTCTATCCTGGTCCTATATGGTAGTGGGTTTGGTTCTGGTTTATGGGTAAACATAGCCTAATTTTATTATTTTCAACCCTTACCCAATTGATTTTCCTATCTTTCTGCTTAGAATTGGATGAGAGTCTTAACGATGATGTTGGGTAGTGACAGGAGGCACCTGTGCGTTTCTTGTCATAAGAAAGGGAGACGTCAGCAGCTCAGCATTAAGTACCATGTTCCTTATATTTAAATATTTCTCATGAGTATGTATTTAAGACACCTGGCGAGGAAGTCAGAGCCAGAGCACCCAGTTAAAGCTTGCCTGGCTTCCTGACACAGAGAAACCGTGAGATAACAAATGTGGGGGTGAGGAGGTGATTTGCTTTGCCAGAGAGGATAATATAGAAGGGATGCTATTTTGCCCTCAAATTCCAACCTAAGTTGTCGGTCGCACGATGCAGCAAAAGGGGTAGAAACAGTAAAATAGAGATGAAAATAGAGATACTGTTTCTGCAGCAAAGAGGCTGTAGAAACAGTAAAATAGAGATGAAAAAATCCACCTTAGAGGAGCGATGGTTACATGTGATGAAATGAAGCTTAGCATAATGCCTGCCACCCAGAACACACCTAAAGGCATAGCTCTGTCCGTCCTTTCCCCTGAGGTCACCCAGATCACTCAACCACAAACAGCACTGGGGCACAGTGGAGGTTCACATGCAGGAGAATGAAATTGAGCCTCTTCTGCACACCGTATGTGAAAATTGACTCAAAAAGATGTAATATCCTAAATAAAAGAGCTAAAATCAGATGCCTCCTAAAACACTAAGGATATTTGGGGGGGGGGGGCATGATGGACTCTCAGATAGGACACAGAAAGCACAAACAACATATATTAGACCTCACCAAAATGGAAAACCAAAAATCCCTTTTGGGCACCAAATGATTATTCTCAGGAAAATGAAAATAAAGACAACTTAAAGAATGGGAGACCCTATCTGTACCAGTGCACATCCTCTGGTCTAGCCAGACTTGCAAGGTAGAATTTGGTACCGATAGGAACTGGAAACACAGGGAATCCAGGGCAGATGATCCCTACAGGACCAGTGGTGTGAGTGGTGATACTGGGAGGGTAGAGGGAGAGTGGGTAGGAAAGAGGGAACCGATTACAAGGAACTATATGTGACCTCCTCCCTGGGGGACGGACAACAGAAAAGTGGGTGAAGGGAGATGTCGGACAGGGCAAGATATGACAAAATAATAATTTATAAATTATCAAGGGCTCATGAGGGAGGGGGGAACAGGGAGGGAGGGGAAAAATGAGGACCTAATGCTGGGTGCTTAAGTGGAGAGGAAATGTTTTGAAAATGATGACGGCAATGAATGTACAAATGCGCTTTACACAATTGATGTGTGTATGGATTGTGATAAGAATTGTATGAGCCCCTAATGAAGCGATTAAAAAAAAAGGAAACACCTATAAAAAAAAGAATGGGAGAACATACTTGCAAATGACATATTTTATAGGCTTAATGTCCAGAATATACAAATAATTCCTACAACCCCATGACAAAGACAATCCAACCCCTCACCCACAGGGGGGAAAAATGGGCAAAGGGTTTAGACATTTCTGAACAGAAGATACTGAAACGGGCACTAAGTATATGAACCGATGCTTAACATCATCAGTCATTCGGGAAGTGCCAATCAAAACCACAATGAGGTCCCAGATCCACAAGGATGAGTGCCATCAAAGTAAGTGCTGATGTGGGGAAAGACGGATCCTCCGCTGTTTAGTGGGAAGAAGATAAAGATGGTGTGATAGCTGCAGCAATTCTACTCCTAAGTATAGACCCCAGAGAGCCGAAAGCAGGGATTCGGACAGATTCTACACCTGATGGCAAACTTTTATGCTGTGTCATTTTACCACAGTAATAAAACCAAAGAACATCTGGTCCATTGTACCCTTCCTATAGGCTAATTCCTAGATCATGTCAAAACACATCGTCTAGAAATGGGATAGAGTAGTTGATAAGCAAATTGAAGATATCTGGGTGGTGTCATACTGGGCTCTAGTTGGGCTGCTTAACCACAAGGTCAGCAGTTTGAGTCTACCGACTGCTCCCCAGACTTACCGGCTCAGAAACCTAGGAAGCATTCCGCTCATTCCCACCACGTCGGAATCGACCCGATGGCAGTGAGCTTGGCTTTGGGGAGATGCCCACCCGCTGCACCGCCTCCCCTTCCTTTCCTGTCAGGTCTTCAAAAATACCACCCTAACACAGCGGACTCTGGAGTTCCCCAATTTTGCCCTGATAAGTTGGATCTATCCTGGCTCAGGCAGCGGGGCCGGAGGAAGGATCCATTTCACAGCGAGTGGCACAAGGCTTGATTTCAAATTAAGCTTTACCATTGTTTGTGGTTGCTGTTAAAAATAAAGGATAACATTGTGGTGCCTGCTCCTGAGCTCTCTCTCTGCTATGGATGTAGGCTGCAGTGGGGAATGAGGCCGTCCAGTTCACAAGCGGGCTGAATAAGGCTAAAGGCCACCTCTCGCATCTTTTCTAGGATCCTTGGCGGGTTGCTTTTTCTCTGAGACGTTTGTTTTTCCTACATACAGAGTGGGAATAAGAAAATTGACCTCTCTAGGGGCATATTGCTTAGGAGACAGATGAGGTTTTCTGTTCCTGTAAAGGTTTACAACCTCAGACACCCAGAGGAGTAGCTCTCCTCCATTCGGTAGGGTCGCCATGGGTCAGAGTCAATTTAATGGCGGTTGGTTTTAGTGTGCTTCGGGTCAAAGTGAGGATTAGAGATCTTGGGAAAGCATTTGGAATTTGGTAGGTTTTCAGTACCTTAAAAAAAAAAAAATCTGTCCTGACAAGAGGCTAAGTGGGGACCGATGATGGGCACACATCGCTTGATGACAGTGTCCAGGGACCAGAGCATCGATAAAGTCAGGGAGCTTGACAAGCTGAGACTCTCGTGTCCCATCCCAGATCTACTGAACAAGAATCTGTAGCTCTCCACAGCCCCAGCGATTCACAGGGTTTGAGAGGAGCTGGAAATCCTGCAGGCTTCCTCAGTTCCACACCAGCAGTTGCCACTTTGAGGGGAAAATGGACAAGTGGCTCTTAATGGCAGCAGTGGCCAGGATGGGTGTGCAAGCATCTGAGAGTGTTTGCTGCCATGAGACAAGAGTGACTTCTTGGCAGAAACATGAACTCCAGTGGGGATTTGCTCTTGCACAGACAAGCCACACCACTAATCTGAATAAATAAGCATCAATTTTATTGAATCATGAATAATTTAAGACTGGTACAATCAGGTTTATTCTCTATGATGTGGGGCGTGATCTCCAACAGATTATCGGCAAGTTCAAAACCTCATGACAAACGAAAATTAAATAGGGAGGGAGAGAAGGGCGGGAGGAAGGATGAAACATACCGTACACAAAATACTCAATTCCTAGTTTTCTCTTTAAAAATGGCTAGAAAAAATTCATCAAAATGCAGCACTTTAATCAATTATTTACAATTTCTATGTTACAATGAGAAAAATGTACATCTTATAGAACATATTTCATAAACCGCTCCACTGGAAGTAACTAGGTCAAAAAAGCAAACCTTCCATTCAATATCCACAGTTGGATTTTTTTTCTCTCGAAGCAGATTCGCCATGATCACACACAAAAAAATTGAATACACAGAACCTTGACGTTGAAGCATCAACAACAAAATCTTTGAAAACGTCCCCAAGGTCTAACCAAGGTCTAGATGCGCCCTTTCCTTTGTCCCGTCCCCGCTCCCACCCCCCACCCCCACCTTAAATTAAAAGGTCTTCCTAGCTATTTATGGCCGGTATGCTTCTTAGCAGTTTGGAAAGAAAACTTTTGGCTTCCATTGGTAACTCAACATAAAATGTTGCATAGAATTTCATACATTTCAAAATCAGCCTAACTGTAGAAAAAGGCAAAATGGAAGCATTTTGGACAGAGCCCTAAGTGAGCACAAAGTCACTTTGTCGATGGTGAGTGACACAAAGGGAAATATGCTCAAAGGAAGAAATGTGCATAGCAGACAACCCTGCTTCCCAAAACTTTAGGAAGGACCCGAGTTGTGGCACCTGGCCAGGGTAGTGCTGCTTGGAACGGCCACTCACCAATCGGACCGCACCAGGCACAGAGCTCTCGGGTGTGAGCCCAGGAGCATTGTGGCAGATGGGAGAAGAGGAAGAGGGTGTCCCAAGGGTGTGTGTGGGGGGGTGGGGTGGGGTGTTTGAAACAAGATTGGCAGGTGTTGTCTACTCAAGGTGACTTGGAAAACTGCCCACCGGGAGAAGTCCACTTCACCTCCTCCCAGATTCACAGTATGAGGGTATAAGGTCATGGTCAGGGGGAGGGGGGAGGAACTGTCTGAGAAGGGCCACTCTTTCACCAGAGGCTCAATGCTTGCCGCCCCTCCCCCCACGCCCCCTGGTCACAGGCTAAGTCGATAGTTGAAAAGTTTCACCAATGACAAGAACAGAACCAGACACACGCGGTTGAGGACTGAGGTTCAGCTGAACAGCCTGGGCTCAGTGAGACCAGAGCGGGGACGGAAAGGCAAGGCTTTGCTCTCCCCAGCTGCTGCGACACCTTCCCCCTTTCCTTTCCAAGAGGCAGAGAGAGGTGTTGCCCCAGATGACTGAGCAGCTGCATGCAGGCCACTTGCGAAAGGAGATAAAGAAAGAGTCCTGCCCTCAGAGATGGCAATGCCAAAGGTGGCGTTGAACACCCCCCGATCGCTCACCTAGAAAACCTCACGGGGCTCCAACAAGGGCCTCTCTGTCAACCAGAAACAAACGCCACGGTTTACCACGTAGGAAAGGAAATGCCAGTATGCTGAAGACATGGATGAAGTGGGGTTCCCCAGGGGGCGGTGCCGTCTGCGGGAGGGAAGTCGGCCTTGGCCCGAATTGGATGGCTCATGATGCCAGCCTGGTGGCTGACTGGAGGCTGGTGGGAACCCCAAATGGGTTTGTTTTTTCCGGTTTGCCCACAGTCACACATTCACACCACCACTGAGGCTTTTCAGATGAGAATAATTACAGCAAATTGAGTTCTCCTAATAAAAAGATGACTTTTTAGCCCTGTTTGCTTTGATGGGAGGGGAAAAACCAAACCAAACCAATCCCCCACCCTCCCAGAAAAAAAAAAATCCCAAACGAACCCCCAGGCAGGCATGGCACGCGTGGAGATGAACACGGTTATACAAAACCAGTAAGGCATCTCTTTGGGGAGGTCAGCACCGAAGAGGTCAGGCCAGGCCGGTCCTGTTGGAAGCGGGGCGGGGCCAGGCTGCTGGGGAGGCGTGGCCACCACTCGCCCCGCCCCAGCTGCGTCATCACGTCGGTTCCGGAGAAAGTGCAAGTCTTGCGAGGTGGCTCGGCCGTGCCCTGAGGGCGGACACAGCCCCCCACGCCCACCCCCTGCGGCGGGTGTGTAGGACGTGCGGGCAGGAAGGACCCCTGAAAAGCAAACGTGAGCAGGGCCCGGCCAAATGGAAACGCAGCGCCTGCGGTGGTTCCTTTCGCCAGTTTTGACGGACCGGAGGGGCGGGGAGGGCGGTGTCTCGTCTAAGGGGTCCCCGAGGGGAACCGCGCTCACAATACACAGTGTCGGGGAAACAAAACCTGATTCGTGTTTTATATATATATATAACCGGGAAGCGGACGTGCTGCCACGGCCGCCCGCTGAGGCTCCCGCTGGCAGGCGGGCGTGACCCGGAAGCAGATGGACCTGAAAGGAGCGGGCAGTCGATCTCCGAGAAGGTGAGCACCATGGTCAAACCGAACCGAAAGAGCATGCTTGCTTTTCCCAGAAGGGGCGTGTGTGTGTAGTGTGCGTGTATGTGGGGTGTGTGGGCACTCCACGTAGCACCAGTTCTCTCCGGGCGGCCGTGCGCTCTGGGACACTTGCCAGCGTTGCCCCCAGCCGGGCCGTCCCTGGGCCGCTCGGGGAGGAGGTGGTTTGGTTTCAGAGCTTCTCGTGGGGTCTTTCTGTCCCCCTTTCAACGGTGACGGCCTTCCCTGACAAGTCGCTTCAGTGTCTTAGGGAGGTCACAGCAACAAGGCAGAACCGAAGCGTCAAACTAAAATAAAACAGTTCCGATGGCCAGAGGGAGGCGGTCCCCCGCTGGGTGGACTGGGGAGGGGGCTGCACCCCGGGCAGGGCGGGGTGCGGGGTGGAGGGACGCGGGGTCTTGCTCTTTCTGCAGCTCTGGCACTGCGGCTAGGGAGGGCTGGCTCAAGAAACCATCGCTTTCGGGATGGAGCGGTGGGTGAGGGAGAAGGGGGCTCAGGAGGGAGGAGGGCTAGCACAATGGCTGGGCCCCTGGTCACAGCGTGGACTCCAAGGACGAGTCCAGGATGTCGTCGTGGTGGCTGTTGCTGTTGGAGTCGCTGTCGTAGCTCTGCGGGCTGGAGTAGTTGGCAGCCTCCTGCAGCCTCATCAGCATGTTCATCTGCGGAGACAGCAGTGTGTGGGCACAGCCCAGCCAGCCCTCCACCCCACCTTTCCGCTGCTGCCAGCCTCCCGCAGAGGCGCCTGTGGCTCACGGAGCAAGGGAGAGAGTGCGGCAGGGGCTGGGCTAGGCTGCGGGGCGCACAGCACACAGCCTGGGGACAGGTTACTTCACGTCCTTGTGCCCAATTTCTCCCATGGTTAACAGTCCCTTCCCTTTGAGACAGTGGCTTCAACTGAGGTGATAAATGTAAAGCCCTTAACATGAACAGCCCTACTTGCAAGAGGTGCACCTGACCCGGGTGTGGCCCTGGCCTAGGTGAGGTGAAGAGGCCTGTCAAGCATCCCTGCTTCTGGGACAAGTACAGCCCTGCTGCCGCCATCTGCATCTGCAGTACCTGACCCACTTCTGTCTCTGGCCAGAGGTCAGCCGAGCGCGCCCCAGCCTCCAGTGAGGTGCAGAGCAGACAGGCCTCCGTGCTAATCAAGAATTGAGGGAGAATCACCTCACCTATCTTTGAGTCGCCCTCTTCTGACTGAGGGGAGAGGGCAGCACCTGTCCCATGAGGTTGACATAGGAACTAAAATGACAATGTGTACTAAGCTCTGAGTCTAGAGCATTGCCTAGCACATTGTCGCACTCAGTAAACACAACCACCAAACCCATCGTCAGCTTCAAGTAGATGGTGGACTCAATAAACAGCCCAACCCAAACCCCAAAACAAACCCATGAGATGATGCTGACTCAGGAGGGCTGCCCCATAGGGTTTCCAAGGCTGTAACCGTCCTAAGTGTGGCCTGCCACAGCTTTCGCCTGTGGAGCAGCTGGGGGCTTCAAAGCACTAACCTTTGGGTAAGCAGCTGAGCACTTAACCTCTGCGCAGCCCAGGCAGTGTTCAAGACTTATTAACATCTCAATATACTCAGGCCCCCTTGCCCACCCAGAACCCTTCTGCCCTCATACCTCTCTGCCTCTGCTCAGGCACCAATGTGGGAGGTCTGGGGAACAGGGAGGCACGTAGTAAAGTGGGCATCTCAGGTCAGAGAGTAAGGAGTGGGGCGGCGGCAACAGGTGATCATTTAGGGAAAAACCAAATCCCTAACCTTACAACAGAACCAAGTTCAGGGGTGTTAGAGGCTTAAGTGAACACCGAAGCTACAGGAGAAAGTTCTGGGGAAAACATGCCTAATTCCGGGGTGACCCTAGCCTTCTCAAGCCATCTTGGACTATCTAGAGTCTTCCCGTCAAACCCACCAGCTTGATGGGAGGTTGGCAGTTGCCCGGCCAACAGGACTCACCAGTGGGTCTCCTTCTGTGTCGCTGGGGGGGCCCTGCTTGATCGTGGAGCCCTCCCGAGGCACGGAGTAGCCATCAAAACCCACGTCCTCAGGGCGCAGCTGCAGCAGCGGGGGCCACTCGTGCTGCTGGGGGCTGGCAGCCCATGGGTACGTGTCCGTCACCCACTTGGCCGGATCCTCCCAAGGAGCTCGCCTGCCATACAGCTGAAACGGGCCAAGAGGGACAAGCTGGAGCAGGCCAAGTCCTCCCCTGAAGCCCTGACCCCGAGGTTCTGCAAAACTCCCCGAGCCCAGGGGCTGAGCACTCACACACCACAGGCACACCCCGTTTGATGCTCTCGCAGGTGCTGCAGTTTTTGTAGGTTGCATGTCTGTGGCAACCCTGCCCCGAACAAGTCCATGGGTGTCATTTCCCCAACAGCACGCGCTCCCTTCGTGTCTGGGTCACATTTTGGCTGTTCTCACAAAATTTCAAAATTGCCCAGAATGCTCTTGGACACTAGTAGTCTGCGGTGTAGCCTAACTTTTATTTGCACTGGGAAACCTAAGAAATCCATGCAGCTTGTTTTACTGTAATATTTACATTGTTGCAGTGGCCTCCCTGAGGTAGATGTAGCTTCCTTGTTGGGTCCTTATTGTTCTGAATGTCCCCGAAGGCTCGCTGCTGCGGAGCCCTGAGCATCTACCCAGACGAAGCACCAGCATATTCACAGACTCAGTCACAGGTAGAGTGTAAGTGCATGTGTAAGTGCACACCCTGGCTCACCCTCAGTGCGCCGAGGAACCCTCCTCCCCTTGCCTAGAGTTAAGGAAGCAGATAACCCTGGGAAACCTGCCCCTGCGGGGCGAGTCGGGGTTTATTCAGCCAAGCACAGACCTGCTCGTGCCTGTGGGTGCTGGAAGCCCTCTGAATGTCTTCCTCTGCCTCTGGACTTAACAATACTGTGGCAAGCTCCTGCTTTGGTGTAACCACCTGGTGTTCTACCCTGGGGTTGAGCGAGAAGTGG
The DNA here is from genome assembly GCF_000313985.2 of Echinops telfairi. Lineage (NCBI taxonomy): Eukaryota > Metazoa > Chordata > Mammalia > Afrosoricida > Tenrecidae > Echinops > Echinops telfairi. The sequence continues at coordinate 32,073,885 of NW_022103958.1, forward strand.
CCCATTTCATTCTTTTCACTATCCACACAGGCACTGAAAACTGGCAGTGATTAGGGGCCTGGGTGGAGAACCTGGACCTGCACCCAGAGGCATGAGTTCAAATCACAGTTCCCTCAAGTTCCTACTCAATCTCCTTGGGCAAGCCAATTCTCCTAGAGTCCCAATGTCCTCTCTGGAAAGTAAGACTTAGCCAACAAACAAAGCAACTTTCCCCTCGTTTCAAGACTAAGCCAGGGCTCTAATCCATCATAGGGGAACGCTCTGCCGTCTTCTGCACACACAGACAGCTCCACGTCGCACGCATGTACTAAGTTGCCTTTCTGGAACCCTGTCAACAACTGTGTGGCAGCATACAATAATTGCCCCTCTACAGGCCTGGAACTGAGGTGCAGAGAGGCTGAACCACTCGCCGGGGGTTACATAGCGAACCAGTGGTTGAGCCAGGATGGGCCGCCGCCACATCTGTGCTATCATGCCTGTAACTCTAAGCTGATGGCCTCGGAGATGAGGGGCTGACCCCGCGAGTCAGCCAGATTCCTGGAAAAGGAGATACAGGCAACGCATTGGCCACAAGCTGACCACAAGAAGCAGGTCTCACCTGGAGTCCTTCCCTGACTGCTTCCAGGAGATACGGGATAATGGAGTAGTTCCACAAGTCAGTGAACCACACTCGGGAGCCATCCACGTCGATGGGGCACGAGAGGAAGAGCCGGGGGCCTGGAGCGCACAGGGATGAGCAGTCACGGGAGAATGAAGAGCGTTAGGGGAAGCCACGGCCAGGGCCTACTGTAAGGAGCCACCCTGGGGCTGAGTGAAGGCAGGGCTGGTGGCAGAAACACCAGCTGCTGAGGTGGGGCCCAGAGCAGGACCCCGAGACTCCCAGCTCCTACCCCAGAGGACTGTACCCAAGGAGCCGTCCAGAAGACATGTACTGATTTATTCCAGTTTTTCTCAAAGTAGAGGCACTGCATGACCCAGCGGGGCTGCAAGCAGACCCCACACTTTATCCTGGGTTCTGGGAAGTTTCCAGTTGCCAGGAGGGGGCTGTGTCATCTTTCTTTTTTTCTTTTTCTGGAAGGGGGCTGTAAGCCAAATAAGTTTGGGAACCTATCATTTATGCTGTATGAATTGGGACTAAAAAGAAGCAGAACAACAGCACACTCAGTGTCCAGGAGAATGGACACGGCTCCATACGTGCTAGTTTTGTCGCCTTGAAATGTGCTGATGAAAGCCAGCAGCCCCGGGGGATCTTCATGAGCGGGTGCAACATGGGAGAGGCTGTGCCCCGACTGTGACTGCCACCATGTGAAACACAGGCGTGGGAGGGAATAAGCCCAAATGACATTGGATGGTGGATGGGCGGGGAGCTTCCCACCTCCCTAAAACAGCCCCCCCATCACCACCCCCGGCCCCACTCCCTCAACCCCCATTCTAAATCCACAATCAGGTCTGTGAGTAGACTTTTATTTTTAAAGCAAAGCCGATCCCAAAGGGCTGGCCGAGTCTCCACTGCTGGTCCCCCTGGCACTGGGCAGGGGACATTGGCCAGGAGACATAGCATTGGACACAGGGACAGATGGTTGCCCCTGTCCCAGGGCCCCTTATCTATCTGCATGGACAGTCCAGCAAAGAGCTGCCTGCCCAGCGGTGAGGGCAAACCTCCAAGAGAGTGGAGCTCCAGGAGACTGCCTTCCCCGTGCCTACCGATGGTGACGTCTGAGGAGCTGTGAGCCTCCAGGAAGCGGTTGAGGTGATGCCAGACCTTGGGGATCCAGGCGATGATCTTCCCGAGCTCCACATTCCGCATCCGCCCACCGATCTCCGTCTCCATGAGCTTCCTCCGCAGGTAGCGGCCGAGGAAGCCCTTCACGGGCTCCGTGTGGTTGGCACAGAGCACCCACCTGAGGGAGTTAGGAAGGCCTTGTCACCCAGCTGGGCGGCTCAGCGATGTGAAGCATGGCCCATTGTGCAAAGACTAACAGAGTCAGGTGTCCAGCAAGCAGGACACCGAATTCCTCACAGCCACCCCTGGAGGAAGGACAAGCCCGTCCCAGCTCCCACTGTGCGCAGACTAACAGGTGTCCAGCAAGCCGCACACCAAATTCCTCACAGCCACCCCTGGAAGAAGGACAAGCCCGGCTGTCTCGGAGGCAGTACATGTAGAGTGCTTCTTAGAGGCAAGGATGGCAAGACTGTCTGACAGCCTTGGAAATGTAAGAAAAATGCTAATGGAATTTTAGCCATTGGAAAAGAAACCCAGCACACAGCCACGCCCCATGTACTTTTTCATTCCAGAATGCACCCATCCCCACCCCTCTCCACCCCCACCCCCCCAGACACACCTTCTTCACTAAGGACTGTGCACTAGAAATCTCTGTCTATTCTGCTTCCAGACCTCACTTCTGCAGACAAAGGATATAAGATACACCCACTTGCCATTCGGGGTCCAGATCTTTCAGAACACTAGTTCTTCAGGGTCGCCAGCTAATAAATATTTCCTCTTTCCACACCCAAGGGTGCCACCTGGTCATTCCTGAGTCACGGTTTTACTGTTACAGAAACTCCGTCAGGAGAGACCAGTCCCTGGAGAAGGACATCATGCTTGGTAAAGGGGAGGGGCGGTGAAGAGAGAAGTCCATTAACAAGATGGACTGACCCCACGGCTACAACAATGGGCTCAGGCATAAAAAACCCCTGTGAGGACGGGCGGTGCAGGATGACCGTGCAGTGATTTATTGTGTTGTGCATAGGGGCCGCTACAGGTCAGAGCTGACTCGGTGGCTCGGGACAAGAACAGCACCAGCCCTGTATGGTGACACCCCCCCCCCCATAGTGAGGCATGGGCAGTTCATGTCACCTGTCCATGAGCAAACAACGGATGAACAGAAGGGCTGAGATGAGGACCCAGGCAGTCTGGCTCCAGAACTGAGCTCTAACCACTGAATGATGCTGGACGGCAGGCCTGGGCTGGACTACGGAGCTAGAGCAGTGACCAAAACCCAGCCCCGGCGCCCTGGTGGAGCAATGGCCTGGCAATCTACTGCTGACCAAAAGGCTTGCTTTCTACGAGAAAGACTTGGAGATCTGCCTCCATCGACCGCAGCCTAGGAAGCCCTTTGAATAGCTCCACTCTGTCCCATGGAGCCCCTCCAGGGCCCCCACAAGATGACAACGTAGTCCCCGAGGAGCACAAGAGCAGGAGAAAGACAAGTGAATGAAGGGAGGAGGCGTGGGCCCAGGGAGGCTGGTTCGAGGGGCTTCCCTGGGTTGGGACTGGAAGAATAAACAGGAGCCACAGGACAGGCAGGGGCAGAGCTGGGGAGGGAGGTGTATGTGGGAAGGACACATGGTAGCATTTACCGACGTGAGAAATAATGTGTGTGTAGGAGACCTCCAGAAGTTCAGTGTAAGTGGACTTGACTCTCATGGCTAGGGCTCTGCTTTTAAATCACGGCGATAGGCAGCCACTGCAGGCCTTTAAACACGAGGATTATGTGATCAGCATTCTAGAATGCTCACTGGGGCCGCCGAGGAATGGCCCAGTTACCGCGGGGAAGGCAGGGAGCAGGAAGGAAGAGAAAGGATTTCAGGGAGAGATTGGAGGAAGTCTGGACAAGACTGGGACAGCCTACATACAGAGACACAGCATGTTTGCAGTGCCCTAGAAGAGCAGATCTTTATCTCTGATCATTACAGTTCTGGGGCACTTTCCATAGATTTCCTCAGAGACAGCTGAAAACTGGCCGTTGACGAGCCAGCCAGGGGTCTCAGCCCGGAGGAAGGCTCTAATCAAGTCACTCATCATGGGCAGAGCACTAGAGTTGGCTGGGCTCTGGGACAACAGAGGGGTGTTGTGAGGGCAAGGCTTGGCATGACGGAGTGGAATGGCCCTTTCCACACCCTTGCCGTGAGTGAGCCTCGGGAGGGTGCGCGGGCAGAGGGGAGAGGTTCTGAATGGGACCTCGAGATAGGTGTCCCCTACTACTGTAAAACTCACTGCCACGAGTGTGCAGGTTCCTGGCAACACCGGTCACCGGTGGTTGCACTCCAGTTTGGGAATGAGGTTCTGTGCCCTGTCACTGAGGCTGTATTCGTGGAGGGTGTGTCTGCAAGCAAACTCTTGGGATACAAACGAGCAGATTAAGTGAGCGTCAAGATGTTTTGTCTAGTCACTGTTGGTTTTGTGTTTGCTTCCTATGGTATTTTGTATAGGAAATCCAGGATCAATAGGTCTATGGAGACAGTAACTGGACTGATAGATGCCCTAGTGGGGGTGGAAAGCCAGTAATAGAACTTGTTCTGAAACTGATTGTGGTGGTGATCACACAAATCTTAGTGTGATTGCATGATTACATTGTATGACATGGGAAGTATATGCACTAACCGTATTCATGAAACAGAAACCAGGAAAGAGCAGAGGGGAAGGTGCGTCCTGAGTAATCACCAAGGAAGCAGAGAAGAGAAGCCGGAGAGACACCAGGGTCTTCCCTCTGAGCACGCGGACAGAGGAGGAGCCTGCCCCTGGACATGGTGCCCTGAACATGGGCCCCTCGCCGCCTAAACTGTGAGAAGATACATCTCTGTTCCTTATAGCCACCTGCCTGTGGTCGACAGATTCATGGTGGAAATTCAGAGCTGCTGGGGCTCCGACAGCCCGTAGGGCCAGCAGTGTGAAGGACACCCCCAAGGCAGAGCTGTGCTGCGCATGCTCACTTAGGACAGGGTCGTGTCACTGATGGGGCACAGGGGAGGCAAGGGCGCCTTCTTGAAATCACTAGAGCAGGATGTAGAATCTCAGAGACTTGGGCTTGAATGTCAGCCCTGCGCTGACCTTTATTACCTCAAGACACGTCACTTCATTCTCGTTCCTCAGTTTCTTCATTTCATATGGAGAATAATGAGTTTAGCCCCTTGAGGTTGTTGCGAGAATTAAATGGGCCAAACTGGAGAAGGAGCTTAACCCAGTGTCCAGCGTGTAAGAGCTACTCAAAAGAAGGCTCCTCTGCTCCTTCTAGTGAACTCGCCCCACCCCACCCCCACCCCCGTGCAGGTTCCAGCTTCTGCTGGGACACGAGAAGTCGCCCCTTACCTGAAGTTGTGGTGAAGTTGCAGATTGGGTGTTGAGGAGGTAGCCTGGTTCATGGTTCCGATTATGTAAGGACTGCGGGCCAAAGAGAGGGAGAGAGTTGTGTGACTCCGAGCCATGCTGGCAAGCCAGGCACCCACAGCATCCGGCCTCCCCACATTCCCACAGATATGCAGAGTGCGGAGCAGGCTCTGGGGGCTCCACGCTCTCCAGGGGCAGGGCGTCTGCATCCAGACCTCCCCGCACTCCCACAGCTGTGCACTGTGCAGAGCAGGCTCTGCAGGGCATCTGCAGCTGGTCCTTACCATTTATGGTACTTGCAGTTGAGCAGCCCATTGAAGACCTCGCCCAGGGAGCTGACGTGATGCAGGTTGTCCAGGATGATGACAAGAGGCATGTCCACGGCATTGTTCTCACTGTTGCACTGATCAGCCAGGTTGGAAAGGTACTGGCGCAATTCCTAGGGAGGTGTGGGAGGGCAGGGGGAGAGCAGGTTCATGGATACACGCAGTGCAGATGTAGGTGCTCCGCACCTTCAAGCAGGATCCCCATCCACAAACGCGCATGCGTGTCTGCCAGATAAAAGGCACTGGGTTGGTGCTGAGGGGGACTTGGGGTGAGCGCGGGATGAGTAACAAGTGTATTGAGCTGCTAACTGCAAGGTCAGTAGTTTAATCCCACCATCCCCTCGGAGGGACAAAGACAAGGCTGTCTACTCCCATACAGGCCTGAAGTCTCAGAAACCCAGAGACAATTTTACGCTGCCCTGTAGGGTCACTGTGCGTCAGAATAGACTCGAGGGCAGTGAGTTTTGTTGTTTTTTGTTTTGGTTTCCATCACACCCTGTCCATTTGTTTACAGGTCTTTCCATGCCCGCTCCAGGAAGTGTCTGGAAGTCTCGTGCCTCACATGCTTGTGTGCCTCAAGAGCTCCTGCCTGCCTGTGCACACCCAGAGCCCTGGAGAGACTCATCAAACAGGGGCCTCGGATGCCCACACAAGTGAGCATGATGATTAGTGATGTGGCTGGCGGAGCAAGGGTAGTGGAGGAAGAATGACTTGACATGTGGAGGGGCCTTGTTGAAAGCTGGCTTAGAACTTGACCTTGAGGAGCAGGTAGGACATCAGATACAGGATGAGTGCTAAGAGCAGAAGGCAGCTAAGCTAGGCTGGGTAGGGGATATGGGTTCCTGGGGGATGAGGCTGTGTTGTCTGATAAAATCAGCATTAGCATAAGTTGGCATTTACCTGTCAGGCATAGTTCATATGAGGGGGCTTCAAAAAGTTCCTGGGAAAATCCCACCATCATTACATTCGATGTTGCCATGAAGTGGAAGCCCCCCACCTCCACCCCCGCCACGTTAACTTGTGTAGGTAGCCCTAAGATCACCAGGTAAGATGTCTCTGTTTTACAGCCGAGGCACTCCAGGGCAGGTAATTGGCCTGCGAGCCCACAGGCGGGAGCAGCAGGCTGCACACAGACCCCAGTGTGTGCTTCTTACCCAGCCAGGCAGCCAGGCAGCCTGGCAGCCTCTCCAGCTCTGGCACACACACACACACACACACACACACACACACACACACACACACAGAGAGAGAGAGAGAGAGAGAAAGAGGGGTGCGGGGGGGCCCTCCCTCGGTTTCTTTCACTTACTGGTGCCCCTCCTTCTTTAGCCCTCTTCACTTAGGACCCAGCCTCAGGCCCCTGACTGGGACAGGCCCCTGACTCCTTGAGACCCCAGCCCACCCCCCACTCCTCCCTCAGGCCTGAGGGATGCTGTTGGCAGCCTGTGGGCTGACCTCGGGTGCCGTGCCCAGGGAAAGTAGCATAGAGCTGAGGCCACTGGCACATGCCTGGGGTCCTCCTCTAACTGGTCCCGGAGAAGGCACCTGCCCTGACCCCCATCTAGGGGTTTTGACCCTTCTCCCTCATTCTGCCCCACAGCACAATGATTGGGGGCCTGTGTAACCTAGTGGGTTACAAGTTGGCCGCTGGCCGCTAGAACTAGGTTAGCAGTTCAAACCCACCAGCTGCTTCTCAGGAGAAAGAGGAGGCTTTCTACTTTTGCAAACCTCCACAGTCTTGGAAAGCAGTTCTCTGTCTTACAGGGTTGCTGTGAGTCAGAACCAACTTGATGGAGGCGCGGCGACCCAGAAGAGCCAAAAGGTAGAGACAGTCGAAATGTCCCTCAGCAGATGAGTGGCCATGCAAAGTGTGGTTGGTAGACAGACAGACAGACAGAGGCTTATGATTATCACATAGACATAACAAGAGTGGAAGCTCAGGTGCATGCCACAGCATGGCAGAACCCTGAAATCATCATGTTGAACAAATAGTTGCAAAATGACCCATACTGCATGATAACCCGTACATGAAGTCAGTCCACATGGAGAAATCAGTCTTACTGGTTACCCAAGGCAGGGAGGACAGGGAAAGGGGGGCTTTGGGTTTGGTTTTGGTGAATGGCGGGGAACGTTAGAGAAAGGATAGCAATGGTGGTAGCACGGCGTGAACGATGTTGTCAGCATCAGGGAATTGGAGGCGTGGGAGTTGCTGGTGCGTACATTGTCGCCACTCGAGGAAGACTTACAGACAAATCACTTGGGGAACTTGGGTGGTGGTACGTAGTCCTGGCCCCACAACCCGCTGCAAACAGGCCATGGAGGCGCGAAGCCCAGGAGGTGGCTCTGTCCATCACCCCAGGCAGCGTCAGGGCAAAGGGATCACTTCCCTTTATTGCCCAGGACCGGCTACAGAGCGCACGATCCATAAACGCGGAGGGATGACAGAATGGGCCGGCTCGGAGAGCTCTTACCAAGTCAGATAGGTCCCCGCGAGGAAGCCCCAGCCTTAGGGTCCCATTCCAGTCCCACTCTCAGTGGCCTGCGGCACATGATCTACTTGCTTTAAGCCTCAGTGTGCTGCTCTAAAAGTGGGCATAGAAACAGCACTCGTTGGAAGGAACGAAGGCAAGGCCAACTTGCTAGTGCAGGCGAAGACACCGCAGAATGTGGGCTTCTGTTATTGCCCTGTTACCACCAAAGAGGGTTTATTGTGGAAAACCGTGTAACTTTGTAGCTCATGGGACATTTCCTGGTAAATGGGTATGAAAGTATTGGATGCTTTGAAAAAAGCAAACAGGCAACTGATACCAGAATTAGATGGTGTCTACCCACCACTACAACTGTCCTGCAAGGAATCACATCAGGAGGTGCAGGACAGAGTGGGAGAAATATGTGGACCAGAACTCAAAATTATAAAAAAGCCCAGGCTACTGGTCAGAGAGACTGGTGGAACCCTGAGACAATGGCCGCTAGTCACCCTGCAGATCTGGAAATGGACTCACTGCTGTGACTCAATTTAAGTCCAACCATAGACAGGTCTACCTGGCACACAGTTAACACTAGGCAGACATTGGAGGTCAAAGGACAGTATTTACCCAAGAACAGTGTTAAGAAGGTTAGAGACACACAGAAAGCAAGTGGAGAGGACTTCAACGAGATGAAACAAAATGTGTTTGTACAGTTGAACAGAAAACTGATGTTCTGCCCTTACCCACCTCACAATACAAAGTTAATAAGTGGGGGGAAATGCACCAGATAGAAGTGCTGATCGTACAACTCCCTTTGATGTGATCAAACAATTGAATTATTCGGTTGTGACTATGTGCCAATAAACATGTTGAAAAAAATAATAAAAATAAAAACGAAAAAAGAATCCTTATTAGGAAAACGAACAAAGGGGAAAGAACTCCTGAGTAGCTCGGAGCCTGTGTCTGGCTGGGTGAGGTAGCGTTTCCGGAGCTGGAGCCTGAGCCCAGATGGAACTGATTGGTGGAGCGCCAGGGCTGTGCTTCTGCTGCCCTGTTCTCACCTCGGCCACCGGGCACTCGGTAGCCACTGAAGGAGCGCTTCCAGGAAGTGCTGTTTCCCACCAGCCCAGCAGTGCTGTCAACTGTCGCTCTGTTGTTGAGTGGGCTCCTACTGAGCGTGACCCGGTGTGCAACAGAGGGCAGCGCTGCGGGCCCCACCAGCCTCCGCATCGTTCCTGTGTCTGAGCCCACTGTGCAGCCCACTGTGGCAGCCATCGGCACCAACCCATCTCAACAGCTCGAAAAGCACCCAGGCATGCCCCCTGGTTGGGGGCAGACTCCCATTGCTGCCCCTACCTTGCTGGACTTGTGGTCCACGTTGAAGGTGGCGATGACACCATCAGTCAGCTCCCGGCCCTCTCGAAGCACCATGTACTCGGACAGCCGGTTTGCTAGGTAGGTCTTGCCGGTGCCACTGGGGCCAGACAGAATGATCCGCCGGTGCTCTGTCAGCAGGGATACGTAGCGCTGCAGGATGGGCTTGGGGATCAGAGACTCGAACACCAAAGCGTCCAGGCTGTTTTCCGCGAGCCCTGCATTGGAGGAAGGAGGGGGTTGGAGGGCCTGCAGGAAGCACGGCTGCCCTCTGCAGCTGCTAGGGGACTGCCAAGACCTGAGCTGCTCCCTCTCCTTAGCAGTTCACTCACCTGAGACCTCTGCCCACGCAGGTACCCAGCACACAGTCACCCCCCAGTCAGCATTAGGTGTTTTTGGCTCCACGCACCTACAACTCCTGGGCCCACAGCCCTTGTCTGCCCTCTGAGAACTCCTGACTCCGGACATGGTGTGCCTGTCTGGGGCCACTATACGGACCCAGTGCCATGGACCCAAACCCAGGCAGAATCTTGTCCTGGTGTGTCAATGTCAGCCAGGCCCCTCAATTAGCATCTTCGCTCTGCTTTCACGAGGCCACTGCTACCCTCGTGTGTGAACCACAAAGATAAAGCTTTCTGAGTAAAATCGGGAGAAATGCAGTGGGATCATATGATTTGGGGATGTGTAGAACAGCGTTAGGTTAAATGGTACATGTTGAGATCGCTCTTCGCTGTCAAGTGGACATGGACCTTTCCCTTCCGTACCGGACTAGTCAGGCATGTTAACTTTTATAAGAGCTCTGTTCTCGGTCAGTTTTGAGTGATGTTCTTGAAACGATCCCCAAGAGATGCTCTGGCCAGAACCTAAGGTGATTCAGTTAAACGTACTCCAAGAAACCTGGTGTCTGTAAGTGCAGGGTAGAGCACAGGGCTTCTGCTGTCTCAACATAGCATCTTCCTTCCACACAAGTATTCACTGCAAACCGACCAACCCCCTAGGTGATTAAATCTCTTTCCGATCCTTCCCAAACCAAGAAACTCACCACTCGCTGCCATCAAGTCCACTCTGACTCGGCGACCCTACACCAAGAGTAGTCCCAAAATACACCGACTGTTCCAGAAAGAACATGGTAAAGGGGAGACAGGCTTGGGATTTCCCCGGCACTAAGCCTCAATATGAGTGGCCTTGGCTGCACAGTGAGTAAGCACTTAGCAGCCAACTGAAAAGTTCCGTGGTTTGAGCCCCAGCTGCTCTCTGGGAGGACAGACCTGGAGATGTGCTGCTTTTCAGATTTCAGCCTCAGAAACCCTGAGAGCGGCCCCACACTGCGCCCAGGCGACTACAGTACACCCAGCTCCACACGCTCCACAGCTTGGGGTCCCGATGGGCCCCAGTGTCTGCCTACATGTTGCTGGTTTGTTTTCTGTTTGTCATTTGCCTTAAGCAGCCCCCTGGGAGGGACTACTTGGCCAACAATCTCATTCAGCACACGGCCTCCTCCCTACCTCTCCCTCCCTCAGCCCCCCTCCCCCAATGAAATCATGGGCATCCAATCAGGACATGAACGGTGCACACTGGGCCACTAGATCCCACGCAATCAGACAGGCTGACGCAGTTCCCCTTGTAGTGACAGTGTCCTTCCCTCCTCGCCCCTGCAGGGAAGTGCTGTCTGTAGGGAAGCCCATTCTAGGTATTCTGGCAGGTTTGAGCCACACCGTCAGCCAGGCAGGGGTGGGATGCAGCCAGGCTGGGCCAGGGCTGGTGGGTGTCTGACTCTTAGTGGGCAGTCATCTCTAGAGACTCCCTGCCCCCCTTCCAGAAATAGACTCTCTCTTGGAGGTTCCTAAATTAGAAGGAATCCTAAGCCAGTGGCTTTTTTTTTAACAGTATATTATTTTTATTCAGTGGTATTTCAACAACCTTGTGCAGAATGTTCACAAAAGAAACCAAGCAGTGGTGAACAGAGCTGAGCTCGAGCTAGTTCTGGTGGCACTGAGCACCTGGGTCCAGCAGTGCTTGAAGCCTGCTCCTGGGTTCCCAGGTTTGTGAATCTATACATTCCTGGTATATATAGATGTATACATATACTTTTTTCTTTTGCTAAAGCTTGCTTTGAGCCAGTTCCTAGCACTGCGGCCCAATGACAATAGTGTGGGATTTTACTTGATAATGTGTGAGGGGGGGGCTCAAACAGCTTGTGCTCGAGTATACATCTAAAGGCTGGTGCTCTGAGCACCCCCAGGGTCCCTGCGGAAGAATGGTCTGAATCCGCTCCATTCCTAGAACAGCTGAGAAACCCTATGAAGCGGCTCTATTCTGCAACACATGCAGTGGCCACCAGTGGGAGCCAGCTTGAAAGCATCAGGCTATTTCGTAAAACATGACCAGCTGCTTGATGCCCGAGTGGCACATGCACCATTTGTCACCAACAGTGACAGGCAGGCTGGCTCTTTTAGAAACTTCTCCTCGGCAGGACACATATTTTGGACTTGGGCGGCTCAAAGGTTGCACTGTCAAAACCTCAGCCTCAGATAAGGAAGTCAGTGGACAAATCAATCAGGAAGACGAGCATAGTGCAAAGTGCGTCAACGTATAGTCCTCACAGTATAGGAAAATTGGGATTGTCCAGTCAAATGGAAACGGGAAATACAGTGGATCGGGCAGTCCCCGCCCCTCCCCAACAGCACAGCAGGAAGTCTGGAGGTGTCGTGGGTTGCACTGGGCTGGCTGCTAAACCGCACGGGCAGTTCCAAACCTCCATCTGCTCAGCGGGCAGAGATGGGGCTGCTGTGCTCCTGCACAGAGTTAGTCTTGGGAACCCCCGGGGACGCTTCTACCCTGCCCTTCAGGGCCACTAAGCACATCGACTCCATGGCTGTGAGTTCTGGGGGTTTTAGCACCTGGAGCCTTTTGTGTGCCTGGGAATTACTCCTGCCTTCTGTCTCCAATCCCAAGCGACAATAATGATGCCATCCCCAAACTCAAAAGCTCTCCAGGAGAGCTTTTCCTTTCTCTACAGAGAACTCGGTGAGATGAGAGTTCTCTCAGAGCAGTCTCAGCCCCTGCAGCATTGTGCGTGAGCAAAAGGATCAGCGACCTGTGCTGTAGCCTAAACCACGCTCTCCCCGTGTGTGGAATGGGCCCACGGCCAACAGGTGCTGGCGGGAGTCATTTGCTGGTGTTGGTGAGGAGTTCTGCCAGCAGAAACACATTTCCACAGGGTTGCTAACAGCCTGTCAGTTCAGAGTCATGGCTAATGGGATCTTTGGTTCTGTCCTCTTGGCCATGAATGAAAACCATTGTTCCCATGGTGGCTGGAAACTCACAGTGCTCCCCTTTCTTAGGCCCCCTTCGTAAGGGTCATGGAAGGGACGTGCGGGGAGAAGCCCATACACCTGCCCAAAGGCAACCGCAGCTGGGGTGTCTGGTGGCCCTGCAGCTCCTGAAGGCCCAGCGTTGGTCCACACGGAGTCACAGTACCTTTGACGCTCACAGAGATGGTTGTGTTCTCCCCAACCAGGTAACCACAGGGCAGCAGCTCCGGCATTTCAGACGTGTTGGTCCGCCGGATGTCCCCGATGCTATAGCCCAGGACGCTGTCGGAGTTCAGCCCTAGCTGACTCACCGGGTCAACATGAATGATGTATTCCTGGAAAACAGAAAGGCACCCTCAGAGAAGGCGCAGCTCTGCCCACGGTGTGTGGTTTCACTGGGTGATTTACAATTGTCATCTCTCTCAGGGGCAACGTCTGAGGCGAAGTGTGGCCCTTGGGGGAGAAGAGCTGACTGGCCCCGGGGATAATGCCCTAGGAGCACGGGCCTCCTCAGACACAGGTTTATTTGGCTAGTGCTGGAAGAAAATCGAACCGGGCAGTAAACATCTAGACTGTGAACCAAGCACAACATTCGACTGGCGCCTTGAAGACATCAGGGCTGTGAATGGTGCAGGGGGGATTCACGAAACTGTCTTTGTGACAAGCAAGGGCTCCACCGGCCTTCTGGCTCAAGGTGAAAACTATGCTCACGACAGACTAACACAGGGCTGTGAGAGAGGAGTAGCCTGGCCCTTGAAAAAGAAGATGTGTTTGGATTCAGAAACTGTAAGTGACCAAGAAGTGTCATGTCACTGAATGGAGAGCGAGCACGGGTCCTTGGCCTCGGGGCCAGCCACAGTGATGGGTCTGGAACCATTATCAGGCCTCTGCTTCGAACAGCCTCGTGGCCCCCTCGCCTAGGATGGCCCAGACGCAGTCTTCAGGCCCAGCTGCAGTCTCTGGAATCCAGGGATGGCCCAGTTGACGGGGAGCCGAGAGTACGAGCAGTAGCATGGTTTGCCCAAAGCTGCTCACATCTCTTGCCTGGTCACTTTTCTACCAATGGCCCCCATGAAGGGGAGGGATAAGCAAAGACGAGAATCTTCTCTGTGTAAATAAAGCCACGTATATGCCGGCGCTAGATGGAGGCTGCCGAGAACTGGTGAGGTCACGTGCTCAGGCAGACCCATGGAGCTAGAGCTGGGTTGGCATGCGGCGGCTCGAGAGCCACATGCAATTCTGGAGTACCACGGAGACATTAGAAAGGGTACCATTCAGAATATGGTGATTTCCTCTGTTTTAAAAATGTACTATGGCTCTCAAATAATTTCTTCCATCTCAAAAGTGTGCTTCCCCTGAACTAGACCTACATCCATGACTTTGGCAAGGGACCCAACCTGGGCCTCAACCTTGCTCACCTTCAACTGGGAACAAGACTATGATCTTTCTCACAGACCTGGGGATGCACTGGGGCAATGTAAGTCAAGTGCTTCTTTGCATCGTTTCTGGCATAATCTATACTGGCTGTCACCACTCACTCGGGAGATAGGATTAATGAACACTTCTGGACACTGCACAAATTGCACCAAATCATCTTTCAAAACTACCTTACGGCACCACGGTCCCCTTCATCCTGTGGTAACACCTGACCAATGATTTGATTAGAGAGAACAGGAAATAAATATGCTGACATCCTTGACCCTCGTCACTGATCTGACACGAACGTCACATGAAGCACAAATCAGAGACTCCTCAATGTTGACAGAGGACGCCAGTCAGATCAAATCCCCCCGAAACAAAGAACGGAAGTTGATGTCGCAGATCAACAAGACGGGGTTACACGTCACAGGGGCAATCTGGAAACTGGGCTGGGCTGGGCAGAGGACACGCGTGGGATGGCCAACCACTAACGAGGGCAGGTGGGAGCGAGGTTTGGTCAGTTGCCAGCCTTGACTTAGCCATCACCCGTTAGTGAACTTTAGGGCCAGGGAGCAAGTTGCAGCAGTACAAGAATGTGGGAGAGGGGACAGGGTCTGAAAACTGGACAATTTGAAGACATAAACTGCCCTTTATTTCCATAAGCCCAGAGCCCCGTGGTCAGGGATGACGTTGCAGCGATCTCCTTGCACTACTTACTTTGAACAGCCGTCTAACCACACCATCGAGCACATCCCACTTCGTCTTCCCACTAACTCCAATGCAGCCAATAAGAAAGAGATGCGGTCTGGAATCCTAAGGGTAAGGAAAGGCATGCAGGTGAACACAGGTGGGGTTTTCTGGACACGGCTCAGCAGAGGACTTAGATTGCGCCGCAGGACTCCGCCACAGTAAGGGGGGGGATAAAAGCCCCCCCTCCCTTTTTCAACACAACAGCCTGATAGCCCTCTCCTGCTCTGTCGCTTCCCTACCACCAGAAGTACAACCTGTGGGACAAGAAGAGAGGATCCTTCCCTGGGACTTGGAACTCTACTAATGAACACAACCTGCTGTCTGGGCTGTGCTCGCTCTCCCGGCTACCTTTTTGTCCTTTCCAGATGGCTCACAAACACACCTCCTCCTGGAGGCCTTCCATGATTAACTCCCCAGGCTCAGACCTCACACTGCCTCTGGAGTTTCATACACAGCTTACGCACTGAAGGGTTCTGATTTCATTTAGGTTACCTTTTAGGTATGTCTGTATTATTTGTCTAGCAAACTTATCTCCTAAAATGATGCTTTTTCTATTTTCTTTATCATAAAGTTAAAAACACATTCAATTTAAAAAATTAATAAAAGAGCGAAACCATCACTTTTCCCTTCTTATGCATTTCTGCCAAGCTGAGAATATCCAATTAACACTGATCAAGGCAACACTAATGGTATATGTCACTCAGTTGGACTTTTAACTATCTAATACTTGTAAGGATATAGAGTTAGGAGAGCCAGGGGGGACACCTGGCAGTTAGGCACAGCCAGCACAGTCTTCCAGTCTGATGACCTGGTCCTTCCCCTGCATGGTCTGTTCCTCCCACTGACCTTGTAACTCAAAGTACGTAATGCAAAATGGAGGTAAGTCCTGGGTGGCCAATCTCCTAGATGCTGTGGTGACTCCAAAATGGTACCGTGTTTGCAAGTGACCTGTAATCATTGGGTGGATGTAAATTCTACCTGCTGATGATATTGATGAGCATGAAAATAAGATGTGTATCAGGCTTGTCACCTGTAGCTACTTCAAAGCTACAGTCCTTGCCATGAGAATGCATTTCCCCCTGGCTAGTCCCTCACACCACTACTGGAGCAACTTCTAGGCTACATGTTTCTGAAACCCAACTTCTGGGTCTGTCCGAAGTAAGACCAAAGCAGAATCTCTTGGCAAGGAAAAGCCGGGCTGCAGACACTGGGTCCCCTGTGGTAGGTCAGTGCTCAGCTGACACCTGAAAGGTTGGCATGCAGAACCCACAGCTGCTCTGTGGGAGGAAGACATAGGAGCCTGCTTCTACAAAGAGCCCAAACCAAACCCACTGGCACTGCGTTGCTCCGACTAGCAGCAGTGCTCCAGGACAGAGGGATTCGTGTACATCTTTGTGGAAGCAGACCGCCTCACCTCTCTCACCCAGTGCCTGCTGGGTTTGCACCCCACGCTTTCTGCTTAGGAGCCCAGTGCTCAATCGTCCGGGGCTCTCCCCCGAAGAGCAGAGCCTCAGAAGCCCTCTGTCCACGGGTTGGGAGGAGCTGGAAAGGTACTTGATGGCGACCTCTTTGGTCTTGGGTTGTGAGCGCACACCCCCTCCCCTGGGGGGTGCGGACCCTCAGCTGCTAACCAAGGTGGGTTCAGCTGACTCGGGGGTGCCATGGAAAGGAGGCTTGACAAGCCACATCCAAAGATGCAGCCAGTGAAAACGTGACAGGGCTGCTTGTGCTCTGACAGCGTGGGGAGGCTGACTTGTACTTGGTGGGGTCCCCAGCTCTCTGAAATGCAATTACGTGGTGGCTAGAAATACCCAGAAAGAGTGTAACAAAACTCAGGGGTCTCAAGAGGGCCTGGACAGGTCTCTCCACCTTTACAGAGAAGGTCATTTACAGCATCATCTAGGTTTGGTCACTGATAAAAAGAATCACCTTTCATTGTCACCCACCCCCCCCGCCCCGCCCCCCCAGTAGTCTGGTGCTTTTAGTAGCTTCCTAGTTTCTGGAAATGAGGAGAAAGTGCCTCAAAAGCCCACTGGGGATACAAGTGGCCGGCTTCTCTGGACTGTCCGTGCTGAGTGTGCTTAGCTACTGAGATGGTGCCTGATACACTGAGCACGTCCCTCTGCCTGGGTTGTGCTCGCTCTCCCGGCTGCCTCCTCGTCCTTTCCAGATGGCTCACAGACACACCTCTCCTGGAGGCCTTCCATGATTAACTCCCCGGGCTCAGACCTCACACTGCTTCTGGAGTTTCATACACAGCTTACGCACTGAGGGGTCTCCGGGAATACGTTAGGGTCACTAGAGCCATCCCTGACTGATGTTACTATTGAGTTAATGGCATGAAAATGTAAGGCGGGGGGAGGGGGGAAGCGTTGGCGACAGGGGGAAGGGACCCTAGCCACTTACCAGTGTGGAAATGCTGCCGGGGGGTTGCCGTTGGTTAAGAAATGTGTTAGTAGTGCTTCCAAGCTCACCTCAGGCCCTGAGGTGATAGGGGCTTTAGGATTCAGTAACTAAACTAGAGTGCTCCCTGGGGAAGGGCGGACGGAGCAAGGAGAGGGGTCCCACTAACCTCCTTCCACTTCATTTCCTCCTGAAAGCTGACAACTATCTTAACATGCCTGCCTCCTTCCTTCCGAGCCGAGCATTCACCAGTGTCATCCAGCAACATGTCTGCGAATGGAAAACATCAACAGCCTTAGGCACGCGGGGACAGCAAAGCCAGCGGCGTCCTGACGCCCCCGCTGCTGTAGACACAGCAGCAGGCCAAACCAGGTGTCAGGGGGTGGAGGTGGGGGGGGACAGCATGGAGAAGGCAACCACAGAAACCAATGGCGCCAGCAGGCTGGCCACACACCGTGCCAAATGGGAGTGCAAGGAGGGAGGACTCAAGCGAAACCAGCAGCGACAGCAGCATCAAGGAGAAAAGCGTCAGCCTCCAATGTGCTTACAATGGAAAACAAAACAAAAAACCCGTCCCGGTCACTGGGTGCTGCGCCGGCCTGGGTCCATCCTGAAGGCGGGAACGTCACGGACCTGCGCTCATTCAGCCTGCAGGTCAGCCGTGGGCGCTGGACTGCACGGAGCTCGGCATGACGGGCAAGGGGCTCCAAGCTCACGGCTTGGCTCTGGGGCACTGGAGCGAAGCATGATGTGGGTCACGGCTGGGCTCATGTTGACAGCAGACGCACACGCAGACACACACACACACCCCAAGTGCACACGCTCTTGCTGCCTCTCCGTTTCATCTGCTGAGCTGCTTAGATTGGGGCTTTCGCCTGGAGACCAGAGGGCCAGCAGCAAGTCCAGCCCTGGCCCCAGTCTGAGGACGCCACTCACCCAAGCTGGTTGACTCCGTGAGGTTCAGGCTGTGCTGGGAGAGGCCCAGGGACTGCCTGGGGGAGGCGGAGATGGACACCTGGGAGGGGGCCCGGCTGCAGCCGCTGCCCTGCGACTCGGACTTCAGCCGGTCATTCTCTGCTTTCAGCTTCTCGATTTCACTCTGCAGAGGAGTGGGAGAAGCATGGTTAGTAGGTGGGGGCGATGGAAACCAGCCCTTTCTGCGGGGACCCATCTCAGTTCTGGCAGGAGTCACGGCGACAGAGATAGTTCTGTCCTGTGGGACAACAGGTCTCTGAAAGGCCAGCAGCATTTCCTAAATTCTGTTGCCTGAGTGTGAAAAGAAAGGTCCACAATCTAAGAGGTTCAGGGAACTCTGGGCTGGCCCAGGTTTGTTTCCGCCTGCCCCTCCCCACCCCCCAACCACTGCAGGACTTCTCAGAAGCTTGACTGGGCTGCTGGGTGGGTCTGGGGCTCGCCAGGTACAGCACTTCCCAAGGGGGCTCAATCAAGGTCCCCTTCATGCTGAGCCTCTCACGGATCCAGTGGTGCAGAGAAACGTCTTTGAGAAAGGTTCTTTTCCAGCGAGGCCTTTTTGGCCTCCCAGTGGTCCTTCATTTGGTGAGTACTTCTGGAGCCCCTATTCTGGCACTGGGGCTGTGTTCAGAGAAAGCAGCGAGCAACAGGAGACCCTCGTGCCTGCCACCCATGCAGAGGTGGCAGATGTGGGGCCGATCGGCAGGCAGTCGGTGACAGCACTGACTTGCCTAGGTGAAGGACCTGCAAGGCCTTTGCGGCAATGCAGCATTGGGCTTCTCAACAGAAGAAAGGGCTCCACTGGGGTCTGCAGGAGGTGCAGTGTCAGACGGGGACTCCCAGGATGTGCAAGGAACCACCGTGGCGCACTGCGGCTGGGGAGTCAGAGTGAACAGGTGCTAGTAGAAGCCTTGAAGGCTGTGTGAAGGAGACCACATGGCCCGCAGCAGATCATGGGGGAACCACATGGGACAGCGCTGGGTTTCAAAGATTTGTCTTTGAATCCAGAGAACTCTGAGTAGTACTTTGCTGGATGTCTATATTTTTGGCATCTGTTTCCCATGCAAACCTGGCATCATTCAGTGCACGGTGTTATTTGTCCTGCCTGACTTCTCACTTAAAAACATCTTATGGATAATGCTACATCCACCAAATATTACTTTAAAGCTAAAAAGAAAGAGGACAAGACTGGTCCTTGAGCAATCTAAGGGTGGAAGTGCGAGAGGAAGAGGGAGAGAGAGGCTGGCTGAGCAGAAGGCGTGCCATCACATTCTGAGGTGCCCCTGGGGCTTGGCTGGGAGCCGCCCTGGGGCTCTCACCTGCATCCTGTTCATGGCCTCCCGCAGCTGGTCGAGCTGGTGGGCAGAGCTGAGGGCCTCCAATCGGATATCGGTGAGCTTCATCTCCTTGTCCCGCAGCTCGTTCCGGAGCTGCATCACGGTCTCGGCTTCACTGTCCATGCACTCGGAGATGCTGGCGAGACACACGGCCCGTTACCAACAGGGACGCCGCCGGGCCCTCTCCCTCCCAGCCACGACTTCATGCCACCAGGAACCACGTGTCTCCAGCTGCGTTGGACTTCCTGCCAGGGGCAACCTCAAATGCACCCGAAACCCACAGATTTTACTGACGTTCCGTGCTTTCCTTTGCAGGGCTCTGGCCAGCAGAATGGCTTTGGTGTGCCTCTCCGAAAAATTCTATAGACGTGATTAACCTTCCGTCTTCAACACATTCCTGGTGGCCTGTCCAGCGGACTTCAGGAGGACTAGGGGCGCAAACCCCAAACTAAACTCACTGCCATCAGCGCTGACTCGCCGCGACCCTATAGGGCCGGGCAGAACTTCCCCTACGGGTTCCTGAGACTGTCCCTCTTTGGGGGAGCAGAAAGGCTCAGCTTCCTCCCGACGGGGGCATATCCAATTTATTTATTTTGAATGTTTTGTTGTGACCTGGGTGAGGTTGACAGAGCAGATCCGCAGTGTCACGGCCAACAACCCGTATGGATGCTGCTCCATCTCACTGACGGCAACCCCCACGGTGCCGTCCCCTCTGTGTCCTGCCTCCGTCCCTCCCCATCTCCGAACCCATGTGGATTCCAGATCTCTTCTTCAAAGGCAGTGGTTCTCAACCTTCCTCATGCCGCCACCCTTTCATACAGTTCCTCATGTGGTGGTGACCCCCAACCACAACAATATTTTCATGGCTACTTCATCACTGTATTTTCGCTACTGTTATGAATTGGGTGACCCCCTGGGAAAGGGTCGTTTGACCCCCAGGTTGAGAACCACTGTTCTAAGGTGTGCGGCCCTGACTAGGGTGACTGTTCCCTTGGCTAAGAATGGGGTCGCAGGGGTGAGCCTTAGGTCCAGACCTGACGGGTCAAGAAGGGCCATGGTCTCGGGGCGAGACCTCATTTTAAATGCTCTTGAGTGTGGGAACCAAGGGCCTCCCCACAGCTGCCCGGCCTCTCGCGCAGACCGCGGCTTCTCTGAGTGTCAGCCTCCCACCCGCCCGCAGCTGCTGCTTTGAACCGCTCCTGCACAGGCTTCAGCACATGTTCATAGTCCTGTGTGCTCGCTGCCCGCCCTCTGGAAAACCAGACTCAAACCAAACATCTCCAGGGTCTGTGGAGGTTGGGGAATGTCAAAGAAGGGCCGGGGGCCAGAGCTGCCCCACCCAGCCCCTCTGGGCAGCGCGGTGGGAAGCAGGGCTTCTTGGAGTCCTGCAGAGCAACACCCATCACCTCTCTCACATCAGACTGGCCACCCTGTAGATGGCATGGCCCGGAGCCCTGTCAGTGAACTGCAGGTGGGCAGGGGGTCCAACCCACAAAACCCTGCCTCCCCCTCCCCCACCTGCTGGAGGGGCCCAGAGCACGGGTCAGAGGGCTTGGCGGGCCCCTGTTCATGCAGCCAGCCGCTTGCCCGGGAGGGCCACGTGTGCTGGGCTTGGAGGGAAGCAACAGTCCACCAACAGAGCCCAAGCCGCGGAGCCACAGGGCCCAGGCTGTGGCAGCAGCCACTGCTACCGGCCAGTGAACACGCGGCCACCCCTGCCATGCAGATCACCACCTCAGAACCCAACCCACAGCTCTAGCCAGTGCCCTCTGGATCCTAATAGGACTGTAATTCACCACATGGACCCTTTGCACTGATTGTCCTCGGTTATTTGGGCGTTGTTTAGGTCTGTCTGCTGCCCTGTCTCTTCCCACCTTTGTGCTTGGTGGCAAGCAGGACCCGGGTGCCTGACACCAAGCAGCGTCTCCGAAGTCCAATGTACTCTACTGGGCCGTGTCCTGACTCATCCCTGGGGCCCAGCAGTGGAGTCTGGCTAGCACCCTTCAGAAGAGGGAGAGTGGGGTTCTGCTCAGATGGCCTGCTCCCAAGGGCTGGGACAGGGACAACCTTTCCCATGGCTGCAGGCAGGCAGCTGGGACACCTTCTGGGCCGACACTCAGGGCCCCTACCTGACCATCCCAAGCCATTCCTGCTCTGCACTTACTGCTACTGTCTGGGTCTGAGCTTCTCCGATGGGGGCGCGACTGATGGGGGAATGGCCAGGGGTGATGAGTGGAAACGAGGGGGCGGTGGCCGGAAGGAGCACCCCCTCCGCCCATGCTAAGACCAGCTAGCGACAAAGGAAGGCCTCTCCATGTGGAGCGGCCCAGGGGTCTTCAGGGCTAAGCCAGCGAGACAGAGGACGGTGCTGAGAAGCAACAACGCCATCTTGTGATACTGTTGGTAATTGAGGCTTCTATGAGTGAGGAGCAGGCTTTTCTGGCTCCTCCTCATATCATCTAAGTTTTGTCACTCAACGTGAGTCAGAACTAGTGAGAAGGGCCCGCGCCCACAGCACATCTCCCTCCCGTAGCGGACGGATCCAGTTCTCATACACCCCCACCCGCACGGCTGGTTCCCTCCTCAGGGAAGAATAAGATCACTAGCTTCATCCCAGTCCAACATACAAGGAAACGGAAAGAAAGTGAGGGTAAGGGGTTTGCTCCAAGCCAACCTCCCTGGCCTAAATTCCCGAGAGCTCACGCGCAGCCCTATGGAAGCGAGACACGGGGTTCCCAGGGAGCCATGTGTCATCAGCTGGTCATGCCTATGCGAGTGGCTTCTAAGGAACCAGAGATGTCAGCTGACCAGGGTGACCCCGACAGACGGACTTACAGGGCGTTGGAGTGAGAATTTCTCAGCAGAGGCGTGGACCCTGCGGGACCGTTGTGCAGTAACTTGGGCGAAGAAGGCAGCGAAGAGTCCGTCATCTCCTCAATGTCCGAATGAGAAGACGCCGACTTTGGAGACTTTTTCTTCCCAAAAGCTTGCTTGAAGGAGCTGCGTAACTGAACAGACAGGGCCGTCAGCCTGGCGGGGGCCGCGGCCTCGCTCGAGCCTTGGCCAAAGAGAGACATGCAGGCAAAAGAGGGCCAGAATGCTCCCGGGGTCTCCCCCGCCAGTGGAACAATCAGTGCGACGGGGAGAGAGAAGAGTGGTCTGGTGTGGGCAGCTCAAAGGTCTGGACCTGTGGTGACATTCATGCCTGCTCCTGGCTCAATACTAGGCGCCGGCAGCCAGGCAGGGCCTGGCTCAGCAACAGACACTGGGAAGACGAGGTTACACAGCAGCCAAGCAGGACGGATGCCCAGACATGGTGACAGATGCACATGAGGTTAGTCATATCC
This sequence comes from Echinops telfairi, assembly GCF_000313985.2. Taxonomy (NCBI): domain Eukaryota; kingdom Metazoa; phylum Chordata; class Mammalia; order Afrosoricida; family Tenrecidae; genus Echinops; species Echinops telfairi. The sequence continues at coordinate 32,096,699 of NW_022103958.1, forward strand.
ATGGATGGGTTAGCTTGGTGTCTGACATGAAAGTCGGTCTTGCTTACCTCATTGACCTGCCAGAGAAGACGCAAGCAAGAAGGGGGGAGGGGGGGAGAGAAGACAATTTTTAACAGAGAAGCCAGTGACAGGGCAAGCTGGGACTTCTTTAGACGAGACATGGCCGATCACACCACACACGGAGGAGGCGTCACAGCCTTCACGGCACCCCTCCACCGTGAAAGGAAGCAGGTGGTGGGTTGGGAGCTCGCTACGATCTAACTTCTTCCAGCTTCACCAGTCTGCTGGAAATGACAGTCCCCTCCCCACTTCCTGTGTTCCTTTCCCCGACTTTCCTCCTAACAGTCACTTCTCTACGCCTGAATTTAGAGAGTGGAGTCGGGGACCTGCCTCCTTTCCTCAGCGCCCAGCATGGCTGGGTGTGCACTCTGCTATGTCTGCTTGAGGGGCCCCGCTCCCTCCTTGTCCATAAAGGACAAAGCAACAAGCAGGAGCGCACCATCTCCCTGGTTCCTCAGGGAACGGACGGCTGTTGTTCAGAATGATTTAACCAGACTGGGGGAAAGGACCCGGGCGTCAGACACTCCCCAAACCATGAGGCCGACCTGAAGATTCGAATGAGAACATAAAGATTACAGTGTCATGTCTTCTCTGAAAGCCATGGTAAGGAGAGTTTCTTTCCAGACCATTGAATACAGCTTCATCTCGAATCAAGGTCTTTTAAAAAGTAATTTCCTTTTTTCAAGAAATGTTTCCTTCTAAAACCATATTCTGGGTTTTGATTTTTTAGTACTTGAGAAATTCAGGAAACAGGTGAGGTTTTTTTTCTCCCCCATCTGTGTCTCATCAATAGTAAGCTGCTTTTGTGGGTGCTCCAGTTTGTGGGTAGACCTAGATACACTTTTTCTCCAGTTTCCGACTTTCGTCATCTCCCCAGAGAGTAGTCATAGAGACATTAGGACTTGGCATCACCCTAAGTCTTTGCCTCTACCCCTGATAAAGCGTCAGGCACAGAAGGAGATGGCAAAGGTTAAGCAGAATTAAATGGGATTAAATGAGAAGGCAAATGATCGATCTTTCTGATTTCACTGATAGTCAAGGCTTGTCTTAAAACTAAGAAGATCGAAAACTGCTATATTTACAGAAAACAATTCTCTCATTATTTTGATCATCAAGGGAGATCACATTTATCAATAGTCTAACAGTATCCAAAGCATGGACTAATGGTTTAGTTATATTTGGCTATAGCAGATGAGTTGACTTAAAAGCCATTAGCTATTTTTAAAAGTAACGAGGGGGCTGCACTGATCACCCTTTTGGCTTGCCTCCTGTGCAAGTCTTCAAGAACCAAAAGTGTCCGTCCCTGACTGCTTTCACTGGACCTCGCCACCCATCCAAGGTGACACAGAATGAGGGGCATGTATGCATGAATGAAGACAGTACAGCAACGATGGAACACGTCCTGCCAACACTGACAGATGCAAGTCATGATCAGTTTGAGAAACCCTTGCACCAGAGACAAGGAGCCAAACTAAAAAAAAAAAAAGGAAGGAGTTAGAATTTTCCCAGAGAGTGGGAAAAACTTTTCCCCAGAGAGCAGGAAAAGTTGTCCAAGACATACATCACTATGAAGAAGTTCTAATAGCTTGTTGAGAAACATGGAAATATACTTTAAAACAAAAACTCTCTTGTCATTGAGTCGATACCAACTCATAGCTACCCTGCATATAGGACAGGGTCAAACTGCCCCTGTGAGTTTCCAAGACGGGAACTCTTATCAAGAGTAAAAGGCCTGTCTTTCTCCCGAGGAGTGAGTGGCTGGTGGTTTTGAACTGCTGACTTTTTGGGCTCACAGTCCAACTCATAACCAACTGCAGCACCAGGGCTCCAGAGGAACACTGCTGCGATGGAGACTAATCCATTCAACATTTTCAGGTCTAACACCTTGTTTAGATGACTCACGACACTCAACACAGTCCCCATCAAATGTTATGAGACAGGTCAGATTTCCTGAGGTCCGTGTGATGCTAGGCTAGGTAATTGCATAACAAGGATTAAGACTAACTATGAGCTTCGGTATGGTTAACTATGGCTAACTTGTGATATGAAAACGAAAATTGGAACTAAGAAGAACGTACAGAAAGAGTCATTGTTCTCCTCCCCAAAACTCTGCGATCAACATATAATGAGAAGGAAATAACATGTGAAATGAAAGATGAGTGTTTCACATACAGCCTCATGAAACAAACACTAAAAGGTGGTGGTTATTTTAGAAATCCTAGTGTGTGGCTGAGCACAGTACTGACTTTCAGAAAAACGTATCCACAAACCATTTCCTTGCATCTCTTCCCAAGAGCCTACGTTCTGATGTTAAGAGCTAGTCTGGGCTTTATCTGGGATCCTCTAGGGGCACTGGTCCTAAGACTGGCACCGTCTGTGGCAAGGTGTCTTCAGATGTACACGTACCCAGTTCTTTCTCTTCTTTTTCTTGGAATCACTCTCTATGTTGCTGCCCACGCTGGAGTGGCTGGTGGCGCTGTTGATGCTGGAGACGCTGTCGGAGGAGTGCTGCCTGCGGATGCGGAGGTCTGCAGCCTGGGAGGAGCCGTTTCCTGCAGACCAGAGGCAAGCGTCCGGGGTGTCAGTCCCCCTTTGCCCCTTCATTCACACAGCTGGGGGCCCTAGGCTTCCTTCCCCTGAGACATTACCTGCTGCTTATCTTCGATTTGGGAGGCCTCAGAAGGTGCCTTCTCTAGTCCATTAAGCGAGGAGTCTGCCTGTCCTCCCTTCCGCCCGCCCTCCCCAGAGGGCGCTAAGAGAAGTCTCACCAAGGCCACTCTCTTCAGCCTTGCTGTCAGCTGCAGTTGAGTCGAGTCTGACTCACAGCCCCCACGGATTGCTGTGTTTCAAGGATGTGATCTTTCACAGGCATACTGTGAGAGCGGTCTGTCTGACTTAGCATCTGGGGTTAGCGCCTCACTGCCATCCTTTGGGCTACATCCTTTGTACATACCTTCCCTTCCACCTGGGAAACACTGAGCCTTCGATGGCAGAAAATGCTCTGTTCTGGATCCTAGTAACAGTCACCTTTGTGACTGGTAGTCTCTCTCTCTGCACCTGCCACACTGGCCTTCTTTCAGCCCCTTGAAAATGCCAAGCTCTTCTCTCCACGGCCCTCCTTCAGCCAGGAGTGTTCTTGTCCTTCCACTCTGCCTGGCCAGCCCTGGCTCACCCCACCCATTTCAATGCCATCTGCGCTTCTTTCAGGAGGCCTGATATCTGCAGCCACACTGGTAGCAGCAGTCCAGAAACAGGTTTAGAGATCATTTTCCTCATGAGTACGCCGGACCCCGGAGTTTATTCTTAAGGACCCCTGTTCTGGAGTCACGCAGCCTTGCGCCATGCAACTCTGTGGTCTATGGCAAGTGACTCTCCTCTGAAATGCATTGCCCGCAGGAAAGCCATGCTCACAGCATTGTTTGGGGGAGGAAATAGATCGTCAAATCTTTAAAACACCATCGTGAGTAGACCATAGTACGCGTCCCATACATGGTCCATTATTATTATTATTACTTTTGCTATTGCTATGGCCAGAGCTCAATAGCCCATACACCCACATTTTCCCCCGGGACAAAAGTTTAAAATATACACGGGCAAAAAAATTGACTCAGAAATAATCTTTTTGGGGGAAAAAAAAATAAAGTCATGTCAGTGGATCAAACATCAATATGGAAAAAAATGAGTGTTCGTGAAATTTAGGGCCGTGAAACACTTTGACACTGGCCAATGGAAACATATTTCCTTTCATCTCCGACACACCTGAGGAGAGGATGGCTGGGATTCCCAGGTGCACAGAGGCCAGAAGTCCCTCGGTTAAAAGTGCCTAACCCGGTTAAAACCAGGTACAAGTCCCTGTCCTCTAGCAGTTGCATCATGGTGTTGTTGGAGGAGAGGTCCTAAGGAGGGGCAGGTGGTTTGTCTGCCTGAAATAGTGCTTCAAATCTATTCTTCCTGGTTCAGCCATGGTGAGTGACGTCAAAGTGAATGGACCCTGGACTTGTTAGATATAAGTGTTCTGGAACAAGAACAGGAAAGATCAGGAATCAACACCCTACAGGAACCTGAAGCTTCCTTCTAGAAAACAAGGGTAACGTGTGGTGAACGGCAACCAGTGCTCCTGAGCAGCAGAGTCAGACACAATGGCGCCTGGCTCAGCGGTGATGCCGACCTCAATGCTGGGAATGTGCTCTCACTTCTCCATGGTCCTGGCAACGACCTGGTCTGCTGCATCAAGCACCTGGAAGCGAGCACTGGCCCTCTTCTGTGTCGCCCTATCCAGGGCTGTGGCCTGGACGTCTCCCTTTCTGCCACCACGCTAGTGTCCTCACACTGGACACATTTAGGTCTGCTTCCACTTCAGTATCCTGCCTGGGCCTGACCTGCTAGTCATCGTGGAAAGCCCTGGTCTAAGGGCTATTTCTGCGACTTTACCTTTGCAGTTGAGCTCTGGTGTGTTAATGACTCCATTAATAGCAGCTTGGGCGGCTGCATTCTGTTTCTTAAGTAGCTCAATGGTTTTCCTTAACTCATTCAGTTCTGAATCCTGTGGAACGGAGACAAAAAACAAACAGTAAGAATCCTAAAATCGAAAAAAAGAAGGAAAAAAGAAAAAGAATCCTAAAATCATTCTGCAGAGAATGAAGACCTTAGCTCGCAGCAAGGATGGGGTGGGGGTGGGGTGGGGGTCAAGGGCTCAACCACACCTTGGTCTTAAGTGCTCAGTTTCCAACAGGTAGAAATTAGGCCATTAAAAGAACGGTATGATAAAGATTCTCAGAGTTGAGGAGTACACTAAACGCTACACATTTATCTGAAGTGAAAGGAAATACTATTTTTTGGTTTATTGTTAACCCCAGTCAGGGACGAGAAACCACAATAAGCAAACATCAACAACACCAATGAAGCATCCTTTCTGCCTTGCCTTTTGCTCAGCTGTCATGGTCAAACTCTGGAGTCTGATGGTCATGTTTCCAAGACTCTGCTCAAAGGCTGCCACAAGGTGAGCCTGTGGGGAGAAGACACAGCCATGGTGATGATGCCTTGCAAGGTGCAAGTGCCTACACGGCACTAGATCTTACAGCTCAAACTTGAACTCCTTATGGGGCCACCTCATTGAGACCCCTCTTCCTGTGCTTCTTCAACTTCCTCTAGAATCCCTCTCCTATCCCTCTGAGACCCAGTTGCCCCTGCCTTTCACATCTTCCAGCGCCCTGTGCTCTTTCCGACCTCTGGGCCTTTGTACATACCTTCCCTTCCACCGGGAATGCTCTTCCTGCTACACCCCTGCCTGACTGGCTAGTTTCTACACATTCTTCTCAGGAGATCCCCGCTCCTGCCTCCCTGACACCCCCGGGCTGGGCAGGCTCCCTAATCCTCACTGACTTCTGCTCTGTGTTTTGCGATAGCGGAGTTCAGTTCAGAATGCACATGGCCTTCTGAGGGTGGGTTTATGCCTGGCTCCCCCACTGTATCCTAAGATGCCCTTGTGCTCGCAAAGCGTCAAGCTCACCCACGAGGCTCACTCCATAGAGCATGTTTGTAGAACGACTGAACCAAGAGGTTGGCGTATTGTGTGTGTGATCGCCCCAGCTAATAAAAAAGCCACTGTGAGGCCAATTGGTGACCTCCTTGGAGAACAACCCTCCAAGCTTCCCCAGGGAGTAAGAACGGCTTCCCCGAGGTCCCCTGCACATGTGCACTCTGCTGCTAGAACACAGCATCCCGTGTGCCAAGGTCTTGAATATTTTTGAAAGAGAGAAAAAATGCCACCAGTTACAAGTAATAAATACATCCAATTTTTCGAGATGTTAAATTGCTTTGAAAAACAAAACAAAACGTGTCTTTCAGGATGGAGAACTGTGTCGCTGGCTTGCCCGTACTCTTGTCTTTCAGAGCACTCTGTGACCGAGCCCTAAGCCTCTCCTTCGGACATAGCACCAAACAGAGTGAAATCCTGGTTGGTTCATGAGGATCCTGATGATACTGTTAAAACCAAGAATAAAGAATGGACTTTCATGGTCTGTCCCCCCGCCCCCTCCCCAAACAACTGTGCTGAACAGTGTCTAGAAATCCAGAGAAGAGAGCGCTCAGTCAGCCAAGCCCGTCTGAGAAAGTGGGATTCTGGAGGGCCCCAGAGTAGCCATGTGAGCAGCAGGCAGGACGGACCCGAACCAAAGAAGAGCCGGGGAGCCCGCACCCTGGCTGGCCTCACAAAGTCCCTCGGGACATGCAGGACGGGAAGGGATGGAGGGCGGAAAAGGAGGATCCTGGCTTGGTATCGAGAAGGAGCCTGGGGGCAGTGCCGTGCAATGCTCTGCTGCGAACGGAAAGGTGGACAGTTCAAACCCCCCTACGGGCGCCCAGGGGAAAGGCCTGGAGACCTGCTCCTGTAAAGATGACAGCCTGGGAAACTCTAGGCGGCACTTCTCAGCTCTGTCACATGGGGTCGCTATGAGCTGGAAACAAATCAACGGTGCCCGGAACCGTGGGGGGGCATTAGGATTTGGCGTTAGAGGCTCTTGCCGCTAATCCTCTTTCCTTAGACTCTTCACACTTCTGAGCAATCTTCTTGCCTTCGAGGCTTCTTCTGTTTCTCCTGGGATTACTGTGCGCATGGGGCATGCCACCGTGGGGGAAAGGGCTCTAGACGCTTGTTCAGAAGGGTCCCACCCCTGAACGAAGGGCACGTGAAGGGCAGGAGGAAGTTTGGGAATCAGCACGTGATGTGTGGGAACAAGAGATGTGTTCTCTGAAAACACAGGGAGAGAAAGAGAAGAGACGGCCCTAGAAAGGAGACGGGGTGGGGGCCACCCCGGGAAGCAGGATGAGCCGAGGGCACCTGAGAGGGCTCTGGGGAGAGTGTGGTTCTGTTGGGCCACAGAGCTCCAGAGGATGTGGGGGCTGAGCACACCGTGAAGAGAAAGGGGAGAAGAGAGGGCTGGGGGAGAAGTCTTGCCCTGCTTGTGGGGAGGCTCAGGGAGGCGTGGACCAGAGACGTCATCAGACAGGGATCATTCAGCGTAGGCTCAATAGAACGGCTGTTTTCTTTCTACATGCACACCCTCTCCTCGCTAAAAACTGAGAAAATGCCCTGCACCTTAAGATAAATGCATAGGCTTTCATCTGCCCAACTGACCACGGTGTGTCCACAGCCAATCTACTGCAGACAGCTACAGAGGGAGGAGACAGGGCAGGCCCTAGGGACCACGGTAACTGCCCGCACGACAAACAGACACAGACACGTTTCAATGACTACCTTCCTATTTGTTTCCCTGTTGTGCTTGGTTGCCACCACGATTCTATTTCAGCCTCCCGATTTTCTCTCCAATTTAAAGCAAAAACAGAGCGCTAAACCCAGGAAGCCTGTTGCCGAGGAAGGGGTTTGGCCAGCTTAAGGAGAAAGCGCCTTTGCTTGGAGCAGCCAGTTCGCAGCACAGGGGCTCATCTTGCCGGCAAACCCAGGGGTGGGTGGGTGGGTGTGGGTGTGTCAGGAGCACAGCCCCGTCCTGAGCCGGGTGCCCAGCCACACAGCCACCTTCCCCGCCATCGCCATTCTCACATTCCCAGGGAAAACACACATGAGTGGTGGAAAAACAGCCCGGGAAGGGGGCTGTGAGGTGTTTGCCCTACGAAAACAAACACAGCTTGGTCTGTGAGAGACAGCCAATAATAAAACAGGCTAGTGCTGCCTGTGGTGTGTGGTAAGGCTAAACATTTACTTTACAACAATGCTAGACTCCATGGCCTTTGTGAGGGGCAAACACACACTTGTGGAAGAATAGAAGGGTTCTCTCTCCCTCTGACCCTGCTGGACTAGAGGGCCCAAATGGGCCCAGGGGCAGTGCGGGGCCACTGCAGGGAGGACGCAGAGCTCACGTAAGTCAGTGAATGAGAAGAGGGCTGGGCTTCTCTACCAGGAGAGGGGCTTGGTGGCAGGCCTGAGACGCGTGGACTTCACACAGCAGCCCCTGGCCAGTGGGTCTGGGGCCGCCCTGGCTGTGAATGTGCAAAGGAAGGCAGCATCAACCCAGGTAAGAACCCTGCTGCCCCTTTCTGGATAGGATTTCAGCCCCAGTGCGCGGTGCTCACATCCATCCTGTTGGGCTTTCAGGAGCATCACTGGAGGGGTGGGGAGGGGTAAGGAAAATAATTACAAAACAGGAGCCGAGTATGCCGAAAAAGGCAGTGTTCCAGAAGTGGGGGCTGGGGAGAGGGGGGGCACAACATTGCTGACCTCCAGCCCACTGTCACGGCGCCGATCCTGACTCACACGTAGCCCCCACCCCCCCACCCCCCCCAGGGCTTTTGAGACTGTACATCCTCACGGGAGCAGATGGCCTCAGCGCTCTCCTGAGGAGGGGTTGGTGGCTTTGAGGTGCTGACCATGGGGCCAGCAGTCCAATGCCTAGCCAACAGCGCCACCAGGGGAGTCCAGGAATAACGGTGACAGCAGCTGACAATTACGGAACTTGTGAGGGAGGCGCGAGTGCTGGGCTAGCCACTGCCCACGCAGATGCGAAGAGAACGGGGTTTCCTGGGGTGGGCTTCTGCCCAGTCCATTCTGACGAGGGGACAGACAGAGGAGACATGCCCGACAGGGTCCCGGGGCTTGACAGGAGCAGACCCTAACCACTGTGCTGCCTTCCTGAGGGGCCTCGGGCTCAAACCAGGTCCACCAGCCGCCCTGCAGTTGATTTTGATTCAAAGGCACCCCGCACGTGTCTGATGGCCACAGCACTCCGGAAGTCTTCGACGGCTGCCTCTGGGATATGGAGCACCAGGTCTTTCTTCTGAGGCTCTCCACCCTCCAGCCTCTTGCTTTAACAACTGTGCATGCGCACACCCATCCAGGGGCTCCCCACAGAGAATGCTGGGTAAAAGCTCCAGGCCAATGATCAAGTCTGAGAACTGACTGGGCATGGGAAACACAGCCTCCAGAGAGGCTTTCTGCGAAGGTTGGCAGGTTGGTTTACGGCCGAGGCTCCCAGAGGCTTGTCTGCGGCATCTCAGGCTGGGCACCTGCAGCTCTGCAGTGGCCTGCCGTACAGGACTGCGCTGCACGTGGGCCCTCAAGTCCCACCCTCCACTTCACAGCCAGGACCCTCCACAGATCAAGTCTGAGCCCTCCAAACTCACGGCCGACCTCAGGAAGAGGCCCTAACTCAGCCCCACGACCAAGACACTCGGCCGACTGACCCTTACTTTCTCCCATGCCCCTGAAGTCCTTCATCCCTCCACCACTAAGCTCCAGATCCCAACCACGCCAAGCTACCTGCAGCTTCCAAACCCACCGATATCGATCACCTGGGGCTTCCATGCAGCCTCCCTCAACACGATAGTATCAGAACTCCACTCGGATGTCACCTCCTTCAGGGGGCCTTCCTGACGGCCCGTCCCCAGACTGAACTAGGTACTCCTCCGATGTATCTCCACACCCTTCCCCCTTTATCCTAACAGTCACCAGGATGCAACAAAAGGGCTGCTTTGGGCTCTGCGGGACCACAGGTGGGATGCTAAGGGAACAGCGATTGTGCTTGCTTCTACACTGAACCTACAGCGCCTCGGCAGCGCTAGCACTCAAGCAGACGCTGAGGTGAATGCCGGCTGGCAGTGCCACATGGACATGTAATTGTGTGTGATAATTACAGAGCAGCTGGCGGGTCCTTGAGGAGATCTGGATTTTGTTCTTTTTTTCCCGTCTTTTTTCTTCAGATGGGATTTTCTGAGTGCTCACGTGACAATCCTGAGGGGTATTATCAGCCCCCTCCATGGGACAGACAGGCTCCGAGATGATTCACAGAGCCGACATCCGCCCCAGTTCGGACACACACCGTGTTCTTTCCATTACACCGTGTTCCCTCTGTGTTGTGAAGGCAGGAGGCCTTCAGGAACATTCAGAGGCAGCAGTGGCTGCAGACAGACAGACAGACAGACGTGCTCCACCCGTGTCTGGACTCACATTGGCTGTCAGCTGAGTGGTCAGAGCAGAAACCTTCTCCTGGGACGCATCCAGCTCCCGCCGCAGTTTGCGAATCTGCAGGTGAGAAAGGGTCAGAGCCGCTTGCCTTTAGTAGTCTATCCCAGGTTGAGCTGGGTAACGAAGCACAGAAGTGTCGACAGAAGAAACCCTTACCTCCGACTGGCACTTCTCTTCTGGCTGTAAAGGAAACGGGAGGAGAATTAGACCCGTGGAGGATCACCCAAGAGCAGAGTCCAACCCGAGGGGAACCCATATCTGGGCTCCGACAGCAGTCTCCCTAGAGGGTTTCTGCAGAAAAACTGTTCTAGTTCGCCTGTCCCACCAGAAAGGGCCAAATCCAAACATCACAAGACGTTGAGCGAGTAGAAGGAATCAGAGTGGTCCTCCTCATGGGGAGGCGGGGCGGGTATCGGGCAAGGCACTTGTGAGACGTGGAGTCCTGTTTTTAGTAAAAGTCTACCCCATCACACATTAGGGGCATTGGCATTCTAAACTGTTACTTGCTGTGGACCTGAGTCCTGAACCTAAGTGGACATTCTATGGTATCTGGTAACCTTGCTGGGACTGGGGAGAACCGTGGGCAGCAGCAGCGCATCCTCATTTCTTCTCGCTCTGGCTCCGAGGAATCTGAAGCAAAATGCTCCCCCAGTCAACTCACCTGCCACCGAGTCCATGCTGACTCGCAGCGACCCCACAGGACCAGGCAGAACTGCCCCTGTGAGTTTCTGAGACTAACTCTTCGCCGGAGGAGAAAGCCCCGTCTTTCTCACACAGGGCAAGCTGGTGGTTTTGAACTGCTGAGCTTGCCAATTGCAGCCCAACTGGTAAACACCACACCAGCAGGGCTCCTCCGAGGCAAGGGTGGCTGAGTACAGGTGACCCTTGTCTTCCTGATGCCCTACCTGCTGTTCCTTAGATTACCTAGGCCCCTGGGGCATATGGCAAAGGGCAAAGCCTGCAGTTCTTCATCCTGATATGGCCTTCCACGCTGGGCCCTGTGACAGTGGGGACTCAGCCTGAGACTACACAGGACCTCGCTCTCCTCCCATAAGGGGAAGATGAATGGGTGGGCAAACTCTGCTGCAGAGAGAACAGCTTTCCTCTCCTTGGGGCCCAGACAGGAGACACGCACCACTCATTCCTGGAAACGATGGGGGTCGTTTCACCACCTGCACTGCAGGGTGGAGGAGCAACCAGGCAGGTGAGTGCCCATCAGTAAGGCCCCCATTGTGTCCTTGGGACCTCTCTGGAATCCTCATCCATTTGACTTGTGATAAACCATTATTTAACAAAAATAAGCACCCGACACCTGCCTATTCCTGCAACCGTTTAGAAGAACAGAAGGGAGTGATTCTTTAGGTCTCCCGGCCGTTGGCTGAGACAGGTGGGCAGCTGTCTCCTAAGTGACCTCCCTCTTCCTGGCCTTCGCCCCAGTGCCCTTCCTCCTGTTCCTCCCCCCTAGGCTGGCTGCTCACAATAGCAACCAGTCTTGAAACGCACTGGGGCCAAAGCATTGAACCCATGCAGACATCTCATCAAGTAGGCTCTTTGTCTGCCTTGTGAGACGCAGAGGGGTTAAGTGCCTAGTCCCAGCTCACACCGCTGGACAATTTCATCAAATGAGCATTTTCAGAAGATTGGGGTGTATGTCCTTAGTGCCCACTCTTTCCTCCCGGAGAATATCCCTCTGTCCATCCATCTGCCTGTCAAGCATTCCCATTTCCTCCTATGAGCCAGCCACTGTGTATGAGCCCAGGCTAGGCTGGAAGAGCGCACAGGCTTGCCCTCACGGTGCTCACACTCTGCTGGAACTAACCAGCACTTAGGGAGTGATGCCTGTGAGAGACCTAGTGCGTGCCTTCCATGCCTTATTCATTCAACCCTCAAAGTAACCCTCTGTGCAAAAACCACGACTATTGCCTTCTTTTTCGCAACGGAGACAAAGGCACAGAGCACTTAGTCCCACGGTCACAGCTGGTCTGTGGTGGAGCTGGGGTCGATCCAAGGCAGCCTGGCTCCAGAGCCTCTGGTCTTCACCAGCCCGTCTCCTGTTCGTCAATGAAACCATATCCTCAGGGAGGCTCCCTGAAAGATGCGCCCTGACGTCAGGGTCCCCCTCCCTCTCTGACAGGCTACCAGAGGCCTGGGGGCAGGCTGACCCACCCACACATGACCAGCCCTGCTTCTAAATGCTGCCATCACCAAGCAAGGCCAGTCCTTTACCCGCACGGCTAAACCTGTGCCCACCGCCTCTCGGGCTGGGCCCTTGTTCCCAGCAGCACCCTGGAGCAGCGTGTGCTTTGCATCTTGCCTCCATCGGGTTGCTCTTCTGTCCATCAGGAAGTCCCCGGTGAAGCTACTCCAGGTTCATTCAGCAGCTCTCCTAGAGCTCAGTTACGGCTCCCTGTCCACCCAGACAGCAAGTCTGAGGCCAGATGTGGCCACTCAGACGTCTTCTGCTCCGAGGGCTGGCCATGACTTCTCCAGGACAGTTAACATCGGGCTGGTAATTCAAATTACAGGCCGACTTCAAGCAATGTCTGGCATATTCTTAGAACATGCGGTCCTCCCATAGACCCGTGGGCACCACTGCTGCCAAGTCAGTCCTGACTCACAGGGGCTACTGAACAAAGCAGAATGACCCTCTAGGGCTCTGAGACAGTCATCTTTGGGAGGCAGGCGGCCCCATCTTTCTCCCAGGGAGCAGCGGGTGCTTAAGCACTGTATCACAGGGACTCATTCCCTATACCAGGGGTCCTCAAACTATGGCCCGCAGGCCACATGTGGCCTGCCGAAAACATTTATCCGGCCCACCGGGTGTTTCTGCCCCGTTTGTTTTTTCACTTCAAAATAAGACATGTGTAGTGTGCATAGGAATTTGTTCATAGTTTTTTTAACACTATAGTCCCACCCTCCAATGGGTCTGGGGGACAGTGAACTGGCCCCCTGTTTAAAAAGTTTGAGGAGCCCTGCCCTATACGATAGGGACTGCTACCCTTCCTACTTTGTAGATAATTACACTGAGGCCCAGAGAGGCTCCCCACCCCAAGTCCACTAGCAGGGCAGCAGGGCCGCTCATGTGTTCTAACGCACCATCACTCGAATTTATCAGCAGGTAATTGATGATCAACTCAAATCTCCTTCCCTCGTTAGGTGATACCCTTAGGACAGACGTGCCCCCATTGGAGGGCGGCGTGTACCCAATTCTTGAGACCCTTGATCAAGGAACCCCCATCAAGTGGTAGTTCTTGATACTCACTGTGGAATAAATCGACGATGTGCTGGAGACCAAGGAGAGTGAGGATCCGTGAACTGTTAGAAACAAAACAAGGAAGACAAGGTGAAGGCACAGCTCGCCGCGATGGCACCAGGAGAGGCAGGCAGGCAGCATGGAGCGTCAGTTCCCGGCACAATCGACAGGAACACAGAACCACCTTATCTCACCGCGAGTCCGCCCTTCCTGGTCTGAGCATGGCGAGTGCCAGGTTGGGAGAACCTGCTCCGGGAGTCTACTTCCCCACTCTCTTTTCCCCCCCGCCCCGTGTGTTACATAAATAACACATGATCACAGGATAAAAATATTCAAGTACAGAGAAGTGCTAAGATGCATATGCACCACCTTAACCCGTGTGACTCATAATCCCATTACCCGAGGCAACCTGTAATTTGAAAGCACTGTTGCACATATTTTATTCCCATCTTTGGAATAAAGGGGAAAAGATATTCCCTTAGGGTTGAGATTGTGCCTATGTACGTGTACATTTTATGCCCTATGATTGACTGTTACTTGTCTCTGGAGAAAAAAAGAGCTGGTTATTTTGAACGTAAGAAGCTATGAGCCAAGTGACTTCATCCTGGTCAGGTAGCAGAAACTGTTTAGCAACCACGTTCAGAATAATCAGGATTCTCCATTTAATTTTAGTGTATCATGCTACACGTGACGAGGCAAGAAAGCCCTGTCCCTTTTCTGTCTGAATGCCCACTCTTTGGCTCGGAGCCCCTTTAGCATGCCCTTAGGGTCCCTGGTCAGCATGACACAGAATGATGTGTTCGCATGTAGCTTGACAGCACGACCTCCCCTAGGCAGGGATTCTGGCTCCCTTCTCTTTGTGAAAACTGCACTCCTTGGTGGCATTTTCCTGGGAATCTCGTGGCAACCTGTTTGAAAGACAACAATATTCCCACGGAGAGATCGAGGGCCTTTGACTTGGGCACAGCTTTCCTGAGGATAGGTGGAAGGAACCTCTCCCCACTCACGCTGCCCTGCAGCCAGTGATCTGAATGCTCCACGCATACTAAATGGCATCCAGTACCACCCAAGAAGTGAACTTGGATCCAAGTCAGCAGAAGCCACCTGCCAAATGAGATGAGCAGCTCCTCCGAACAGTCTACACCATCTACACCGTCTACACACCCTTCCAACTGACTTCCGGACCGCACCCACTGCCTTTATAAATCCCTGCCACCCTGGCGGTGGGGGGTCGTCTGAACAGAAGGAGCGTCTCCCACACCGCTCTCCTGTGTATATGCCCTGCAGAACACTCTCCTGCCTCGGTGGCGGTGGCGTGTTTTTAGGACACATCATCTCTAGGACCAGCTCAGTATGTCTTCTCCCTGCACCTTCCTACTGTTCCCTGGCCATCACCTGGGCAGGCTTCCTCCCGCCCCTGGGCCCAGGTGGCTCATGGCTTGCCACCCCTGCCCTGTTCTCAGCAGGTGCCTTTGGTTCACAGGCTCTCCCTACACCATCAGATACACACATCCTCCTGTGCATGGGCCTCGGCCTCCACCTTCTTCATCCAGGACTCTTTTGCCCCACACACCATAACAAAGGGAGTTTACGATGGGGAAATTGATCTACGGGCATATATTTATAGGTTTCGTATTAAGGTAGCAGAAGGACATTGGGGTTCCACTGAAGTACTCCCTCAATGCAAGAACACTTTGTTCTATTAAACTGGCACGGTTGCTGAAGACAAAGCGGATGCATAAGCAAATGTGGTGAAGACAGCCAATGGAGCCTGGCTATCAAATGATATAGCGTCTGGGGTCTTAAAGGCTTGAAGATAAACAAAGCCCATGTGGAAGAACCACACTAACCTGTGTGATCTTGAGTTGTCAAAGGGATCAGGGATCAGGCATCAAGGAGCCAAAAATCATTATCATTGTGAATGAGGGGGAGTGTGGAGTGAAGACCCAAAGCCATCTGTAGACAACTGGCCATCCCCTTACAGAAGGGTCATGGGGAGGAGATGAGCTCGTCAGGGTTCAGTGTAGCAACAATGAAACATACAACTTTCCTCTAGTTCTTTAATACTTCCTTCCCCCTACTATCATGATCCCAATTCTACCTTTCAAATCCGGCTAGACCAGAGGATGTGCACTGGTACAGATAGGAACTGAAAACACAGGGAATGCAGGACAGATGACCCCCTCAGGACCAATAATGAGAGTAACGATACCAGGAGGGTAAAGGGAAGGTGGGGGAGAAAGGGGAAACTGATTACAAGGATCTACATATAACCCCCTCCCTAGGGGATGGACAACAGAAAAGTGGGTGAAGGGAGATGTTGGACAGTGTAAGACATGACAAAATAATAATAATTTAAAAATTATCAAGGGTTCGTGAAGGAGGGAGGGTGGGGAGTGGAGGGGGGACAATGAGGACCTGATACTAAGGGCTCAAGTAGAAAGCAAATGTTTTGAGAACGATGATGGCAACAAATGTACAAATGTGCTTGACACAATGGATAGATGTATGGATTGTGATAAGAGTTGTACGAACCCCCAATAAAATGATTTTAAAAAGAAAGTCCGTTTAAGGTATTTAATGGCCTATCACGGCTTCTAGTGTTAATATGTTCACATATTAACTGAGGTCATAATGTCTACTGGTCTCATGTTCCAAGGGTGAGTTAGTTAAACACAACTCCTCATGACAGTGTGATTGGGCATACATGATGATTTCAGGCCAGGCAGGAGGAGGGAGGTAACATGTAGCCACCCTTCAATCCCATGTCTGCAAACATACTGGAGGAGACTATGTCCTGAGGCCTTTTCCCCACCTCAGGGGCACATCTCAGGGCAAGGGCAGTGCCGCAGGCAGCGGCCAGCACATCTGGCAGGCTTCTCTGTAGCTCACTCCACTCACTTGGTGAGTGGCTGCTGCAAGGCTATGGTCTAAAGAAACAGACTCCTGGATTTCCAGAGGTGACCGTGTGAGCGGTGCCAACCCCCAGCCTGAGTCATGTGGCAAAATGCATATGAGACACTCAAGGCCACAGAGCCACGTGTGCCGCCACGCACTAGGCAGAATGAAGCAATGTGTCTCCAAAGGGCTGAGGCCCCTTCAGTCAGTGCCTGGGCAGCAGCGGAAGAGCAGCAGTGAGCCCCGTGCCCAGGATGGCACTGCCAACTGTGGAGGGGTCCTTGCCTAGGGAGGCAACACTGATGGGGGGTCAATTACATCTGCACCCAGAGCCTAGACACCCAAGCCAGCGCCACACCGGAGTTGTCTGTCACTAAGCTGCTCTGCTCCCGAGGCCTGCACATGAACGGGGAGGGGCCGCTCCTGTGTTCCAGGCTGTGGGAGCTCTTCCCAAAGCCCGCTGAAGCCACTAGGGGCTGGCTTAGCTCTCCCGGGGCCTCTGTTTTAAAATGCCTAGAGCATTCCCCTCAGTGCGAGCCATGACAGTTGACTTTTAGATGGCATAATGCATTTGGTAAAAATGCATTCACCTGAAATCACTTGAAGGTTGCCATCTGGGCCAGGCAGGTTTCTCATCCGCATATTGACAGGTCCCACTCCCCCCAGAAAGGAAAGTGCTATTAAGCCACACAGGAACCTGGCTCGAGTATTGGACTAAATCCCGGCAATTCCTATCCTGCTTTATGGCACAGGATGCACCTAGTTGACCACGGTAACTACGAGGTCTGCAGGCTTGGGCCCTCTGGGGGCAGTTCTGCTCTGTCCTCTAGGGTCACCATGCCTTGGAATGCTTCTGGACCCCAGCAATGGAGTATCTGGTTCAAAGATGATAGGTGGTTCCCTCCTCCTCTACCCCCACCCCCACACAAGTATACATCGGGAATGTATAACTTCAACGGGAATAAAAAGTCTTTCTTCACCCAGTGGAATGAAAAACCCCACCACATTAAATAAGCCCTCCATTGTTCTTATGCGCCCTAGTAGCAATGTGCTTAAAGTGCTCGGCTGCCAACCAAAAGGTCGGCAGTTCAAACCCACCAGTGTTGGCAACATGTAGAGGTAAAGACGTGCAGTCTTAGAAACCCAACAAGGGCAGTTCTACTCTGCCCTTCCCATGGGGGTCACTGCGGATCAGAATGGAAGTAGGGTTATTTTGTGTTTGTAATATCCCATCCTCGGAAGAAATACATTCAATCTAATGCCAAACTTCCCAGCAGGTGGAGTTATAAAGCTGTAAGTTAACAGTGGATCCGCCCCTGTCCCTGCTCCTTCCACGGCAGATCTGATTCGTGGCTCGTGCGTCAGCGAGAATCGTTAGGTTAACAAACGTCTAGACGCTGCTTGTGGGCCGGTTCTTTCTGTCACTGTCATGTGGACAGCCCAGATTTCCCAAAGCCGTGCTGCCTGAGAGTCTGGTGCCAGGTAGAGTAAATAACAGCTACCTAATGATACTTTAATGGTCCCGGGCCTTTATAAGGCAGCGTGTGCTTGCTTGGACAAGTTCAGTGCTGCGCACGGTTACGGCAGGTCAACACGTGGTGGAGCACATGCAAGTGGCACAGGACAGACTCCATAGGCCAGGCATCCCCGGGGAGGCTAGGACATGTGCTGCGGGCTTGCATGGTCGGCACACGTACACAGAAAAACTTCAAGGCCAACTGCCGAGTCCTTCACTTTCTAGTTAATCTATTCAGCACATTACAGCTCCGAGGGTTCACATAATTAAGCTCTTAAATCTACCCCAAAAAATACTCCAACACTCTCAGGAACTCTGGATGGACTCCCCCTCAATTCTCCGTCCCAGCAGGTTCCCATATATGGATCTACGGACTTGCGTGTGCTCGCTGGATGCAAACGAGACATGAATCAGGGTGAAGAGGCTGATGTTGCCGAGAAGAGTAGCCAGCAGGCAGCCACCCTGCAACTAAGCGCTTGGGAAGACTGTGAAGAAGCACACCGGCCCGGCTGCTTCTGCTCTTGACGGGGGTTCTCCCGCCATCGCAACTTGGTTTGTTCCTACGGGGAGGAGGCTGGGCGGACAGGGTGGAGGGACTGACGCTCCCCCTCTCACAGGCTGCTCCATCACGGGCCAAAAGCTCCCCCAACTCGCCCTCCTCCCCGGCCCCCCAGACTCTGGTGGGGTACTGCTCCCAGTGGCTCAAGCTGCGTGCACAGGCTGGGGCCTGTACGCCATGACTGTCAAAGTGCTAACAGTTACGTGCATTGTCCTATTTAATTCCCCATGAGGTGGGTACCATCATGATTCTTCGCATTTTATTGGTTGGAAAGCGGCACAGGGAAGTGAAGTGACCTGCCCACCGCCACCTCCTGAAGAGAAGTGGGGGAGCGACCTCTCACGCGCAGTGCTCAGTGCTCAGCCCCAGAGTCTCTGAGACTCTTGGAAAGGGCTGGGGTCCCCCCATGACTGACTGCTTACCCCCTCCCTCACACCGCAGGGGAAGGAACAAAAGGGCATAGCAAGGCCCCGAGTGATGATGATGGCTGATGGAATTTCTCGACGGAATTCTCCCACAACTGAGTATAGTGAAGAAAACACAGAAAACCCAACCCAAATGATTCACCGCCAGTAGCTCAAGATGAAGACAAAAGAGGGGGCCATCATCAGAGGCAAGAAACTCTAAAAAAACTGGTGCTTGTGGAAAGAAATAGAAAGTTTGGGGACGAAGGGAGAGACCCGGCTGCCCGCGGCCCCCAAGCATACAGGTATGTAAACCCAGGACTGGAATGGCCCTGTGACTGGCTCAGACAAGGTGGTCCAGCAGGGGCTGAGCCTCGAGGTGCAGGCGGTTACCGAGAAGCTGTGGTCCAAGTCCCAGAGGGCAATTGCTACCCGCCCCTCACCCCACACCCCGATAAATGAAGGTTCAGACTCCACTGTTAGGGCTTCTTAGACCTGTGCCCTGAGCCCTGACCTGCATGGCCCGTGGGATTCCTGGCCCCACTCAGAGCTGGTCCTCCACCCGCAGGTTCATCTGAGAAGGCAAGGCTCCTGCTTACCCTCTTCAAACCCGTCCCGGAAGGAGCCGGAGCGGCTCATGGTTCTGGTCTTCTCGTCCAGGGACATGGAGCTGTTCCGGAAGCGGCTGTCAGTGTACGGGTCGTACTGCCCATCGGCATTGGACAGGCTGTGGGTCCTCAGCATCGTTGGGTTGGACAAGCTCATCTGGGTGACAGTGGTAGGGCTCGCTGGAACAAAAGGAGGGAACGGAATGAGACATTTAGAAATGTCACGTCTCTGGTCGGTTTCTGGATGGGGACAAAGAGGAGCCTGCGTATGGTCAGCCTTATGCATTCCTGCCTGTTTCTCTCCCGGCCTGTTTCCCAAAAGGTGGACACTTCAACTTCTGAGTGACAAACTCACAGCTAAAAATAGAGGGGGGAGGCAGCTCCGTTCCCAGGCAAGGCCCTGGGCCTCAGCTTTCCAACTTGTCACGTCCAGACAAGCCAGTGTCACCTTCCAGGCATGAGCTAATCACTCTCCGGACTCATCTGGAACAATGCTTCTTAAAGCCAAAGCCCAAAAATAGTCCAGCGCTGCTTTTGATCGGAGGAGAAGCATTTGTGCGTGACAAGCATCTCTTGCTTCAAAGAGTTACGGCCGGAGAGGACAACGTGAACCCAGAGTTCATTGCCTCTGGAGTCGAGTCACTGTGAGTTTCAACTCGCAGGGGTGCGTTTACCTGAGCCCGAACTGGCCCTAATAAAATGCTGTCCATGTTAATCATGCAAAAGACTTTTCGGGGGTACCCATCAAGGTAATTGAAAATGAAGATTTAACGTATGACGATTACACTTGGTTCCACAATCTGCTTTTTAGTTGGTGGCTCAGACGCGTTCTCTTAGACAGAAGCCCTGAGCAACAGAGCTGCAGAGAGGGATCTAAAAACCCTCCTCCAGTCTCCCTCGGTTAGGAATGCTACACGGAGCCCTTCATCCTCAAGGCTATTTTGGATTCTTTTCTCCCAGGTCTTCATTACCAATCTCTAAGCCCTCCTGCTCTTCGTCTCCTCTTTCTCTCTGTAATCACTGAAAACTCATTTGTTAAAATTAAAAAAAAATTTTTTTTAAGTTAAATTAAGCTTTACTGGATTACAAATGGCACCCATCCGGAATGATACCAACTTTACTATCAGTGCTTGGAAACGGCAGCCTCTCTAAAGAGCAGGGGGAGACGGGGGACGGTATTGTTCTGTCTCTGTCCCCAAGGCTCAGCTCCCACCCTGTGACCTGCTGCCGGTCACGTGATCGACCTCGGTCATTCTAGCTAGCACTGACGTTCCCTCCTTATTGGACCTGTGGGTGACACTTGCTATCTGATCTTCTATTCTGGTTTAGTACACTTCCAGCAAAAGCTCTTTCACACGCGTATATGGGTTTGGGTGGGTGTGTTTTGGCTCTCTACAGAGACGTGCCAGCAGGGAACGTGCACAAATCCTTCTCCCTTCCTCACGGTGCCAGTCAAAGCAATATGTCAGCAGTAGGCGTTTCCAAGAAGACTTGCTCAGTCGCAACCAGATTTAACTCCCCTGGCAATGAAGATAACCAAACAGGCTATGCTGCAGCCTACTTCTCCCCCCCGGGCCTAGGACATAGGCTCTTCTGATGCTATTCCCCTACTTGTACGGAGCATGCAGAGCAAATTACTAATCAGAGTACCCATCCAAAGCCTCACTATTTTCTCCTTTTGCTATCAAGTTCCTCTCATCAAACTACATGGCTGAGGGCTGATCAGGTACTGAGAGCAATGTGGCCACAGAACTAGGACCACAGGCCTCCTTCAAAGCACAGGATGGATCTGCCCCGGGCAGCAGATCAACCCAGCTAATGGCAAGTGGCTACTCACCGAGCTGGGAGAAGTTGAATCTTGTTCCAGAAGGCGAGGTGACACTGGAGCCGGAGGAAAAGGGAGAATTGGCAGCGGTGTCCTGCAGGCCCCCTGCCGAATGGGACCGTAACCATTCTTTCGCGTCTTCTTGGGTGCGAAGCTGGGAGGTGGGAGTATACCTGGACAGGCAGAAATCAAGCTGGGATTCACTACAAACAACACTTAGGAACGTGAACTCCACAGGGCTGACGATAACAGTGTCAGCAATATACGGACATCCAAAGATCGTGCAAACCAACACATCGCCCTGAAAGAAACGATGCTTCTCGAAGTCTTTTGGTCCTTTTTGGCCGCCTTTGGGGGGAAATGACAATGCCTTTCCGTTGGGGAGAAATCCATGAAAGGAGGCAATATTGGTGAAGGCTCCAAAGAGCCGTCACGGGGCGTGTCAGTAACATGTTGGTTCATGACGGGGTTGAGTGAAGCCCCCACCGTGACAGCACCGAGACAACCACCCTCACTGAGAGGGAGGGCTCCGAGGACCTTTCAATCAGCTAAGGTGTAGCATCTGCATTCCAGAGCACCGCAGAGTGGCCCCGACTCAGCGTGGGGCAGAAGCCAGCCCTGGACCACGGAGGCCACCTAGCAGACTAAGCAGGGCTCCGTGGGAGGAAGCCCACATCATCGGGGTTCATGGGGAGTCTGGAGGTGACCTGGCCGTCCCCCACTTCATTGATCCGGAAGCATATGTGGTAATGACTAACTGTCTGCAATGTTCTGGGCTTGTCATAGGCCTGGTCTCACTAAAGCCTCACACCTACCCAGCCGTGTAGACGTGAGTGCCTAGTCTCGTTTCTCATGAGGGATGCTGAGTGGCCTGCCCTAGGGCCCGTGGTGGACTCCAAACCACATTTGTCTAATTCTGAACCCTTTGCTCTGTTCTTTTTTTCCTTGCTCTGTTCTTAGCCCCACAAGCAAGATCTAGATTTTTAAGAGTGCCCACCCAGGTGGCCAGGGTACACTCAGCTTTATAAACAAAGGCACTTGGGTTGGTGACCCATGATTTCAATAGAGGGTTGTTTTTTGATACAAGGTTTGGCTACAGTTGTAGGTATGTTGGTTTTGGGTCAGGAAATGGGCTGGGCAGGAAGAGTCAACTTACTGACTTCCTAATAAACCCCTCAACTGGAGGAACAAAGGAAGGAAAGAAGGAAGGAAGAAAGTGAGTGAGTGGATGTTTCTTCCCGAATGACTTCCCTGTGGGATAGGACGGGCACTCAATGTTGGCGATCCCTCCCCACCCGACAGCGCTGTCACACGTCCGTAGTCTGAATTTTGGGGAAACCAACTCGAAAAAGCCGGAGCGACATGATGTTGACGAGAGCCTGCTATGCAGATGTACAAAATGTTTCAAAATGAGAGTGATCGGGGCGGGCAGCTTCCTGGGGGGGGCCACAGTAGGGCAGCGCATCAATGTCCCACGCACCCAAAGAACAACCAGGATTCAAGCATCTGCCAAGGCCTTGCCAACTTCCCCCGAGTCCCCAGTGCTGACCTCCCACCCAAGAGTGTCTGCTGGGGAATTTTTCCCTTTTAGATTCCGAGACCAGGCTTTCCTCGGAGGTTCTTTCTTGAATGGGAGCATTGATACCTACCGCCCGTCACCACTCAACACGCTTTCAGCCTCAAGAGCTACACACGATTAACTACACATGCACACGACAGCAATGAGACATTTCATTCCCAGCTCCACATTATGCAGAAGCACTTAATGCTTAGTGCGGGCAAAGCTGAAGCTACAGAGAACAGAGGTGTTTGATGAGCAGGAGAAATGACAGCTGCAACAAGGAGGCAGGCAGGTCATGGGGGAGGTGGCAGCAGACGGCAATTCCTCTGGTTGGCAAAGTGACGGAGATGGCGGGAGCCGTGCGGGACACAGGGCACCTCCTCTGACCAGAGCTTGCACTACCAGGGGGCCCCAGCCACTGATGACGAGGACGTGAAGGAGGGTCCCTGCTGGCTGGCTGTGTCTTCATTTTCTCCATGTCTTGTTGGGCATTGAACGCTGATCCAGTTTTTTATTAGATATTGAGACAAGTGCAAAGGGTCTATCTTTAGCAACTTTTCAGAGGCCCCAAAGAAGTGGAGTATCTTCATGTTGTGTGTGTGTGTGTGGGGGGGGTGTCTCTCCTCTATCGTTGTCCTTCTCAACAAACCAACACCCTGTCGGTTGGGTCCCTTCTCTCTGAAGGCAGCCCCACGGACAGCATGGCCCTGGTGCTGCCTGGGGTGAACCCGGGACTCAGAAGCAGGGGTGACTGCTCTAGGGGGCTGCCCAGGGAGAGCTTCGAGATGGTCCGCCGCACTAAGCCCGGAAAGCACAGCCCCGCTCAAGCCAAGAAGCCCACAGATGGAGAGACGAGGACAGGGAGGCGAGAGGTGAGGAACTCATCCACGCGGTCCTGCTGCCATGACCAGTGGCGGGGAGGGGACCCCAGCCCAGGATCACCCCCTACCAGCCACGAGAGTCACACAGCCACGCTCCAAAGCCACAACCAATGGCATGGATGCAAGGAGGAGACGCGATACCTGAGTCCTTTCCTAGGCAAAGTGTTCCTATCAAGGTGCGGGTCGCTGTAGGAGAGTTAAAACAAACGTGAACTTAGAGGGGGGTGGAGGCAGGGGGGAGTCAGTAGAGGCTGGAGAAGGAGTGTCGTGTCATGCCAGTGCCAGCACCCATTCACTGCACGGGGAGTGCTCCCCCACCCAGCTAGGCATGCACCGCCTCCACAGAAGACAAAGCGCCTTGTTGCTAGTTCCTGAACTTTATCCCGCAGCCAGCTGCTCAGCCCTGGGGCTCCTCCTTTTCCACGGAAGAGAAGCAGACCTCGGGGGGCGCCCCACCTCAAAGCCCAGCCCTTGCTCCAGCCCACCCACACCGGCACCTCCATCCCTGCTCCTCGGGCAGAGGTGGAGATGCCCAGAGCTGAGCTCCTCTGCCCCAAGCCCTTGGCCGCTCCTGGAAACGCCACTGGCAAGGCTGCAAGTGGGAGAGGGGACTTGTAGGAGGGTTAAGAGGCCAGCAGTCTGCATACTTGGAATTCGCCTACAGCAAGGTGAATTCCAGGTCCCTCTGGGTTCTGCAGCCCGGTTGGGCGTCGCTAAGGACTGAACCCAGGGCCGAGTCTGGGCAGGTTACAACTTGCTGGCTGATAAGTCAAGGCATTTGGATTGCCAGAGAATAGGAGTGTAAATGCTTGCTTTGCAAGCCTGACAAAAACAAAGTTTTTGCTCGTTGATGGGGGTGAAGGGGTTTGACATGACTCTTTTTTTTTTTTTTGGAGCATGAAACAACATCTGCTTATTGTGTTTGGCCAAATGATCGCTCCCCCAGGAATTGAAGGTCAGTATCCACCTCTGGAGGCCCACCCACAGGGGAAGCGGGGGCAGACACCAGCCTCCGCGCCTCAAACCTCCACGTATTCTGTTTCAATCTTGTTACAGGGCACAGGCACACGACACGACAGCCTGCAAGGCACAACGAGCCAAACTGCAGCAAAGGCCTTTGAAAAGGGTGACGCGCCAGCTGCAGGGGGATGGGGAGTGGGGGGGTTGGCAGAGGTGAGGGCTGGGCTACACAGTGGGTGGTAGGTAGTGTCTGGGACTGGGGGGCGGGGGGAGGGGCAAGAATGGTTAGGAAAGGGTGGGGAGCTGGGGAGCTTTGGAAACATGCCACAGGAAGGCCGAAATGCCAGGGAGAGCGGCTGCCACCCCGTGCCCGGGGCTGGAGCAGCTGGATGGCAGAGCAGGCTCTCCCTGGCATGTCTGGGTGTCACAGAGAACACTGGAGCCAGCCACACACACACACACACACACACACACACACACACA
>NW_022103958.1:32121782-32142361 GCF_000313985.2 Echinops telfairi
GCTGGATGGCAGAGCAGGCTCTCCCTGGCATGTCATTGTGTTACAGAGAACAGTATACACAGCCACACACACACACACACACACACACACACACACACACAAGCAAAAGCCTCGGGCCAACAGCCTCGCACAAGACATCTAGCAGGACACAGATGGGCAGCGCAGCCCAGAGCAGGCGCGGCAGGGGCCGGGCCTAGAGCATCATTACCTGTCCTGCTTCCTGGGCAGAGTACTTCTGCAGAACTTAGGGCTAGCGGCAGGGGAGGAGAGAGGGCTAGAAGTCCAGGCAGGTAGAAAACAAGAGAAGGTACATTAGACTGGAAGGAAGGGGAGGCGGTGTTATGCACAGTGATCTGAACAATTTCCTCGTCCCCAGTGCGGGGGGGCCTGGCACTCCGCCTGACGTAAAGAAATGGTCCCCCTGGTGCCAGGCCGACCACCTATCCACTGCATGATCTACGACATACTCCCTGCCGGCGGCCGGCCGTCTACTCTGCCAGCGAGGGGTGGCAGGACTGGGGAAGGCAGCGGGGCTGGACACATCGGGTAAGATGCACAACTCCCAAGGCTGGATGCCTTTGCACGTGGAAGCATTAACTGTACCCCCGTGAGACTGCCAGCGGCTCGGAGCGCCAAGGAAACCCCACGCCGGCAAAGGTCATGGGAAGCCGAGGCAGGCTCCGCTCCAGTCCAACTGGCCTCCCCAAGGAAAGGCCTGCAGCAGTCCGAGAGAGGAGCCTCCCAGACAGAGCTTAACTACCCACTGGGATGCCTCACGTCCCCTTGCGGATTTCTGCCCCTAGCCAGAGCAGCGGCCTGGCACCCACCTTTCCGACAGCGTGGTCTTCACGCTGCTGGTCCTGACGAAGGGTGTCAGGGAGTCGTCCTTGGAGGAGGCGAGGAGGCCACTGGAGGAGTTGTGGCTCAGGCCCCCTCCACTGCTGAGGGAGATGTCGATGGACTCGCAGCTGGTGTGGAGGCTGCTCACGGACTGGAAGCCCAGGCTGTCCTTGCTCACGGCCGAGGAGCTGCTGGCGTGGGTGCCCCATGTGAGGCTGTTGGAGGGGCCCGAGTGGGCTGAGCTGGGGCTGGAGGCTAGAGGGGACTGGTTGAGGTCCACATTCTTACTGTAGAGGGGACTGCTGCTCCCGCTGCTCAGGACGCCGCTGCCCGACGGGGAATCCAAGTTACTTTGCTGGGTCATGGTGGCGTGAGGGTTGGAGATGACCACTGAATTTTTCATGTTTTCAGCTGTGGCCATGGGCGCTTGCTTGGAAGGCTTCCCACCAAAGAGTCTGTGAAGAGACAAAGGGGAGTGGGGAATGGACACCCCGTGCCAGGAGACACTGGTGGTGGTGGTGGCTGTTAGAGAAGGGTGGGGCAGAGGCACCTAGGAGATGCTTGTGCAGGGGGCACAGGCCCTACTGAAACAGCCTTCAAGAGGGACTGGTACTTGAAGCTCTGGGCTGCGTGCGTGGGGCCCTGACTCTGTGGGGGACAGATTTCCTACAGGCCTCGATAAGGCCTGGCTTCCCATGCTTTCTGTCATTCGACTAACTGGAAAATCCACCCTGAGTCCTGAACAAAGCCATCTGGAGAGGGTGAGAAGCTGTCTTCCTGGCCTCTGCGCCCAGGACCCCAGGCACAAAGCAGGCAGTCTGTTCCTGAGGGCTCGACTCAAAGGGATTCCGTCCCTTTGATCTCTAAGCACAACAGGCAGCATCGAGACCTGGAGACTAGAGTTGGAAGGGCCAGGGAAATCCTCTCTGTTGATGTGGCCTCCCCTCGAGAGCCCAGCCTGAAAGATTGGCCTTTCAGGTCCGGATGGCTTGTGGTAGCCAATGATAAGACACAGCACCCTGGCTGGGTTCACAGGCCTTTAGCCCCAGCAGTGGGTGTGAGTGGTCTTGCTGTGACAGACACAGGACACACGGAGAGGCCACTTCATGAGGCAGACGGCCCTACTGCTCATTCCCCAAATCTGTGTCATCAGAACACAGACAGACAGACAGGTCCTGGCAGCTGTGCCTCCTCCTCCTCCTCCTTTGCGGAGGAGCTCTCTGGTAACCCAGCAGGGTGGTGCCCAGGTCAGGAGGGCTTCCCCTAATGCCAGGGCTTCCTTCTTGATTCTCCGCCCACCAGAGAGCACACAACAGATCCCTCTGGAAGTGGCCAGCCTATTCTGTATCATGGTTTGTCTTTTACCCGGGTACACGGGGTTCCTGGTCTCTGCCCTGTACAAACAGCCCAAAAGCATCAACCATGATAAGAACAAATTAACAAACGGATCCTCAGGACCATGCCCCGTGGAATCTAGAGGGGGAAAGAAAATGTGTTCTTTGCCTGCCGAGGAGGGGAATAGCTCATCATGAACTCCTGGCTTCAGGGCATATAAATCCCACGAGACCCTCACGACTCAGAAGACTAACTTGCTCCATCGCCGAGCCCTGGCCAATAGTTAGAAGAGCACCGTCGGATCATGTCCTTGTGTCTTTCCGACGTTGCTCCTGATCCTGTGCCAGGAAACCCTCTTCACAGGAAAGGCCCAGTCTTCTGTCTCTTCGCCCTTCAAGTCGTTCGGAAAGGGTTCACGCACGTCAGTCACCATTCCCCCTTCCCTACACCAAGCACTCACTGCCACCGGTCAAGGCTGACGCACAGCAACCCCTGGGGTTTCCCAGGCTGTACTGTTCACAGGAGTAGGAAGCCCAGTCTTTCTCCCAAGGAGCTGCTGGTGGTTTCAAGCTTTGGACCATGTGGATCACAGCCCGACATGTAACCACTATGTCACCACCAGGTCAGCAGTTAACTACCAGCAGTCCTGCGGGAGAATGACGGGACTTTCTACCCCTGTAAACAGGTACAATCGCGGAAATCCACAGGGGTCGCTTGGAGTCAGCTCTGACTGGATGGCAGTGACCACACTAAGGTACCTGGGGGGAACTGAGACCACCTTAGTGATTAGGGAAGGGGGGAGGGAGGAATCGGCAGAAAGATGCTCAACACCGGCTCCGGGAAGCTGCATGCATTTTCAGGTATTCTTTTACACACTAGCCTAAGGGGCTGGTAAAATGCCTTTGTAGTTACTGAGGGACATCTACCATACCAGAGAGCGAACGTTACACAGGATACTTGAGGCAGAGAAGCAGCGAAAACTCGCAGTTACAAGGCAGTCGTTAAAACAACAAAGAGAAGCCCAATAGGATCTCCCCCTTTAAAAAAAAATCATTACTGAGATTCTAATAATCAAGTCTCGACAAAGAACCATGAACTCTTTCATTATATCTTTCATGTGGAATGCGTCTTCTGAAGTCCTTTCAAACGTTTCTCTTCATCCCCAAATATGTACCCAGGCACCTGATTCCCCACCCCCTTCTGCTGCTTAATCGTTCTTCTTTGGGACTTTCTGGTTCTTATGACAAGGTTTCTGGGCACGTGGCTGGCGGGATGTGTTCAAATGCATGGTTGCAGTGTACAGTCAGCCCCGTGGTCACGTGACCTGGTGCGAGGGATAGATCTTTAACCCACAGACACTGAAAACCCAGTGAAGGGCAGGATTCTCATCCAGAAATCTCCAGCCGCCATGGAACTCGGGGAGGGGGCAGTGGAAGCCTTTCTAAGGCAAAAATCCATGTTTCCTTTTCAGAATCCTAAGAGTTTGTTTTGTTTTTAAGGAAGTTCAGATTTCGAGGAGGAAGGTGAAATTATGCATGTATTCTAAGAAACCAAGTTTTTTAAGGAAAAGGGGGTAGGGGAGCACATGAAGCTATTTGAGACACCAGATCTGGTCAAGACCACTGCCTAGTAACGTGGAATTCAGTCACAAGATTATCAAGGGTGGGAAAATGGGTCTACTACCCCTGCTGAGCAACTCCCCCAGACCTAAGGGTGAGTGGAGACCTCCTCTCATGTGGTTACTGACTTTTATTGAGTGCTTCCAGGGGGCAGACAGAGCCACCTGGAATTGGCTTTCCACAACCATCCTCGAAAAGATAGCCAAACCCAAGTTCACTTCCATTGAGTTAACACCTAGCAACCCTTTCGGAGCCCTGGTGGGGTAGTGCTGGGCTTTGATCTACAATGTCAGCAGTTCAAAACCGCCAGTTATTCCTCAGGAGAGCACTGAAGCTTTCTGTACCACCCTCCACCCCCCAAAAATTCACAGCCTCAGAACCCACAGGGGCGGTTCCACCCTGTCCTCTGGGGTCGCTATGAGTCTATATGGACTGGACAGTCGTGAGTAAGAACCACCCTACAGGACACGGTAGAAAGTGCCTCAGTGGGTTTCCAAGAATACAACTCATTTTTCACCCTCGGAGTGGCTGGCGGCTTCGACATTGTAGATTGAAGCCCAACACATAACCACTACACCATCCTAAGAGGTGGAAATGAGCATCCCTTGGTGCAGATGAGGAAGCTGAGGCACATGTTTGTCAAGCCAGGCTACTGGGTGAAGCGGACCCAGGGTCTGCTTTTCGTTCCAATATGGGAAAGCAGTGGACTGAGTATTTGCTGGTAGGAGCTGACCAGGCAGCTTCACCTGTGGACGACGCAGAGGAGAAAGACGGCAACTGCTCTGAGAACACGTAATGACTCATACAGGTTGCCACCCCACGCGTTCACCACTTACCTGCGGAGCGTGGGCGAGGCCACGTCGGGGTACTTAGCCCCAGGCTGGAGAGAGGCCTGAGCTGCCGCCGCACTGGACACAGGCTGAGCTGCCGGGTTCACTTTGACCGAGTTACAGGAAGCCACGCTCTCGCTGTCGGATGAGATGCCTTTCTCCTTATCCGTCTGGTTGACGAGACCTGGGAGGGAGCTGCCCAGGGCTGTTCGGGAAGGCTCCCTCAGCTTGGGCACCGGCAGCCCGGCGGACTTGCTACTGATGTTGGAGTCTATGCTGCTGGTGCTGGACCGGTTCCCAGCTCCGCTCCGGCTGCCAGACTTACTGGGCCGGGGCAGGCTTCGGTACTGCAAGTTCGTCCGAGAGCTGAGAGACAGGTAGCCGTCCTCCTGATGCTGAGCCCCATCCATGCTGGTCTTACGGCCCGTAGTCCGGCCCACCAGTGCAGACGACTTGGGGATTTTGCCCAGTGTGGCTGACCTGCTGGTGACCGTGGCTCCACTGGCCGTGATCAGGGCCAGGCCGGCAGGCGAGCCGCTCTGCTTCTTGAAGCCGAAGCTGTTGGCGTTGGCGGTGGGCGTCCGGGAGCTGCTGGCCAGGGGCTTTTTGGACTCATCACCACTGCTGCGGCCCGCATCCGATGGGGAGCGCTTCACCTGCGAGGCTTTGGGCGAGAGCCGGCCTTTCTCAGACACCTTGGCGTCGTCTGTCTTCCCTGAGGGAGAGAACGGCGAGGTTAGCCTGCCAACAACGAGGCCGGCTCCCGGCTCAGGCAGCTCGCCTGGTGAAGACGCTCCCCTCCTCTATCGAATGAACGGGTGCCCCCCCCCCCCTCCCTGGGGAAGGCAGGACCCTTGGGAGGCAGCAGAGAGCGCTTTTGATAAAGAGGGTTTTGACTGTAACTATCCCTGGGAGGCTTTTAGGAGACGTCAACGATTGTACTCCTTTGCAAAGCAGGTAACCTTCACCCAGGGGAAAGCAGAGCCAGAGAATCTCGGGGCTGTCTGGGAAAGAGACGCTGCCTTGCCAACGTTACCCCTCTGTCTAGTAAAGGCAGCCCCCCTAGTGTTTCTGCAGGGCAGTCCGGCCTTCTTGTGAACACGCTGCCTTCGTTTACGCCCACCACCCATGGTCATCGCATCGGTTCTGGCTCATAGTGACCCGGTACAGGGGGTCCAAAGCTGTACATTTTTATAGGGGAGCAGACTAGCCTCGTCTTTCTCCCACAGAACAGCAGGTGGGTCTGAACCGTTTACCTGGCAGTTAGCAGTACAGCGCGTCCCCGGCAGCACCACCTAACACATCGCCTAAATCATGGACAACATCAACCTCATGCACCCACACCTGGCAGCCATACACCTTGAATAGCCTGTCTGGGGGCCAAGCCCACACTCCTCAAGAGATGACCATCGTCCGGCCTTAGTGCTTCTGTCCTTACACGCTCCCAGCTGGAAGCAGTAGGAATGTCAGCTCTGGGGAAAGCGGAGGACTGGCAGTCTCGACCTCGCAAGGACACAGCGAGCACCTAGGGGGACTTGAGACTATGTCATCAGTCCTTGCTAGAGCGACTACGGTCTCGCTCGTCACTGAGACACCTGCAGACACAGACCTGCATCCTCTGTACTCACCAGTCCCCGGCGTCTTCAGTGTGCCCGCCGGGGCAGCCGGCTTCGTCCTGGGCATGGTGATGCCCACCTGGGCCGCCGTCATGCCTCGCCGCCACGAGCCTGTCTGGGAGACGACGGCCGTCTTCCTGCCCGAGGTGCTTTTGTCGGACTCATCGGACACGTCCGAGGGGTTCCGCCGCCACTTGGCGCCTGGCTCCATCCTCACGCCGCTGTCTGACCCTCCGTCGGATTTCTTGATCTCATCACCAGACCACAGGGAGGTCCTCTCCACCTGCGAGTGCTTCTCGGTGTCCGTCTGTGGGCAGAGCCAAACTCCCCAGTTAGGCCTCCCCAAACCCCAGGCCTGGCGGCCCCTCTGCCCAGACACAGGGATGCCCACACACTGGACCGGCTAAGAGGGTGGGGGAGAGAACAAATTGCTTTTGGCAATGTTTGGGGTCTCTGTACCCTCGACGGCTGATTTTTTGGGTCTAAAGAAATTATACGAATGTGTCTGAGAAGGAGGAGAAGGGAGGAGAGTAAAGGGGGCCGGGGGTGGGGGGCAGTTTGAGGGAAAGGGCCCTGAAGGGGAGAGGCAGTGGGGCTGACCAAGAGATGGAGGAGGAATGCAGCCACCAAATGCAAGCCCTGTTCCTTGGAGAGCAGCCGCCTGCAACTGCCTGCCTGGGTCCCTCTGAGCGCTCAGCCTCCGGCTGCTTTCCTGTCTTTGTTCTGCCACCAGCAGCCGATCCCTGGGTTTTGCACAGCGCCACAGCCTCACACACGCAGCCAGCAGGCAAGGGCGGCTGCTAGTTTCCCTCAAAGCGGTGGGAAGAGTTCCTCAAACGCCACCTCACCAAATGCTGAAAGCCAGTGCCTGTTCCCTGAACCCCCCACACCCAGCTTCATTGATATGCCTGGCTTTGCACTCCTGATGTGATTCCATTCAGACAGGGGGCATAATTAGTCAGATGGCTTTGGAAGAGCCCTGACCCCATGGAAGCCAGGAAGGCACAGAGTGTGATGTTAATGATCACTGTGGTTCAAAGGCACAGTTAACCAGCAGGCTCTGAGGGGCTTCCTCTTGGGGGTGGGGTAGGGAGGACACAGCAGGTACCAGGAGGGAGAAGTAAGCTGCATGGGGAAGGGACTCATTCCCATTTCCCAGGTTGTGCTGGGTTTTGTTCTCAGAAACAAGTCCCACGCGGGGGTCTTCAGAAAGCTTGTGGAAAGATCATCTGTCTTAGGAGAGAACTCCCCAAGCAAACCACGGCCCATAGGTTTCAAACACTGTCTCACCAAAATTAACTCGTGACCATAGTAGGCCTGGACAGGACCGAATTGGAGGCATCAAATTTACGGTGAAGCGTGAGTAAAAGAAGCGTGAGATCAGAGATGCATTATGTAAAGTTTACGGGGACAGTGTCCCAAAGACACTGGTGGTGTATGAACAGATAACTTATTTTAAGAAGGGACCAGACAAGGACGCAGAAGGTCCACATCAATTTGCATGAAACAGCTGGTCTTGTCCCTGAAGGCGATCGACAATTAACATCAGAAACAAGAGCCAACCCCACCGATGGCTCCTTTGGTTCAGGTGGCACAATTCTGACTGAAAAATTAAAGTTGAGCAAGTGGGATCAAGATCCTAATGCGTTTCTTGAAAGAACTGTAACAAGGGATGAATCGGCTTTACTAGTACAGTCCTGAAGACAGAACACAATGAAAGCAATGGCTAACAAGAGGTGGAAGTGGTTTCTAGTCAAAGCAAACGTAGACTTATCACGAGCAATGGTCGCAGCAGCAGTGTTTGGGGGATGCTCAAGGTACTTTGCTTGTTGACTTTCTCCAGGGCCAAAGAAAGATAATATCTGCTTTTTATGAGAATGTTTGGAGAAAGTTAGCCAAAGCTTTAGCAGAAAAATGCCCAGGGCAGCTTCATAAGAGTCCTCCATCACCTCAAGGTTCCTGCTCATTCCTCTCCTCAAACAAGGGCCAATTTTGGGGGATTTTCAGTGGGAAAGAATTAGGCATCCACTTCATTGTCCTGATTTGGCTCCTTCTGACTTCTTGTTTTCTAATCTTGAGATAAAACTTAATATGTTTCATTTTACGCTCTTAATTCCACTTTTCCACGCACTGTTCGAAGTCCTCTCACACTATAATGAACTACCAGACGAGACAGTATCAGCAAGCTGGGGGATGAAAACCAAGCCAAACGCTGGCAAGCATTTTGAAGTAGTTTGGATTACTCCCTCCGGTGACTACCATGACTGCGAGGGACCAAAGCGAAATACAGACAGACAATCAACAGCCTCCCCCTCACGACCACGGCCGGCCGTTCTCCCTCTCCTTCCCTCCTCGGGAAAGCGGCTTATCCACTGCAGCCACCACGTGTGCCTTAGCTGTGCGGTCATTGCCATGCGCACACCAAGTCACAGCTGTGTCCTGGGCACCAGAGACACAGGAGAAGGAAGACACCCTCCCCGGCAGGAAGCAGCTCATCCTGCTGTGGGAAAGGGCACTGAGGACGGGGTTCCCACATCTGGGTGCAGAACGGGAGGCCCAGTCAGGGTGTTAGGAGTAAAGCCAAGTCCCATCAAGTCGACTGACTCACAGCAACCCCGTGCATGATGGTCAAAATTAATAAACAAATAACACACACTGCCTTTACACACGACCACACGGGTGAACAGACCGTGTCATCGGATCACGGTGACTGTCTGGTCCAGGAGAGCGAGGAGATGGGGAGGTAAGGTGTCTTTATCTGCATCACACAGGCGAGGGCATTACAGTGACCCCCTTCCTGCCTCAGGTACCTCCGCTTACAGGAATCTCTCCTTCTTCAAATGCTTCAGGCCAGGCCTTCAGCCAGAATCGACCGAAGGCCCATTGCTGTTTGCCAGGTACCAGAGTGAATCGGAGACTCTGGGGCAAATCTGATTCCAACTTTTCATGGAGTTTATGAGCCAACAAGGAAAACAGCGATTGGCCAAATGGATGCAAATAAACATGTAATTTTAAGAATGTTATATATTTATATATATATCAAGAAGCCTAAGAGAGAAGTGCAGGCACAGATTTAATTTATTCTATACTGATGGGAGCAAACATGCTTTTTGAAGTACCTGAGAGAATGAGGGAGGGGAAAAAAAGTACCAAGAGTTTAGGAAATCGCATGTGCAAAGACCCTGAGGCACGGGAGAGCCCACCTTTGAAAGTCTTCATTCATTCATAAGTATTTGCCTGGTGACACTGTATGCCAGACTAAGTTGTTGGCTCTGGAAATACCACAAAGAACAAGACCAGCTACAAGTCATTATCCTACTGGAGCTCTGGGTCAAGTACATTTTAATACCCTCTAAGAGGTACTGGAAAAACTCATTTTGGCACAGATACCACACCCTGTCAGAACTGATTCGATGGGCCTAGCAGCAGCAGCAGCAACCTTTTGAGTGACTGCATTATTTATTCTTTTACTTTGACTGTATCTTATTTCTCCAAATCAAAGTGCAATGGTGCCGCTAGCAGCAGCAGAAGTGGGAACAGTTAAATGTATTGAGCGAGCACTTACAAGGTTGCAGATACTGTGGGAAATTTTAATTTAATCCTTAGCCCAAATCCCTCCAAAAGTCCTAGGAAGAAATTATAATGATCACTTTCCATCTTACATGAGGTAGGAAGTGCAAAAGCAAGTTGCCCAAGATCACATGGCAATGAGGTGGACATGCGGGATCCCAGCACAGGGAGTCTAAGTGCAATGACCGTCTTCTGGCCACAAGTTAGGCAAGAGGCGTATCTGCATGCCCAGCCTCGCCTTACAGCATGCCCAGTGGACTCCCGGCCCATAGTGACTGGTTGGCTGGTCGGGTAGCTCTGGAGGAACCATTTACTGGGTGCCATGCTCCAGCCCAGCCTCCTCCAGGACCCCAAAAGGCCCAAGACCAGGGCCCGAGTCCCCTCCTCTGGAAAGAGCAACCATCCAACCAGCTCTGAAGCCCCACACTTAGACCAGGGAAGCAGCCTTCCAGCTCTACTCTGAACAGCTGTGCGTTTCCCCTCGACCACTTCCTCCCTCGCAGTTCACATGCACTCAGCATACCCTTGCTGAGCTATGGGCCAGGCCATGCCCGTGGTGGCCCCACCGTGCATCGATGGAGTCATTCGCAGAGCCTAGAGTAGAAGGGCCAATGTGAAACCCACCCAGGGCCATATCCCCTGCTGTAGCCTCCCCCTTCTCCATTTGCCCAGGATGTCTGTCAGGCACTTCCTCCTGTCTTATGAAGGCATTTCTTATTGCCCCGACCCGGAACTCCACTTAATCAACTGGCAAGGAAGGTGGCGGAAGGCCTGGATGCCGCCATCCCAGCTTCAAAGAGCAAGGAGGTGGAAGGCGTGGAGTGGGAGGTTTGGTGGCAAGTATGGAGAGGAGGAGGGGCTTTGATGTCACAGATCGGAGTTCAAGTCCTGGGCACAGCCAGCCATCTGCTGTGTGTGATCCAGAGGAAGTTGCTCAACTTCTCAAAAACCGTGACTCGGTGTAAAGAATGGGATGAGGATGAGCAGGTGTCTTAAAGGGATGATGGTGAGTGGGCTCAGTGAGCTGAGCAGGGAGAGACTCAATGAACAGTGGCTCTTAACGTGGCCGCCACCAACTAATCCTCACCATCACCATCTCAGAAAGCCACCAACACCCCGCCGTCCCCCTCCTTTGGTATTTGTCCCAGTTTTATCCTGCAGTGGGGCGGGCTTGAGTCACAGGCCTTCCCAAGCCAGGGGCACTGCCCATGTTTTCCTTCAACTGGCTGACGTTGGCACGCCAGTCCTAACACAAATGGTCCCCAGCACCGTCAGCAGCATCCCACCTCCTGCCACCTATCAAGCCAGACCCTGTGCAAAGCCTCTTGGCATGTATGATTTGCTCATTGCACGTTCTGCGGTTGAATTACCATCCATCTTTGATGGAACTGGGAGGCGGGGGTGTAATGAGGAAAACGACCTGCCCTTAAATCACAAGCAGAGCATGGTGAGCAGACAGAAGGGGAACCCCTCTTCCGTCACAGTCAAACCCTGTTCTTGCACCTACACTGACACCCAGAGGCCCCACAGGCAGGGCAACTACGAAGACCCCAGGCTCTCTCATGGCCACACAGGCAGGGGAGTTTCCCACAACATTCAAGATTCGATTCCCTATCACAGCAGGATATAAACGGATACAGTTCTACCTTTCCTTTCATGCATGTGATTACAATTTTCCTGGAAAGTGAAAATTAAAGGAATCTTGACGGGATTGTCCTTTGACACCCAGAATGGCACCTCTCGCGAGACAGAGGACCACTGACTGCTCAGGGACAAAATGCCGAGTGTGCTTTACACAGTGCTTTGCCACTGTCTTCAACATACAGGAGGGCTTCCAAAAGTCAGGGGAAAAGAGAATTAAAAGGTAGTACATTTTTCAGGTCAGGAACTAAACTCAGCCCCTGGGGAGCTCAGAAGGGCAGCATTTCGCCAAGGACACAGTTCAGGGATTAGGAATGGAGCAGAATCAGAGCTAGAAATCACTGTGAGAAAGTGGGGTAGCATGGGCCTGGCCCATGGAGGGAACTGAAAGAGATGAGTGGAAAGAGAATGTGAATGAAGCGCCGAATGTCCAACGGATGATCTGCTCTGTGAACCTTCTCCTACACGGCACTACAAAGCTTTAAAATGAAAAAGTCCCGACAATAATGGATTTTCCCATGAACATTTTGAAGCCCCCCTGAAAATGCTGCAAAATGCTTCTAAGAGAGATGAAAAATGCACTCAACTTTCAGTCACTGGCATAAATGGCACAGGGAAGCAGAGAGACAAGTCCCCCAGCGAATCCAGGTCACTTTGGGGCAAGCACCAAGGATCAGGCTCTGAGAGAAAAACCTGCTCTCTCTCACACTCACCCCTCAAGATAGATCTAATTGCCCTTATTTTATGGATAAGGAGGCAAAAGCCCAGAGAGGCTGACAAGCTTATCCAAAGATGTGGCGGAGTGCAACGCTCAGCCCAAGGTCCCCTGACTTCAAAGTCCACACCGTCCCCACTCTCGCTAGCCCTTCTCTAGGAGAGAGCTGGTCAAGAGGCTCTCACATCTCACTCGGGGCGGGGTGGGAGGTGGGGGTTGTCCTTTCCCCGACTCGCTGAGTCTGGGCCCCTGGGCAGGGGACCCTGCACTGCTGGTGCATGCCCAGTACTCTGGGTCCCTGAGGAAAACAGAGCCACTCACACACAAAGGGGGCGTCCATCTCCAGTGGCCGCTCCTCCTCTTCCCGTCAGCTACCTGAGGCTGCTCCCGAGGATTCCCAAACAATAACCCCTCTGACGTCCTCTGAGCTCGTCCTTAGAGGTGTCTCAGAAAGGAAAGCCCAGGCAGGCAGTCTGTCCGCAGCCTGCTTTCCCAGCCAGCACTCAGGGTCACGCCTTGCCCAGTGGAGTGTGCACCTGTCTATGACAACAGAGCTCAGGACAGGCAGCACTGGGCACAGGACTGCAGCACACGTCTTCTGGCCGCCTAATGTGGCTCAGAGAGGGGTAATGGCCCTTAGCGCACACGAGGCTCACAGTGATGGGGGAGCGGGAGGGCGGGAGGCTGCAAAAAGTGCTGATTCAAGAACACGGAGCCGCGCTCCAGGCAGGAACAAAGAGAAGCCATGGGAAACCCACTGAGGAACTCAATCTGCATAGACATCTTAGTTCCTGTTGGCTCGAGTCTGCATTTACCGTGTCCCAAGACCTAATTCCCCCGGGTCCAATACTAACATTTGAAATTAGGGTAGCTTCCTAGAAAAAAAACAAACTTGACCTTCTGAGCTTGGTCAAGAGGCCTGTTTGTGGCCTCATTCGTAGGGTGAAAGCCAAGCGCTATTCACAGAGGAACAGGGTCCTGGCATTAACCAAATTCAAGTGCACCAAATCGCGGGCGAATTCCCAACGCTGGCCCTGTAATCAATAAGGAATACAGGAGCCTGGTCTGGCTTTGTGCCAAGGAAAGGGGAACAAAGGCCCCCAGGAGAGACATCGAACCCCACCTTCTATCAGAGCAGGTCGGCTCTCACTTTGCAAACACGCCAACGGGAAGCCTCCCTGTTTCTCCGAGCTGACTCCCAGTCCCCCTCGATGCAGTCCTCCGATGCCTGCCCGTCCGCCTCCCAACTCCAGAGGCCCAGGGGTTCTTTTCTTGGGGCCTCACGTCAGTATCTAAGAACAGTCTGCAGTCTGGGCCAGACTCTTTCCATAAAATGACAGCACATCTCGGGGCAAAAAATGACCGTGCCTACGAAGGTAAAAGAAAACCGGTGGCCAGCGACTTGTGACAGACACGGCGGTGGTGGGAAGCTGGCAGGTGGGCTGTGGGTGGGGGGATCCCCCGATTCTTCTCACTACCCATGAAACCCTCCCTGGGCAGCGAGGCTTCATTTGTTGCGGGGGTGATGTATAAACCCGTGACGGAGGCATAGACGTCATTGTAGCCGGACGTGCGCAGCTTGAATACGTTTTGTAGACTCCACAGACTTTCCCCGTCTCTACCACTCAGATAAAGACACAGAACACAGCCAGGTCCTCCAAAACTCCTGGCCCCCTTTGCAGTTGCTTGCTCAGTATTCTTTTGGGGTTCATTTTAGCACCGGCTGCCACACACACCCCACTCACACCCCTGCCTCGCAGCGAGATAGTCTGACACACAAGAAAACCCGAGAAGCGGCAGCCCGTCGCAGAGGCGGCAGTCTGCCAACGCTCATCTGCATTCGCGTTTCTGCGGGTCAGCACTGCTCCCCCAACTTGGACAGATCCTTTCCCTGGGGGATCCCTGAAGGGGCTGAGAAAGGTCCAGGGCAGCTCCTGTTTGTATAGAGCTACCCGCAGCTGGGGAAGGGGGTGAAGGGAGGGGCAGTGAGCACTCTGCCGTCCCTGAGACGCCCTGATGGTGGGAGGCGGTCATGAGAGGGATCCTGGAGGGCCAGTGCCCCTGTGAGAGAACTGCCATCCATGCCACAGTGAGGAGACTGTGGTTGGTTCAAACTCATGGGGGGGGGGGACCCACGGGATGGAGCAGAGCTGCCTGGAGGGTCTGGCCGTATATAAATCTAATGGGAGCAGACGGCCAGATCAGTCCCCTGTGGAGCAGTCACTGGGTGAATGTGAGCTCACTGCCAGCCTCTCAGCGAGTGGCCAAGCGTTCGGACCACTGTTCCAGGCCTTTATGTAGTGAGGCTGGCACCTGACTTTCTCACGAGTACCACGGGCTTCCCAAACCAACCCCTGCCAACGGGCGAGGGTGCCGAGAGGGGAAGGAACGGAAAGACGTGCACACAGGCAACCGGGCAGGCATTCTGATGTGCGGCGGAGAAGCGGACATCAGTGTTCACTGCACTCTAACCACCGGATCTGTGCATCCAAAGCGGGGGTGGGGGGTAGGGGGTGGGGGGGATGGTGGAAAACGCCAGCCGCCCACGGCCAGATCATGCCACCCGCGCATATGGGGCGTATGTGCTCAGACGTCCACTGACGGTTGCCGTGTGGAGAATGGAGGTGTGGGGGTGGTCAGGGAAGCAGTTACCTTCTGATTTTCTAGAGAAACCAGACACACGCTTCCTTCCATGTGCCATAAGCCCATTTTAGAATCCTGACAAGGAATTCGGCTTACAAGAAGAGTGATACTGGGGGCCACAGAAAACACACTGGCCAGGGCCTGGGACCCAGGGACTGGCAGCCCCCAACCCCTGGCGGTCCAGCCCAGGGTCCCCAACCTCTGTCCCCACCCCATCACTTCTGCTCTGTGACCTGCAAGGAGCTCCCAGTGGCCAAGGAATACACATCCTAAAACTGCTACGGGGCCCAAATCTCCCCCAGCCCCCATCATTGTAAACAAACGAGCCAAGTGGAAAACTGAGGCCCAGAAAGGCAATTCACCAACACCACAGCTGTGTGGCCATACCTCCCCTGACCACTGCCTCGCTGCGTAGGGGACCCAGAACCGGGTGTTGCAACGACAGGAAGCATCTACTCAGCCCACAAGCCCAAAGCTCCCGGCTGGGAAGGCCCTCGGTCCTTACCTGTGCATCCAGGTTTCTGCGAGATGAGGCAGGTGTGTTGGCATAGGAGCTGATGGAGGAGCTGGTGTTGATGTCATCAGTGCTGAGGTTGTCTATGGTGTCGCTGATCCCGCTGCTGACGGAACTGCTGTCATCCCAGCTGCCGAGACAAACACACTCTGAGCACCCGAACTGCAGGCACTGTCTGCTCAGGCCCCCTCCCCATCTCCTCCGGACACCCAGCCAAAGCGCCGCTCACCTTCCAGGGTAGCCTCCGGCGCTGCTGTTTGGGGTCAGCAGGTGGCTGGAGTGGCTGCTATCTGCCCTGACTTTTCCATGGGGACTTTACAGAAAGCTCATCGCTACTTCCCAGGCTTAGCTGCAGAGCCTATGCTGAGAGGGGACCCAAGGGAGATTCCCGAGGGGGACCCTGGGGGGCAGCTTGGGAAGAAGAGCTGCTGCGTAGATTCTCCGAATGCCACTCCTGGAATGGGTGCCAAGGGAGGGGCATGGCAGACGTCAGCAGAGCCATGGACTCCGCCCATCCGTAGCTCTCTATTAATATCCCAGGCGACGTCTAAAATAGAGCTCTTCCTCTCTCACCCCTCAGCCCACTGGGATCACCCCCCATCCGCCCCAGCAGCTCAAGCCCAACTCTGGCACTGGCCCTGCAGTCTTGTTCTCACCACCTCCCGCCTCCCTCCATCGCTGGCTGTGTCACCTCTCTTTGCAACCTGTACCCACAGGTGCCCTGCTCTACTCTGCCTGGCTCATTGCCAACAGGCCAGGGGTCTCCGGGCCCCATTGCTGCCCCCTAGAACCCCATCCTCCCCACAGCAATCCTTCTCAAACCTAAGTCCAGAACTGCCATGAATACCCTTCCATGGTCTCTTGAGCACTTAAAATCCAAACTCTTTGCACGGGCCCACGGGGCCCTCTGGCTGGGCCTCCCTCTCCAGCCCCGGCCTGTAGGCTGGCGCCATTGCCCATACATTCCTTCTGGGCAAGGACCCTTCTTAGCTTCCGGGCTCTGCAGGTGTGGTGTCCCTCTTCCTGACACCTGTTGTTATTTCCGTCTCATCTTCCAGGTCCTTGACCAAGGTGTCACCCCCTTGGAAAGGCCTTCTCCTAGACACTCTACAAGACTCCCACCCACCCCAGGTCCCATCAGCCCCCTTTCTCTCTGCAGCCTTTAGAGAGTCTCCTCTCCTTGTTTGGCAGGTGGCAGACACAGACCAGGTGTGCAAGGAATATTTGGCGATTTAAACTCAGGAGGATGAGAAGCTGCTGCTGCTGCTGCGTAGACTCGGACTCACAGCAGTCCTACCGGGCAGAGTGAGGCAACTCTTGGGTTTTCGAGACTGTAAAACCTTTCTAGAAGCAGACAGTGCATCTTTCTCATGAGAAGGGGCTGGTGGTTCTGAACCACTGACCTTGCCGTTATCAGTTTAATGCCTAGTTGATGGAGCGAAAGAGGACACCTGTTTCTCTGTGGCACAGGTAGAGAAACTGAGGCTTAGTGAGGTGAGACGCCTTGTACAAGATCAGGTGGTAGAGCAGTCTAGACACAGGCGCTGACCCAGAGCCACCCTTTGTCCAGAGACACTGGCTGACTTGCCATGACGTCGCTCCTCAGTACACACACAGCACAGGTTGCCCTACACACTCCCCCAGGAGGAAGCAGAGGCTTGGGGCCCAAGAAGCTACCATCGGCTATCAGCCAGGTCTGTCTGAGACCAAAGCGTGGTCTCAGCCTCCACAGGATATCACATAGGAAAGCCAAAGACATGCTAGGTGGCTGGCTTTTCAAAAGCCTCCAGCACTTGCACGGCTTCCTCTAACCCAACGCCACAAGCCCTGGTTCATGCCGCCGGTGTGTAGGATGCCTGCCCCAACCTCCTGATGGGCTGGAAGACAAAGGATCAGCTGCTTTGGAGTACATGCAGAGGTGATTCCAAGTAGAGGAGCTAAAGGCAAGAAGACGGGGCTTACTGTGTGACCTCGCCCAAGCCCAGGGGGTCCTTGGGCTCAGAGACCTTAGCACACTTCCATCATCTGATCCTCCGGCTTTTGCCTAGCACTCCATCCTGCTCCCAAATCTCCTCTCCAGATACTCCCGCCACTCAAACGTCTCCAACTCAGGGCTCCTATGTAGCCACACTCTTTAGGAGTTTTCCCGTCATTCCACGGACAAAGGACTCTCCCACTTTCTAAGCCAATGTAAGGTCCTGTACAGTGATCATGTCTAAACGTCTTTGAGTTGGGCTTTGTTGCAGCGACTTCAATTTTAAAAAAATAATTTTATTGGGGGCTCTTATCACAATCCATATACACATCCACTGTGTCAAGCACATTTGTACATTTGTTGCCATTATCATTTCTAACATATTTTCTTTCTACTTGAGTCCTTGGTATCAGCTCCTCATGAACCCTTGATAATTTATAAATTATTATTATTTTGTCATGTCTCACACTGACTGATGTCTCCCTTCACCCACTTTTCTGTTGTCCTGGGAGGGGGATTATATGTCAATCATTGTGATCAGTTCCTCCTTTCTCCCGCGACCTTCCCCTTCCCCTCCTGGTATCACTACTCTCATTATTGGTCCTGAGGGGTCTCTATCTGTCCTAGATTCCCTGTGTTTCCAGCACTTATCTGTACCCATGTACAGGCTCTGGTCTAGCCAGATTTGTAAAGTAGAATTGGGGTCATCATAGTGGGCAGGGGAGCATTAAAGAACTAGAGGAAAGTTGTATGTTTCATTGGTGCTATACTGCACCCTGACTGGCTCGTCTCTTCCTTGTGATGGTTCTGTAAGGGGATGTCCAATGGTCTACAGATGGGCTTTGGGTCTCCACACCACACTCCCCCTCATTCACAATGACATGATTTTTTGTTCTGGGTCTGGTACTTCAAATATCTTAGGTCCCCTCCTTATGCCACCCCTGCATGGCATGTGTCAGACTCCCCATTCAACAGATGGAGAAATCCAGGCTGAGACAAATCTGACCAATGTTTTCCACCAGTCGATATTGGGGGGGCTGGCTCACAATGCGGAGCTGTCTCGCTTCAAACACAGGCTCCCTCTAGGCTACCCCACGCGCCCCTCACAACGTCAAAGCCAGACACAGGCCAGGCCGTGCTCAGTACTCACTACTCGGCGTTGTCCCTGACGCTCAGGTTGCTGTTGTCCTTGGATCACAAGGAGGAAGTGGAGTGAGGGATCTGAGAAATGCTGTTCCATGACACTGCAGAGATGTGGCTGAGCTGGAAACTCAACAATACCGGAGCCCCAGGTCTACTTCTTTCCACCCTATCCCTGCAGCCTCACCTCCAGGCACAGTGAGGGGCAACTCCTGACAGGAAGGAATTCAAGGTGAGGCAGCAAGCCACCGTGTTTCTACAGCAGTCTCACTATCTTTTGGGTACTCTGCAGGGTCATCCCTTCTGGGCCTGGGTTACCTGTGGGTGCCAGGCATGGGGCATACAGCTAGGGCAGTGACCACAGGAGGCTCTGCTAGGGCAATCGTGACAAAGCGGACTCACGTTTGTTCTCACGGTGGAAGGACAATTCTTTTGAGTCCTCTCATGGCATCTGTTCTTGGGGCTAAGAATGCAATGCCTTGTAACCCATGAAGAAAGGGGACAGGCTGAAGAAGGTGCAGCTGGTGGGGAGCAAGAAGCAGCGCCCTCAGGTGTGGGATTTTCTCTGCTCTGAAATAGTGCACATTCTTCCCCGGCTGGCCTTTCAACACCAAGTTATTATTCCAGAAGGGCCCGAGGCACTAATGTGCAC
Organism: Echinops telfairi; assembly: GCF_000313985.2. Classification (NCBI taxonomy): domain Eukaryota; kingdom Metazoa; phylum Chordata; class Mammalia; order Afrosoricida; family Tenrecidae; genus Echinops; species Echinops telfairi. The sequence continues at coordinate 32,140,873 of NW_022103958.1, forward strand.
AAAATTCTTCCTACCCTGGTGTCCAGAGTATTGTGGGCTCACGCTGCATTTACAGTGAGGCCTTGTAATAGAACCAGACCAGAATGGGACGCCTGAGTGATCGCAGGCTCTCTCTGGAGGGCAGGGCTGGAGAGCTGGCGAGAGGGTGCGGGTGAAGAGAGTGATGAGAACCCAGGCCGGGCAAGTGCTGTCTGATGGAGAGGCTGTCCCCATACTTGGAAATCTGCCCACGTCTCCCTCACCGACGGGTCTTTTGGGAAACTTGCATGTCTGCTTAGATTTAACTTCTAACTCACTCTTCTTCCAATGTTCAGCCTCATGAGCTACTGAGATTAGGTCAGGAAGTTCCAAGACGTATTCAAAGGAAAACGGTGGGAAACTGAGGGACTGGATGAGAATGGCATGCAGCGAAATCCTCTATGCTCATAATCACGGGTCTGGTACGCTGCCTCCGGTGGGGGGAGACCCTCACAGTTATGCGATGTAAGTAAGTTTTTTCATAAATAAATCTTAATACACATTCTCATGACTGGACACAGTCCCTCCGCCACCCGCCATAAAGGAAGTGTCATAAAGGAGCTCCCATACAAGATGCCTCCGACTTGCATGTGCCTGCAGGTTATCTGCAGATGAGAGCAAGCAGGTTCCATAGTCTGACCCACCGTAAAATGTAGCAAACTGTCTTCTGACATCTTCTGATACCGATCATACACTGCTCCCCTGGGGAGGGCTCAGGGGCGGTGGAGGTCAACTAGCACTAGGTCATTTTCTTGCCTGTTCGTTGTGATACCTGCTTAGGAGATTACACATTGACTCCGTGATCTGTTCCCTGTAGGGCGTGTATGCCCTTTGAAAGATCTGTGAAGTCCCCTTACACACGCCCATTGGACAATACAGTCACTCTCTTGGTCCTGCCCTGTGCCCACTATTTTCCACCATCAAAAATTCACTCCAGAGGACCTGTTCGAGGGTTGGAGACCTGCACCCCCATGAAACTCGTCCTGAGTTTCAGGAGATGTGGCAACAGTGCTGCTCTAACAAAGGGTGGTGGGCGACGCGGGGGCTTCGGGACCCGCTCCTTGCTGACGCTGCTGGCGGCTGTCGGGTCAATTCTGCCTCAGGACGACCCCACACGGGCATGAGAGAACTAACTACTGCATCGGGCTGTGACCTTGGGAAAGCAGATCGCAGGGCTAGTCTTTCAAGGTGCGGCTGGGTGGGTTCGGACTACCAACCTTTCCCCTAGCAGGAGAGCGTTTAACCCTTTGTGCCTCCAGGGACTCAGCAGCCCTTGACCAGATGGATGGTGTATTCGTCTGGGTACTTTGGAGAAACAAATCCACAGCAACTCACATATAAGAGAGAGTTTTATGTAAAGAAAATGTGCATCATGAAAACATCCCAACCCAATGCTGCCCACGCCCACAAGTCCAACATTAACCCATTAACCCAACACCAGTCCACAAAGTCCTCCACCTCACAAAACAGA
>NW_022103958.1:32143660-32194818 GCF_000313985.2 Echinops telfairi
GGTTAATGTTGGACTTGTGGGCTTGGGCAGCACTGGGTGGGGATGTTTTCTTGATGTGCATTTAACCTTTATAGAAAACTCTCTCTTATCCATGAGTGCCTGTGGGTTTGTTTCTCTAAAGGACCCAGACTCGCAGTCACACAATGAGTAAGTTGCAGAGTTGACATGTAAACCTAAATCGGCCTCGTTTGAGGGTCTCTGGAAAGGGGAGCACTTGGAAGCTGCTTGCCAGCGTTGACTTATTGCAGTCTGAAGCTTAAAAAAGAAAAAACCCATGGATTTGAGGTTTCCCCTTTCCCAGAGATCCCCTAGAAGGGCTGTGGCCCTGGTGGGGGGGCCTCTGCCTCTCTCAGTAAGCGTCTTAAAAGCTGTGAAGGCCTGTGAAGATCTCTTCTGCTGAGCCCACCGTCGCGCTCCCCAGCATCCTCGGCAGCTCTGGGACAAGTGTCAATGAAGCTGAGAGATGCCAGGGGCCACGCGCTTCTCACCCGCAGGGCAGAGAACCCAACACAGAGAACAGGCCTGTCCTGCTGACATCACTCGGGCGCCCGTGTGCAGCCGGACCTTAACCCCTGGGAGACTGAACTGTGAGAACGAACAAAGTCCCCACTTTCATTCAAACTAGTTTCACCAGGTTCTCATCACTGATCTACATGTGCTACCCAACAGGGAATTGCAATTTGTTTGTAAATGACTCCAGGCCTGTGGCTAGTCCCAGACAGGAAAGAAAAAAAAAGTGAACAGAATGCAGGATTTACTTAGGCTGTTAAGGACATGAGTTGAAGCTGACAGAGTGGAAAAGGAACATAGGAAGAAGCTGGGATGAGGGACAAAAGTCCACTGACCCAGATCAGGTGATAACTGTTGAAAGAGGTTACAAAAGCTGCGTAAGTCTTAAACTTGAACGAAACCCGGGGGCTCGGTGTTTTCTGTGGTGAGAGTATATTCCACCCAAAGGGCTCAGTGACATAGAAGAGAGAACTACAAAATAAGTGTTCAACTGCAGCTCTGGGATAATGATTCTGAACTTTTAGAAAATGTTCAAACTCACTGCCGTAGCGTCAGAATTGACTCACAGTGACCCCGGGCAGACAAGGACAAGATTTCTTTGAGAGTCAAGAGAGCCTTCGCGTTCTCCCAAGGAGCCGCTGGTGGTTCCGAACGGCTGACCTTGCCGTTCGCTGCCCAACGAGTAATCACTAAGTGGCTGAGGCTTCTGATTCTGAAACAGGGCTTGCCCGTTCCTGCACCCAGAGGTCAAATCGCTCTGGAGGAGAAGCATGTGACATAGGTGACTTCATTTGATTGACAAGAGTTGTGTAAGTCTAAGTGTTTTTTAAAAGATTTTGCTACCTCTGGCTAGACCAGAGGAGGTACACTGGTACAGATAGGAACTGGAAATACAGGGACTCCAGGGCGGATGAGCCCTGCAGGACCAGTGGTGTGAGTGGCGAAACAGGGAGGGTGGAGGGAGAGTGGGTAGGAAAGAGGGAACCGATTACAAGGAACTATATGTGACATCGTCCCTGGGTGACGGACAACCGAAAAGTGGATGAAGGGAGACGTCGGATAGGGCAAGATATAACAAAATATCAACTTATAAACTATCAAGGGCTCATGAGGGAGAGGGGAGCGGGGAGGGAGGGGAAAAATGAGGACCTAATGCCGGGGGTTTAAGTGGAGAGGAAATGTTTTGAGAATGATGAGGGCAATGAATGTACAAATGTGCTTTACACAATTGATGTATGTATGGATTGTGATAAGAGTTGTATGAGCCCCTAATAAAATGATTAAAAAAAAAAAGATGTTGCTACCCTGCTAGTCAGATGACTGTGGGAGGCAGTTTGGTGTTGTGTCAGGGGACGGATTTCCTCTCACAGGCCCTGGGACAGAGGAGAACTGCCCCTTGGGGTCTCCTGGGCTCCGATCTTTACTGGAGCAGACCACCAGGTCTTAGCTACCATGGAGCTGCTGCGGGGTTTGAACCGTTGACCATTCCCTTAACAGGGAAGTGCTTTACCGAGTGTGCCACTTTCCTCCTTTGAGGAAAGGCGGTATGTTAATTCTATGAATACAGTCTACAGCATTTAAGAACATTTTGATTACCCAAGTTTGTACAGCACACCAATTTTCAAGGAAACGTTAATCTTCTAAATCTGAATCAATAAAGTACTAATCAAAGCCAAGTATAGCTAATCACCAAGTATGAAAAACAATTTAGAGATAAGTCTGGTGAGAAAAAAATCTAGGTTAAAAAAAATTAAACTTGGATGAACTGTTCAAAACTAATGAGTGAAAAACAAAACAACAACAACAACAAAACCCTAATGAGTTCTAAGAAATTCTTCTTTGGCATAGCCATTCAAATAGCGAAGCAAAACAATTAAACCAGCTTCTGTTTTTGAATGAATGAACTTAAACGATGACTAGCCTGTCACCAACTAGAAGATTGAAGGAACCTGAAACGGCATCTTCTCCCACCAGTGTTTGGCGCTCCAGTTCACCTTCATGCTGCACTGTGAGCCTTTCAGGGTTTGAGGCTGAATACTGGCTCCCCCAGTGACAGGCCCCGTGTGCGCAGCCTTGGCAAAGGAGAGGTACCCCAAGTGCTCCCTGCCGCCTGGTTTTCTACGATGGGAAACAGGAAGGATGCAGGACATACGGCTTGGTGATTGATCTCTCCTAAATTTCCAGAGTGTATCATGTGCCTAACTCATTGGTACCTGGGTGTGGGTGTGGGTCGCATACTGTCAGCATGCTAGGGTGCTCACTGAACAGCTGGAGGTTCAAGGCCACCCTGAGAAAGGCTTGGTGGTCTATTTCCAGAGTATCAACTATCCAAAATCCTGTGGGACCCAAGGGGTTTGGCCTGAACCAGGAGTCAATGAGAGAGCCAACTGGTTCAGTTCTGAACACGTTCTCTGGTTGAGACACAGAGAAACAGCAAGAACTTCCACCGAGTCCTGAGAAGCCCCAACTACAGCACTTTCTCTAACCTGATCACGATCATGTGCCTCTTTCCCGACACAATGAAACGCCCTAAGTTGGCCAAGGTCAGGTAAGAGCACAGCTGGAGTTATGCATGATCAAATACTAAAACAACCTTCAGCTATTTTTAGCCCGTGGGTGGGTATGTATTTTTCTTCAAGACTCCCTTGATTGACCATTTCTGGATCCAAAGCCAGGCCCACGCCTTGAATTCCTTTCCTCAGTTCATCCACCGGACCCCTTATTCATGCCCCACCCTGTGGGAGGCAGTGGGGATAGAGAGACAGGCAGACAGGCAGGACCAGGTGCCGACCGACACAAACGAAAACTTCTATCGGGAAGACGAGTACAGGGAACCCAGCAGATGCTGCCCTACTTCCCAACACCATTCCTCAGCAAGGCTGTGTGTGACCTCCAACTCCTCCCTGGTTTCTCAGGTTTGAATGAGATCGTGCTGAGGCGGAACGTAGAGAACATTGTTTCTCATTCAGTCACCGATGCACTGAACTGTTCTGTGATGTTAGCTGCGATTCCGGCAATGTTATCATTCTCCCTATTTCCACCCAGCCCTTCCTTTCCTCCTCATGCAAAAATGTCTACCCAAATAATGTAGTGACAGGGTTTCCATCCTTGAAGTTGTAAAATCATTTTCTTATCTTTTTTTCCTAAATCACCCCTCTCCTATTTATGTACATTCAATGTACCCCACGCATAAACTTCCTCTTTCCCCCTCCCAGTCACCCCTGGTGTCCAGTATCTCTTAAAGCCCCTGGTCAAGTCTCAACCCCAGGATGTGGTCCTACAGTGGTCCAGGGCACCAATGTTCTTTTCTGTGCAGGGTTCACGGCATGGGCGTGGCAAAGGCAAGGAGCCAGGGGAGCTGGCCCTTGACCCAGCCTTGCCCAGTTCTATTGCCAGTGAGAGGCTGTGTTAAATCACTTTTCCAGATCCCAGGCTCCTCCTCTATCTATCTAACAAGGGAGCCATCCCACATGTCTCTTTCTAATATCCTGTGAGCCAAAGCCCCAGAGAAGAGTTACTGCAAAGATAAATGGCCCCACCCAGGTTTTCTAAGGTTCTCAGAACATCTCTCCCATTCAGCAAAAGCTGCCCCACGGGTAACTAGTTGCATTTCCCAGGCTTTGGGCTTTTCTTTGGGCATTACTGATTGTATAAAGCACAAATGATCTTTTAAATACATGAAGTACTTGCTAACATTTTGCACGTAGGAGAAAAATAGCTAGCTGTGAGCAGTGATCACTCTGTTTAGACAGAGGTGTGCTCCCTCATTTGACACAAGCCTCGCCAAGTCTCTTTATTCATATAAGGCACCTGCTTGACCCCTGAGTGCCACTGGAGGCTGCACACCTTAGTAGAGAGGCTCTGTAACCCAATTCACAAGACCACTGCCTTTGCAGAAGAGAATCTCAACTTGACCAGGCTAAGTATCCACAAAGGACCCCTGGGGGCACTGTTGGGTAGCCTTGGAATGCTAACCTCAAAGTCAGAGGTTCAAACCTACCAGCGGCTTGGATGGGAAAAGATGAGATTATCGTTTCGGTAAAGATTCACAACCTCATAAATCCTACATGGTGCTGCTATGAGCCGGGATTGACTTGGGGTATTTATCCACAAAGGGCTAAGGTGGGATCTTACTAACACTGATGGCTACCCTTGGCAGGATTTATCAACTACTTGTCCCTGTGGTAGCTAGACACCTTAGATTACTCCACTCCCATTTTCCCTGCATGAAAGAGAGGCTTAGGGCTAAGAGCTCATCAAAAGGAATGGGATTTGAACCAGGCTCTAAGGATCCTATGCCACAGTTTATCAGGCCGGTGTCTACGGAGCAGCGCTGGCATCTGGAGCTAGGGCCCAGAGTCATCACAACAGAGCCTCCATCTCCACACTGGCAACACAAGCGTGCCAAGAAGAGCCTTGACCTTGGCCAATGCTCGCTTTCTCCAGAACTCAGCCCTGGGTCCCTCAGTTCTCCAAGCCTCAAGTGTTTGTGGGCTCCAGGCGCAGAGAAATACAGATGTGAATATAGATGTGGAGGGGAAAGCTCTCCAAAAGTGACCGGAGAATGCATTCCAAAATGGAAGTGTCCATAAAACTGGGAGATCCGGTTGCAGACTTAACAAGAGATGCTGACATCACCATGTTAGGAATTCAAATGCCACTCTGAGGGCTTCAAGCACAGTTTTAACAGCCCCGACACAAGCTATCTGCCACAAACCGAGGACTGCAGGTGAGAGGATCATAAATTAACTCGCCTCCTCACACTTCCTGCTTCTCCTCTTATGAGACACATGCATTCCTAAGAGCTGAGAAGGTAAACCTGCCTTTCACCGACCTCCGGGAAGCCAGCTCTGTTTTGGCCAGAGATGCTGTTTCAGTTCAGGCTCTTCCAGGGAAGGGTGGGGCGGGGTGCCGTGGGGGTGAGGAAGAGGGCGGGTCAGAGCCAGCAGGACTCTGAAATGGTCCTGGGATACTGTGATGTTGTGTTTACAACTTCATCTCGCATGAGGCAAAAAGCAAAACACAACCCCAACACTGGAGGGATCGGTAAACAGTTTTCCCGGAGGATTTACAGCCCAGGCCTGAGGAATGGAAGGAGCCAGAGGGGTTTACACTTTTCAGATGTGAGATAATGCTGTTTAATCAAAGAAGGAACTCCCGCCGACCACTAGCGAGTCAATTCTGACTCTCTGAGTGGCCGACACAACAGGGTAGAACTGCCCCAGTGGGTTTCCCAAACTGTACCTCTTTCTAGGAGCAGAAAGCCTCTTCTTTCTCCCTCAAAGCAGCTGATGATTTTGAACCTCTGACCTGTGGTTAGCAGCCCACAGCCACCAGAGGTCAAGAAAGACATGTTAAATGGTGTTGTAAAAAGCATATGAACAGCAACACAACCCATCAGACTGTGGCTATATAAGCATTCTTCCAGGCCTACAGAAAAAACACGGCTGCTTAACAGATATGAAGTACGCCAGCCAGAGTTTTGAAAGGGAGTCTCCATGAAACAATGGATTCCAGTCCTACCCAAATCTCCAAGGCACAGTTCACTTGCAGGAGGCCTAGACTGTGGTCAGAATTGGCCTGGGCCCAAACCTCTGTCCACTTTTCCGCGCCCCCTCACCCCCTTTCAGGCTGCAGAGCCACCCAGAGCTGCACCCAGTCTTACCAGCTCACCCAGGAAACAATGGCACCGCCAGCCAGACAGCCTTACTGAGTTGCAAACGCCCGGACTGGTGGAACCCGTTTCCTGGCTATTGTTCGAGGCAATTGTTCCAGAGAAACCTCAGGGCCCGCAGGGAATGAGATCCTGCAGGGTGGGTGAGTGAGCCAACCCAACTGCTGCCTTAGAAGTAACACGTGGGGAAAAGAAAGGGTTCCGCTGCCTACACATCCCACCAGACAGGTAGTTAACTATTTCCTCCCCCGGAAGTTTTCTCGCAAGAGCACTCGCTCCCCCAAAGGGCTGCTGGAACCCAGCTCCAAGGAAGCAGCTGAGGCAGCGTTTTCAACCTATGGGTCGCAACCCCTTTGGGGGTCGCCCGATTCATAACAGTAGCAAATGACAGTTATGAAATAGCAATGAAAATCATTTTATGGTTGTGGGGGTCACAACATGAGGAACTGTACGAAAGGGTCGAGGTATGAGGAAGGTTGAGAACCACTGAGCTGGGGGCTCCGGCCAGTCCTGCCTTTCCGCTGCTAGAAGCTGAGAAGAACAGGAACAACACGGCCAGCTCTCATGCACGGTGTGCCGGCCGCCCTGCTAATGACAATCCTCACAAGTCCACGATAAAAAGAATCAAACCTTTATTGAGAGTGTATGATGTGTCAGGTAGGCCCTGTTGCCTGCCGTGCTCATTAGTACCAGGAGCTGAACAGACTTGCCAGGCCTGGGTGAGCCCGGCGAGCTAGGGACCAGAGCGTAGCAGCCCTAATTCCAGAGAGCTAACCGAGCCCGAGCCCGAGCCCGAGCCCGAGCCCCCGCCCTCCTACGTGGTTAGCTGGAATTCAAATGCAGATCAGAGGGCGTTCAACCGCCTCATTTGTTTATTCCGTTGAAAGCGTCTTAAAGAGCACCTACCACCTATGTGAAAAGGACTTCAAAGTCTTCCCCAACAAAGAAACAATTACTCACTTAATGACGAGCAAGTCACCTCCAGGTGAGGGGGGTTCTACTCTGGCAATTCGCCTCCCTCCTCTGCAGGTCTGACCCCAAATCTGGCAAAGCTGGCACCTAACAGAAAGGTTAGTGGCTCAAATCCACCCATGAGGTATCGCAGAAGAGAGGCCTGGCAATCCACTCGCTGACCGTCACAGCTCTTGGCAGCCCAGAGCGCTGCGCTGCCATCACGGGGCTGTTGCTGCCTGCACTGGTTTAGTTTTCATTTCCCCCCTTAAGCATTTAACCGCGTGGGCAAGGGTCCTGCTATGGCTGCATGTGAGACACCAGACGGAGGCTACACAAAGGGGGAGCCAAACGTGTGCAAGCTGTTTGGCTGCGGATCCTGCTCTTGGTCTGAGCACCGCAGCCCTACAGTGCCCAGACTTCCTCCTGTGGGTTGCAGTGCTAATAGCGACCGGGCCGCAAGCCTCTGATGGGGACCAAATCTGACCCCGAAGATCACCAGCTCGTGTCCCCAGCAGCCCAGGGAACCAACCGGCAGGCCCACACGAGGGCTGAGGGCATGGGAGGCCGTCCTTCTTTTCCTCGCTGCCGTAAATGAACCAGGTCTCCCGGGGGAGCAGCGCCTACAGACGGTGCCAGGTGCAGGGGCACTCGCTTGGTTGGAGAGGAAACGTGAGCCCCATATAGAAGGCTCTGGGAGGATTTAGCGGTGCTCAGAATGTCTCCGGGTTGAGTTTCATAGCAGCAAGGCAGCACCTTTGTCCTGGATTTGGTAACTCATTCCTAGGACACGTAGGTGGTCCCGGGTAGGCAAGAAATTCTTCCCTTGGGCTCCCTGGTGTGTGGGGGGGGTGGGGGGAGGGGTTAGAAGCCCGGAGCCGGTCCAGTTGCCTTCGTTTCTGCCCCGCCCCCCACAGCCCCATCACCCACCCCCCTATTGGTACAGCAGGCACCAGCTTGTCTGTTGGCCTCAGCTACACAAAATCCCTCTCCCCCCAAGGCGCCACCAGAGAAGGCTGCTTGTAAGAGGTCCTTTTCTGGCCAGCTTTTGCTAAAGACTGGAAGACAGGTTTAGCCTACACATCAGTGCACAACCTCAGCAAATCATAAACTCAAAACAATCAAACTTGCTGCCCGTGGAGTCAATTACGACTGATAGCAACCCTGTAGGACAGAGTGGAACGACCACTGTTTCTGAGACTTGACATCCTTCCAGGAGCTGACAGCCTTGTCTTTGTCCTGTGGAAGCGACTGGCGGGCTCCACCCGCTGACCTCTGTGGTGAGCAGCTCAAGGGCCATGTATCTAAGCTACTGAGAACGGTGAATGTGCACCCAAGGTGAACGCTTCTCCCTTCCGAAAAGTTCCAGGGACCCTGCTAACTACTTCCCAGACAGCCCCAAGTGCCTCCCTCCTCTGCTACCCAGTGAAGCACAAACCAAGTCTGTGAACCCAGTTCACAGACCTGAGAGCTGAGGCTCTGAAAGGCGGAGCCTCCTGCCCAAGATGCCCGAGCGAACAGGAATAGGAGGGGCTGCATGCCAAAGCCCCAAACCAAAGACAAGACAAACCAAAAAAACCCAAACTCAACGGGCATCGATGTGATGCTGATTCACAGTGACCCTTTAGGAGTGAGTGGGTAGACCCGCCACTGTGGGTTTACAAGATTGTAACTCTTCATGGGAGTAGAAAGCCTCATCTCTCCCCTGCAAGTGGTTTCAAACTGCTGTCCTTGCAATTAGTAGCTCATCATGTAACAACCACTTGGACTCAGGGTAGGAGTAAAGGGGAAAATGCTTTTAAATAGATTGGTACAAACTACCATCCCCAATGCCTGGGCACGTTACATAGCAAGTTCAAATCATTCTTAAGTTAGCTCCAAAACCATTGACAACGATAAAGAAGATGAAGGAGAAGAAAAAGGATGGTGGGGGGACCTGGATAGGTGATTGTGTGGAGTTGGAGGGGCATGGAGTCCTCCACCACCCTGCCGCCGCCACCACACACACACACACACACACACACACACACACACACACACGGTTCTGGGAGTCCAGGTGATACAAAACAGAACAGGTGAACGCCAGAGCGGTCCCACATGCAGTTTTCAGGACTTGCCCTTAAGCTTCTGGGGCAAAGGGAGGAGAGGGGAGCTCCGGTCAGGAAACCGCCACTCACAAACCAGCTTTGCAGTACCAGAGAAACGCAGCCTGAGCAGGCCCACCGAGAGAGTTAGTGCCAGCAGTAACACACTGGGCGTACATTCTCTCCCTCCCAGGCTCAGAAATACCCCCCCCCCACCATCCCTTTCACGAGAAGGCCCCAAATTTCCAAGACACAACCCCAGCAGCTCAAGGCCAGCTCCAAGGCCATCACCCTCTGTGGCTTCTGCCCAGAATGGATTCCCCTTGGGCTCCTCGCCTGGCTGAACCAGGCATGGGGCAGACTCCAGTCACAGGCCTGGAGATCAGGGGTGGGGCTGGCTCCCAGGGAGGTCTTGTGCCACAGCTAGATTGCTTCACAATATAAATCCCACCTCCAAACAAGCTGAATCTTCTTACAAAGGGCATGTGCACTCAGGCGAGTCCTCCAGTCGGCCAGCTGGACTCACACTGAAATGTACAGAATCAGCAATCCCCAGCCCTCGATCCTCCACTCCTCCCAGGGAGGGCAGAGTGGCAGGCAGGACCCGGGTTCTGATCCTACTTGGCACCTGACTTGCTGTTTAATCTCAAGCAAGCTACTTGCCATCTGTGGGTCCCTACTGCTTCATCTCTAAATTGAGGATAATCTTGCAGGATTTACAAGGAAAGCGAAACCCCAAACCAAACTCGCTGCCAGCGTCAGCTCCGGCTCCTGGCGGCCCTAGGGGACAGAGTAGAACTGAGGCTGTCACTTTTTCCAAGAGTCAAAAGTCTCATTATTCTCCTGGGAAGTGACTGGTGGTTTCGAACTGCTGACCTTGTGGTTAGCGGAAACAAGGACTGTTAAATGCTCTGCACACAGTAGGTGGAACAGTATTTTGTCCTTTCTTCCCTTGCTTGGATTAAAAAGCACACATGTGGCTTCAGGCCAGCTATAAAGGCCCAAAGGAAGCAAGGAAAGCCTTCCTGGCTTGACACCCTCCCCCCCACATCTCTCAGAGGTGGCTGTGTGGTGCAAACAAGTCTCCTGCCCAGTGACTAACAGAAACCACAGAGGTGTGAATCCACCCAGAGGTACCTTGATAGAAAGGCCTGGCCACTACTTCAAACAAACAAACAAAAGCAAAACACCAGCCACGGGCCACCCTGCTGCACACAGTCCTACTCTGACACCCGTGGGGACACCATGCTTAGGAATCAACTTCTGGGCCACTGTTTTTCTCCGTTTCCCACCATCTCTCCTGGAGCCTTGTTTCCAGAAAAGAAAAGAAAGAAAACAACCTACCCGGTACTTTTCAGTATTAGCAAACACAACCACAAACTCACCCGGCTCCTTAGATTACAAAGGAAGCCTCCAACTTCAAGTCACTTTAATCAGAGCCCACTGAACCCCAAGCGGCCCTGACCCCGGAGCTCTCAGCCTCTCTGCGACCTCCCTGCCCCCAGAGCTGCAAAATCTGCCCAAGCCCGGAGAGTAAGGTCCAAGTGCAGCGGCAGGGTCAGGGCCCACACGCAGGCTCCGCAGCTCAATGTGTTAGGATGGTCAGGGAAACAAACACCCAGAGACACGGCCCAGTGGACAGCGAGCGTTGGGGTGATGCCCCAGCTTCCTCAGAAACACTTAGAGTTAGGATGAAAGGGGGGGCGGGGGAGGAGGGGGGCAAGGAGAAGGGTGCCGAAGTGCAAGACCCAGACTTCCCCACCCTGTAGCCCAGGGAGATCTTGGCAGCTGCACGCCTGGCTTTCCGCCTTCACCCAAGGCAAGACACACCACACCCTCGGCCCCAGAAATCCTAGGAAATCATCCTACCTTGCAAGTCTCCAGGGCCAGAGCATTTCACTACATGGGGATCCTTTGAGATCAGTGAACAAAGAAGCTGACTGGGTCTACAGGATGGCCCCTCGGTCAGCCAGGCGGACAGCCGGCCGGCCAAGCTGCCCCGCTGCCTGCAGCCGGGAGATCCCAGGCACCCAACAACCCGGCTACTACAGGACTAGCTCGTCGGGAATCACCAGTCCCCTTCCCAGGAAAGAAATCTGATCCCGCAAGGAAATTAACCTTTGAAGTGCCGGAGGATCGAGAGGTCAGGTCCCGCAGCCGGTACCAAGTCAGCTGTGAAAAGTTTCAGAACAGCAAAGGCTAACACCAAACTCGGAAGCCGATTACCGTAAAGCACCGAATGCACGCGCCCCTGCAATGCTCCCGGGCGAGTTCTGTCACAGCGGGTCAAGCTGTAGAGGATGGAGATGTGAAAAATATTTTAAATCTCCACAGCACGTGCATAAGACTCGAGAGAAATCTTTCCGGCCCAAAGTGCTACTTTTAAGAATGACCCACAAAAATCATTGACCGTTACATTTCTTAGCTCATTCCACTGACCTCTGAGTACAAATAATTGGACCGATCAGCATGCTGAGGGAGAGACAGACAGACAGATCTTCTATCAACACGATGATCAACCACGCGCATTATTCCCTGTGATGTTAGTTTTGAGACAGTGCCAAGGAGAGTGTGCGTTAATTCCTCGTAATGCTGACTTAAAAGGAAAAGATTTGGTCATGCACGGCTACAGTAAGCATTGTGGTGGAGCAGTCGGGAAGGGCGGCGGGCGGGAGAGTCCCAGTTCTGGGGAGGGAAGGGGCTGCAGCACAGATCCCTATGAAAACCTGTAATCAAGGAATTCAGAAGGACTGTGTAAACAGATGCTGTGAACAGTGAACAACTGTTTTACGACGGAGACTCCAAAAACAAAATTATGTTATCACCACAAGCTTTTATTTCACGAGGAACCGGGATTAAGATGCTCTCCAACCCCCCTACTCCTCTCCTTTTCCAAGCAAGCCGACCAGTTGGCCGCTGGCAGCTTTCAGAGGCTCTCTCTGAGAAAGGTTCTCCTTCTGCCTGGAACTTGCCAGGGGAGTTCCAGGAGGGGGCTGTGAGCCTGGGGGTGGGGGGTTAGAAGGAGCAATCACAGTCTGGGAGCAGGGGCTCAGAGGAGCCCACATTGGCTCAGTCTTTCAAGGGGAAGAGAGCACCTTTCCACCCCTGTCCCAGAGCAGGGCCTGAAGAGGTCAGTTCAGAGAACAGCCCAGGGTCAGGGTCTGGGGGAGCTTCCCAGGTGAATGCAAAACCAAACGTGTCTAGGAGCAGAGATTACAATCAAGAAGGCCTCTCCCCTGGAGTTAATCATTCACCTCTCATCCCTGGAGCCTTCCTCCACTTGAGGGGTGAGGGTGGGGGTGGGAGCTGCAGAAAACATCTGGGGTGGGGGCTGGGGGCGGCTTCTGGGAGTGTATCCCAGGGTTATGGAGACAGGTGTTAAGATGGACCCAAGCTCTGGCTGACAAAGATGCTTTAAACCGTTTCTTACTGTCTGCATGCAATGCATCTTTATCACATGACTTGCTAGAAAAACCTGGCGGCTGAGTTGGGGATACTTTGGGTAGAATGGGGTGGCAACTTGTAGCCTTGGCAGTGGTATAGCACGTTATGTGTTAAGCTGCCTACTGAAAAGGCAGCAGTTCGAACCAGAACCACAAGAGAACGAAGAGGCTGTTTGCAAGTTCATAAACCCTACTGAGCGTTCTAACCTGTCCTTTGGGCAGTGGTTCTCCACCTTCCTCATGCCGTGACCCTTGAATACAGTTCCTCGTGTCGTGGTGACCTCCCAACCATAAAATGATTTTTGTTGCTACTTCATCACTGTAATTTTGCTACTGTTATGAATCGGGGTCACGACCCACAGGTTGAGAACCACTGCCTTTAGGGTTCCTAGGAGTTATTCGGAATCCTCTCCATGGTAGGGGGTGGGGGCCAGGAGGGGAAACAAGAAGATTGCTGATGTTGCACGCCTTCAAGTAGATTTCAACCCACAGAGACCCGACGTGGCACAGCAGAACTAGGGCCACATCCAGTGGCGCAGTGGTTGCGTGCTGGGCTCCTACCCACAAGGAAGCAGTTCGAAGCCACCAGCTGCTCTGTGGGAGAAGGTGAGGTTTTCTACTCTGAGAAACCCGCAGGGCGATTCTACCGTGCGCAGAGGCCCACGAGCAGTCGGCATGGACTTGATGGCAGTGAGTTATCCTCACGGAAGCAGTCTCCATGAGCAGTTATCCTCATGGAAGAAGTTGTGCCAAGTCTCTCCCTCCGAGGCCCTGGGTGGGTTTGAACCAAAGACCTATTAGTTAGCAGCTAAACACTTAACTGTTGTACCACGAGGGCTCCCTAAAGACATGCCTATATGCATACCCACACACTTACATGTACCAGGAAGTAAGTACATGACTTTTTTTTTCTTCTCAAAAACAAAACAAAGCAAACTAGCCAAACCATTGGGGGTTTCTGACCTCTGGTACCCTGTGTGCTACAGAATAGAACTAGACTCCATGGAGTTCCCAGCGGTGGCCTTTTGGAAGCAAATCCAAAATGCCACTGCCATCTAGCCCAATCCAATTCAGAGCAACCCTATGCCAGGTTTCTGGGTTGGTAATCTTTATGGGAGCAAAAAGTTTCATCTTTTTCCTGAGGAGCAGCTGGTGGGTTTGAACCACCAACCTTGTGGCTCAACGCCTAGCTCACTGTGCTGCCAGGTCTCTGCCAAGCCATCATTCTAAGGTAGCCCTGGGGGAACCACCAACCTGCTGGTTAGTTGTCACGTGCTTAACCCTAAGTGACAGTCATGATAAATGGATACATCCAACAATCAATTCTGCTTCCTTTGAATTGACTCTGACTCCTGGTATGTTACAAAGTAACAACTGCTTCTTAAGGGTTTCTGGCCTATAATCTTAATAGATGAGTATCTCCAGGCCTTTCTTACATGGTACACTAGGTAGGTTCAACCATCAACCTCTACTTTAGCAGTTGAGTGCCAACTGCTTGTACCACCCAGGGAGACACACACACACACACACCATACTTTCCCCTATCTGTTTCCCACAGTCAGTCCCTTTCTTTAAGCAACTAGAACATGTGTGAAAATTCAGATTAAACACCAAGGTAATGTAGGAGCTGTTTGTCCACTCATTTATTCAACAAGCCAGTATTTCTCACAAGCCCCTGCTGTGTACCAAGCATCACTTTGAGTGATGAGAGCACAGTTGTCAACAAAATAGCTGAAAGAGTGCCTGCTCTGAGACCTTATCTTGTAGTAGTGAAATTTATAAAGAGATAAAAATCATAAATTAGACAGGATGCAATCTTGTGATAAATGTTAAGGAAAAATAAAACTGTAGGGAAGGGGATATGACTTGTCAAGTGGGAGATCTGAAATTTACAAAGGTAGCCAAGGGAGACCAGCTGATAAACAGAAAGGCTGGTGGGAGCTGGCTATGTGGCCATCAGGGGTCAGAGCCATCTGAGAGAGGGCACAGGCAGCATCGAGGTCTTGAGGCAGGACTCAACTTGCTCATTCTAAGAGCCCAGAGCCCATGGTGGTTGGTGCAGAGAGCAGTCAACCAAAGGGAGACTAAGAGGGTTGGAGGGCTGGGGTCCAGGGAAGGGAAGTGCCAATCAAACAGGACCTGGAAAGTTCTGATAAGCATTTAGGCTTTTATACGGAGAGAGAGAGGCCCTGGGGATGGCAATAAAGGCCTTGATGTAAATAAAAGTTCATGTAAATCCCCACAACACTAACTGTAGGGTTTTGAAGTTTTACAAGGGCATGTTTATGATATAAGACCAAGTATGGAAAGGGGCCTCAACCCTCTTTCTTTCTGTAGTTAAAAGTCAAGAATCACGCCTTTGATGCAAAAGCCTCTGAGTTCTCTGGAGCCAGCGGTGCAAATTTAGTCGTGGCTTTCTCCGTGCTGTGAGAGACAGAGAGAGATCCAGGCAACAGAAGAGGGGAAAGCAGGGCTGTCAGGCCACTCTGATGGCAGACACAGGTCCTCGGACTCTTCAAAGAACTCAGAGTCCTCACAGACCAAACCCAAACTCAGAGCAGTCTGTCCAGAACTCCCAGCAGTCTGCTCCCTCGGAAGGATGTTATTAATGAGGGGGAGGTTCCCAGCCCCCCAGCTCCCCCCTCTGGAAACACAGCACCTTTTATGATGGTAACAATCGGCATAACTTAACATCTGCCATTGTAACCACTGTTAGGTGTAATATTTCATTGCATGAATGACACTCCTGATGTGGTGCTATGATCTCCAAAATGTTCTCTTCATGTCCCGAGGGAGGCAGCATCCCTTCCTGCCCTCCTCCCAGGGCCCATGGTCACCGCTACGCTGCTTTCTGTCTCTAGGAATGTATCTATTTAGATGCTGCACACACGTGGAATCAGACCCTAGCTGTGTCTCAGTTATGTCACTGGGCATGATTTCAAGGTTCCCCCACTGCCCCAGTCCCCATACTAGAGCATGTGTCAGAATTCCAGGCCTTCTGATGGCAGGATAACATTCCTTTGCACACAGAGTAATATCTCCTTGTCTGTTGGATAATATTCCCTTGTAGGGAAGGAGGCCTGGTAGTGTCGTGGTTACCTGTTGGGCTGCTAATCGCAAGGTCAGCGGTTCGAAACCACCATCTTTCTCCATGGAGAACGAGGAGGGTCTCTACTCCCGCGAAGATTCACGGTTTTAGAAGTGCACAAGGGCTGTTCTACTCCATCTCACAGGATGGCTCTGTCAGAATGGACTTCGTGGCAGTGAGTTGGGGTTTTTTGAGTTGTATATGCAGATCACATTTTATTTATCATTTTATCTGTTAAGGTTTTTTCCCCTTTCCTATTGGCCATGATGCACTACGCTGCTAATTAACATCTGCATACAAACAGTTGTTTGACTGCCTGCCTTTAATGATTTTGGGTCAACACCTAGTAGTGAAATTGCTGGGTCATGTTAATTCTATGTTTAATTTGTGAGTAACCTCCAAACTGTATTCCCATAGGAAATCCATATCCTAACACTGTTCCCTCGTTTGTTTGTTTTTTTAAATATCTTAATAGCCATCCCAGTGGGTGTGAAGTGGTTTTGATTTGGATTTCACCAGTGATCAATGCTGTTGAGCAACATTTTGTGCATTTACTGGTCATTCATGTATTTTTTTGAGAAGTTTTTTATTCAAGCACTTTGTCCACTTTTTGGTTCAATTGCCTGCTGGTCATTTTGATGTAGAGTTGTAATTGGCCTTTATATATATCTATATATTATAGATATATAATATCTAGATATTCTAGATATTATATATCGATATAATATATATAGATATTATATATGTATATAAGATATATATTATATATCTATATTTTATATAGATATATAATATATATTCTAGATACCAGATTGTGATCTGCAAATATGTCCTCCAATTCTGTGGGTGGTCTTTTCACTCTTTTTTTTAAAAATAAATCACTTTATTGGGGACTCTTACAGCTCTTATAACAATCCCTACATCAATTGTATCAAGCACATCGTACATATGTTGCCATCATCATTTTCAAAACATTTTCTTTCTGCTTGAGCCTTTGGTACTAGCTCTTTTTTTTCCTCCCTCATCCACCTTCCCACCTTTGTAAACCCCTGATAAATTATAAATTATTATTTTCATATCTTACATCACCAGCTGTCTGCCTTCCCCCATGTTTCTGTTGTTTGTCGCCCTGGTGGTGTTATGTGCAGCTCACTGTGGTAGATTCCCTGTTTCTCCCCTTCTCCCCCTACCTTCCCCCTACCCTCATGGTATTGCTACTCCCATGACTGTTCCTGAAGGTTTATCTGTCCTGGACTCCATGTGTCGAGAGCTCTTTATCTGTACCAGTGTACATGTTCTGGTCTAGCCAGATTTGTAAGGTAGAACTGGGGTCATGATGGGGGACATTAAAGAACTAGAAGAATGTTTTGTGTTTTGTCAGTGCTATGCTGCACCCTGGCAGGCTCATTCCTTCCCTGTGACCCTTCTGTGATCTTTCTGCTCTTTCTTCATGCCCAAACTTTTTAATCTGAATGGAGTTCACTGTCTCTATTTTACACCCTTGCTACAAGTGCTTTTGGTATCCTGCTGAAGATAGTGTTGCTAAATGAAAAGTCATGCGCCTTCACAACTATACTTTCTTCTAAGAGTTTGAGCTCTTGAAATTAGGTCTTTGGTTCATTTTGTGCTAATGTTCATAGATGTTATGATAGTTCAGCGTTTCCCCCCCCCCAACATGGCACCTGTAAGAAATTATGGGTGGAGTTTAGCTTGTCAATCAGGTCACAGCTCGATGACCTCCTTTGAAGGTATGACCAAGATAAATGGCTCTCTGGAGGCTGGTCTCTCTGTCTCTCAGACCAGCAAACCCTGTGATGTGGCCACTGCCATTGAATCCGCATGACTTTGCACCTACAGCCTGTGATCTTCCCGCATTCTGCGTCATTGCTTGTGACTGCGTGGAAAAGGATTTATGGACTAGTATCAGACTTACGGACTTGATCTCGACGGGCATGCTTGCTTGCTGTACAATTACTTCTTGATAGAAAGCCCTTTCACAGACAGAGATGAGTGTCACTGGATTTGCTCCGCTGGTCCACCCGGCTTAACACAGACAGTGTAAGGTAAAGGAAGGCCCAGCTTCATTCTTTCACACATGGGCACCATTTGTGGAAGGGACTGTTCTTTCCCCCATTCTGTCTCTTAGTGAAAATTAACCGACCCTAGATGTGAGGGCTTACTTCCAGGCAGTGATTCGATTGCACTGGTCTACAGATCCGTGCTTGGGTGTGTAGTAAGCTTTGCCATGGAGGAGGATGAGTCCTCACCATCCCTTCTTTATCTTTAAAGACTGCTTTGGCTATGCTGGGTCCCCTGAAATTCCGTATGAAATTTTAGGATGGGTGTTCATTTCCATTTTGTTTTTTAAAAGCCATTAAACTTCTGATAGGGACTGGGTAGAATCTGTACATTGCTTTGGACAAATACTGTCTTTTTGACAATAGTAAGTCCAAGATGCCTTTGCATTTATTTAGGCCCCTTTCAGTTTCTGTCAGAAATGTTTGCTAATTTTCCATGTTAAAATCTTATGCCTCCTTGGTTATATGTACTAAGTATTTTCTTCTCTTTGATGCTATTGTAAATGAAGTGGGTTTCTTAATTTCCTTTCTAGATTGTCCATTGCTTTATATAGAAATACTACCAGTTTCGGTGTGTTGATCGGAGCCCTGGTGGCATAGTCGTTACTCACTGGGCTGCTAATTGCAAGGTCAACAGTTAAAACCATGTGCCGCTCTACTTCTATAAAGATAGCTCTATTTCTATAGCTTTCTATTCCTATAATGAGTGGCAGTCACAGAAACCCACAGGGACAGTCCTACCCTGTCCGACAGAGCCACTACGAATCGGAATTGAATCGGTGGCAGTGCGTTCCTTAAAACAACACCAGCCCCTCTTCTCATCAACTTGGTTATGTTCCAGAGACCAGACTGTTCCACAGAAATTGACACAATGCAGAAATGAAGGCCGACCACATCAGATCACAAAACAGATGATGATTATGTCACAACTGCCAGATTGTGTGCTACAGAAGCGCCCAATTACATCAATTCATTAGTGCCAGATTACATCATCACATAACCGCCAAACCAGAGGCTCATGCCCAAGCCAAGTTGATGGTAAGCATCACAGCCAGCATTACTCATCTAGTACCTGGGCACGTGTATCCATGCATATGCCGTTCATGTCCAAAAACAGTAGGACAGAGAACTTTTTTGCTGTTGTTGTACATGCAAAATGTCAGGTCATGAGCTC
Source organism: Echinops telfairi (assembly GCF_000313985.2). Classification (NCBI taxonomy): domain Eukaryota; kingdom Metazoa; phylum Chordata; class Mammalia; order Afrosoricida; family Tenrecidae; genus Echinops; species Echinops telfairi. The sequence continues at coordinate 32,162,663 of NW_022103958.1, forward strand.
GTCGACAATCAAGGAGAGGAAGCAAGAAGGGCACCTGGCTCCCTCTCTTTCCCACTGGCAAAGAAAATGATGCCTCGCCTCACTACGTAGGCCAGTATCTCCCATGACTGAACACCACAATTCCTCGATGCAGTCTCTGCTCCACATTGTAGAACACAGCACCTCAACGGAGAACCTTGTTTCCCTTGAGCCCTATTTTCTCTTCAACCCACTCTGGGCACACATCTGCCCCCAGTGCTCCCTCTACTGAACCCACCACTTTTTGCACCCCCACCCTCCGCCCCCCAAACCTCCAGTGGCTTATTTCTTGCCCAAGCCAATGGCCAATTCTCTGCTCTTATCCTAGCCGAGTACCAGGAGCATTTAGCAGGTTTGACGGTGCCTTCTTAGTCCTTACCCCCACCCCACACAGTGTTTCTCTTTTATTATTACTAATGTTTCCTTTTTATCGTGGTCATTATGCATGGAGGAAAACATTGCTATTTTGACATCTTCACATGTACAGTTCAGTCACCGCTTCCTCTGTCTTGCCTCCATCTCTTCTCCGGGCTCCCACACCACACACACACTTCTCTCCTCCTCTCTCGTGGGCTGTGCTTCTCTGTCTCCTTGCACTACCACTTCTCTACCGCAGGTCTTTTTCACTTTTCTCCACCAGATCTTTCCCTAGGGATCTCCTTCGTGGCTCCACATACTGGGTGTAGCCCAACAACTCTCTTTAGCCTGGCCCTCTTTATACACCCGACACATCTCAAACCTAGTATTCCTTGTACAAAACTGCTTCAGCAATTCACATCTGTCTTCACTGCGACCCCAAGGTCTCCTTCAACTTGTCAATGTATGACTAGCGATCATCCATCCTTCTCACACACACACACACACACACACACACACACACACACACACACGGCCTTTCCTTCTTGCCTCCTGTATAAGTATAATCCATTAACAAGTGCTTTGGGATATATTTCCCAATTACCCTCTGAACCCAACCACTACTGCACATCTCCAGTAGGATACCTTGCTCCAAGCCACCATCATCTCTCTCCTGCGACAGCCAGCCCCTGATCACTCAGCCCCTTTGCCCTGCGAGTCTCCCTTCACTGCACATCTCAATTGTACCTTGGATCATACCTCTTGGATTGCACCTCAGTCCTGCCTTAAACCTTCCAGTGACTTCCTGTAAGAACTCACCTTGTTCCCTTGGTCTGGAAGGGCATCTGTGACCGGTTCCCTTTTGATTCCTACTCTGGCCCTCCAACATGCCAGCCTTCTTCCCATGTCATCAGCCCATGCACCGTGGAGCCTGCTGCCTGGAATGTGCTCCCAGCAGCTCAGATCTTGGTTAGATGTCAGTCAGTCCAGTTCCTTTCCACTATATTCTCATCATCATGCTGACTAGTTGGCCTTTTTTTTTTAAAGGGAGTCTTGTTTGTGTGTCCCCCCCAAGTCCACTAAGCACCCTGAGAGCAGGTGTGCTGTCTGCTTTGTTCTAAGGGCTGGAGCACTGCAGTGGAGTCCTCGATCCGAAGGCTACAGGAAGATACAGCAGGAAAGGGAACAGCTATGCACCCTTCCCGGGAACTTGGAGGCACTGCCTTTAACTCAGGGATTCTTACGTGTTTACCTTTCCACAAACCCATTGGAAAATCTGATGAAAACGCAAGTCTATCTTGCGGTAAAGTCTGGACACAGGTAACAGTTTGCACATCATTTCAGGGCTTTGAAAGCCTCTCCAGAAACCTTCATCAAGGGCTCTTTCTTCTAAGTTTTACAGCACTGATTCTGCACAAGGTCTAATTTCACATTACGTCTATTTTTCTTCTTATTCAGGAAGTAGTCTTAACACTCAGGTGGTTTGCTTTTTGGCTCCTTGCTAAGAATAACGGAGAGAAAGGAAGGAAGGAAGCCCCTTCTGGGATCGGTGGGCACCACTGGGAAGGTGGGGGTTAAAAGAGGGACCCCGAAAATGAGAAGCACTGACCGCCGTCAGCAGTGGAAACTGGACAAGGTAGAAACACTCCAGGCGTCTGCACTGCAGCCTGGAAAGCGCAGGAGCAGCCAGCAGAGCACTGGTGCATTCGCACGGACATGGGGGCAAGCAGATCGCTCTGGGGTAGACCGTGGACACTCAAACATTTACTGAGTGCCTAATGAGAAGGTCCCAGAGAGGAAAAGGCAGACCCTCCTGCCCTCCTGGGTCGGGTGTCTTTACTTGGAGGAGAGAAAAAGTGCTATCATTACAGGTGACAGACCGGTGATGAAGGAAATCAACAAGGTGCTGCGCAAGAGACGAGAGTCATCAGAACGGGCTGTTGTCAGGAAGTGACATTTAAGCTAGAATGTAAAAGCTGAGAGGCAACAAAAACGGGGGGTGGGGGGACAGGTTGAGGGGGGGGAGGCCGGCAGAAGAAAGGCCAGGCCCCAAGGCCAGAGGGAAGGCAGTGGTAAGTTCTGGGCAAGTGTGAGGCACTGAAAGGGAACTGCCAAGCTTGGAGCTTGGAGCTGATTAAGGAGGGCGAGAGGAGGATAATGGAAAAGAAAATGTGCTTCTCAAGAATCCCCAAAGGACCGTCCTCCGTCCTCCGACAGTGAGGAGCGTCGGGAATGATCAGGGTTTCGCCGACTTCTCTCTCCTCCTCCAGCGCCCCTTCCTGGGAATTAGTGCCTACAGGAAAGGCAAGCGGTTCCCCATTTCTTTTAAGGCAGCGTCACCACTTCCCTGAGCTCTGGCCTGGCTCATTCTTTGCATTTATACTGATGGGCGTTCCCCGCCACTTTCCCAGGGAGGGTGGGAGATGGCCCTCTAATCTCACCATGAAAACAGAACGGGCCACAGGGCAGCAGCTGTGGATGGTTTCTCTCGGGAAGGGGCAGATCCTGTTACCTTTAGTTCTGAACTTCCTAAGACTGTCTGCAGCCTGCACTTGTGAACGCTTGTACACACAGCCACATGTACGCCGTTCTCTTTAAACAAAGGCCTTCAACCTATCCACTGTGCTATACGCGGTTACCCCCTTCTCACTTGCTTGTTTAAGCCCTGGATGGAGCAGGCTGCAGTCTAAAAGCTACAGCACCTTCCACCTGGAAATCCAGTCCTCAGTCCAACACTGCTGCCACCACCGTGTCCGGGTGATGGTCTTTCCCATGTGGGGGGTGTGACCAAAGTATTTCAATGACCACAATACGATGGATAGGTTGGGTTTTTTTGCCTATAAATTGTCCCTAATGCTTAAACTCTTTGAACATGTATTTTTTTATTCCCACTCACAGAGAAAGAAAATTGATGCTGACAGAACTTGTTCACTGGTCAGCGGCATACGGCTGGTGAACGACGGGCTCAAGCCTAGACACCAGGATGACGTCATCAAACCTCAGCCCAAGATTCACATCTCCCTGGCCACTAAGGAAAGAGGACAGAAACATCAAGGTCTTCCAGGCAACAACGTAGAACTAAACCTAACCTGGGGATGATGAAGATAATGAAGTCAAAGAGGCAAACGCATGTGGCAACTTGGTGTTGGGAAAAAAAAAAAAGGAAATTTGCAGTACCGCCCTAGGCTATGAGATTCAGGCTTTTATCATGGTAATGAGGCACGGAGAAAGATTCTCAAAAGTTCAAATCTTCTTTTGTAGCTGCTTTGGTATCTTTTAATTCAGATAGGCCACTTACGGTTAAAATATTTCAAAGTCATTTTCTTGGCATTTGCTCCCGGGGCCCCAACTCCAAGGACATCCCTGAGTGTGTCTTCTGCATGGGGAGATGTCACCACCGGAGATGAAGGGAGTGGGACTGGGAGGGCTAGGTTGAGGGAGGGGAGGAGACTGCAGGGGACACAAGCAGATGCTTCCCCTCCTTGGCAGCCCTGGACAGACCCTGGGTTCCAGAGGCTCTGGGCTCTGGCTTCTGGCTCGCAGAACAGTGGGAAACCACCCAACCTGGCTCTCTTCTCATCCCTTGTCTGGTACCAGGAGTGACTCCCGACGAGTCACTTCCTGGTTGGAGTTCTGACTCCTTGCCTTTCCAATGACGAGACTGAACCGCCAAGCAAGCCTGAGTGCTTTCCCCGTCTATACCCCACACCAGGGGTCCTCAAACTTTTTAAACAGGGGGCCAGTTCACTGTCCCTAAGACCCGTTGGGGGGGCCAGACTATAGTTTAAAAAAAAACTATGAACAAATTCCTATGCACACTGCACATATCTTATTTTGAAGTAAAAAAACAAATGGGGCAAAAATACCCGGCGGGCCAGATAAATGTCCTTGGCAGGCCGCATGTGGCCCGCAGGCCGTAGTTTGAGGACCCCTGCCTCATGTTTCCACCAAAATCCATTCTCAAAAGGAAAACCCTTTATTTGCTCAGTGCATTTGTCTCCTACTCCATCTCTCCCCTGCTGAAGGTAACCTTGACCTGCCTCCCAGAGCTTTGGGTCAAGGGCTGCCAACATGCCATCTCACAGGCCCTGTGAAGTTGCAGGTACTCTTGCAAAAAAACCAAACCAAAACAACAAAAAACCCTCTTCCCTACCTTCACTCTGTTATTTCATTGTGTCCTTTCTGTGTTTATGGGGACTGGAAAAAAGATTCACAAAACCTTCCATGATCTCTAAACCACAATCTTATTGAGTCAAAAGACGGGGGAAAGGCCCAACTCACTCTAGGTATTTGCCTAGCGGTGCAGCTAGCTGCAAAGTTACAGAGTGGTTAAGGACTAAGCTCCTTTCATTTGCTCATTAGTCTGGAAGTGGGAAACTGGAATGGGGGGAGAAGAGAGTAACTGGGACACAGTCAAATGAGGGATGGTGAAAGTCTGTGGTGCACCCAGGACTGGCTAACTTTATGTCCAATGCTGATATCACCTCTCGTGAAACCCCAGGGAGGCAAGTCATGTACAGGAACACCCCTAATGCACAGATGGCCCTGAGGCCGACTGGTCAGAGAGCTAATATGCAATAGAGGCAAAATCTGGACACAAGTCAGCCTGATTCATGAACCTATATTCATCTGGGGACTTACTTTGTAGGCCTCCATGCACTGAGTTCTTATCATGATAGTTACTGTGCTAAATTCTCTAGCCTTCTTGCCTTTAATCTTTCTGATATCCCTTTGCAGTCAGTATTGTGATGCCCATTTTATTTGAGGCAATCAGAGGGGAACTTGCCAAAGGCTACACAGCAACTAAGACAGCTTTGATTTTAGAGCCCTTGCTCGAAATCACCTCTGAATCTGGGCCTCAAACCTGGCCCTTGTCACCCTGGGGATGTTCTCTGGACGTCACTGATAGTGGCCTCCCTTGCAGGAGGATTAGAGTCTGCTGGTGGCAACACCTTGCCTGTAAGCCCTTTTCTTGTTCCCTTCTTCCCTCCCATTCCACATGCCTCAGCAGGTAACCACCTCATGGTCGTTTCTACTTGAATATTTTCTGTATTCTAAGAAAGATAAAAGCCCTCATTCATCTCGTAGTTCAAACCGATGCTGCATTTGTAGGGTCAGCTGCAGACAGGACCTAGACAGAAACTTCATTCTTTGGCCAACCTTCCTCCACACATGGTACCAGGGACAATACAGTATCAACAGAAAACGTGTGTGAATGGTTCAGGGCAGCCCTATCCCCAGGAGCTAGAACATACTTGAGACTATGTTCATCCCAAGAGTGTCATCTGCACACAAGTGCCAGAATTATAAGGACAACATAGAATGCAGGCTTTATTTGTAGGCCAGGCTAGTGTGTATACATTGAGATACAAGAATGGGCTTTGCATTGTTTCTGAGAACAAAAGTAGTGGTCCATCTAAACATGCATCAGTAGGGAAAGAATTAACCAAATGTTGGTTCCTCTATAGAGCACTGTGTGGACATTAAAAATGATGCTGACAACAGAAGATCCCATGCCATAGAGTTAAGTCACAAAGGTAGATTATGAAGCACCATGTACAATGTCATCCCTTATTTGGAGAGGCAGTTCTACACTGTCACACTGGGCTTCCATGTCCAGGATGGTGATGGATTTGGCTTTTGGTTTGCTTTAGTCTAGGAATTAGTTCAAATCTGGGCTCTGTCACTTAGGAGCTGCCTGCCTTTAGGCCCTTTACGTAATGTTTGTGTCTCAGTTTCATCATCTGTACAAGGGAGGATAGTACTGCTTAGTCTTAAAGCTGCTGTGAAAAATTAAACAGCTTAGAACAGTGCCAGGCTCACAGTAACTGCTCAAGTAAGTTTTGATCTTTCAAAAATACAAAAAGAATAACTAATTAATAGTAGATCTAAGTCTTGAGAATATGACTTTTTTAAACTTCTTTTTGCTTTTATAATATGTTAGATTTTTTAAAACACCGAGTTTTTAAAATCCTAAGCTCTAATCAGAAGTCAAAGCCTTAACAAAACTTATTTAAATAATAAAAAAGCGCAGCAGAGGAAAATGGAATCAGGAACTCGAGGGGGGAATGTGTGTCTAACTGCCTCCAGGAACAACTGCCTCCTTTTGCAAGGAGCTCAGAGGAGCGCCAAGGTGCCCTGCTGCCACGAGTGACCGTTTCCATCAGGATTCCCCAGTCGAGTCCTCCGTCAAAGGGGGGAAAGTCCAGGGCAAAACTTGAAATGCTCAGAGCCTCCAGGAGACTATTAACCTTGAAACCTGGAAGAGTTGCCTGGAGGTAATCTTTAAACTTCAAATAAAAATATCCCCTGAAGTCTTAAAACTAAACAATAGTTTAGCTTAACTAGTTTTTTTTTTCCAAAGGAACAAAAAAAGTCAGCCTTCAGCATTATGTGTTTTGTTAAAAAGAACTATCTGTATGGGGTCAGACAGAAAATAGAAACTTGTACGATTAGATAAGATTCTTTAAGAGGCAGTAGAAGCCCTACTGGCCTAATGGTTGTATGCTGGGCTGTCATCGGCAAGGTCGACAGTGTGGAACCACCAGGCCCCTCTTCGGGAGAAAGGTGGGGCTTTCTACTTCCGCAAACAGTTAGTCTCAGAAACCCACAGGGCAGTTCTACCCTGTCCTAGAGAGTCACTGTGAGTCTGCACAAACTCAATGGCACTGAGCTTGTTTGTTTAAGAGGAAGTGAGTTTATGGTAAGGATTTTTATTAAGAAGGAACCACTCAGAAAACGTGAGAGAGTGGTTGCACCACTCAATGCCAGGGAATTGTCCAAGTGGACACTGTTCAGTCGGTGTGTTTTGTTGTCTATAGTCTTCTTTTGTGTGTGTGTGTGGGGGGGGGGTGTCCTATGTTCTTAACAACAACAAAAAAGAAAAATGAACACTGTGGCGAAAATGCATGCTGTTCCCTGCTCTTGTAAGTACTGTGCCCTTAGACAGAGAGAAGCTGCCTCTTAGTCCTGAAGAAGGGCGGTTGCAGCAGAGAGGAAGAGAGCAGAGAGATGGGAAAGCCCGATTTTATTCGTTTCAAGCCACTTAGTTTAAAATGTCAGGAAGTTGAGCGGATTAGGGGTATTACAGCCACTATTCATGAAGGTGTTTTGTTAGAACTTCCAAATAGCAGTCTGGTGAAATAAGCCTTGCACAGACTTAAATGAAAGCCTGTTACAGTACTTAAAGTTTCCTAGCGAAGGAAAAAGACCCCCAGGTATTAATTTACCTCAAGAGCAGCTGCTTAGAAGACACGACAGTGTGTCTTAGTAGCCAGTGCTATAAACTAGGTTACAGTCGCAGAGCTGGGAGGTTTTGAGCCCAGATCTCCTGCTGGTGGTAGAACTGCAATTAGCAGTAATGAGAGGATGTCTGCATTATGATAAGAGCCACAGCTGCACACATATTATAGACTTGGGCCCCTTTCTACAAAGTCCAAGGGCACTGAAAGCTGCTGGAACCCCAGAGGCAGAAGGCCGGTCTGGATTTTAAAAATTCACATCTTAAAACCAACCAACACACACAAAACCCAGGGCTTGACTCATCCGTGCACACTCGAACTGGAAGGTCATGTCAAACTCTGGGAGAAAATGGACTCTTTCATTGAGCCCCTCTGAGCAGGACAAGGAGGCCTGATAGTATAATGGATCAACTGTGGGGCTTCCTAGCTCAAAGTAACCAGTTCGAACCCAGCAGCTGCTCCATGGGAGAACAAAGATGAGACTTCTGCTACCGTAAAGATTGACCGCCCCGTAAAGATTGACAGCCCCGTAAAGATTGACAGCCCCGTAAAGATTGACAGCCTCAGAAACCCGCGGGGAAGTTCTACTCAGTCCCATAGTGTCACTATGTGTTGGAATCCAGTCACGGTTAAAAAAATTCAGCACAAGGACTGCGCCTTCAATTCCATCCACACTGGTGAGCTTGCTTGTGTTCAGTCTTGAGACATGGGGACAGATAATCTTGTGACTGAGGCTCTCAATCAAACACCTTTGAGACAAATTCCATTTCCCCCTCCCTGCTTCCTATGAGCTCAGCGGTGGCTCCTCAGAGAAAAGCCTTCTTCACAGTGAGGCCTGGGTCCGGAGCCAGGCTGACTCGGGAGCGGATTCTGCCTCGACTGGGAGACCAGGAGCTCGTCTACCTGTCTGATCAACTCCCTCCTCAGGTCTGGGAAATGGAGGTACAACGGGGACCAGACATGCCTTTGCCCTTGACAGAGGACAGGTGAGAAGCGGACACTGACAATGCAATGTTCTCAGTGCTGGGACCAGGAAAGGTTGGGGGGGAACTACATCAGGAGCAAATAGCAGGTCACTGGCCCTGGTCTTGGTTTTGTGCTGATTAGGGAGGGTGTCCGGGAGCATGTGGCAGCTAAGTCAGCCCTGAGAAGAAGAGCCGAGCTGTGGGTTGGGCCGGGAGTTATCATCACATAGCTCCTAACTCAAAGGCTGGTGGCTGGAGCCCAACCAGAGGGGTCTTAGAAGAAAGCCCTGGTGGTCCACTTCCCAGATCCAGCCACTGAAAAACCTGTGGGGCACAGTTCTCCTGCACAGGCATGTGCAGCACCAGCAGGGCCATCTCGACGGCAGGGGGATTGGTAAGTGGCGATATTCTGGGGTGAGGAAACAGTGTTTGCAAAGACCAGGAGGCCAGGGTTTCCAGGGGGCCCTCCCACGTGTCTGGGGGAAAGGCGAGGGCATGGAAAACAACGGGCGTGTAGCCATCCGTGGAGAAGAGTTAGTGCTTTACCCCGAGGAGGGCAGGGTCGTCACAGGCATCCATCGCTCTAGCAAAGCTGTGGGAAGCAGAGGTGTGGACATGGGGCTTGGAACCAGGTCATTCAGCTGAGAATTTTCCTTCCCAGCCCAGACATACTGAATTGGAACCTATAATCCAACCAGATCCTCAGGGAAACCTTAGCTACACCTGTTGCTGTGGACTAAGTAACATCTGGGCAAGCAAATGTGGTGAAGAAAGGTTATGGTGCCTGGCTATCAAATAATATAGCATCTAGGGTCTTAAAGGCTTGAAGATAGACAAGTGAGCATCTAGCTCAGAAGCAACAAAGCCTACCAGCCTGTGTGTTCATCAGGGGTCGACAGGATCAGGTGTCAGGCATCAAAGACCCAGAACAAAAAATCAAATCATTGTGAATGAGGGGAAGTGTGGAGTGGCGACCCAAAGCCCATCTGTAGGCAATTGGACATCCCCTTACAGAAGGGTCGCGGGGAGGAGACGGCCAGTCAGGGTGCAGTGTAGCAAACGATGAAGCATACAACTTTCCTCTAGTTCTTTAATGCTTCCCCCTGCCCCCATCATGACCCCAATTCTACCTTACAAATCTGGCTAGACCAGAGCATATACCCGGGTACAGATAAGAACTGGAAACACGGGGAATCCAGGACAGATACACCCCTCAGGACCAGTAATGAGAGTAGCGATACTAAGAGGGGAAGGGGCAGGTGGGGGAAGAAAAGGGGAATTGATCACAATGATCTACCTATAACCCCCCTCCCAGGGGGAAAGACCACAGAAAAGTGGGTGAAGGGAGACACTGGTCAGTGCAAGACATGAAAAAATAATTATTATTTATAAATTGTCAAGGGTTCATGAGGAAGGGAGGGTGTGGGAAGGAGGGAGGGGGGGATGAGGAGCTGATACCGAGGGCTCAAGTAGAAAGCAAATGTTTTGAGAATGATGATGGCAACAAATGTACAAATGTGCTTGACACATGGATGGATGTATGGATTGTGATAAGAGTTGTATGAACCCCCAATAAAATGATTTAAAAAAAAAAAAGAAAGAAAGAAAAAGAAACACCTGGGCATAAGGAGCCCAGGCAGATCCAAAAATTCCAACTTAAAAACAACAAACAAACAAACCAAACTCAGCATTTTAAACATTCTCGTTTCCACATCCTGGAAAGTGTCCGCTCACACCATTATCTCAGAGCGCATCGCTCCCAGGTTCTAGAATTCAGAACTTCTAGCTCAGCCCACACCGAGCTCCCTGCCTTCCGTGTGCAATGGTCAAGTCCCAGGTTCCACACAGGGCTGCGTAGCCGGTAAACCGAGGCTACCTCCAAGTTCGGAACTGGAAAATTGCCTTGCAGAAGTCACAGAGCTCAGAGTCTAACCCCAAATCCATGGTGTGGAATTGCCCCATCTCTTTCCCATGACAGGATTAAACCATCCGACCCCACCCTCTGCCCTCGAGTTTGATTCCGACTCACCGTGCCCCGCATTTCCCAGTTTCCAAGGCTGTGTAAATCTTTACAGGAGCAGACAGCCTCATTGTTCTTGCGCCTGCTCACCTTCCCACGACCATTCCACCCCATTACCCTACACCCCCTCCAGCGTGGGGTGGATTTGAACCAACGGCCTTGTGGGTGGCAGTCCAATGCCTAGCCTACAGCCCAGATTCCAAATGCCTGCCTCAAATGCAGGGAGGTCTCCTGGACACCTGTGCAGTCCTGTGCGGGCATGTTGTCTCCTGAGACAGTAATCTCTCCAGGAAGGACCCGAAAAGATAGTTGAACAGGATGGAAGTGATAAGGAGAGAAACTATTTAGGGTGATCTTATCCAATTTTTAAAAAAGCAACCACCCCAAAGCAGTCAAGGAGACATATCAGTCCTGTTTAAGCAAAAACACCTTTGAGGGAATGAGAGCGGCTTCCAGCGGTACCCTCCTTTTAAAACATGCATCAGACGCCAGGGGTGCTGGGCATGTGCAGGCACACCCGTCTGGGAAGGTGGTTTATCGAGCAAAGCAACCAGGGGAGGGAAACAGACCCGAGGGACTGCAGGCAGCAGCTGCCAAGTGGATCAGAGGCCCAGGCAACAGAAACAGAAACGGAGTTGTCGAGGGCAGCCCCGCTCCCACACTGGTGACCTCTCAGCCAAAAGACGGTTGGCCATCCCATGGATATAGCGTTGGTGTGAAGGATTCTATCTGAGTAAGCCAGGTCCTACGGCTCAGGTCGGCAGCCCTGTGGTACGCACGACAGTGCCAGCTGAAAGGCTGGTGGCTCGGGTTCTCCCAGCTTCTGTGGAAGGCGCCAGGGTGGCGAGCTGCACCTGTACAGAGTTCGGTCCGGCAAGCCCACGGGGGCAGCTGTCACACGGGTGGTTACGAGGGGAAATCCACGTGATGATCCCTAACCACACAGGTCAGGCAGAAAGCATGCCTTTTGCTGGTGTCTTGAACATTGCCTGGTCTGTTAGGAGCGGTGGGAAGCTTTCTGAAACCGTTAGGGTCCCAAGAAGTGGCCGAGAATAAAAGTGAGAGACAGAGAAAAGACACAGGCGCATAGACACACGTGCACACAGACTCGGGTTGAGCGTGATGCAAGCTGAGGGCTCTGGGACCTCTGGGCTCTGTCCCTTTTCCTGGGCCCACCGGCTCTCCGCACTGACCAATCTTATAAGATGTGCACAGGGGCTTCGGAAAGCTTTACGAGAGAATGGGAAATCTCCTGACTTTTGAAGTCCCCTGGTAGCAAGGAGCCCTGGTGACCTAGCGGTGCTGGGTTGGGCTGAGATCCCCCAGGGGCCACAATGGAGAAAGACAGGGCTGTCTACTCTCGGAAAGAGTCCTAAACTCACAGGGCAATCCCACCGTCCCTCTCCGGTTGCCTTGAGTGGACCCTGGCTTGATAGCAGTGAATTACCACTGCCTCGGGATTCCTTCCCCAATTTGCCGACAGAAATCCCTTTTAGAAATTTCAGACTGCACTGCAAAACAAAGCACCAAGCTGCGGGCCTGCGCGTGTATGGCCTGCCAAAGTGAGGGGTCGGTCCTGCCTCCTGGTACCACACTGCCTCACGCTCACTCCCGCAGCTGGAGACCAGCGGCTCACACACCAGGCTCAGCATAGGGAACTGATTGGTCTGACTTACCTGGCAAAGGAGAACTGGTTTCTGCAAGGGCTGGCTTTTGTCCTCCAACCAACCTGTCAGACCTATCTCCTGGCGGCCTGGGTGCTCACCCAGGAGCACACGCTGAAGGCTAAATTTAGACGTTAAGAGCGTTTTCTAACCTGCCACTTCATGCCAGAGAAGAACAGATCCATTTCTCTAGGGAAAATAACACTACCCACCCAACCACCTCAGAGAGATGAAGCCAAGCCTGGTCATCCTCTCCCACATTTGCAGCCCAGGGACACCGGTCTCCTTCTAAAGATTAGTCTAGGGAAAGAAGTGCCACCATTTGAACCAACAACTAATTCTTTTTTTTTCTGGAAGCTTGCCCCCCTAAAATCCTTAATAATGCTTTCTGGATAAGAGTCCTGGTGGTTGTGCATGGGGCTGCTAGCCATAGGATTCGCAGTTGGAAACTACCGATGGATAGGAAAGAGGAGGCTTTCTGCTCTCAGGGATGACAGTCATGGAAACTCACAGGGGCACTTCTACTCTCTCCTATAAGGGCACTAGGAGATGGAATAGTGGAAGGCTTTTTAATGCTTTCAGGAGAAGAAAATGATCTGTAAGGAGCAGGGCTCCAGCCTCTGCCCCACCTGCAACCACACATCTCTCTTGATTGCCATTGTTAGTTCCATCCCCTATAAAATAAGGATCCCTCCTGCCTTGTCAATGTAGTTGGCCATCCCCATCGGTCGGCCTGCCTTGACCTACATCCAGTGTAATAGACACACGACGCTGTCTGGTCCTGCTCCACGTTCATGACCACGGGCCTGCCTGAGCCCATCCTTGTGGTTAATGTGGGCTTCCTTCACTTCTGATGCCCTGGGGGTTGGATAGGTGACTTTCAGTGCCTGTCCTCGTGGTCAGCACTGCAGCAGTGTTAGTTCTGGTGGCTGTGGCTCTCATCGCTGCTGCTCTTACTCCTAGTACTGCTGGTCTCATTAACGGGCTTTTCCGCTTAAGGCAGTGAGTGGTTCTCAACCTTCCGAATGCCGCCACCCTTTAATACAGTTCCTCATGTGGTGGTGACCCCCCAACCATAAAATTAGTTTCGCTGCTACTTCGTGACTGTAATTTTGCTACTGTTATGAAGCATAATGTAAATATCTGATATGCAGGATGTATTTTCATTTCTTACAAATTGAACATAATTAAACATAATTAAAGCATAGTGATTAATCACAAAACAATATGTAATTATATATTGTGAAATATTTATGTGTTTTCTGGTGGTCTTAGGGGACCTGTGAAAGGGTTGTTCGACCCCCAAAGGGGTCATGACCCACAGGTTGAGAACTGCTGGCTTAAGAGTCCACTTTTATGAGTCTCATTTCAGTTTCCTGACTTGGGCTGAGGGGTGACACTTTGAGAGCGCTGCCCACTGCCTGGCACAGAGGAAGTGTTTGGAGATGCTAGCTCCTCTCCCCTGAGGCTTGCTCCTTACTGAAAATCTCAGGCCAGCTAGGGGAGCGGGATTTCCCATGGTTGGGCGGAATCACTTGGGGTCGAAGTCATCCACCACCACTGGCTTCTATGTGCCAGTTACGTCACAGTCCCCTGACAGGACGCTTAGGGTTTGGTGGGCGGGAAGTAGGAACCATCTCAGCCTCTGCCTTACCCTCCAAGTCACAGAGGTCATTCGCTGAGATTACAGCCAGGGACCCTCACAACAGTGCCACCCGAAGGGGCCCCTCGCTGTCTGCAGCCAGTCCTCCACAGTCCTTGGGATTTGAGTACAATCCTGTGCTCTTGACCACCGAGTCACCCGCCTCAGTCAAGGTCTTGCATCTGAAGACGCATTGGGGGATGGAAGGGTGGGGCAAGTGAGAAACCTTGAGCCCCTCAGTCATATCTGGTGGCAACTAGAATGAAAGTCTGGGTCAGTGAGGTCCAGGATAGCGGCTTAGTGTTTGTCATCTGAAAAGATTTAGATGCTATCTTGTTACAGGGCTACCTTAAATTACACTGAAGTACTTACTGGAAGGGGGAGACCAGCAGGGCCCAGCTTCCCCAGGAAGGAGGCTCTGAAAGAATTAAGTGTAACCTGAGCAGAACATCAAAAGACACACAGTGAGAACCTACTGCTTGATGATCAATTAGCAATGGACGGCCCTTTATTAGCACTGGGTGGTCACTTCCGCTGTGGCTTCAGGAAGAAGTGGGGTGTGTGGGGGGGCAGTGCTCTGGCCAGAGTTCTGGTTTTTATTGCTGCCATGCTCCTGGGGGTGGGGGTGGGGGTGGGAGAGGAGAAGACCTCAAAAGCCCATTTCACCCAAGGGGAAGCTGCAGCATGCAGGAGAAACTCGAGTCCGAAGCTCATGGTGTCCTCTTGGGGACAGTTTAGTCTGGCAGGCTCACCTGGTGACATCACAACTCTGCCTGTTCTGATGAACTCCTGGCTGCAACCAGACCAGCCTGTGGGGTACACATTTACCCCGAGCAGAGATGGAGGGTGTTTGGGAGTTGCCTTTCAGGGGCTCTGGGGATTCACCAGTAAGCAAGACTGGGATTCCTCTGGGTGCTTCCTCTCAACACTGCCGACTCCACACAAGACAATCCTCCCCCTCTCCCCCTCACTGCCAACAGACAGCCACTCTTACAATCAGTATGGCAAAACAGGAAGCTAGGAAATCCAAATCCAATGAATGGGATGAGGGCCTTTCTCCCTGAAACACAGGAGCAGTGGATCCAATCATCCAACTGGCGGGTAGCTAGTGGCTCTGACAGGCTAGCAAGGACGCTTGACGCCGCAGCCTTTGTCTGTGGAGAATGTGCAGGTAGATGGGTAAGAAGGCCTCCCCTTTCCCAACCATGGGGCGCAGCACTTCCTTTCTGGCGAGGTAACCATCAGGTGAGGTAACCATCAGAAGCAAGTGTGAGCCTTTTATTTGTTGGGCTCAAAGGAGGCCAACTTAGAGCTGGGGGAAGGTGGGGCCACACAGCACAAGGGAGGGAATGTCCCAAGTCTCACACCTGAGTGGCTGGGCAGAGGGTAATGGCTTGAGATAATGGAGTGGGTTCGTATTGCAGAGTACAAAAAGCCGTGCTGTGTGACTCCAGACCAAAGACCTGCCTGCTCTGAAGCTGTTGCTTCACCCGGCTTGGGGTGGTGCGGAGCGTTTCCTCCCAGAGGTGGGGGTGCAGGAGAAACGCAGCGCCAATACTGAGGAAGCAATAGCTCGTCTCTCACCTGTAGGTTCCTGACTCAGGATCTTGGATGGTGCAGGTGGTTTATACCTCTTAGGAGAAAGCCCTGACACCCACTTCTATCAACGCCCCCCAGGGGGGTGCAGTTCAACTCCGGTACACAAGGAGGTTGCCACGAGGGGGGATCCACTTGGTTTTGTTAGGTAGCAAGAGCAGGGATGTCTAAGGGGCATGCTCCAAATTCAGGGCCCCAAGTCAGGTGCGCGGTTGACCAGCCGAAGACCCTGAAGGGTGGGACTCCGAGACCACGGCCCCTTTTTCCAGCTGCCTCTCCACCTTCTGCTCGGCAAGCTGCCATGTGTGGGTGTGCAGTCCTCCGAGGTTGCTTGTGTTCAGTGACTGTAAAACCTGAAATGTCCGTCCTTTGTAAAAACCCACTTGGATCACAAACCAGGCTTTGGTGTGAATTCTAATCTCGTGAGAAGACAAGAACCAACACATTTCCCACCCGAGAAACCTAACAGTTTACACCCAGGTCAGCTGCTGGGGTGGAGAGTGGGGTGCAGGGAGGGAGAGCAGAGTGCCTCACACAGAGGACTCTGGTGCTGCTCAGGACCCCACCTCTCCCCTTCGGGCTGAGTTTCCCAGGCCCGGGTCTGCTTTCTGTGCAGCTGTTGGGGGCCTTGGCGCCCTTGCTGAGGGTAGAAAGCATTTCTCCAGCCCGGCTTCCTCACCGGGGGTGGGGCAGCCATGGGAGGCAGAGCACCCGGCCGACAGGCCACGGCCACTGGGTGTTTGTGTAGTGTTTAATCATTAGAAGGTGGCCAGTTCTGAACCCCAAGGCATGGACAAAAAAGTCAGCCGTATGCCCTTGTTTACTGGCATCTGTTTTCGGAAGGTTTCTCTGCAAGGACACAAGTCTGTCCTCCGTCCCAGCCATCTCTGGGGGAGCTGGGGCAGGCGACTTCCCTTCCCAAGGGCACAGCGGGACATCGCCCAGCTAGAGAAACCCACTGTGTGGGAGTGGCTGGGCTGCAGGTTGTGTAGTGGGCTGGTTGGGTAGGTAGCCGGGCCGGCGCTGGGTGGCCCAGTTCAGAGGTTTGCACTTAATCCTGCTTAGGATAGTAAGCAGGGGGGTGACGTCTGGGGTCAAGCTGGGCCCAGCGGTGTCCCGGCGGGCGATGTTCAGGAAAGCAGAAAAGGCTCCTGGGGTGTAGGGAGGGCGAGGAAGAGGCCCAGCCCCCAGGCTCCGGTAGGGCTCAAACCTGAAGCCTTGGGCTGAGCTCTGGCACCGGAGTGGCTGGGTCATTAGCATGACAAGTACTGCCAGGGAGCAGAGGGCTCCTGAGCAAGGGTTCCTGCCGGGACTTTCCCGGTCAGCTCGCAGGCTTGGCTGCCGCCACCCCCTGCCCCCCTTTATTCCAGATCATTAACAGCCGGCCCTTGGGAAGACTTGGTGGGGCCTTTGTTTGAAAGGAGAAGCGGCTGGGACATTTAATTGCCTCTGCTTAGCCCGAATCACTCCCACCACCCTCCCCGTGCAGTCCCGGCCCACAGCTTGTGTCTTGAAACCTAATCAGTGTGGGTTCTGAGGCCCTCCATGCACGAAGGTTCTGATCTTTACTTCCAAAAGCAGAGCTGGAATTACAGCCCTGCTGTAAAAGGAAGTTCAAATCCACAGGGTCATAAACCTCTTTCAAGCTCAGCTGCAAGCCCTTTGCAGGAGCCTGTGCAAGTTTGGCACCTCTGAGGATGTTAGCCGTGCTTGGTCTGCAGGAGGGGCGGGGGCTCCCGAAGGCGGGCTTCCTGCCGGGGCAGTGTCTAGGGTGCTGAACATGACAGCTGTGTCCAGTCACCCACTGGGCTCCCAGGCCTCATGTTGGATCTGCACCTTTTCCTCCCAGCAGAGTTCATCAGAGCAGTGTCCCTGAGTGGGGACAGGAGCTGAGTGAGACCACCCCAGAGCAGAATCCAAGGACAACAGGAGGCGTGGAGGTGATGCAGAACAGACCCACAGTCACACCCTGAGGTTGCATGTCAGCTACCTAAGGGGCCCTGGGGGCGGGGTGGCACCGCGTGGGGTTGCTAACTGCAAGGTCCGAGGTTTGAAGGAGCCTGCTGCTCCACGGGAGAAAGATGGGCTTTCTACCCCTGCAAAGCTTCAGTGTTGGGAGCCCACAGGCACAGTTCTCCCCTGGCCTCCATGGCCGTGACTGTGAGAACTGTCCACTTGCCGGCCTCACTTCCTTCATCTGTGACATGGGTGCTCCTGGGGTCCTGGCTAGGGCTGTCGGTGCTGTGGGATGAGGGGCAGCAGGGAGACTTCACAGAAAAGCAAGGCTGGGGCCCGGTCCTGGGGCATGAGCCAGCATTGCTCAGCAGGTCCCTCCTGGCTAGGGCAGAGCTGGACCTGGGGTTGAATGCATCAGCCTGGGCACCCCTCCCCTTGCAGAGCTCTGCTGAACACTGGCTGAAGAGTCAGACCAACATGCCATACCCCAGGCTCTGTGAGATGGGGGTGATGCCAGGGCTTCTGAGAGGCTGGCTATACTCAGAATGTGCATGAAGCATGGCATCAAGGGGCAGAACACAGGAACAGTGACAGTGACCTTAGGGCACGTCGAATGGTTCCTGCAATTGCTTTGTGGAGCCCCGCTGCCCATCTTATAAAACAGGAACCAAGACTGTTCCCCAAACCACCATGCCCTGGAGTCCTCTGTCTTCAACCTGGCTGCAGTCACAGATTGCCCGTAAGCCACTGTCTAGCAGACCAAAGTAGCGGCCGGAGAGATCTTTTTATTTTATTTCATATATATATATGTACTTTTTTATTAAGAGATCATCTTATTATGGGGGCTCTTACAACTCTTATAACAATCTATACATCAGTGTATCAAGCATACTTGTCCATATGCTGCCATCATTCTTTTATACATATTTACCTTCTTTCAAACTATTTAGTTTGGAAGATCTTTTGAAAGCTTTGTTTTGCCACGGGGAGATGGTAGGGCTGGGAGTCCCATTCCCCAGACTCAATGACAAGAAATGCAGGGGAGTCTGAGGTTGGTGCCCACCGAGTCATGCAGCCTCCTCATTTCCCTCGGTCCCCACTTAATAATCTCCTCCACACAAGTATCTAACATCCCTCAAAATGCCAGTCTCCCCCCAGATCTCTTTTCAGGCGATCATGCGGGACTGAGAACCGTGGAGTAATGAGCAAGAGCAATCAAAGTGCGAGAGGGACGTGGGGGAGCAACGGAGGTTGCTAAGGCCATGTGGTGCCTCTGCCGCCTCTGCCTGGGCCCTGAGACCCCGAGGACACTACATGGACCACTGTGTGGCACGCATTGCAGCAGAGGACAGCCCAGGAGAACACGGCTGAGGCTACCAGCAAGCCACGGGGTCTGACCAAGAAGGAGGACAAGGGTCTCTCTGAAGGTTTCTTTGCTGGGGCAGCTGCAGGTCCTCAGGGTGGGACAGCACTACAGCTGTAGCTGGAAGCTTGAAGCATTGCAGATTGTAGCTTGAAGCATCCTCCGGTGCTCTCTCTAAAAGTGCAGGCTGGCCAGAGTTCCCTCAGCAGCAGCAGAGGCTGCACACTGCACACAGGCTTTCCTTTCCGAAGCCTCTCCTGAAGACAAGGAGACCGGGAAGGGTCTAGTCTGAAAGGTCAGCGGTCTGGAAGCCATCACCTGTGCAGGCCCCTGCGTCAGGGTCAGGTGCTAGGGACACGCTGAGGTGGCAGGAGGCTCACTTCTGGAAGGGTGGCCATAGAGGGAGGCGAGCACAGTAATGGAAAGGTAGAGGTGATGGTCAGGGTGCCTGCGTTGGGACCCTCACTTTGCACCTTACATTGTCGTGGCTCTGGGGAAGGTGTGGCATGTGGGACACAGAGATTTCTCCCAAGTTGTCTCCTCCAAATATAGGCCAAACCCAAGTTGCTACTTGCTACACATGGTAAGTGACTGCACACTAGGTCACTGAAAGTAGGTCAGAGGTTATTCTCCTTAAGGGCATCTAGAGCAATAAGATTGTACAGTCTGACTCCCCGGAAGTAGGGCCCACTCCCTTCTGATATTGTTCCCTTGAAGGAGTGCCCAAAGGCAAGTCCGGGACCACTCAAGGATGATCAAGGTTAGGCCACTATATTGAGTCTAGGGTCCGCCCATCTTGACACATATGTGCCCCTATTCCCTCCCTTTACTATTGCGTGTACACCCCTAGGTCATCATCCCTCTCCTGTTGCTTGTATTGCCTATGTTACAACCCCGCCTCATGACATACATTGTTATCTGTAGTCAGAGGGCTTGCATGCCCCCAAGATATATAAGCTTTGGTTAGAAATAAAACCTCTCGAGAGCTATCTCCTGCCTTCTTGTCCCCAACCTCCACGTGCACCACCAAGAGGAGCTGGGGTGAGCATGCCACCATGAAATGTGTCTGACTTCTTTATTTTACTCTGTCTCTCCCATTTCTCTATGACTTTACTATAACCTCTCTATATCTTAACCGTACAATTGTGCCTACAAAACCCGTGATTAGTTTTGGGGGCTGGCTACCCCCACAATGGCACTTTTCAGAGGCTCCTGTGTCAAGTCCTGGTGTCACCAGAGAAACCTGCACACCCGTCCCAAGCGTCCTTTGTCCTCTGGGATGCCGGTGCCCCACACACAGTCTGCCAACTGCCTGGGGAAGAGCCTCCAGCCCCCCAACACTTCCTGCTGCCAAGGCCAACCACCCAGTGCCCCTCCCCATAGGCAGCACTCCAGTGAGTGTCAGCGTTCTCAGCTGGACACATCAATCTGACTACATTCTGAATCAAAACACCTCCCCATGCCCCAAAATGCACGTGGCTGCTCAGTGACTTGTATTTGGCCATAAATCAGACTATAATCCCACGATCATCATTTCCTAATATAATTCTGGCAGGGCCCCACCAGTGAGAAAAAATCCCATGGCAAGGCAGGACAGCCGGTGATCCCGACGACGGCCCTCCGTCACCCTTCTACCGTAGAACGGAAGCCAGCCTCGGAGGAGGCCACCTTCCAACCACATTCAAGACAGGCCTACTAAGTGAGCAGTCACACCGGAGGAGCCCGCTCCTTAGGACATCAGCGCCCCACACCAAATGGGCAGCGTCTGCCAAAACAAAGTGAGAAAGCCAGGAAGGGGCAGGCCGACTGGGGAAATGGCAACAGAGGACCCCAAGGTGGAAATGGGGCGAAGTCAGCACTCGTGAGGACTGCAGTCAAGGTTGTGGAACAATCTATTTGTAAACTGCTGGATGGGAAACTAATCAGCATGGTAAATGTCTGTCTAAAACAGTCCCTGCACACATACCACACACACATACATATTACACACACACACACACACACACACACGTGCGCAGCAGCCAGTC
The DNA here is from genome assembly GCF_000313985.2 of Echinops telfairi. Lineage (NCBI taxonomy): Eukaryota > Metazoa > Chordata > Mammalia > Afrosoricida > Tenrecidae > Echinops > Echinops telfairi. The sequence continues at coordinate 32,183,512 of NW_022103958.1, forward strand.
TGACCTCACAGGTGAAGAACTGCAGAGCCTCTTGTCCAAGGTCACAGAGTTTTCTGGGAGCAGAGCTATCCAGCAAATAGGTGCCCTGACTCGAGCCCCCTGCGGCCCTTAGTTAGCATGGGCTAAGTGATGATCCTCAGGCAGCAGGGATCCTGTGCAGCTGAGCAGACTCACGGAGGAGACTTGATTTCCCGAGGCCCAGAGGGCAGAGCACCCATGGATCATTCACAACTTCTTTTGGCCTCAAAGACCCTTAACGGCCAAACAGGACTGCAGCACCAGACAGACGTTCTGCTGGGTCTGCTGTAGCCTTGGAAAATGCATTCACACACAAGGTAACCTTGGACAGAAACGCAGCTCCTCCCAGCCGTCGGGCATGACCGACTAAAAGTTAAGCTGCATTCCGGGCTGCATCTCCAGGGCCCAGTGTAAGGGCCCTGATACAGCCGGCTGATTTCACCCAGTTCTCACGTTTCAGCGAGGGAAAAGCTTTTTCAGCCAGGCTGAAGATCAGCCACGGAGGGGGAGACACATGGCTCTCTCTGACACTTGACAAGTGTCTCTAAAGGACTGCTCAGATCGTCGTGGGCAAGAGAGCACTTTGTACTTTGTACTAATAACAGCAAACTCTCCCCCTGGGGCTGTATCTTACCCACCCCCTGGGTATTATGGACTGGATTATGCATGCAACCCTCCCCCCACCAAGTATGTGCTGTTCATCCCTAGGCCTGTGGTCACAAGCCATTTGAGAAATGGGCTTCCTTTGTTCTCTTAGGGAGACAGGCTGCATGGGGAGCTTGTCTTTATTCAACCTCTTCAGAGAGAGAAGGGATCAGCAAGTGGACAAGCAGAGATGGGGGTGAGAGCTGCTCATGAGCAGAAACCTCAGAGACAAGGGCCTTCTTCCAGAGCCAGCCGTCCCTGCGCTCCCGTTAGCTGCCATCGAGCTGCCGACTGTGACCCCATGCCCTTTGACGCCTGCCCAGCAACACACAAACCTCCACAAAGAGACACGGCTTAGGTCTCCCGTGTAGAAGCGAGAATGCTACTAGAACAGTGGTTCTCAACCTGGGAGTTGAAGGGGTCGCCCGATTCATAACAGTAGCAAAATGACAGTTAAGAAGTAGCAACGAGAATAATGTTTTGGTTGGGGGGTCACCACCACATGAGGAACTGCATGAAAGGGTTTCGGCATGAGGAAGGTTGAGAACCCCTGGGCTGGAACAACCAAAGACCCCTCCAGATGGCGCTCAACAAATACTCAACAACATCAACCAACCAACCAACCAACCAACCAACCAACCAACCAACCAACCAACCAACCAACCAACCAACCAACAGCAAGGTGTTCTACAAGCCATCCTCCAAAAAAACCAACTTGTAACAAATATTTTGTTGTGGTCCCACTGGCCCACGGCATTGGTGAAAACTCCTTAGCCAATTCCGCCACCATGCTCCTACCCCACCAAAAGATGGCCACTCCTGCTCCCTGTGAAAGACGCAAGGCATGGGGGGAGGCTGAGATGCGGAGGGAGGCCAGCTGACTGCCCCATTGGTTACTGGTAACACGGGCAGCTCTCAGAAGTCAGTGTGGAACATGGCGACCGCTTGCCAAGCTTCACTATCAACCAGTTGAACTTCACAGAGATATCTAGTTTAAAATACTTGTGGTTGCCAGTAACTGCTTAGCACAGACAGCCAACCCAGATAACCCACACATAGGCTTTATAGCCACGCACCCCTACTGATATCTGCCTGCCACTGCTCTCAATCACGGAGCGCCAACCAAAAGTATTGTATGGTTATTTCTTGAGCTCGCTGTATCCACATCCACGGGGACCTTCCAATGCTCTGAGCACCTGGGTTTGGCCTCGAGCCCAAGGCCTCATTCCTGGTTCGAGCCGTTTTCAAGCCTTCAGTAACTCTCCTGCTTATCTTTCAACAGAGGACCCCCACTCTCTCCCATCTGAAGAGTCACCGGAGTGCACGCAGTCAGACTCCGGCACAGGGCCTGGCATCTGCAACAAACACAGCCCAAAGCTGATGAACGCATGATCAGAGTGGGCTGAGAACACCGCTGCTGTGGTGGCCCTAGGAACACGATGCCCAGCTGAAGGGGCAGTTAAGCACGGGGCTGCTAACTGAAAGGTGGGTGCTCTGTGGGAGAAGAGACCTGGTGATCTGCTCTTGTGAAGATTACAGCCACACGAACCCCTTGGGCCAGCTCTACTCTGTTCTATAGGGTCTTTATTAGAATCAAGCAGCCGGCACACATAGTCCTAAATGCACTTCACCATGTCTTGTCAGTTCTCCTTGCAGGCATGTGACAGAATGGCACTTTCCTTTGCTTTTGCAAAGGAGCCCTAGTGGTGTGGTGGGTTATATGCTGGGCTGCTAACTGCAAGGTCAGCAGTTCGGAACCACCAGCTGCTCCTTGGGAGAAAGATGAGGCTTTCCATTCTCATAAAGAGTTACAGGCCTGGAAACCCACAGGGGCAGTTCTACCCTGTCCTGCAGGTTCACTGTGAGTTGGGAGTCACCTTTGCATTAAGTGTAACACGGGGCTTCCTCTGGCCAATGACATATGTGTGCGTGTTGCAAGGATCACGTCCAGGCAGAAGTTTTGAGGGACAGTGTGTGGTTGGCCCTTGCTCTTTGCCCTGGGACTTGTCAATGCTCTGAGCGGTGGCCCCTGAGGCACCCTGGGGCCCAGCCTACCTTCCCACTGACCTGCACGCTGGCCAGGGAATGCAGGCAGACTGTTGGAGGTGTTTACTCTGCAGTGTGACCTAACCTCTCCCGACTCTCCCAAGGCATGCCGTTAATCTCTATCCTAGGGCACACTGTCATTGGAGGTGGAGCCTATGCTTTGGTTCGTTGGAGGAGCAAGGAGAGTAAAAGACGGTCCCTTTGGGTTTCCCATTGGACCTCTCACGCTTACTTCCAGACTGCCCAGTGTGTCTTCATTCCCACTTTGAGCAGCCAAGGCGTCCAGCGGGCACTGTCGGGTGAGCGTTGCTGCTTGTGGTTCATGGAACCCATCGGCTGCTCCAAGGGGAAAAGGTGATGCTATCGGTTCCTGTGAAGACTCAGAAACCCTATTATGCCTACAGGTCACCATTACATACCTCCTGAAAAGGCAAAACATGTGCTTTGGGAGAGAGACCGGACCGACAACCTCCTCCCCCCACCCCCACCCCCGGAGGCATGAGGCAAGTTCAGGGACTGGCAGATTCTCTAGGTGCACACACGGCAGGCCTGTGAGTCTGAGCCCATCTTGTCCCCAGAAGGGCCCCTGGGAGAATTCTTTTGTGGCTTAAGGTGCAGATGGCTTGCTTCCTGTCAGCACCACCCCCTCTCTTCAGCACAGGTGGCCCCTGCCCACTGATCCCACAAGAAACAGCTCTGATTTTTAAAAGCAGCCTTGGGAGCAATAATTATTACCCTGCTACCTACCTCGCAAACCCTGAGATTTGCCTCCAAGGCTCTTTTTATGAGCTTTCAAAGGAAAGTGACTTTCACTCTCTCCCACTTTGTTTTACCTCCTGCAGGCAGGCAGGCAGGAGCAGGGGGGAGGGAGAGACAGCAAGGGTCCTTGCTGCTAGGTGCTGTGCTACAGGCACCTTCTCACTCCAAGGAAAGGGACGGAGGTCCTTGGAGCAGGGGGACTGAGAAGCAGCTCAGGACACCCGTGGGTAAGACAGGCCGCTATAAGACAGGGAAAAGGAGAAGGAGACGAGGAAGGAAGGAGTGAGTGAGTGATGTCAATGGATGAATCCAAGCAAGGGAAACCACAGACAAAGTAATAAGAGAGGAACCAGGAAAGGGGGAGGAAAACACAAGGCAAAGTTCATTTTCAGTTGGACTTCTAGGACGTTCCCTTTGTGTTGCATGAAGTCAAGACCGATGCGATGGCTTCTAACACCAAGAACTAGGCATTGCCATTACTGAAATCTCCCTCACAGATGAGAGGCTGGCAGTCCCAATTCCAGGCTTTCCCGGGGCCCTGGCATCTAGCACACCCTCTCTGCCCTCCAGCTTCTGTGCCTGGTCAGTTCCCTGTCCATCTCCTCAGTGAAAGCCTTCAAACAGGACCCTCCATGGACGATGATGTGGTCTCATTAACATAACAAGGGAGACCCTGTTCCTAAAGGAGAGGAAATCCCTAGGTGTGTGGTTGTCCTGTGTGCCTTTAGACAGGGTCAGACTACAACTCACAGAGCTCCGGGGGTCCCCAGGTTGTCATCCTTATGGGAGCAGACTGCCTGATTGTGGCGGGTGAACCAGGGACCTTTAGGCTCACAGCAGTACACTTACTCACTATGCCCCCAGAGCCCTCTCCACACAGGCATGAACAAAGCCCAGACCAAACTCATAGTGAACGAGTCCATGCCGACTCAAAGCAGCCCTGTAGGACAGCTGAGGATGGTCCCTGTGAGTTCCTGAGACTGTAACTCTTTCCAGGAGTAGAGAGCCTGGCCTTTCTCCCGAGGAGGGGCTGGTGGTTTCGAACTGCTGACCTTGTGGTTCTCAGCCCAACGTGTAACCACAATGCCACCAGGGCTCCTAACTCTACAGGTTTGGGTTTAGGATTTACAACGCATCTTTATGAGTGCCATGGTTTGGTCCATAACAGCGAGTCAGTCCTAAAGCACCCTGCAAACACACAGCCATGGTCAGGATGCCTTTGCTCGTTTCCACACCACTTGTTCTCAGAAACCTGTCTCCTGGGTCCCCATGCTCTCCATCGGAGATTGTGTGTGTGCATGTGAATATATATATATATATATATATGGCCCCTGGCCGGCATTGTGACTTGTCCTTTTGTCCCCGCTGGCTACCTCGTCATGCTCTCGGGCACCACTGCCCCTGCAGCACCAGTCGACTCCTTCAGTCACAGAGGGAGGAAAGGGAGGAAGCAGCGGAAAGGGAGGGGCGAGGCAGGGGCCCTGGGCGGAGTGTAGACTTAGGAGCCATCCATCTTCCCCTTTGTGAAGGAGCCCTGGCGGGGGAGTGGTTGCGGGTTCGCCAGCTGCCCTTGGGAGGAGAGAGGTACTGCTTTCTAGTCCCATACAGAGTCAGTCTCAGAAACCCACTGGATGGCAGCACGGTGGTTGTTTGGGGTTTTTGGGGGGGCTCCATTTTTTTCGGTACTTTACAGACCTTCCATCACCTTCACCTAGTTTGAGCCTCATGAGGTAGGTGTATGGATACTTCCTCGGTTTGTTGGTTTTTGTTTGTTTTGAGACAAAAGAACCCACAGAAACCAAAGCTCAGGGGACTTAAGCCACTTGCTTAGGCGATGAGGAAAGGGCGCAAGCCTCTTCAGAGCAAGGCCCACCTGTCTGAGACAGCGGCCGCTGGGGCTATGAAGAAGGGGGGTGGAAGCAGCGCTGCCTACAGACCCTTCTGTGATGGTGGCAATGGCCCATGCCTGTGCAGTCCAGGGGGTCACCTCTAGCCACACGTGGCTCTGAGGACTTGAAGCGTGGCAAACGTGAGTGGGAAGCTGAACTTGCTTTTGGTGACTTTCCACTGTTTTGAATGTCAGTGGCCACTGGTCTCTAGTGACTACTACTGCACTGCTCTGGCAGCTGGGGCTGCCCTCTCACTCCTCCTACCCTCCCCGGACTGAGGCTGGCAGAAACCCGGGCAGCGCAGCGGGGCGGGGGTGGAATGGGAGGAGTGGAGTGGTGAAAGAAGGGGAAATGCTCGCTGGTCCGCTCGCTGTTGCCGGGCGGGTGACGAGGGCGCAGTGCACTGCAGACACAGGGTGAGGGAAGCGGGCCCGTTGGGGAGGGCTCACTGAACTAGCTTGAGCCCCTCGGTCTGGGGAAAGGACCTTTGGCTATTGACTCGGTGACCACACAGTGGTCACCCAAGTCCTGAAAAGAGAATTAGAAGAAGAAAAGAATGAGCCCTCTTCACGTTCTGGGGCCTGAGCCTCCTGGGTCAGGACAGGAAAGGCTCAGCCCGGCCTGGAAGCTTGCAGCTGTGTGGACCTGCCCTCAGCCAGCCCAGGCTTACAGCAGTCAGGATTCACACGTACGCACACATCCCTCCTCCACGCTTCGAGGTCGGCAGTTCAAACTCACCTACCGCTCCACAAGAGACCACGGAGGCCGTCTGCGCCCACGAAGATTTAAAGTCTCCCTTGGCCACCCTATGCAGGGTCCCTGTGTGTCGGATTCCACTGGAGGGCAGCGGCTTGGTTTGGGGTTTGGAAGGAGAGCTTTACTGAGCAAGGGCCTATGCCCTGAGACCCCTGAAGGAGGAAGTGCACCACGTGCAAAAAGTTGGGGGTTGGGGCATGATAGGAGGTCCTGGTGATGGTAGGAGAAGAAGGTAGAACAAGTCCAGACCATGAAGAGGAGCACACGCACTGGCTCACGATGGTGCTGTGGTTACATGCCGGGCTGCGATCTGCATGCTCGGCAGCTCCTCGGGAGAAAGACTGGGTTCTGTGCTCCCGGAAACAGTTACAATCTCAGAAACCCACAGGGGTCGACTGTGAATCGAGAGTGATTGGTCTCCCACAGAGACTGCGCACCTGTCGCCCTTAGACCCCCTACAAACCTAGAATGGAATCCAACCCTGGGGTCCTATTTCAGCCAAATCATAGATGGGCTCGGCACGTGGCCAGCAGCACAGCAAGCCAGAACAAGCCGCCTTCGCCGACCCAAGTGACAGTGTTTGCCCCCAAAGTGAGGAGAGAAACAGCAGGGGGGCCAGGCAGGCGGGATGAAGCAGGGCGCCCTGGGAAGAGACAGGAAGATCGCGTTCACACCGAGGGTACGACAACGAATGGTGGGGAAATAAGACGTGTATTTCTGAATGGAAAACCTGCTCTATGAACTTTCACGCAAGCCACAGTGAAATGTCTAAGACGAAGAAAAATAAATTTGGAGACTGAGGGAGAGGAGTCAAAGGACATTCCTCCTTTAAATGCCACTGCTTTGCTCAGGAACCAGAAGCCCCGGGAACGGTGGCCCTCTGCCCTTCTCCCTCAGTAACCCAAACCTAATCCAACCACTGTGATCTGGTTGATTCTGGCTCACGGGGGCTCCACACAGGGTTTTCGGAGTCAAAAGACAGCCTCATCTTTCTCCTGGGGGAATGGCTGGTGGGTTTGAACTGCTGACCCTATGGTTAGCAGCCCAACAACCCCCCCTATCACCAGGGTTCCTTTTCGGTGACTAGGGGCTCATCTAAAGAGATGACCCCAAGTTGAAGGCTCGGCCGTAGGAGTGGACTCTGTCCCACCCAAGGGCTCATCCTCAGGAGGCCGAGCAGGAAGGGGTTTGACGATCGGGTCCGGCTTTGAAGCCCAGCTCAGACTCTTCTCAGCCGTGCAGCTGCAGAAAAACCCACTGACCTTCTTGGGTCACGATTCCACCTAGTTTCTGAAACGAGCTATCACAGCCCCTCAAAGGGCCCAGGTCAGCGATGAACGAGATGGGGCTTGTAAAGGGCCTGGCAGAGTTTCAAGAACAGGAAAACCCACCAGGAAATGGCAATGTACATGCTTTTATTACTTTCTGACAAAAGTTGCATTCGGTTTGCATGGCTGCCATAGCAAATGGGCACAGCCTTAGGGGCTAAAAACAAGCGGAACTTATTATCCGACCGGTCCCTGGTCTGATGCAGGCTTGCTGAGCTAATGTCAGGCTGATGTCCTTCCTGGAGGCTCCTGGGGGAAGCTGCTTTCTTGCCTTTACTCTTTCCCAGAGGCCATCTGCCATCCCTTCCACTTTTAAGGACCCTGGTTTGCCCTGGTGGCACAGAGGGTGATGGGCGGGGCTATTAACCACAAGGTCAGCAGTTTGAACCCACCAGCCACTCCTTGGAAGCAATGTGAGGCTGCTGTCTGCTCCCATAGAAACTGATGGTCTCGGCAACTCTGGGGAACATTTCTACTCTGCCTTATAGAGTTGCTGTGAATTGGATTCAACTCAATGGCAATTTTTGGTGTGGGAGGGGAATGATACATTTGAGCCCAGATGGACCCGTGACCTCACGGCTGTTGACCAAACGATTTGCAGTTCAAAGCCACCAGCTTCTCTGAGGGAGAAAGAGGACCTTGTTTGGGCAAAGATGACAGCCTTGGGAGCCCCTGAGACAGCTCTCCTCTGTCTGAGACAGTTGCTGTGGAAGGCAGGGCTTGGGATTTTTTGTGATGACACTGGGCCTACCTAGACAATCCAATCTCCCCATCCCAACGCTGGCTCACAAACAGTCCCAATTCCACCTACAACTGTCATTCCCCCTTGCCACGAGATGGAGCCCTGGTGGCCCAGTGATTATTCTTGGGCTGCAATCCTCAAGGCCAGCAGTTTGAAGCCACCAGCCACTTCAAGAGAGAAAACGGGTTTCCTACTCCCATAAGCAGACTCTCGGAAGCCCACAGGGGCAGTGCTATCCTGCCCTATATGGTGCTATGACGTGGCAACTCGACCGCAGGGAGTTTGGGGTTTTGTCAAGGCAAGTAACGTAGTCAGGTGTTTAGACAAACTGCTGTCCCGCGGATTCCAGCTCGTGGTGCCCGCGTGTGTGTGAGAATAGCCTGTGCTCCTTCGGGCTTTTCGTGGATGAAAAGCAGATTGCCACACTTCCCCTTCAACGTGCCAAGTGTGCTCAAACGTCCCCCCTTTCAGGGAGCAGTCCAGTGCCAGGCCCATTTGTACTGCCCACAGACTCTCTGGACATCTTTGGGGGTCATTACCCCACCTACAACAGACTTGGAGGCCCTGTGGGACCAAGGGGGAGAAGTCTTTTCCCACTCCTGCTGTGGGCCCCAGGAGGGGTGATACCTAAAAAAACACAACTGGCTTGGGGACATACCGGCCTCCCACAAAGTCCACCTGAGGGTTGGGGACCACTGGCCAGGATTAAGACTCTTCTCTCCTGGTTGGGTCCGGCTATGCGAATGTCCTGCATGGTGCCAGGAGGGCCACTTCGTGCCACACAAATCACAAAGCCAAATGGGCTCTGGGTTCCCAGAGCTCTTGCGTCATCTGGGACAGGAAGAAGGGCTCAGTTTGGCAGGCCACCAAATGCCAGATTGCATAGTTACATCCTGGCACTGTGGCATTTGCTGGAGTGTGGTCTCCCAGTTCAGGCTGAAACTGGGGCGGCTCTGAATGTCGGGGTCAGGCTTCCAAAGACGGACAGGTGTGTCTCTCCACAAGCCAGAGACTGTGCATCGATAGAGGAAGCAGCAGTTTCTTGGCCCTGCTTGGCTTCTAAACACAGTGCCGGAGAGCAAGCTTTCACTGAGGTCCAGCCTCAGGCTAGCTTCTTACCACCATGCCGACTTTCTTTGCCTTTGGAAGGATCAGAGTAATAGGATGCTAGACAGATCTGAAGAAATCAGAGCCATGGGAGGAATACTATGCAGCCATAAAGAGAAACCATGTTCCGAAATAGGATGTGGCCTAGATGCACCTTGGTAGCATCATGCTCCATGAAGTCAGCCACAAAGGGGCACATATTGTATGATCCTGCTTTCACAACGTTTGAATAGAAGAGGCAGGACACAGAAGGATGATCATCGGCTATCGGGCTGGGGCAGTGGGAGACCAGGAGTTACTGCTTCAAAGGTACAGTTTCTGTTTGGGATGATGATCAACTTTATAAGTAGGGTATTTTTTGCACAAAATACATATAGAGAAGATATAGAGAAGGTATACGAGTATAAAGCACCTCACATGCATAGGAAACTAACAAACATGTGAGAGGGCTGTAGGATTTGCCACACACACATAAAATGCAGTAGACAGTGGTGATGTTCGCACAGCGTGGGGAATGTAATTAATGTCAAAGGGCGGTACACTTAGAGATTATTAAAATAGTAAATTTAATTTTATGTCTATATTACCAGCAAAACAAAAACAAAAAAGACATTTGGTTCAGTAAGCATTTGGAATGGCTTAGAGTTCCTTTGTTCTTCTGAGTTAGTTAGTTTATTGTGCCAACCTGGCTGATAAACACATGTGGGGTTAATTGAAAGGCAGAGAGATAAATGGCTCAGTGAGCCTTGCCTTTCGAGTTCTCCGGTTTCTTGCTTTGTGATGGTCAGACCAGGGTGCAGCTGCTTTAGCTAGGTCCCGGCTTCAGCTGGCAAGGCTCACTTCCTACAAGACATCCCTGAGGAGAAGCCCCATGGACCTACCCCGACGCAGCCCTGGGTGCTGGAGCAGCCTTGTGGAGACCCCTGCCAGTGCTGAGATGCTTACACACTCACTGACTCGGCTTTCCTCCTGCAGTCAGCATCACTGCAAAAGTGTGTTTTGTGAGATGCGGGAGGACTTTTTGGATTGGTGTCGGACATATGGGTTAATGTTGGACTTGTGGGCTTGGGCAGCACTGGGTTGGGATGTTTTCTTGATGTGCACTTACCCTTTATATAAAACTCTCTTATACATGTGAGTTTCTGTGGATTTGTTTCTCTAAAGTACCCAGACTAATACACTTTCCAAAGCCTTCCTTGTGAACTCACGCACGTCCAGCCAGGTTTCGGTCTGGTGTCCATCTGGTGACATGGAGATGCTCTGACTCCTTCTGCACCCAGGCATGCTATTGAGGGGGGTGGTCCCTATTGGTCAGCCCACTGCCTGCTGAGGCACAAAGGTGACAATGGAAAGAAGAGACGTACAGGTAGCAAATTTCCCGGAGCTGTCCGGTAACTTTGCTGGTGTTCTAGGACTTTTGTGGCTTCTGTGGAGACAGCAGTGGCCCCCGAAGTTCCTCCATCCACCTGTTACTCCAGTGCCTCAGCCTCCATCTGGGGAGGACCCCAAGCCCATTGCCCCTTTGATCTGCCGGCTACCTCCATGCATCCCTTTCGGTTCTCCCTTCTCAGCCGGCTGCCTCTGGTTTGCTGCAGTAGCCACTGCGCGCGCTCAGGGAAAAGGGGGAAAAAAACAAAAGTGGAGCCCAGAGGTGGCAACCTTGAGGAGTGACAGGAGCTCAAGGGCAGGCTTGCCGTCAGCAAGAAATATTTCTCAGAAGTCAGCTGGTGACGTACAAGACTCACAAAGTGACATGGTCTTTATCTACCAGGCCCCAAGGTACACATTCCTATCAGGTACTTTTAATAACCCAGAAGATACCCCAGCCACATCCTGCCACAAACAGCCAAGGTCAGCCTGGTAGGTCAGGGCCCTTTCAGGCGTTACCCCAGAATAGCTGCTGTCTGGTGTGGCACTGGGGCGGCTAATGGGGTGTCCATTCACAAGAGATCTGCCTTTCCTATGCCAGGCTAATGGGGTGTCCATTCACAAGAGATCTGCCTTTCCTATGCCAGGC
>NW_022103958.1:32194918-32210020 GCF_000313985.2 Echinops telfairi
GCTAATGGGGTGTCCATTCACAAGAGATCTGCCTTTCCTATGCCAGGCTAATGGGGTGTCCATTCACAAGAGATCTGCCTTTCCTATGCCAGGCTGTTCCTCTGCAGAGGTCTATTCAGGCCTAATTCCTCCCCACGTTTCCTCTTTGTCCTGGGATCTGTGGCGTGTTTGTGAGTCTTGAAGAGAGGCCAGGCAGCTTTGCACCCAGGGCTGCCTGGAAACAGCTCTGCACCCACACTGTTCTTGTTTCAAGTTGAAAGGGAAGGATTCTGGGAAGAGGCTGGGTTTCTGCTCTTTTTACTCGTAAACTTTGGATTGTTTAAAGACTACATTTCCAATCCCAGGAAGGAGAACTGCATTACCCAAATTTCCACCATCTGCATATTATCTTTTTTTTTGGGGGGGTGGTGGTGGCGGGAGCTGAGGACGGTGGACATGCCTGTATACCATCTGTGCTGTTCTTGCCTTGATATCCCACACGAGACTGTGATTGGCTCAAGCCTGGGCGAGCCTTACCGTAAGCAGGACTTGTAAAAATAACCACTTTCTTGTGTTCCCTGGATGGTCCATACTACGCATGGTAAGAATCACCCCCTTGGGAAACATTCCTTTGGAGCAGATTGTAGAAGACATTAACACAAAGCGCTTCATACGGAGCACTCATAAATCCACCACTATGTCACCTTAGCCAAAGATACAGGATTGCTCGGATCTGTTCAGAAACATTCTATCGGTTAAAGAAATAAAGCATATTGCTGAGCCATGCAGAATAGCCCACTCCCTACAGGTGAGAATCTCTATAAAATGGTAAGTATTTTATCGTCATAATTAAATTCTATTTTTAAAAACCTATCCTACTTTCAAAACAAAACAAAAGCCCACTGGAGTCCTTCCTTTAAAACACGGCCACTTATCGATTCCTTCTTAAACTCTGGCGTGGGAGGAGCCAGAAGACGCCGCTGTCCATTGGTCCCCGCCGGCAGCTGGACCGGTGCAGCAGAACAAGGCTCTCCATCTTCCCAAGCCTGGCTCCGATGCCTTCGCCTCTGAGAGCAGGCAGCAGCTCAGCTGTGATCTATAATAATTCCATTAACCCGGCCATGGAACAGGGTTAATTATTACACCGCCTAGTGTAATTATTAAACAATTTACACTGCCTGGCATGCATCCTGCCTTGGCCACCAGGGAAATGTACCTTGTAAGGTCTGCATTTTATGCTAATAGAGCGGCTAACCAGCTGCACACATGTTTATTAAAGGATGCAAACAAGCGAGTAAGTTTGGCCAATTGTGGAACCTCCATGGGGGCTGGGGGGGCTGCAAGCATGGTTGTTGGTGTGTGTGTGTGTTTCCTGTATAAGGTTTCGAGAAAGTCATTCCCAAATGGTTCTTCTCGCCCTGGCACTTTCTAAGCCACGCCTTCCGTGCGACAGGAAAACAGCTGACGGGGGCCCAAGGCCCCCCGCTCAGAAACTGCGGGGTGAAGGGGGCTTCCATGGCAAGGCCAGGGCCAGGGCCAGAGCCCATGCTGCCCAGCCTTCCCTGGGAGAACATGGGGGGGGGGGGCTCACGTGATTTACACGGAACAGTGCCCGTCTGTCCAACGTGCGCGGCCTCATTTTCCTGATGCCAAAGGAGCACAGAAGCTGCCAGGCGCTTTGTAAAATGTGGACTTTGCTTAGAGAGCGGCAGAAAGGTGTCCTTCTGTTACCACTTTGCTTTCTGGCTCGTGGGGTGGGGGTGCTGCTGTTGTGAGGGGTCCCTGAGCTAATCTTGGGCCGGTGGTGACCCCGTATTAGTTAGAGTAGAACTGTCCCATAGGATTTGCAGGAGTTCTGGTGACACTGTCAAGTAAGCGTTAGATTGCTAACCACAAGGTCAGTGGTTCAAAACCACCAGCTGCTCCCTCCATAGGAGAAGAGGTTATCTGCTCCCATGAAGGTTTATAACCTCAGAAACCCAGTACGGGGTCACTAGGAGTCAATCTCAACTGGGTGGCTGTGGGTGGTGGCTGTAGGGTTTGCTTGGCTATAATCTTTTTAAGAGTAAATCTCCAAGTCTTTCCCCATGCAGCCACTGGGTGGCCTTAAACTGCCCAGCTTTCGGTCAGTAGAGGAGTGCTTAGTGGTTGTGCCACCAGGGGTCAGCACTCGCTCCAGAAGCATAAGGTCATCACAAGCCAGTCACATCTACGTTCCACACTTGGGCTCATCAACCCAGAGGTGTCTAGAAGTCCGGGGTGTCAGAAAGTGGGGAACAGTCAGAGCAATAAAAGGTACTGAACTCTACTGCGAGAAGGGACCTTGGAAACCCCACTGTCCAGTCCCTCCTGGAACAGCCTGCCCAAGGCCAGCACCACGTGCGGAGTGGAAACTGGAGACAAACGTTCCTCCTTCTGCATCTGAGTGTGTCATGAACGCTGTTCCTTGTTGGCAGCGGTGGCAATAAAGACTGGCAAATGCATATCATGCCAACTCCTCGACATATGGGGAGGGGCTGCCAGAAGTTCACGGAAGATGGAATTAAAAGGAGTGCCCTTGTATACGCGTATGGCCTTCCTCCTTGCGGCCCATCACCAGGCAACAGGAGTCTCGTGAGGAAGTCTGCCCCACGAAGGCAGGCCAGGGTAGCTCCCTTGTGCACACAGACCTGGGCATCGCCAGGGACTCTGTTGCACGGGGCAGTACCTAGAAAGCTGGATACTGAGCGGAAGTTCAGCAGGTCCCCAGGGCCTGCGGAACTGACAACAATGCAGTTGCAACATTCAAAACAACAGAAGCACCCCACGCCCCAACTACCTGTGCTCCTACTGTCAGAAGCACCCCATCTACCCACCAACGGGCCTCCAGAGCCTGCAGAGCCTTTCCACCTAATGGGCCACACACTCCTCCAGATCCCGTAAGGGAGTAGCTGGTGGCTCTCCCTGTCACCCTGCATGTCTCAGCACACCGGGCTGACCTCTGCGTCAGGCTAACCCCGAGTTTACCCAGCAGCATGCTCACCTGTCAGCGTCTCCGAGGCCCAGGGAGGTATTTCGTTGAAGGGTCTCCCGCACCACAGCCATCCCATCAGGGAGCCGGTTCAGGCGCCGGGTGTAGAGGCCCAGCCCACCATCCGTCATGTACCTTTGAAAGGAGAAGAGGGTGATGTAACCGGTTGTGGCTGAAGTCCTGGGCAGTCCTGTCATTCATACCCAGAAACCTACAGGATGGTCATGGGTGCTAAGGGAAAGCACTGAGAATTCCCAGGGCCCCTGGAACGGATCAAAACCCAAGGTTGGCTCAGCTGCGGACTCAACTTAAGGGATCACCAGCTTGCTGGCAAATCAACGACTCGGCTTAATGAAGCCCAGCTCACAGGAAGCTGGGCAGCACAAGGGCGCCAGCGAATAAAAGCAACTGTCAGATGCAGTTGCGACTTCTTGTGAGCATCAGTGGTTACAAAGGCAGGTGTTCTACCTAGGCAATGTGAAGGGAACCGACACGTCATTAGCAAATCACAGAGCAACACACCACACAAGGGTGCGGTGGGGAGGGCAGGCGAGACCAGTGAGAGACGTGAAGAGCATGCTGGAGGCCGGCTCCAATACCCCATCCCACCTGGGGCATCCCAGGTAAACCAGTTAGTTCTCTGTGTCCTAGGCTTTCCATGATAGGGAGATCACGGACCCCCCGGAGAACAGAGCACATCTCTCTTGGAAGAGATACAGCCAGAATGCTCCCTGGAGGCAAGGAAAGCGAGACTTTGTCTCATGGACTTTGGACATCCTGGGAACTAAAAAATCTGACTCAGAATGACCCAGTCATATGGCAGGGAACCGACCCTGTCAGGAATCGGAAAATACACTTGTTTTGCGTTTTAAGCAGTGGGATAAGAAGAACACAAAGGGTGATTAGCGTGGAAGAGCCAGCGGAACCCAGCCACCAACTGCTTCATTGTCTTTGGCCTTTAACTTGGGTGTCCATGGGGTAGATGCTGGTGTTCTTCCTCTTGACTCAAGAGCGGTGAAGGAGTTCTCACTAGAGCCAGCTGGTGTGAGAAGCAGCTACCAGGATGGGCCAAAGGAAGGTTAGTGCTGAGGATTGAATTATGACACGCTCACCCCAAATGTGGTGTAAATCCTCAAACTCCTATCACTGGAAAGGGGTTCTTTGTTACGTCTATGAGATAGTGTTGGCAGGGGGTATATGATAAACTGATCCTAAATGTTAGTAGGCACAGATGGAGGAAAAGATGGAGGTCACATGATCGTCAAGGACTCTAGGAACAGAAGGTGAAAAGAGACAAGGTCTTTTCCCCCAAGAGCCTTCTAGAGCCAGCCCTCCAATCCAGATGGCTGACCTCCTCCACGGGGAGAAAACAGGCTTCTGTGTCCCTGGTGGCATTTCTCCTACGGCAGTGTGTCCTAAGACCGAGGTGTCCAGGGTAAGGCTGGACATCTCTGATGCTTGCATCCCTGACCCTATGGATGACCCTGATGATCATGGATGGATGGACGATGGACAGTGGACAGAAGGTTTGATTGGTTTTGCCCTAGGTTGGTTGGAGTCACTGACACCGGCAGTCTGTGGCTGTGGGACAAAGCAGCACCGTGGACCGAGGTTTGCACAACCCCATGCCCGTGGACAAACCCTGGTGGCCCAGTGGGGAAAGAAAGCACTTGCTGCCAAGTGGAACGGCTAGGGGTTGAACTTCATAGGAGGAAGATGCAGCAGTCAGCTTCCCGGAAGATCCCGGCCTTTGAAACCCTGAGGGGCCGTTCTTCTCTGTCCTCTAGGTCAGCGTGAGAACAAAGGGCTCGATGGCAGTGGCCCTCACTGCAAAAACGAAACCCCAAATGCATATATTTCAAAGAATCATTGAATTTCATACTTTAAAATAATGAATTTTATGGTATATGAGTTATATTTCAATAAAAACAAAACAATATAAAACACACAGAAGAATATAATAGATATAGGTAAATTATTTGGTAATTGCTTAAAGGCTTTTTTTATTGACATAGAATTCACATATCATATAATTCAATGCTTTATACATATTAAAAAAGAGCTGTGTATGCAATTGCTTTATAATGCTTGTCTCACACTAGACAATAAGCTCCTTGGCGACAAGGACTGTTCTTAGTCAATCCCGACTCGCAGTGGCTCTGTAGGACGGAGCACCGCTGCCCCTGTGGGTTTCGGAGGCTGTAACTTTACTGCAATAGAAACCCTCATCTTTCTCCCAAATTGCTGCTGGTGGTTTAGAACTACCGACTTGAGGTGTAGCAGCCCAACTCTTTACCACACTGAGTGCTTATTAAATATTTTATTTGTGGCATGCATGAACACAACCCAAAGGCAGCCATATAATAAGGTTTAGCAAAAACTCTTTTTAAAAGGATACTTATGATAGCTCTTCTCTTCCTGTTAGATGTTAGCAAATTTGACACCTAAGACATGCGGCAAATGAAACACCCCGTTCACTTCATCATTCATCCATCCATCCATCCATCCATCCATCCATCCATCCATCCATCCACCGGATGAAGTAATTCTTGACCTAGGGTCTAGCAGTGGACTATGCACACCAGTTCTGTTACTAGCCAAATCAAAAATCCAAATTCAATGCCATCGAATGAATTCTGACTCACAGTGACTCTACAAAAAAAAGAGTTAAACTTTCCCCTTTGGGTTTCTGAGATTAAATCTTTCCAGAAGTGGACTGCCTCATCTTTCTCTGGTAGAGTTCGAACCACTGACCTTTTGGTTAGCCACTCAATGTGAAGTCCCCTATGCCAGCACGACTCCTTCTCTTAACTAGTGGGGGGAGGGGGAGGGGGGGAACACACCTGGGCCAAAAAGCATTAGCTTTGCCAGAGGTTGGGTTTCTTTGGATTGAATGTCCCTTCAAGGAGCATTCAATGGGATCTCTTCACAACACAATCTATTGCATCATTAGGCAAGGCAGTTAATTTCAATTTCAGCAAGTCTGCCCAGCCAAATAGATAAACACGAATTTTTCAACTGGGGAGATCTTGTCAAAGGACAAACAAACTAATTTTAGCATTCATTTCCCTGCTGGATTTTTATTGCTGGTGAAACAGCACACGAGGTTGGGCGATTACATGCACTGAGCCTGTGGATGAGGCCCTTCCCCCTCTACTAAGGCAGAGGGTAGAGCCCAGAGGACACTGCAGAGATGGAAGGCTGAGCCAGGCTGTGTCCCCCAACCACACCTGTGGGCCGTGTGGTTTTGTCCCCCAAAAGGACAACCAACAAAGCTAGCTGAGAGGGCTCTGGAGAGAGGGGGCTGAGTGTGCCAGTTTGGCTTGCCAACTGATGCTGGGAATTCTGCCTTTATTAAGGGAAGGCAAAGAGCATTCTAGACCCTCTGCCTTCTGAACGGCTCTAAGAACCCAAGTCCAGGGAGTTGAATGCAATGAGGCTGCCGATGATCTAGCATTGGTTCCAAGTTCCAGCTGATGTCATTCGGGGTGGGGAGGTGGTGGTGGAGGTGGTGTGTGTGTGTGTGTGTGTGTGTGTGTGTGTGTGTGTGTGTGTGTAAGAGAAACAGAGAGCGGTGAGGAAAGCAAGTTTATTTCTTCGCCCTGATAAATGTTTGATGTATCCAATCCGATGTCTGTTTAGCATAGTCTTCGCAATAAACTCTGTGTCTCTCTCTCTGGGGAGTGGCACTGTGCGGAAGACAGAACTGTTGCCACAGGAACCGGCCTCACTCTCAAGAACAGCATCTAAATATTGATTTCAACCTATCGTTATTATCAGCCACCAATGACAAGAGTCGGACTTACAGGAAGCTCTGCATTCATTTCTATAGAGCTCTTCGGGTCCCAAGGAAAGAGCTGTTTTGGTTGGCTCAAGCTTGCCTGGGAATGGGCTACTGAAAAAATGAACAGGCGGCCTTCCTACCGCTAGTCCCCGAGGGAAGGGCAGTGACCGAGGGAGGTGGACGGGCGCCACTGCCTGGAACGCAGTGTTAGGAGGGGCCGGGCTTCTGAAGACTTGGGGAGGCAGGGATGTGACAGGCACAACCATACTGGAGACACACAGTGAGCAGGGACAAAATGACCTGCCTGAGGTCACAAGGACAGGAGCCCACCGGTCCAGGAGCCACGTCCTTGATCACCCAGTCCCCACTTTTCTTCTCCTTGGAGAAATGAGTAATTAGTGCTGGGGTTTAATGAGGTGCTGGTAACACCCTAAGGCTTGCATGGTAGGTTCCTAACTAAGCTGCCAAGTTTCTGAACAATTTCCACATTATCCTTCCTCTCTGATCTCACCTTCCGCCACTTCCCCGAGAAGTCCTTGATGCAGAGTGGGCGCCTCTGCTAGAGAAACAGACCCTGTCTGAGGGTGCCTAGCTTGCTGTTCAAGGCTGGGGCACCCCGAGTGCCCCACGTGTTCAAGATGTCTTTGTTGTACAGGTTTTGCTACAAGGATACAGAACAAAGTGGGGTTCAAGTGCCTCTTCTCCCTTGGCTAGCTGAGGGACCTTACACACACCAGTGGGAATAAGAGCCAGCAGTTAGAGGCTCCCGCAGACAGGACAGGACAGGACAATGCTGGGTTCTGTTACACACAAAGTCACCTTGGGTCGGAGCCAAGTAGCCAAACAGCAGCAGTGACTGAACACGTGCCAGGCACTGTGCTGAGCGCTTCACGCGGATTACAATATTTAATCTTCCCAGGAATGTCACTCAGGTCCAAACCCTGGTCTATTTTAGTGTAACTTCTTGGGCTCTCAGTTTCCTTATCTGCAAAATGGGTGAGCTACAGCTTGACCTTACAGGGGGATGGTAGGTGAGAGGAGGCCGTGCCTAAAAGCCCAGCACACGGCATATAAAAACCCCAAAGCAAACTCACGACTATCAGTCGATTCAAACCTTCCAGGTCAGGGCAGAAGGGCAACTTTTTATGGGAGTCAAAAGTCTGTCTTTCTCCTGTGGAGCAGCTGGTGGTTTTGAACCGCACACCCTGCGGTTAGCGGAAGAGCACATAATCACTACGTCACCAGGGCTCCCCGGGGCACACAGGGTGCACTTCATCACTGAGGTGCTCCAGGGGCACAGCGGGTTACACGTCAGGCTGCCAGCCACCAGAGGCTCCAACCCACTAGCAGCCCTGAAGGAGCAAGATGAGGCTGGCTGTTCCCATAGAGATTTGCCGTCTTAGGAATCCCACAGGGCAGTTCCGTTCCGCTAGGAGCTGGGACCCCTTCAAAGGCCGGGCGTGGGGGATAAGTGGGTAGCATTGTGCCTGCATTGCCTCCTCCCCTTTGCAATATAACAAATACCACGGACAGGCTCTGTGCCTGGTGTGGCTACAGCGCTGGGCAGACCCAGTTCCTGCCTACCGGGGAAAAGTTGGAATACATTAGGGGAATTGGCCTGGGGACCACAGACTCTCTAAGAGAGGGCCTGTAGCAGATGGATAGAACACACGGCTCAGCCCTCACAGAGGAAGTGCTGCCTGAGCAGGCTTTTGAAGAGTGCATAGGAGTTGGTCACGGCCCAAGATAGCGTCTGCACCCAGGCAGGTGCCACGTGCGGAAGCAGGGAGAACTGGGAGAGACAGGTGGGGGCTCAGAGTGACTGGCGCCTCGGGAATGAGGACGGGGAGATGCTGCATGGGGAGAGGCAGGGTCACAGGGGGCTTGGGCACCAGCGAGGCCTACGGCCTTTTTCTGCCCACCAGGGGCTGTGCGAAAGCACAGAGCAGGCCGACTAACAGGCTCTGGCTTCGGTTTCAAAGAGAAGGACGCTGCCTTTCACCGCGGAGTTCCGTCCTTGGGCAGGCTGGCTCCGGTGAGCACTTCCTCTCGGATGGTTCCTGCGGCAGATTTTTCAGACGCGCTGGTCTCATCCCGTCCGAGTCTCCCCAGACCTCTAAGTCATGACGGGACTGGCCAGGGGACCTCTGTGAAGAAGGCCCGTGAGGGCCACATGCCCGGGACGGGGAACTTTCTCGACAAGGCAGATGCCTTCTCTGAAACGGACATGAGCCACACAAAAGCTCTGGCCTCTCTCGGGACCTGTTAGGACGACACATCTCCGTCTGCAGGCAGACGGCGGCGGTCCCTTCTGTAACGAGGCTGGCGCAGCGCTGGGGAAGGGAGAGAAGCTGGCTTTGTGACTCACCTGCGGAAGGAGGCTGAGGGAGCGTCCCCGTGCCAAGTTCACATCTCAGCCCGGCCGGCACAGGCGGCACAGACTGGCAGTCACTGATCAAGGACGACATCTGCTCTGCCAAGAACTGGGGGAGGCGGGAGGGGATGGCGGGAAGGGAAGGCGATAGGGACCCACCTGAGCTAGTTCCGTGGATTGTTAACAGAGCATGACATTAAGTTAAAAAACCCAACCAACCAACCAAAAAACAATGACCACCATTAGATGGAAGACACACGGACAGTGCAAGCGACAGACGTAATCGCAAACCCGCCTCCGGGACGGCTTTTCTCACAGTCGTGCCAGCCTGTCTGCTTTCTGAGGTCACACTCTGGTTTCGATGCTGAGCCCGGCAAAGAGAAGCAGATGACAGCCGCTCTCTCTCTGCCTGTGACGTGGCTTGCCAATAACAATATAAATCCACGAATACACATATCAACACATCCTTTGTTCCCTAGGATGAAAAGGAGTTGACCCTCCCCTTGCCCCCCCAAAAAACATAAAAAATGACGTGAACTGTTGACAGCCCTGGATGCTGAGCGCTTCAACAACATCACAACCCCAGACATCACGGGCTCGTGCGGTTACGGCGTGCTGTTGACGCTCGCCCCTGCTCGTGAGGACGTGGGCTGTAAGAGGACCCCGCGCCGAGGGCCTCTTGCACGTCAGATGCATAAACTGGACTCGGGGTCAGGGAAGGACAAACCCACAAGCTCCTGTGACAAAGCTGCCCAAGCACTTTGGAGGAAAGCCGACCTGCAGGGAAGAGAAGCTCGCGGCTGCCTTGGCTTTCGGGGCACAGAGAGAGCATTTGGGAGATAGAGAGATGACCGAGGGGCGCGCGGAAAGCTTATGAACTGAGCTCTTGTTACAAAATAGTGCTGTGGTGGTGGAGGTGGTTGGGTGCCCTCAGGTCACTTCCGACCCACCGCGGCTTTATGGACCACAGAAGGGAAGGCTGCCTCTCAGTTGCCCCTGTGCCGAGCCCATTGCTGCAGTGCTGACATCGAGACTTGAGCCGAACATTTATCTGCTGAGCAGACCCTTGTCCCCGCTTTGTGCTCAGAGAGCAGGAAGGTTTAAGAGCCCAAGCACAAGTGGCATATTTAATTACCCAATGCCCAGTCCCAGGTGACGGGGTAGAGAAGAATGGCCCAGTCTGTCCTCATAGCCCGTGGAAAAAGGAATGGAAAGAGAACTGAGTTTAACTCTGGACTGTTGGGAGCCCCCTCAGGCGTCCTGGAATCCAACAGAAGCAAGTTCCGATCAAAAGCAGGCTCTCGCTTTTTCTGCGTGTGGGTCTCCCAAGCTGGCACACGCTGTCGATATCAACAGCAGCATGTGCAGAGGAAGTCCAAGGTTAGCCTGCCTTCCTCAGGTGAGTTACCCTGAGATATCTAAAGGATGTAGCTTTAACTATAAATAGCACAGCACAATCAAGACCGGCGGGGCGGGGCTGGGGGTGGGAGTGGGCAGATGGGGAGAATCACTTCTTATCTTTAGTTTGGACGCCTCAGTGGGCAGCCCCTTCTGGTAGAGCCTTGCCCCCACTTCTCTGTGGGCAACCCTACCAACCGGTCTGCTGGCGGAGGCAGAGTAAAGAACAGACTTAGACAGATGGCCCAGCGCCTACCTTTCTGCTTGCTGCCACGTTGGGGCACCTCTGGGCACCGCTTCTCCCTGCCCTTGGGGCCAGCTGGCCAGCTCTTCAGGACATTATGAACTGATGTTTGCTCTTCTCAGAGAGCGGTGAGAGGCAGCTCGGTTTTCACCTGTTGCAAAACCTTCCTTTATCTTGCTCGACTCCGGAGCAGTCACCAATGACCACCCTGTGAGCCCCCTGGGCCCAGAGTGGTGAGGATGACCGTGGCAGATAGACATCACTTTGGGGATGGTCCTT
This sequence comes from Echinops telfairi, assembly GCF_000313985.2. Classification (NCBI taxonomy): domain Eukaryota; kingdom Metazoa; phylum Chordata; class Mammalia; order Afrosoricida; family Tenrecidae; genus Echinops; species Echinops telfairi. The sequence continues at coordinate 32,205,987 of NW_022103958.1, forward strand.
CAAGGCCCACCCACCAGACCGGTCACAGCTCACAGGGCACCAAGCCCCCTCCTGGCTCTTTTGCACTTCACTGCCATCTCCAGGTCTGGGCCGCGAGGCAAGCAGATGACGGGCTCAAGTCTGTCTGGCAGCAACCTGGCAGCCGCCCAGGAGGCCTGGAGCCTGCCCTGGCCAGCCCGTCAGCGGAGCACGGCCTCTCTGGGGAACATGACAGAGACGTTGCTAAACCAGTCAGAGAAGTGCTCAGTGCCAGCGAGCAATGGGGCCAGAGGCAGCAAGGGAAAGGGAAAAAGCAAGGCCTGTGAAAAAGAGTATCCGAAGGGTCCCCGAGGACCCCTGTAAGCCAAACCCGAGGTGCTTTAGGCATTTGTTCCTCAAACTTGGTGCAGAAAGGCTGCTAAGGAGGATGATGTTTGCACCCAACTCAGCGTAGGCCCCTCCTATGCACCTGCTGCTCAGAGTGTAGCTCAGCAGCCAGCAGCTTCAGCATCCCCTGGGAGCGCGTTAGAAATGCAGGGCCCTAGGGACCCCAGGCCTACTGAATCAGATCTCCAAGATCAGAGGAGGGAAACAAAATCAAGCAAATAGCAATAAAAACAGAGCAGGAGCGGCAATATTAATCTCTAATAAAATAGATTTGGAGGCATAACACCAGCCCACCAGCAAACAAGAACATTATATAACGATCAAAGGGTCCATTGGGCAAGAGGCCGTACTCATCACAGATACCCACGCACCCCAGGAAAGGGCACCAACACTCATGAATCAAAGCCGAATGGAAACAGACGTTAAAACACCACACTTTTAATGAAGGACGGAACTTGAAAGAAACTCAACAAAACAACGAAGAACGAAACAACACGATCAACAAGATCTGCAGGCGATTCCCACGCACGTTACAGACAGAGAGCTTTGGTCTCCGGCCGTAGGAAGCAGCACGGATGAGCCAGGGGGCAAATAGGAAAGTGCTTCTAATCATAGCCACTTCTCTTCACAGCCGTTTAACGTTCCCACCTTGGAGCCCAGTGACACAGCAGGGTACACACTGGGTTTCTAACGATCAGGTCCTGTTTGCTCTGTGGGAGAAGGATGAGGTTGGCTGCTCTTGCCACGACCCACAGTCCTCCTCTCTCCTGTGGGGTCACTATGTGTCCGAATCAACTCACCGGCCGTGAGGGTGGTGCATGGTTCACACTGTATGTAGCATTTTAGAGGCCGAGTGGCACACAGGTAACTGAGCTACGAGGATGAGGTGTCATGGAGAAACAAGCTGTGCTGCTTGGAAAGCCACAAGCAAGTTAGAGACCCCTTCTTTTAAACTTGACTCAGCTGCAGCGGAGTGCTCGCGTTTTATTTTCTCCCCCTTTCTTTCTTGTGCCGTGTTGTATTTATTTCTCTGGGGTGCTCACAGCAGGCAGTGTCTGTGCGGCACACTGGGTGAAGCACAGGACAACGAGATGAAAGGCTGGCGCTCTGAACCCACTGAGGCTCCCTGGAAGACAGGCCCGGCGACCCATCGGGGAGGCTTATGGACCAGTCTCCGCTGCACGCACGGGTGAAGGCGCGCTGGGATCCATTCTACAGCCATGGACGACCGCTCCAGATTTACAGCAGAGGGCCCCTGGGTGGTGCCACAGTAGCCTGTCAATCGACTCCAAGGAGTGGGGTTGCGGAAGAAAGGCCTGATAATCTGCTTCTGAGGATGACAGATGAGACCTCCCAGGGGAGGGCAGTTCTACTCCGAAGCACAGAGTTGCAGCCAGGAGGCATGCATGGTTTGACAGGGCCGGTTTGCTTTTTACTGCTATAGAGAAATCACTAAGTTTTCTGAAGTTATGGGCCACCATGAGGAGCCCTGGCGGCGTAGTGGTCCAGAGTCGAGCTGTTAACCGGGACATCAGCAGATTGAAACTAACTACCAGCTACCCAAGATAAGCCTTTCTACTCCCACCAAGAATCGGCAACGAAACACACAACACGCCTCTAGTTAGTTAGTGCTTCCTCCCCCCACTATCATGACCGCAAGTCTACCTTACAAATCCAGCTACACCGGAGCATGTGCACTGGTACGGATAAGAGCTCTCGACACACAGGGAATCCAGGACAGAGAAACCCCTCAGGATCAATAATGGGGATAATGGGAGTAACGATCCCATCGGGGTGGGGGGAAGAAAGGGGGAACTGATCACAATGATCGACGTATAACCTTCCCCCAGGGGGACGAACAACAGAAGAGTGGGCGAAGGGAGACAGCAGTTGATGGAAGATATGAAAATAATAAAAATTTATAACTTATCAAGGGTTCATGAGGAAGGGAAGAAAAGAATGAGAAGCTGATACCAAGGGCTCAGGTAGAAAGACAATGTTTTGAAAAGAATGATGGCAACATATGTACAAATGTGCTTGACACAACGGATGGATGAATTGTTATAAGAGCTGTAGAAGCCGCCAATAAAAAGATTTTCTGAAAAGAGAGTGGCAGTCTGGGAAACTGTCTGGGGCAGTTCTACACTGTCCTATAGGGCCCCGGTGAGTCGGCATGGGCTCGATGGCACTGAGTCTGGTTTGGTTTATGAGAACCTAAGAGATGCTACGGCCCCATCTCGCACCAGGGCAGTGTTTGCATCTGCTTTGAGTGGTTCACAGATGCCCAGGCTACGTCGGCAGCCCCTCTCCTAGAGCAGCGCAGACTTGGGTCCGGCAGAGCTGGTCCTTTCAGCATACCCTGCAGTGGTGTCTGCATGGGAAGACACTCTGTGCGTTTGCTGGGAACAGGGCCCTGCTGCCATTCTGAATGTGAGCATAGATGGTGGGTCTCACTGCCCAACAGAAGCAAGACCGATCAAGTGAGGCCAGTCCTGCAGGGTGATGGGCCACACAACAGCGGCACCCCTTACCATGACCAATGTGCCTTTCCCCAAGAGCATCAAAACCCCATTGCACATCATTCCCCGAGCATTTCAGTTTCACTTGCCTCAGGAGCTCTACATGTATCCACCCTACAAGCATTTTAAGATAAAAGCAGAAAATTGCTAATAAAAGCACATTTAAGGACCCAGAGAGCTAAGGATTATAAAAATAATGTACTTATCGCCCCTATTTAAATAAATACACATACACGGAAATTTAATTACTGTCTAGCACTATGTTTGTTTAAAATATGGGAGTTGGCACAGCACACCCTCCTGAGGAAAGGCCGCACACTTTGGAAATCTGACGGGCCTCGCGCCTGGAATTCAGCCTGGCCTGGACTCTCTTTACTGTGGTTCAATTGTCAGCGGACTTGCTGCGAGTATTTCTAGCACCAGCAGGAAGCTTTCTGTCCACCTACTGAAAGATGAAACACATCCTGACACAGGGGAGACAGTTTTCTAGACAAAGCTCCTTTAAGCTCTTTCTTGGAATGAAACACATGGTGAAAGGAGATTGAATGACAGCCAGGAATTCTCAAAGCTCAGCACAGACCTGCACCAACCGAGAATGCTGATGAAAGTGGAACCCCATTCCACGGTGGAATTCCGCTCCACAAACACACACCAAGTGCCTGGCGGGGCACATGGGTCATTCCCTCGCAGAAAAGTCGGAATGAGCCTACCAGAAATACTGCCTCAAAGTCTGATACCTGGAAGATAAACAAGCGGCCACCTAGCTGAGAAGCAATAAAGTCCACATGGAAGAAGCACACCAGCCTGTGTGATCATGAGGTGTTGACAGGATCGGGTATCAGGCATCAAAGACCCAGAACAAAAAAACATATGAATGTGAATGAGGGGGAAGGCAGAGTGGAGACCCAAAGCTCATCTGTAGACAATTGGACATTCCCTTACAGAATATCACAAGCATGAGATGAGCCAGTCAGGGTGCAGTATAGCACCAATGAAACATATAACTTTTCTCTATTTCTTTAATGCTTCCTCCCTACCCCACTATCATGATCCCAATTCTTTTTTTTTAAATCATTTTATTAGGGGCTCATACAACTCTTATCACAATCCATACATACATCAATTGTGTAAAGCGCATTTGTACATTCA
>NW_022103958.1:32210572-32211848 GCF_000313985.2 Echinops telfairi
CCCCCCATCATTCACTATGGTAAGATTTTTTGTTCTGATGATGCCTTATACCTGATCCCTTCGATACCTCGTGATTGCATAGGCTGGCATGCTTCTTCCATGTGGGCTTTTTGCTTCTGAGTTTGATGGCCACTTGATTACCTTCAAGCCTTTAAGACCCCAGATGCTATACTTTTTGATAGCCGGGCACCACATGATCCCAATTCTACCTTACAATCTGGCTAGACCAGATTATGTACACTGGTACAGATAGGAGCTGGAAACTCAAGGAATCCAGGACAGATAAACCCCTCAGGACCAATAATGTGAGTAGCGATACCAGGAGGGTAAGGGGAAGGTGGCGGGAGAGAGGGGGAACAGATCACAATGATCTACATATAACTCCCTCCCAGGAAGATGAACGACAGAAAAGTGGGTGGAGGGAGACATCGGCCAGTGTAAGACATGACATTTTTTTTTTACAAATTATCAAGGGTTCATGAAGGAGGGAGGGTGGGGGAGGGGGAAAATGAGCTGATACCAAGGGCTCAAGTAGAAATAAAATGTTTTGATAAAGGTGATGGTAACCTACGTACAGATGTGCTTGATGCAACGGATGGATGGATGAATTGTGATAAGAGCTGTAAGAGCCCCCAATAAAGTGATTTTTTTTAAAAATGTGATACCTGGACGGGCGCATTGTCAGCTAGCTCACCCTCCAGAGTCCCTCGGTTAGTCACCCTCGTGTGAGGGCAGTCTCACAGGTAAGGTCAGGTCGGAATGAGGAGTTCTGCCCTCTCAAGGGAAGGGCCCGGGGTTGGCAGTGGGCTTTGATGGCTTCTCCAGTCAGCTCCAGGCTTGGGCAGAGTTGTTAGAATGCCACGTGGTTCTTCTACACACAACACTCAGTTAACTCATGGCCTTGGACATAGGCTCAGAACAATCCCACCATTGGGAGCCCTCAGTTGCAAGGGGCCGGGAGTGAGCAGGCTTAGACCGTTGAACAGTCTTGTGGGCTGTGCGTACGTGCCAGAGTGGCTCATGGTCAGATGCCATCTCCCTGGATAAAGGAGCCCGGGTGAGCCAAAGGTAAAGCCCTCAGCTGCTAATCGAGAGGCTGGTGGTTCAAACCCCCCAGGGGCTCGGCTCTGTCCCGAGAATGATGAGACCCGTTGGAAAACCCTGTGGGGCCAGTTGCAAGTCTACCCTGCCGTAGGGGTCACTGCGAGTTGAAATCCACTCACGGGCAGAAAACAATCATTTTGGAAGAGCTGTTGTTGTTGTCGTCCTCCCAGGA
>NW_022103958.1:32211950-32239167 GCF_000313985.2 Echinops telfairi
GGGGGTGGGGGGGTGGGAGGATGCATCTTGTTGGCTCTGCGGTTTCTGATACCACTCCCCAGCCTGAACGTGCTCCCCAACACACACTCGCTTTTCAGCCAGTCTCAGCTAGGTTCACGGCCGCTGTGGGGAGCACGTGATCCCTAAAGAAGATGACTCAGGCCGCCGGTATCGCTGCTCTGCCGGTGGCAGGTAGACACCCCCAGGTGGTAAGCTCAGTCGCTACCCAAACTGGGGGGAGCCAAGGCTGGCACTCTGGCTGGGGTTCGTGCGAGCTTCACACATGGTTGTCGCTAGACTGCGGGGAAGCAAAGGTATTCCCAGAGCAGATGCAGGAAGAAGGTGCTGGCTTGTCTCCCAGAGGCCCCCTCCTGGAGCGTCTGGGGGGCCTCCACAAGCACTGGAGCCGGGCGCAGGCCTTGGCCCCCCAGGTAGTCCGAGCTTGATGGGAGCTGCCTTTGTTCACCACCATCAGCCGCCGTTGAGAGTTCGAAACGCCTCCACGGCAAAGGGGGTTTGGGGCGAGCCACACACTGGGACCCAAGAGTCAGACTCAGGACCCTGATCGAGCGCATGCCATGTTACCGAAAAGGGACTGAGCAGGACAAAGTGGACTCTGAGCTGAGGCTTGGAGGATTTGGTAGCCAAAGGAAAGAAAGGGGCAGGGGGCGGGGTGTCTTCATGGCAGTGGAAGCGGAAGAAGAAACGAGGACCCTCCCAGGGGCACTATGGCTCGAGCAGCATGTCCACTGTGCTGGGAACAATGTGGGTGCCCAAGTCTGGCCTCCTGTGCCTGAGATCAAGGCAGTCTCACCGGCCCAGGGCCACGTTCCCCGTGGTCCATGGCTTTCCCAAGCAGGGACTTAAAGGTGGCACTGGTGAAGTGGGAAGTTCACTGTAAAAGGTAACTCCCTGCCCCATCAGTTTGTATATGGAGGGGCTAGGGGAAGCCACTGGGACAGTGCAGAGCATCAATCAGGGCAACACAAGCCCTTCTCACTCAGCAGGGCAGCTCCTGGGGCTGGGGAGGGGCGTAGTCACACGACCAAGGTGCCCAGGCCAGCATGCACTGCGGCTGACGCGGAGGCCCAGGATCCGGGCACGGGCAGGGGCAGCCAGCAGCAGCTGGAGCCCTCCAGAGGGCAGGACTGGGAGGGAGCCCTAGCTCTGGCCTTGGAGCCGATTCAAGACGACCTTGGCCGCCGACAGTAAACTCAGATGACCTGCTACCTGTGCTGGAGTGAGTGCATTCGTGACAGCTGTCAGATGTTACGCAGACTCCAGAATGGGGTCCCTGGACCTTCTTCCTCTTCAGCTTGTTCACACGTTGCTATTTTCGCGCAGCTAAGAGGCGATGGATAGGCTTCCAGCAGAATTCACGGGAGGCGCCGTGGTGGCAGGGTCCTCAGTAGGAAGACGAGCCTTCCACTTCCATAAGCCTCGGACGCCTCCAGGCACAGTTCCACCCTATCCGATCGGTTCGCCATGCGTAGCACTGCCTCCATGGCAGCCAATGTGGCTTTTAGGAAAATATGTCTAACGCCTACCTGCAGTTCAAGTGGGGTCCCTTGGAGCCTATGGCCTTTCTAAGGATTTTCCACACCAAACGGATCTAATTTCTTCCAACGGTTCTGTGATGTTTTGATTGTTGAGCTTTTCACTACCCTTGTATCCTTTGTCTGAACAAGTCTGCCCGAAGCCCTTCCGGCAAGGCAGGCACTTGGTACGTAGCCGCTAGCAGACACACTGTTCATCCAGCTTGTTCGGAGTTCTCTAAGACCCAGAGAAGGGTGGATCACAACAGTGAGTCCTCAGGTTCACCAAACTGGCTGCACCCTTTAGTGGGAACCAGATCACATGCAACAGGTGACTTCTCTCACCCTCAGTTTCCACGTCTGTTAAGTGGGGACAAGGAGGCCAGAGAGGACCCAGGGCAAAGGCGTTTCAGAGAAAGAGCCCTTCAGACTCAGTGAGAACCAAGGACAGAGAGCCAAAGAACCAATTCTGAGAATCTTTCCGGGTTCCAACAATGGGTAAGGGGGTGGTGGGAGAACGGGGTGAGAGAGACAGATTTGGGGGTACCGAGAGGAATTCCAGTTTAGAGATGTTTACAGGACGCCTATGAAAACCTTACAGTCGAGGGCTCAAATGACCTGTGATTGAGTCTTGGCTCCATAATTCACCAGCCACTCAACCTTGGGCAAGTGACTTGCATTCTCCCAGTCCCTGGGTCCTCACCAGAGCAGTGGGAAGGAGCCGTTCTGTGGGGGGGTGGGGGGAGATTAGAGATGAAGAGTCCGGCATGCAGCACTGGGCACCTAGAAAGGCACCGCACTGAATGGTCAGTGTGATGCTGATGATCATTAGCAACAACTCCTAGGGGGAGCTACTGGGGGCTGGGCTGGTTCTTTATGCCCGGAGGGCCTGGCCGCAGGGCCTGCAAGGGTTAAGGGTTGGCTCAACTGCAGTTTGAGTGGACTTCTAAAAGGGGCCAGCAGCCTGCGGCAGTGAGGCAGGCTGCCTGTGAGCTGTCCTCTGTCTGAGACATCGCCATCCGTCCTCCCTCCCTCCTCTGGTACGTGACGGCTGAGCAGTTTTAACGAACAACTCCCACCGAGGAGGGTAAAAGCCACGCAGTTCACAGAGCTCTGCCAGGACAGGTCTGCGGCCGGGGTGCTGGCAGTGCTGAGCGTGGAACTGTGTGTTTGGTTTGGGCTGGGAGTGGGCGGATGGGCCGAGGGGGATAGAATTTCCTCAGAGTAACGCAGGTATCGGATCTAATGCTGCAACCTGTGGGTGACTGGAATGTCCGCTTTCCAGAGGTGGAACAACAGGAAGCCTGCGAGGGCGGCGAGGCGCTTGGGTAAATCACCCTGCAAGATGGGCTCTACCGCCTGGCCAGTTTTCATTTTCCAACACACACACACACACACACACACACACACACACGCACGCACGCACGCATGCGCGCACGCACGCACGCATGCACGCGCGCACGGCCAGTCCTGCTCACTTTCTGTGGCAGCACCTGAGGGTGTTGACACACGTGCAACATTTAATGGAAGTGAAACCTGTAATCGTGCTTTCGAGGAAAAGGGAAGCACTGGCCCTGGCCGCTGCCCCGTGGCCCCGGCCCACAGCCTGCACCAAGGTTCTCAGTTCCCGTGCAGCTCCACGCTCCGTCTCAGCCTGCTGAACAGTGCTGCCCGCTCTCCTCACTGGTCCCGGACGAGGCACAGAGGGCACCCTGAGGCTTTCCCTGTCGACAAGGGTCCACGCAGGCGGCCCGGGTGACAGTCAAACTGCCCCATAGGGTTAGTGGGCCATCATCTTTCCAGGAGCACCAACTTTGGGTTAGTCACTGGGCGCCTAACCAGGGCCCTGAGTCTGAACTGAAAACAATACCAAACCAAACTCACTGCCATCGAGTGGATGCCGACAGCAACCCACAGGCGGGGTAGGACTGCCCATGTGAGTTTCCCAGACCGCAACTCTTCATGGGAGTAAAGCCCCCTCTTTCTCTCAGGGAGCGGCTGGTGGTTTCGAACTGCCGACCTTGCAGTTAGCAGCCCAATGTATAACCACTTCCCCACAAGGGCTCCTTCTGATCTTACCTTCCCTATATTCAAGGCCTGGGGTCTAGCCCGCATGCAAAGTGCCTGAAAACATGGCTTCTCATTGAACATCTGGTTCCAGCAGTTATTTGGGTGATTTGGTCCAATGACTACCTCTCTGAGCATTGGTCACTTCAACTGTAAAAAGGAGGTGCAGAGCCGCCTCTATATCGCAGAGGATGGGCGTGAAGGAAAGGGCTGGAAGGCAGTGGAGACTCACGTGCACGTTGCTCTTGTGGTTAGCTGCCAGTCAGCCCTGACCTTGTGGGGGCTGAGCTCGTGCACCACAGACAGACGAGCAGCTCCGTCCCGAGCCAGCTGCAGACTGGGTTCTTAGCATCCCTGGGGTTCTCGCGGGCTGGTCTGCAGAAGTACCGGAGGTTACCAAGTCTGTCTTCGTCTGGAGCAACCAGCTAACCCACTGCCACTGCGTCTATCCCATTTCAGAGGGACCCTCTGTCGGGTTTCCAAGGCTTTGGACATCTTTCCCGGTGCAGACAGCCTCCTCTTTCTCCCATGGAAAAGTGAGAGGGTTTGGACTCCGACCTTGGTTTGTTAGTAGTCTGGCACTTCTCGGACGGTGCCCCCAGGGCTCCTTATCTGGAAGTTCTGCGGAAACCTTGCAGCCTTATGGCTTGAGCAATACTCACGCCTCCCCTGACAGGGGAGTGTTTGCTGGAAGTTGAACCGGGTCTCTGGAGTGGAAAGCGGGAATTCGTATAGGGGTCCACGATGCATTCTCAATGACATAACGTGGCTGCAGGGCAGCCCCCACTAGGAGTGCTAGCAGGCACCATCAATGGACTTCTCTGTGGCTGTCCCTCACCTGCACAGCCAGCGCCACATTGACTGCCCCACGCTTCCAACTGCCGAGGCTGGCCTCGTCTTTGAACTTCACTGCTCCGCCATGTGTGCTTTCAAATGTCAAAGTCGATGACAAGGCTGTGACAAGCACAGAGCTCTGGGAAATGGCATACGGACTGTGGAGATGCAGGGGAGATAACCACAGATGCACCCCACCGCCCCTGCCCTCATCAAGCAATGATGTAGGCTTGATTTATTGCTGGGAGACTCCAGAGACAGGTTAGGGCCTCTCCTTAAACCTTTAAACTCCGTCTTCTTGTAGCAATTTCAGGATTAAGAAGGGAAGGAGGGGTGGGTCACAAACCCCCCGTATCTCAGAAGAGATTTCTCACCAGGAGCCTGGACATCCTGGAAGGAAGGCCCTGGTTCTTTCAAGCCATGCAGACTCCATCTGTGGGTGCACCCCGGGGGGTGGGGGGGCAGCTATGCCATGATCTAGGCTGCTGTCTCAGTAGATGGTTTTAATAAACAGAAAGTTATTGTCTCACAAGTGAGCTGGTTTAGAAGTCTGGGTCCAGGGTGCCGGCTCGGGGGTTCATTCTCTTGTTCCCTCCCTCCTTCGGCTGACTCTGGAGGAAGGTCCTTGTCTCCGAGCTTCCACTCCTGTGTCACCGCATGGGGCTTGGCACTTCTCTTTCCCCTCCCCGCTTGCTCACTTCCTATCGCTTCATCTCATGTCACCTTCCAACACACCCTCTGCTAGCCCTGTCTCATCCACAAAGCCAAAACTAAACACAAACAAGCAAATCCAATGTGGACCCTTGAAAGGACAGGATAGACCTGCCCCTGTGGACTTCAGAGACGGTCACTGGGCTTTCTCCTTAGGCGCATCTGGTGGTTTCGAACCGTTGACCTCACAGTAGTAACCCAGCATGTAGCCCACTCTGCCAGCTGGGCTCCTTATAACAAAGCCAGCCCAGTCCCCAGGGAAGTCTCCATCAGCCCTGATGGAGAAGCTCGGATTTACCATGCATTTTTCGGGGTAACTAGCTTGAGCCCCCATACAGATGTGCATCCAAGCTGAAGCGTTGCTTTTCCTGTCTTGAGAACCAGGAGGTGAGCCACCTCCGCCCTCAGAAAGCTCGTTCGCACCGGTCACGCCGGCCTGCTTGCAGACCAGCTCTGGCCCACCAGGTGTGGCTTGGACCGTGTGCCCGGCATGGCATGGCGGTGGCAGCTGTGCTAAGTAGGAGAAAGAGCTAGAAAAGCAAACAGACGAACTCTCGCCAGGAAAGTGAAGGGAAACCACGGGGTTCTGCGTGTGCCAAGCACGGGATGGACACCGGCTTCTTCACCCTTCACCGGAAACCCACGGGGAAGGGTTTAGGCTTGAAGCAGGACACCCCGCCCCCCACCAAACAAAAAGACTGAAGTCTCAACCCCTTTACCCGGGGACGAGCTGCTAGGAAACAGGATCTTTGAAGAGGTTATCGGTGAGATAAACAGAAGTTCTACCAATACCACATGCCCGGCCTCCTTCTGAAAGAGAAGATGCACCGAGACAGGGCGGTAACACAAGGGCTCTGTGGAGGCTGCAGCTGAAACCAAGGAAACATGGCCAAGCCCTGGGGCCTGCTGGTTCCCAGGAGCCGCTCGGTGTGGGGCAGCTTGTCATCACACTCCAGGAAACTGAGGCAGGAGGCCACCATGCAACAGAAGATCAGCGTGGGCTCAGAAAGGACAGGCATTTCCCCCTGAGTCACACAGAGGCTGAGCATGAGATGGGCAGCCAGGCCCATTGGCTCCAGTCCAAACCGCCCTCTATCTTACAAAGCCTCCAGAGAAGCTGACAGGAGGCTCAAGACGTCCCAACAAGACTGGGGCTTCTCCTCTTATCTTGATCTGGGTACGGATGCATCGGCCTGCTTTTCTGAGTCTTCCAACATGGGCTTCCTGTCTCAGGGCCAGCACACTCCCAACCTCATCCAAATGTTCCCTCTACATCTCCACTTGAACTCGGAGTGCCCCTGCCCTGCTGCCATAAATCTGCCAAGACACCGTAGCCGCCGGGCCACTCCAAGCAGCCTGTGTGCTGAAGACAAGTGTAACTACTGGGGACTCTTCTGAATGAGAGACCGGCAACGCTTACCAGAAACACACAGGACGGTCAGGGACGTGCATGGCCTTCCTTTCTGAGGGACACCCGCAAAGCCAAGGAGGCACCGAGAGATGGACAGACTGGTGTGTTCCCCCAAAGACGGTGGCCCTGCAGGACAACAGTGGGGAGCCCGTGCCAAAGAGTGGAGCACTAGGGGCCCACCCTCGCCGAATCACCTGACACCGAGACCGTGGACTGGGATCATCCACCACCCACCTCTTTTTCTGCTCTTTCGGGGCTTAAAAAAACCCCAATCAACAGTAACAATAAAAGGAACAAAACAGCAATGATCCCGTTGGATCTTTGTTCTCCTTATTAGAAACATGGTGACCTCTACATCCAGGGCTTGGGAGCAGGGACGGTGGGCGGCGGCGGTGGTGGTGTGTGTGTCACACGAGCTGTGGAGCTGCCGTTCCCCACCAGCACCGACTGCTACAGAGTTGGGAGCTGTGTCCGCTGCACATGCGTCTCCTGCCCCTGCCCACTCTGGTGAGGACCTTCGACCGGCACAGCCCCAAACCCACTGCCATCGAGTGGATTCCAACTCACCTCGACCCTGCAGGACAGAGGAGAACCACCCCCTTCGGCTTTCCGAGGCTGTAAATCGTTACTGGGACAGACAGACAGTCTCGGCTTTCTCCTGAGGAGCAGCTGATGGGTCCCAACAGCTGACCTGTGGGTTAGTAGCCCCATATGTAATCATTATATCACCAGCCCCAAACCTCGTGAGCCCATTGCCTTGCGCAGATTCTACATGTTATAGAGCCAAACTCAGTTTTACAGGCTTTGATCTGTTGAAAAGCCGGCCACTAAGCAGTTCTTTGGAAGGAGCCTTACTGGCTAAACGGTTACTCATTGAGCTGCTAACCGAAAAGTCAGGAGTTCAAATCCGCCAGCTGCTCCACAGGGGAAAGATGAGGCTTTCTATTCCCGTAAGGCATTACCCTCTCAGAAGCGGAATGGGGCAGCTCTACTCTGTCCCAGAGGACTGGATGGCAGGGAGAGAGAGAGCGGCTGTTCCTCAGTGCAGCCACACCATGTTTTCATTAGCGAGCCACCCCTTTGGCGCCGATTGGGACTCACAACCCGAAGTAGGGTTTCCCGTAGCTGTAAATCATTACAGGAGCAGTCAGCCTCCTCCTTTTCCCACAAAGCAGCTGGTGGGTTTGAACCTCTGGCCTTGTGATTAGCATCCGCTTGCTTACCCAACAGCGCCGTCCCGTACTAGTCGTCTAGCATAAACCCACCACGCCATGCAGGGTCCTGAAAGTAAGCCCAGGGCATCATGTGAGCACCTGAGAACAAATCTCTTGCCTTTCAAACCCCAGGAGCAGCCACGGGTCTGGTGCCAAGGAGACGCTTGCTAAATATTTGTCAGCCTGAGTCAGGGCACAGTGTCTCCCCAGTGCTGATGAATGGGCCCCAGGGCGATCTGAGTAAGGACCAGATGCCGGATCTCGCCTTACACAGGGCACGCCTGTGTGCAGGGCTGGAGTCTGCTTTGACAAGACAGCAGACAGTCAGTCCAGCCGGCGGGGAAGGAGAGTGTGCTAAGCCTGATGAACCACAGTGGGCTCGCTGACTCCGCACAGCGGTTGCTGGCCCGGGGTGCTGGGAGGGTCTGATTTCCCACGTTCATACTGGGAATGCCATTAGCTCAAACCCCGCTGCCTCCCACACTTCTCACGAAGCGGGGCAATGGTAGAAGCACATACCATGACCGAGTGCTGTCAGCCTGCACCAGCCCCGATCCAGGTCTTTGAAGAATGTAGATTCCCGTTTCACCTTACCAACATCTTTAGTATTACCACAGTCACTTGGAAGGGGCCACGGGACCTAAGGGAGTCCCTCCCTGGATGGCACAAAGAGTCAAGTGCTCAGCATGAGCAGAAAGGGTAGCGGTGTGAATCCACCCAGAGGTAGCCCAGGAGAAAGACCTGGGGCCCAGTCTTTCTGATCGCAGCTGTTAATACTCTCTGGAGTCTTCATATTCCTCCGGGGGGAACACAGGCCCCCAACCTCAAACCAAACTTGGAAATTGACAAGAACTCGGTGCTCTCAGCCCAATGCCCCAAGAAGGTAAGACATCCCCCTGTCCTCTTGTCCCCATGCCTTGGCTGCTAGCCAGGAGGGGTGGCGTGGACTGCCTTTGCCTGGGCTGTACCACACTTCACTCCTCCACGGGCCTGTTTTCCTGCAAACCTCTTCCTAAGCTGGGGTAGGCTGGGGAACGGGAGAGTCCCCGCCCCCTACTGGTGAGCTGTGGATACAATTGTTCTTTCTCCTCGGATCAAGCTGCCTACCCAGCTGCTGATCAGGGCTGGCAGATTTCCCACACTCTGTAAATCCATCAAGTGGGCTCAGGATAGATGGAAGCCGAGTCCAGCCATCAGGGACCACTGAGATTGGTCGCCAGAGCCATCCATCAACCAGGACACCCCCCCTACCCCCCCCAGCAGAATGCTGTCACTCCTGCAACACTTGGGGACACCGAACTGGCCCTGCCCAGCTCTGTACCTGCCGCCTCTATCCGAGAGCTAATGAAAGCCGGCCAGTGAGTGTGCCAGGGATACATAACACCTGGGGAACGTCAGGTGAGGAAAGGAGGTATGGTTTCTGAAGACCCGTTGGTGAGGGAGCAGGGCAGTGGGAAAACCCCAAGGCGGGGATATGGCCCACTCTAGCACTAACCTTCGGGCTCCCCTGGCCTCTCACACCACCTTGGAGCCTCAGTGGGATGTGTAACATGTGAGCGTGGTGCATCCAGAGCAGGGTGTTAGTGGGGCATGGGATTCTCTTCCACCCTGGGAGACTGGAGTGGGACTTCAGCCAGTGTACCTGCCAACAGAGGCCTGCAGGCTGAGCAGGTTGAGGAACAGGTCTCGGCAGAGCTTTCAGACGAAGGGGACTAGGAAAAAAGACCCGGTGAAGCTAGTCCAAAGCCCTTGGGAGCCCTGTGGGTCACAGGTTTGACCTTCACTGGTCCTGGGGACAAGGCAGAACCGGGCGTGGCTCATTCTGCTGGACTAGCCGGGGCCAGTTCCATAGCAGCTAACAGCCACCAGAGTGCACTGGAGGCCAGGGACAGAGCCAAGGCCCACAGGTCACCCGTTTCTTCCTTTCCAAGGTGGTTCTCTCTGCCTCAGCCCACGGTGGCCAACTCGTAACCTGGACTTCCACATCTCCTGGGACCCCCGCGCGTCCCCCAAGCAAAAGCCTGTCCCCTGGATCAACCCTGAGAAATAGGCTTTCCTCTTCAGACCCCGAGGTGCCTTCTGTGCCCTGTGGGGACCTGCCATGGCCCAGGCCTCTCCAGGCAGCCTCAACTAAAATAATTTATCTTGGCCCCGAAGCGCATTTCAGCTCAGAGACTCTCGGATTCCTCTCCTATCATCAGTTTGCCAGGAACAACAGCCGGGCAGGGTCTCTCCAGGTCTGGCCCTGGAAGCCCGCAGGCAACATTCCCCAGACAGAGAGTCCTCCTGCTCCCCAAACTCTCTTCGTTGACTTACAAAGCGCACCTCCCACCTTTGTCCCCTTGCCTCCCCGAGGAGGGGGCATCTCCGCCTTCCACCCTCGTCCCCCCAACGGCAGACGGCCCCTCATACCCTGAGCTGCTCCTCCTTCAGTGTGGCCCATGCCAAGCCCACTTGCTGCTCAGAACACTCCCGAACAAAAGCGGCACCACCACCCGGACTCACTGCCACGGAGTGGAGGTTGACGCACAGAACACGCCCACAGGGGGGTAGACAGCACCTGCAGCGAGTGGGCGGACTCCGCGTTTCCAAGAGTTTGAGTCGTCACAGAGTAGACAGCCTCATCTTTCACCCACGGAGGGGGGTGGTGGTGTGTGTGTGTGGGGGTGGTGGTGGTGGTGGGGGGTGTTTTCAGCTGGTGGATCTGAACTACTGACCTTGTGGCTAGCAGCTCAGCGCATAGCCCATTATACCACCAGGGCTTCTTGACTCAAACAAAAGGGGTTCCTATTTAGCTTTTGTAATTGGGAAAAAGGAAAAAAAAAAAAAAAGGTTTCACAGCAGAACAATGACCACACTGAAAAGCCCAACTGAGAACAAGCAGGCCTTTGCTCGTCTGCTCCTTCCCTCTGGCTTCTAGTCACCTCGAGGACGCAGCCCACTCAGAGCATCTTCCTCTTCCCCCAGGGCAGTGGGGAGCCCTCTTACCAGCCTGAAGGTGGGCAGGGGAGCTGAGGAAGGAGGCCTGAGCAGAAAGCCCACCTCTTCCCAGGCCTAAGGGTGTTGGGAAGGAAGAGGGAGCCAGAGGAGGTCAGGCATAGCCGAGGGGTTTGCACCTGCTCTCCCTTTTGGGAATTCAGCAAAAGGCTTCACGGTCAAGTCAGGGCACCACCACAGCTGCAGGAGTGGCTGCTGGAGATCCCACGGGTTACTGCCTGAGCCCCTCTGGTCCCCTTGTGGCATGGATAGAAGTTTCGTTGGCAGACAGGAGGCCAATGGGTGACGAGGGAGGTGGCTCGGCAAGGAGGCCAGTGTGCAGATGCCACCAGACCAGAGTAGACACTTAAGAGATGCCAAGGCAGGCCAGTGGCAGATCCCAGGGTCTCACAGACATATAGACAGCCACAGGCCAGAACGTGAATCCCCTCGCTACAAAGCTGAGTCGGGGTAGGCAGCAATCATGCAGACAAGGGACATGCCCAGTGGTACCGCGGGTCATCTTTCTATGGGCTTTCTCAGCAGGGCTCTGTACCTCCCGCCCAGCGGTGGACAGAAGTACGTAATAGTGTGCTGGGGAATGGAATGGCTACCGAGCAAATAAGGTGCCCAGGGACGTCCTACAAATAAGGTGTGCAGGGATGTCATACAAAACCCTAGCAGGTGACCGGTCCATTTTGTCATCCTGCCAGGCTAAAGATGGGCCGTCTGAGAGGGGACCATCCAAGAGGTGGAAAGGGGAGGCCCGCCTCCCGCTGAGAAAGAACAGCTGAGCGCTGGGACACATCCCTGGGAGGCGCGCAGAGCTTTCCAGACTCAGCTCTTTGGGTGGGTTCACGCCACCGACGTTTCAGTTAGCAGCTAAGCACTTAACTACCGTGCCACCAGACCGCCGTCAGGGCACAGAGCTTGGGCTCCCAGACGCAGTATGGGAGGGAGGCACCATTCCCCCCTGACAACAGGCAGTGCCATGCACAGAACAACCAACCTAGAGAAGGAAGACCCCCTTAAGTGGCCAAGTGAAAACAAAACCTCACAGCCGCGAAGCCCATTCCGACTCACGGGGTCTCTAGGAGACAGGGTGGAACTTCCCCGGTGGGTTTCTGAGATGGTCAGTTTTTATGGGAGCAGAGAGCCTCATCTTCCACCCATGGGGCAGCTGGTGGATTCGAACTGCCGACCTCATGGTGAACAGCCCGACAGCAACCCACTACACCATCAGGGCACCTGGTGGCTGAGTGACGCCCACTGGAAATATCAGGTGTGATTATACACTTTTTGTTTGTTCTAACTATGAGCAGGAAATGGGATCTGAGTGTCCTTAGGCCTCAGGTCTAGGGCAGGTCCCCACCCTGCTGAAAACTCCCTAAGACCCTGGCCTTCATGAGGTCTCACGCATTCCCAAGGAAATGGCGCATACCAGTTTGTTAGCCCTGAATGACATTTTCTGTGCAACTACGTACCATATATACTAGTGTATAAGCCGAGTTTTTCCAGCACTTTTATGCAGTTTTTGTGGTAAAATTAGGTGCCTCGGCTGATATTTGGGTTGCCTTATACTTGAGTATATACAGTAAGTCTTCACCCCGATACGGACAGATGCTAAGAGACTTACAGGCAGGGGCGTTGCTGCCCCCACCCCTCTCCCACATGCTGGGGAAGCCTGAACCCGCTCTGTCCTGGGTACTGTGCCAAGAGATTAGGCACGGAGAAGGGTAAGGCGGAAGGTGCCACAGGCCACCAAGCATCCTTGTGAGGTCAATGCCACTACAGAGTGGACACTGAGTATCCTGGGAGCCCAAGGAAGCCGTCACTGGCTGGACTTGGATGGAACCAAGGAAGGCTTCAGAGAGGAGGTGTCCAGCAGGTAAGGCTGGGAAAGGCAATCTAAGCTCAGGGCACACCTCAAACCCACTGCCATTGAGTGGCTTGGCCTCACGGTGACCCTGGAGAGGGTGTCTAAGACTGCGAATCTCCACGGGAGCAGGCAGCCGCACTGTTCTGCTAGAGGGCAGCTGGCGGCTCTGCTGAAACCGAGCTGGTGGTACGTAACAGCAGGCGCACACAGCTAGCGAGCAGCAAGCCTGGCCTGTGGGATAAACCAACTAGCTTGCTTCCCACTGTATCAATGCCCTCAACGGGGATTTGTGTGTTCCATGCTGTCATGGGGAATAAAGAGCTAGGCCTCCAATGCCGGCAGCCATGTCATTGTAATGTCCTAGAACATTAAGTGACTTGCCCAGAACTCGGCACGCAGAAAGCTGAGTGAAGCCCATATGCCTCTGACGCGGCGCTCAGCCTGAGCGCGAGACCCCGCCACCAGGAGTCAGGAACTTCACCTTGAGGACAGATGTCTGTATTAAGAGCGACAGAGGCGGAGCAGGCGTCTCCAGTTTCAACAATTGGGTGGTTTGCTTACATTCCACCCCGTTTATCTACACTTGCTCTACGTACTATCTCATGTGTTAAAAAAAAAAAAAAAAAGAAGCTCCCAAAGCTCCCACTGCAATGTAAACACTCACAGGTGAAGCCTGGCTGAAGGCCCCCTTCCAATATTGAAAGGCATTTCTCACCTTGACAGCCCTAACCTGCAGGTTAGAGTGTGTTAAGGTCGCCACCTTGTGGGAGCTGCTAATACTACATCCAAAGAAATCCATTGGCATGCATGCTTCACAGACGGGTCTGACCATGAAGCACATTCTGTAATACAGGAGACAGAAACCTCCCAGACACGCATGGCTTTGGGGTAGCACAGTCCAATGGCAGTTGATAACGACCCCCTTGAGGCATGCTGGATATCGCCAGCCTCCTAAATAATCCGCTTAAATGGCGTCCGGTGTCGTTTTAATAACAGGTGCATGACACTGCGCTTCAGGTTTATGAAAGACTAGAAATACAAGATGATGCCCTGAGATAACTAGATCAGTTACAATATCAGTCAATTCATTCCAGCCGGCAGAAACTTGAGAGTTGAAAGAAAGAAAGAAGAACAGGGAGGGAGGGGCAAAGGCTACAGAGGGGACGGGAGAGGGGAGAGGAATGAGGGAACCTACGTATGAAGCAGGTCACAGGCCACGCGAAGGGGCCATCCTCAGGGCAGGGAGGTGACACGGTTCGTGTTCCGGTGTCGCCCTGGCCGCTGGTGGAGACCAGCCGGTGCCCCCGGCCACATGGAGGGCAGCGGCCATGTACTCACCCGCTAGTGATGTCGTCGGTCCGCAGGGTCTTGCTCAGCACGTCCCCGTCGCTCATGTAGCCAGGGGCGTCCACGCCGACGCCCTCCAGTTCCAGCTCCTCTCCCGCCTTGTCCGAGCTGTCCCCATGGCAGACGCTGCTGCCCCTGGTGGCCAGCTGCCTTCTCAGCGGGGCGGAGTACCCGTAGCGGCCGGGCTCCGTGTTGATGAAGCGGCTGGCATTTGCTCGAGGTGGGTAGCCGTTGCCCATAGAGGGGGCGTCCCCTGCTTGGAGGCGGGGGCTGGACTGTCCGAGCCTCCAGGACAGCGGGGTGGGCCTGGCGGTCAGACTGAGGATGCTGCGCCCACTGACTTCCGTGGTGACCTTGGTGTCGAACGTGGTTTCCAACGTGCTACATGTGCTACGAGAAGGGAAGAAACCGGCTTCCGGTTAGCTGCCAGACCTCTGTCCCCGTGTTTAAGGTCTGTCACTGGTTAGAGCACCAGGCGCCACACATCCACACAAGACAGGCGGAGGCAGCCAAGAGCCCCCGGTGTATCCTCTGTTCAAAAAGAGCCCGGCCGAGGCCCACCAGAGGGGGAGTCACTGCCTGACAGGGACAGAGGGTCTGCTTTGGGGTGGGGGATGGGGGTGACAAGCCTTGGAAACTGGGAGCAGGGCAGTCATACAGCACCCTGTGACCAAGGACTCAAGACTGGACACTTACCCGGGTTTCTCTGGCATCGTTCATGCCACTGAGGTTTTGCCCTGCTACAAAGAGAGGGGAGGTTGCATGGTCTTAAAAGCCCACGGACAGAATCAATTCGGACTCAGATTGGCCCCACAGGACAGAGTAGAACTGCCTTTGGGTTTCTGAGGCTGGTACATCTTTACGGGAGGAGACAGCCTCACCTTCCTCCCAGGGAGCAACTGGTGGATTCAAACCCCTGGCCTTGTGGTTAGCGGCTCGATGTGTAGACCACTATGCTGCCAGGGCTCTCTGCAGGCCCAACAGAGACATTTCCCCTGCCTAAGACATGGCATGCAATTCCCGCCATCGCTGACCTTACAGAGATGCTCTGCTATTTTCAACCCAGGAGAGCAAGTAGAACTGTGGAACTGATACCGATGGGGTTAAATTTGTCACCTGCCACTTCTCCTTCCCTAAAGGCAGGTCGTCCTGGCTCCACACCCCACATCCTCACCCCTTTGCCTCCCATTTTGAGAAGCCGTGTTCTCACGTGCTGACATCTAGTTCATTCCTCCCAGACTTTTGATGTTCAAAAGGACAACTTATCTTTGGGTGCACAAAGGCTACACCAGCGGTTCTCAACCTGTGGGTTGTGACCCCTTTGGGGGTCAAAAGACCTTTTCACAGGGGTCGCCAGATGCATAACAGTAGCAAAATGATAGTGATGAAGTAGCAATGAAAATAATTTTATGGTTGGGGGTCACCACAACGCGAGGAACTGTATTAAAGGGTGGCGGCAGTTGAGAACCACTGCTCTACACCCACTGGTGAGTGTCTGGATTTGAGAGCCATGGTAAACCGAGCAGGAGCTCCAGTCCACAAGACCACCGACACCTCTGAGAACCACGTCAGGGTTCCCGGGCTGAGCAGAGAGGGAGGGAGACCCACCCCTGCAGGAGAAGCCAGCCGGCCGGCCCAACCCACCCAGGGGCAGGAGCAAGCCAAGAGATCAGCCAGAGCAGTGAGCCTGTTTCTGTCATGGAGGTGGAAAGACGGCAGTTTTGCAGCAGCTTGTAACACCCACGAGTGACCTCAAGGTTTAGAAGCTGCTGGCCGGACCCACAAACCCCAGCCACTCTTGCTTGGAAGAGGCAGCTGGGTGCTTCAAGCCGCTTGTCTCCCTCCAATCCTGCGAGCTGCCTTGTTGTCCTCCACAGAGGACCCTCGGTTTCAAACCGGTTCTATCCAGAGAGAGAGCCCACCATGCTTAACCCGGATTCTGCCCAGCTGGGGGAAGAGACGTCCCCGGGTTTCCCCACTATCATCATTTATCACAGAAATGCAAATCAGAGAAACCAAGGGGCTCTGGGAGCTCGGGGGAGGGATTCCAACTTTTTGTTGATTATCAAAGCCAAGTGCAACCTGTAAACTGTCAGCCTGCCAAAACCCCAGCAGAACCAGGGCCAAGACTCCTACGCTTCCTGCTCAGCAGAGAAAGCCACCCGATCAAAGGGTCCAGTGCAATCCGAGATTCTGCTCCAAACAAAAGTCCTTTTTCAATTATCATCACACACGTTCCTCAATCTTTCTTGCATGTTTGCTGCATGTGCGTGACTGACAGTATTCCTGGGTGTTGGGTATCAGAAGACGGGGTAAGAATTCAAGTAATTCATTTCATCCTGCAGGTCAAATTTAGTTCACCTGCTTGTTTCAACAGCATGAGACATGGGAAACTACCCGTCATCAGGAGATGTCTGAGGGAGGTGTACAGGGCCCTGTGTCTACTGTGTGTGTGTGTGTGTGTACTCTGTCCACATGCATGTCTGCTCCCTAGAGTCCCTGCAGGCAGGCCTCAAGAGCCTCTGTGGGAACCAAAGCTATCACTTCCGTTAGCAACGAAGTCCTCTTGCTAGCAGCGAGCCCACCCACGAGAAGCATTGGCCAGCCAGGTGACCAGCTGGTCGGGTAAGGACATCACGGTGTAGGTAGTCAGTCACCTGTGTGTAACCTGAGTTCCCCGTAAACTGGACATGGTCTCCTCCAAATTCTGCCGCAGGTCGGCGATGTTCTTCACCGTCCGCAGCCGCCGAGCCTCTGGATCTTCCCCTGGGGAGAAGAGGGGGAGACGGCGTGAATTCTGGGACAGGCGACCCCCAAAACCTATTCATAGCAACCCTACAGGACAGAGCGGAGCTGCCCCTGTGGGCTTCTGAGCCTCCAACTCTGTATGGGAGTAGAAGGCCTCATCTTTTTTCCAGCAGAGCAAGCTGGTAGTTTCCAACCGCTGACCTTGCGATTAGTAACCCATCCTGGCACGAGGGGCCTGAAGGAAGGTTTTAAATCCAAGGAGAGAAGTCTTCTTTCCTCCCTCCGGGACTCTCCTGAAATCAGCGACCATCTAGCTTGTGGGAGAAGCGAATCCCTTCAGCTAAGATCTAAGCACATGGGTGCCAGCAGGGCCACAAGCAGGTGAGGGGCATGGCTTTCGGCTCAAAAGCGTGCTTTCTCACCAGAGATGACATCCAGCTGCTGGCTCCTGACCCTGCTTTCCCTAGGGAACTGACAGTGGCTCGAAGACCTGCACTGAGGTCTGCTTTCCAGTTCTCAGGACAAGGCCGCCGGGGCTCACACCATGAAGTCAGAGAAGCAGGTACGCCTTCTCTTTGGGTGAGGTGCGCCTTCCACTCTGCAGGCAAGAGTTCCCCCAAGACATCCGGCTGGATGCTAATGCACACAGAGAGGCCTGCCTCCTAGAACCCAGGCCACTCCCTGCCACCCTTGCTCCAGGCTCTCTGCAAGTCTGCTTCACAGGGGAGAGATAGGCCAGCGGAGCCAGGCAGAAGCACAGATACGAGAAGCACAGATACGATTCCCCGCAGAGCAACTCTGGGTGGAGCTAACAGGACCAGGGAACCACCTCTCAGGGGTTTCAGAGGCCTCGGACGCTCTGTAAGTGTCGGGCAGTGTGCTTTAGAGATCTCATACAGGACCCAGGACACATGGCCATGGGCGGTAGGTTTGCATGTTGTACGGGGCCCAGGGAGTGGACGACAGGGTGGTGGATGACAGGGCAGTGCGGGCTCAGTGGTGGAATTCTCTTGCCTTCCACTGCGGTTGGATCCCCAGCCAATGCACTTCATAAGCTGCCCCTAGAAATGGCATGTTACTATGAAGTGGAGCAGCTCTCAGTGGTGCTTCCAGGCTGAGACTAGGAAGAAAGGCCTGGCGAGGGGCCCGCCCCAATCCCAACTACATGTACGCCCGCCCCGCCCCCCAGAAGAATGTATTTCAGAGGACAGCACTGAATCTGAAGCTCAGGGAGAAGGACATGTCTGATCAGAGCACACGGGAGCAAACGAAGGGGGAGGAAGAGAGAGTGGAGCACATCCTGGCTCACCAAGCCTTGATGACGATATTCCCGCTCAGAGCAGCCAATCCACAGAGAAGACCATCTGGCCGGCCTCACTGTGAGACACAACATCCCTCACTGACCCATAGCCCTACAGGGGACAACACTGGAGACACAGTGTGGGAATTGCACCCGATTTGATCCTACCACACCGAGGCAAAACACTAAGGGCGTGGAACAGAATGGCAAGGGGTACAGAGCAACGGAGTCCCCAGGGAGTACCAAAAATAGACTTTGGGGGCAGGGCTTGGCACCCCATCAGACTCGAGCAGAAAATACTCCCAAAGGTCAACAAACATTCCTTGAACTAACTACAAGCTTTTCTTTCTTGTTGTTTTTTGGTCAATGGCTTGTTGTTGTTTTGTTTTATTTTGTTGCTTGGTTTTGATCTGTCTTGTTTTTGTGCATGTTATTATCTTTGCAGATCTGTCTAAATAAATAAGATAGGCTGGATGAACAATCTGGAGGAGAAAACAATGGGACTGACAGTTCAGGGGGGACATGGGAGAGTGGGAGGTGGTGGGGAAAGGAAGTGGTGTTAACAAACCCAGGGAAAAGGAAACAACAAGTGATCCAAATAGGTGGTGAGGAAGGTGTCGGAGGCCTGGTAAGGCGTGACCAAGGGTAATGTAACCAAGAGCAATTACTGAAACCCAAATGAAGGCTGAACATGATAGTGGGACAAGAGGAAAGTAAAAAGGAAATAGAGGAAAGAGCTAAAAGGCAAAGGGCATATATAGAGGTCTAAATAAAGTCATGTACATATGTAAATATATTTATATAAGAGGATGGGGAAGTATATCTATGTGCATATATGTAGAGGTTTAGTATTAAGGTAGCAGATGGACATTGGGCCTCTACTCAAGTACTCCCTCAATGCAAAAATACTTTGTTCTATTAAACTGGTATTCCATGATGCTCACCTTCCCTACACAATCGCTGAAGACAAAGCAGGTGCATAAGCAAATGTGGTGAAGAAAGCTGATGGTACCCAGCTATCAAAAGATACACGTCTGGGGTCTTAACGGCTTGCAGGTAAACAAGCGGCCATCTAGTTCAGAAGCAACAAAGCCCACATGGAAGAAGGACACCAGCCTGCATGATCACAAGGTGCTAAAGGGATCAGTTATCAGGCATCAAAGAACAAAAAAATCTTATCATTGTGAATGAGGGGGAGTGTGGAGTGGAGACCCAAAGCCCATTTGTAGGCAATTGGACATCCTTTTACAGAAGGGTCTCAGGGAAGAGACCAGCCACTCAGGGTGCTGTGTAGCAACAATGAAACATATAACGTTCCTCTAGTTCTTAAATGCTCCCCCCCCAAACCCCCCACTATCATGATCCCAATTCTACCTTACAAATCTGGCTAGAACAGAGGATGTACACTGGTACAGATAGGAACTGGAAACACATGGAATCCGGGGCGGATGGTCCCTTCAGGATCAGTGGTGTGAGTGGTGATACTGGGAGGGTGGGTTGCAAAGGGGGAACCGATTACAGAGATCTATATATAACCTCCTCCCTGGGGGACAGACAACAGAAAAGTGGGTGAAGGGAGACGTCGGACAGTGTAAGATATGACAAAATAATAATTTATAAATTATCAAGGGTTCACGAGGGAGGGGGAGCGGGGAGGGAGGGGGAAAATGAGGAGCTGATGCAGGAGCTTAAGTGGAGAGCAAATGTATTGAGAATGATGATGGCAACAAATGTACAAATGTGCTTTACACAATTGATGTATGTATGGATTGTGATAAGAACTGTATGTGCCCCTAATAAAATGATTAAAAAAAAAAAAAGAAAGAAAGACCTGGTGGTCTACTCTGAAAATTAGCAGACAGCAAACCCTAAGGGGGTCCCAATGGTCCCATTCTCAACCAGTTGTGGGGATGACACTGGGCAATTTTCCCTCACTGTGCACAAAGTCCACCCGAGTAGAGGCCATGGAGACCAATAAGAAAAGGCTTTTTGTTTTGAGAAGGATGATGGCAACAAATGTACGTATGTGCTTGACACAATGGATGTATGTATGGATTGTGGTGAGAATTGTACCAACCCCCAATGATTTAAAAAAAAAAAGAAAAGGCTTTTTCAGTGGCTGTGGGGGAGACGGCAGCAGGCTGCTCAGCAAGGGCCAGGAGACCTTCTTCCTGAGACAGACAACAGCTTCCCCAGGTGGCTGTCAGCACGGCTGAGCCTGGAGCCTGGGAGATGCATGAAATGATACGATCAGGCGGTTTTACGGAGGGAGTTTGTGACAGTAAGCTGGCTAGCCCTGAGAATGCACATGTTTTCAATTTTCTCCCCTTTTCAGCTAAGAGACATTTGGAAGGCATTTTTCTCTTATCTGAAAACTGGTCAAGCTTGCGTTTCCCACCCAATTCTCTAAATTACACGCGTGTGTGCGTGTTTCTCAGCAAAAGCAGTGGGGAGTGTCGGTTTTACCTCCCTCCCGAAGCCCTGAAGGAATGCGGTTCTATCTATCTCCTGGCCCATCAGTTCAACACCTCTTTAGCCACACTTTTTATGCACGTGAGAAGCTGCCAAAAAGGTACCGATCGTTGGAAAGTTCTAGGCCTTTTATGCACATTTATTAAGAAATGAGGTCTAAGCACAGGCTTTCAAATCAAATTCCCCAACTAACCTCCTGCCTCTATGTATTTATGTCTCTCCATGGCACATTTACTTATCTTAACTCCCCTGTAGACATTTCACAGAACTTTGAGCGGGGGATGGGGTGCTTGGGTGGACATTTGGGGACCCATGTTAAATCAGTAGCTGCCTAAAAAGTAGGTGAAAATTAGAGGGGAAAAAAAGTGGGGGGTGGTCAGTAGGCGAGGGTGAGTAAGGTGGACTTTGCTTTCTGACAGGCAAAGGTTTGCATTCTGACATTACTGCTTCCTAGCCATTTGACATTGGGCACCTCACCTGACCTCTCCGAGGCTCATCTTGATGGGGATAAAGGACCCTCCCCCAGCCCTCCAAGGGTTAGGGAGAGACTGGGAGATGACTGATACAGATCAGGGCCTGGCATATGACCTAGGGGGCTCTGGAAACTCGGGTGCCTTCCTGCCCTCTTGGGGGCTCTTTCCTTGCTCAGAGCCTCATGCTAGCACAGGTTTCATGGATGCTATCAAAAACCGGGCACACAACTGCCTGCCTTGCTTAGGGGACCTCATTCTGGACCGCCAATTCTGCATCCTTGGAAGATGGCCTCAATGTGAGGCCACCAACTCACGTCCCACCAACTCACATCGTGGGCATAGTGTGGACAGTCACGGGTGCTCCAGTGGAAATGGCAGGCTCTGCCACCAGCTCGTACACGAGAGCTTAAAAACAGGGCGCTATTCCATCTCTGCTGGTGCCTCTCTAGGGCCCCCCACTCCTACCCCAGGTCACGGCTGAGAGGGACCCACGCCCTAAGGACAAATTCCCTGGGTGGCACACTTGGTTACCAACCTCGGCTGATAACTGAAAGGCTGGTGGTGTGAGGCCACCCAAAGGTGCCTTGGAAGAAAGGCCTGGTGATCTACTTCTGAAAAGTCAGCCATGGGAAACTCCATGGGGCGCTGGCCTGCTCTGAGTCACGGGAAGCTGCCTCGAGCCAAGAGCAACCCGAAAGCAACTGGTTACAAGAAGGGTCTTTGGAGGAACCTGGAAGAAGGTGGGGCAGCTTCAGGGCCCAGGCTGCCACCCAGACAGGAAGGGGAACGGTCTGTGAGTTGGAGGAGACTGAGTGGTATCCAGTGATGAGAAGTGTAAGGGTGGTCTTAGGAAGAAATAATCTTGCTGTCACAAGAAACGCCCTGGCCGAGGCTGGGAGAGGTGAACAGCCCGTGAGCTACAGAAGGGATCTGTGCGCAGAAGAGATTCCTGACAAGCTGTTCCTGGGGTGACAATCTCTATGCAGTGCTCAGCCACAGAGCCAAACAGGAGGGAGCATCGTGGGGAAACCCAGCCATTGGCAGTCACTGGAGCTAGTGTTCGCATCCATGTCCACTGCTAAGAACCAAGGGGCTTCAAAAAGTTCATGTGAAAATCCCACTCCTTACATTTTTACAACTTTGTGAAGCCTCCCTCGTATATCCACCTTTCCTCGACAAATCAAGGGAACCAGTTGTGGGCAAATACAACCTGCAGCCTCTCCACTTAAGAAAAACAAAGATCAAAACCCCCCCAAAGCAGAAAACTCATGCTATAGTCTGCACGTGGGATTTCACTACCTGAATAAAAGGCAAGTCACCCCGGGAAAGCCACGTTCATCCGCAAGTGGCATCCTGTGACTTACTGCGCCCGCACCCCTGGCTGCACGGCTCATCCCCAGATCACGGCTGCACCCGGTGTTCTGAGCCGAGAGCTGCTGCAGGGGAGACGCGCGGGCACCAGACAGTCCGTGGACGATTGTGGGCAGCTCTTAGTCCGAGCGCTATTGGAACGGGCGCTGGCTCTCGTTGTCGCTTTCCCAGCGTGCTTTCCACCGAGCCCCCTGCGTCGGGCACGTGCCAGGCTCTGGAGCCCGCGCAGGGCTCAGGAGAGAGTGGAGAGACCCGGGACATGATCTCCCCTCCCCAGCCTCCTCCTCCTCCAAGCTGTGCTATCCACGTGCTCACATGCAAATAGGTGATCACTCAAGACGACGAAGGAAACACAGCCAATCCAAATTGGGGGAAGGGAGGGGGGGGGTGCCTCACCACTGTACCAAGGGTCCCTTATGAGTCCTTTGGGGATCACTGCGCCGCCAACGGCGCCCAGGCAGCAGAGCCAGAAGGCAGGAGTTACAGGGGCCAGACCCTGGGACAGGGATGCTGGGTGCCAAGGGCGAGGTGGGTCCCGTTCAATCACGGGGCTGCGTACCAATCCCGCAGCTGTGACACTGCGATGACAGGGCGTGGTCACGGAAAGGTGGACCAATGAACGCATCTCAGGCCTGACATCCATTCTCAACCCAGCGAGGGCAGGAGAGCAGGGACGCGGCCACGGCTGGCTGTGGCTTCGGCCCCGCCCCAGAGGAGAGGATGCCTGAGCACCGGCAGGGCGTTACGGAAGATGACAGAAGGTGGAAGAAGTTTCTTTCAATTCAGCGGGTGACGGTATAACACTCACCAACGTTGTAAAATGAATTCTACAGCCCCCACGCCTCTTAGGTTTGCATGCGCGCACCCACACCCCAGCCACCGAGTCAATCCCATCTCCTCCATGCTCCTGCAGGAGAGAGCCGCCCCGAGAGTTTCCACGGCTGCAATCTTCACGGAAGCAGACGCCAATTCGTTCTGCCATGGAGCCACTAATAGGTTCAAAGCACCATCTTTTGGTTGGCAGCCGAGCGTTTAATCCCTGAGCCTCCGTAATACCCCGGTAATCATCGTTGTCCAGGCTCGAGTAAAAGAACATTTAGGTTTTGGGGTGGGGGCAGGGAAAAGCAGCATGCGGCACCCTTTCCTGTAAAAGGATGTAGCCAAGAATACACTTTCTATCGGGGCTCCCATTTGGCAAAGAAAGGAAGCCCTCATTCCAGTGTCTGAGCAATTCAACTTTATCTGCAGTGAGGCGATCCAAAGTTAAGTCCAGAGCCTCTTAACATGGAATGTGCGGACAGGTCAGAGCCTTATTTCCAGTTTGAGAGAGGAGAGACTCCTTTGGAAGAGAAATAAACAAACAAAACAAAAGTGCTAAGAAAGGAATGGGGGAAAGTCTGTTCCTCTCAGCTCTCAATGCAAAGGGAAAGCAACTTCACTTCACGTTGGTCCACGCCCTCCCACAGGCTGCTCGGTCGGCCTGGCCACCCACAGACCCAGCACCGGAGATGCCCTACTCACCGGTGAGTTCTTCCAGGACGGGCTGTCCAGTCTTGGTGTAGTGGCTGGGCTCCATGCTCATGCCCGCTGAGCTGGACTCGGCCGTGACAGTCCCCTCCGTGTCCGTCTGGGACCTTCACACGCAAACCAAACAGACAGGCTTGTCATGAGAGGCAGCAGCAACCACATCTGGACCACTGTGGTCTGCCACCGGACCCACCGCCACCTCCCGCAGCAGGCTTTACAACAGAGCGGTTTTCGGTCCAACAGGCGGGTGCTCAATAATTAAATTGCCACCCAACTGAGGAATGAAATTTTCATCGACTGCAGCCCGTCTCTCAGGATGTGTTTGCCCCAGCACCCGGAGGTAGGTCTAACGACAAATGCTGGAAGCTCCCCGGTGGTTGGGTTAATTCAACTTGTGCCAAAGAGCAACTTCTAAGTAACCAGCAGTGCGGGCAAGTCAAGCATAAAGATGACTCCATTGGCAGCCCTTGCCCACCCCCTGCCCGCCCCCCTCCTGACATGGCTCTCTCTAAAAAGGTGGCTGTAAAAGCAGGCGAGAGTGGATGCCAGGCAGGTGTGTTTGCCCTGCAGGCCTCTGATTCAGAGCTCAGATCTCCTGACATGAAAGGTCTTATTGATGGTTATTTCAACACTTGACTGAAATCTGTACTTCCCCAAACCTTCTCTGGGCCCTTATTTGTCTGGCAAATTGAGACAACTGCGTCACGCCATGTTTTCTTGCCACAACTACCTCTGTTCACTTTGGCACGACATGCAAATGTGTAATTACACTCAGGTGCATAACCCCGAGGATGACACTAGTAATTCATTAGCATCCTGCGCACATTCAGCCAGACTTCACGGGCTATGAAGAAAATGTTTGCCGAGAATAAGCGTAAGCGTGGTGCAAAATGGATTTCGTGTGTGTATGTGTGTGTGTGTGTGTGTGTGTGTGTGTGTGTGTGGTGGGTGTTGGTAAACCATCTACTCTCCCTGCCTTCTTCTTTCCAAGCACCCACAGGGACCCTGGTCCTGTGATCCCCTGCCTTTTAAAGGGCTTTCATGGCTCTGCTCCTCCCCACTTCCTGGATGGCGCCCAGGCCCTGGTCACCCCTGCCTCGGCCCATGTAAACTCCAAAAAGCTCACTGACGCCATGCCAACCCATAGCCAAACAGCACCCCTCCCCTAGCCCACAGGTTGCCAATGACAGCCAGTTGCAGGAACCTGCCCAGAGACTTACTGGTCTGAGTAAGAGTTTAAAACTTTCAAGTTAACTGCACTGATGTGAAAATGGGAAGATTTCGGAAGAAGAATCCGGATTTCTGCTTTCTCCAGTAAAAAACGAGTCTGGAAAGCCGAGTTCATTCCAGGAGGGTGCCACCTGCTGGCACCTAGTGGTAGCTGCTTTTCTAGAGAGGCTCTCAGGAGCTCCCTCTAGCAGACCCACATGGAATCGGCCCCTTCCTCTTTTGTAACCTCTGTTCTAGAGGGTTCCTAAGTCTGGTTTCCTCCACACAGGGCCATGATGTAGTCCCACCACCCTCTGAGTACATGTTTCCATGGTTTCTCATGGCCTGCAGCATCAGGTTCACTGTGAGAGAGGATGCTCTACAGACCCAGCCCCACATCCTGCCTCGCCCACCCCTAGGTTCCAC
This sequence comes from Echinops telfairi, assembly GCF_000313985.2. Classification (NCBI taxonomy): domain Eukaryota; kingdom Metazoa; phylum Chordata; class Mammalia; order Afrosoricida; family Tenrecidae; genus Echinops; species Echinops telfairi. The sequence goes on from NW_022103958.1 coordinate 32,237,451, forward strand.
CCAGGGTTTTGGACTGGTTCACTGAGGTTTGCCTTTCAGTCCCTGATGATATACTGAAAAAATCCCACATCTTCCAGATCATTTCCCCTGAAGCTTCTGAAGAATCACCTGGGGGTCTTGTTACCTATAGAAGAAAGCTGGCTCTGACTCAGTGTATCTGGAGAGAAGGTTTGGGAGTCAGTTTGAACCCTGGCTCCATCCACAAGTGGTTTCTCTCCATTATCATAAAACCAAACCCAACCCAGTGTGAGTCGATGCTGATGCAGAGGGACCCTACAGGACAGAGTGGTTTCTGTGGGTTTCTGAGACTATAACTCTTTTTGTGGTAGAAAGCCTCCTCTTTCTTGTGAGAAGCATTTGGTGGTTTTGAACTGCTGACCTTGAGATTAGTAATCATCACAATTTCACCTCTGTGTGTATTGTAACCTCTGTGTAAAGGGCTTCCTTTTTTCCTCCTGTATTTTACTCCTAACCTGCTTCCCAGATGTAGCCCCAAGGACCCAAAATATGGATCTGGATCAAAAGGTGTAAAATCGTGGAGAACTTGACATTCTTATGGAATTAAGGAGTGCCTGGACCCATTGAGATGATTCTATTGTTCAGAAATAATTTTTAAACCTTTAGCTAAAACTATCCCATGAAGTCACTGTTGGTTCCAAACCCAACCCAACCCAACCAAACCAGAACAAAGCCACTACCACTGAGCCAATTATGACTCAAAGTAACCCTATAGGACAGGGTAAAACGACTGCTGTGGGTTTGAAACAACCTAAATTTCTATCAACTGATGATTGGATTAAAAAGCTGTGGTATATACATACAATGGAGTACTATGTATTGCTAAAAAGCAGTGATGAATGTATGAAGCACATCTCTGCATGGGAAGAACTGGATAGAGGAAATCATGCTAAGCGAAGTAAGCCAAGCACAAAAGGACAAGTACAACATGAGTCTGTTGAGGTAAGTTTAAAAAAAAATACAAAAGGGGCATAGGGAAAAAGCTACTGCATACAAACATCCCTGGGGTGAGGACCAGGTAATGTGGCAGGGACCAGACCAAATACAGGGATAAACACGGTAGACAACAAAAAGGAGGTGGGGAAAGGGGAAAAATAATAAAAAAGAAATGGGTAGCGGGGGCACAGGGCACTAACCCACCCAAGGGGAGGGTATTGTTTATATCTCCACAGGGAAAGAGGGACCAGACTTCAACCCAGTGCTCCAAGATATTAATGCAACATGCTGGTGTGGAGTAGGGAACCAGTGGAGAGGTCTGGGGGCCCAACCCCAATCCCAACTACTACGTGGACACCTGCCCTCCCCCCAGAATAATTTATTTCAAAGGACGGCATTGAATTTGCAGCTCCAGGAGAGGGACATATCTGATCAGAGCACACGGGTGCAGAGGAAGGGGGAGGAGGAGAGAGTGGAGCACATCCTGGCCCACCAGGCCATGAGGACGATGTTCCCAATTAGAGATGCCAGTCCACAGAGAGGACCACATGGCCGGCCCCACTATGAGACATGACGCCCCTCACTGATCCATAGCCCTATAGGGGACAACACCGGAGACACAGCGTGGGAATTGCACCCGATCTGATCCCACCACACCAAGGCAAAACACTAATGGGTGCAACAGGACAGCAAGGGAATGGAATGGCGAGGTCTACAGGAATGCTGAAGGTGGACTTTGGGGCTAGGGTGTGGTGCCCCAACA
>NW_022103958.1:32240616-32269647 GCF_000313985.2 Echinops telfairi
GGGCTTAAGTGGAGAGGAAACGTTTTGAGAATGATGAAGGCAATGAATGTACAAATGTGCTTTACACAATTGATGTATGTATGGATGGTGATAAGAGTTGTATGAGCCCCCAATTAAAAAAAAAATTCAAGGGAAAAAAAAAGAGTAGCTCATCTTTTTCTCTTGGACTAGTTAGGGGACTCAAGTGGCTGACTGTCTAGTCAGCCACACAGTCTGTAATCCACGACATCACAGCTCAGCCTAATTAACACAGAATGTTCGCCCCACGCAGCCAGCTCTCCTCAAGAGTTGTCAGGACGAGTGAACGCTGACACCACTCATCAAGTGCAGACGAGGACCTGACAGGGCAGAGGGTCTGAGTGGTGATGGGGGAATGTGGGGGGCACATCGTGAAATATGCAAACCGTGATATTGAGCTGTTCAGGTAGAAGGCTGTGTATACTGACACCAAGAAAATAAACAAGAGATGCGGCTTGCATAGCACGTGGGCCTGGAAAACCCCTTCAGATTCCTGCCAGCTGCCTTCACCAGCTCTCCTGTGTTTCCCGCGCCCCTCCACCATCTCCCAGCCAGTGTTTATTAAAGGAGCGGTGCCATGGCTACGTCTCTCCCCACCTAGAATGGAACCCTCTGAGGGCAAAGATGAGTTCAAGGCCAAGAGCGGGCAGTCAAGACAGGTGTGCAGGACGGATCGTGGGTGAAGGAGAAACTGTCCATCTGGAAAGATGTGGGGTGCTGGAGTCTGATTTCGCTGGTTTCAGGTCTAGGCCCCACAAACTGGACAGTCGTGCACATTTGAATAAATCACCTCATGTCTGGGGGATCACTGGCCTCAGCTATCAGTGGGGGACAATAATATCAAACTCCCCGGATGCCACACAAATCACATTCAATCTGACACAAAGGCCCTCCCTGTCCCAGAAAGTCTGTTGCCTGATAGTTCTGAATTGTGAAGCACACACTACTCCCTCGGCACAGTTTGTCTGTCTCGCCCTTGCCCCTTGGTAACCTCATGAGCATGGGGAGGTTCTGGGAGTGAGAGTTACACACAGAGAAGAAGAAATTGCAGACAGGGCATCTTAGAGCAGGAAGGAAATCCAAATCACTGTTTATAAAAACACATCGAATCTGGCTCCCTCTGGACATTCCAGGTGAAGCCATGGAGGGGTGGAGAGACAGCGGTTTACAGAGCCAGGTGAGGGCCAGGGTGGTGGTGAGGAGCTCGCTCCACTCACTCAACAGATTTGGATCTAAACACTAGCACTTCCAATTGCTCGCTCGTGTGATGTTCGATAGCACCCAAGACACCACGATGTGTGTGACTGTGTGGGCATGGCCTTCTCCGGAGGACTCTGGGAATTCCTATCTTCCTTCCTGGCGGTGGGACACATACTGTCTCCCTATGAGACATTCCTGTTGATAAGTCACATGGAGCTATGTGAGTGCCCTGGAGCTGGAGGAAACACAGGGAGACCCTGCCAGCTCTGAGGTGTTTCCACTGCCACTGGATCCACAAGACTTTCCACCCACTGGCCTGTGATCTTCATGCATTTGGTGTCATTGCATGTGTTGCATGAGTCTGAAGAGGAATTTATAGATTGGTATCAGACATATGGGCTAATATCAGACTTATGGGCTTGGTTTGGACTGGGCTGGGATGTTTTCTCAATATATAATTACTCTTTGATCTAAAGCTCTCTCTTACACATATGTGAGTCTCCCTGGATTTGTTTCTCTAGTTTCCCCAGACTAACACAGTGATGCAGGTGGGCCTTCTAGGGGTTGTCATGGGCCAGAGCCATATAGAGCAGTACCTGTGTCCAGGTGGGTCCCCGTGGGCCCACGATGTGCACATCAGAAAGACTGGGGTGTAGCATGGAGTCAGACACGTAGGTCTAGGCTTGTCTCCTCAATATGCTGTGGATGCCTTTGTTCTAGAACTGGTTTCTCCCCCCCTCACCGCCCCCATTCCCGCAACTCTTCCTCCCGCCAGAAAACCTGTGATGCGCTCAGAAGCTGCGTGAGGAACGGGACGCTTAAGGCAAACACTTCTAGGAGGGAAAGTCGCAGTAGTTCAGCAACGCCGCTGTCTTTACAGTTCCACCAGGGTGCACCAGGCCTGGTGGGGGATGCTGCCACCCCGTGGTGCAGTTTCTTCTGGGGAGATTCCCTCCAGCCCTGCTCATCCTGGGCATCCACTCAACACTTCCCTCCTCCCTCTCGCTTTGCCGAACCCTCTCTCACCCTGCTGGGCAGTCTTCCCACAAGCAGGTGGCAAACACTCCTACCAGGTGCCTTAGCCATTTGCTGCTGCAATGCTTCTGCGGGGCGCTGCTGACCTCCGTCCCCCATCCCCCTAGTACCAAGACTCCACCAGAAAGGCTCACTGGCCCAGGGATGGGCCCCTACCTGTACAGGAAAGGCGCGACCGTGGCAGTGTTGGGGTGGCTGTACTGCTGCTGGGGCTGAGGTAGCTGAACACTGACGGTATTGCTCCCTGTGGTGTGCGTGGTCCCGGCCGAGCCCCCGACGGTCTGGCTGCTGATGCTGTGGCTCAGGGTGGTTCCGCTGGGGCCCTTGCCTTCTGAGGAAGCCAGGCTGGAGGAGGAGCTGGAGTGTCTACTGTCCAGCGGGGGCTTCTGCTGGGGAAGCCCTGAGCCCGGCTTCCCGCTCCGACTGCGCTCACCTTCCTTGGCAGGTGCGGAGGCCCCCGGAGGCTTCCCGGGCCCGCTCTTCATGCCTGGTTTTGGTATCCCACTGTGTGGAGGGGCTGAGGCCTCCTTCTTGGCACTGCCAAGCTTGCCCCCTTTGGGGATGAAGCTGGAGATCTTGGAGGACTTTTTGGGCACCTCAGTCCCCGCAGCCCCGCCGGGGTCCTCCCTGGGCTCCTCTCTGGGGTCCGGCCTCTCGGTCACAGAGGCTCTCTTGGCCAGGTCCTTGCTCCTCTCCTTGTCCTTCTCCCGCTGAGGCTTCTCCTTCTCGTTGCTCTTTGGGGAGCTCTTCTTGGTGGTCAGCGCCCGGCTAAAGGTCCTCTGGGCGATGCCCTTGAGGGCAATCTTGGGGCTATTGGCCGCAGGGCCCGGGGTGCAGGGGGCACGGCTGGCGGCCTCCAGCTCCTCGCTCTCTTCAAAGCTGGGCAGGATCTCCAGCCGCTCACCGCTCGCGTCCCGGCACCCGGGGCTCTCGCCACCCTTGGAGGCCCCTTTGCTGTTGAAGAGTTTGAGCTTTTCCAGCATGGACTTCTGATTGTTGGGAGCAGGCTTGCTGGCTTCGGGGCCGGGCCGGGGGCCCTCGGGCACGGGCTGCTTGATGGAGAGCATGGACGATGTGGCGCTGTGCTTCACGCTGAGCGACTTGCTGCGCCAGGGCTTGGAGGCGGCCCCGGGCTGGGGGATGGCTGAGGAGGCACTGCAGGTGGCGGGGCTGGAGCTGCCTGCGTCCGAAGCAGCAGGTGCATGCTCACTCATTCCGGGCTGGGAGGAGGCTGGGCTTTCCAATGGCTCTGCAGAGACAGGAAAGAGTGGGACACTGGGATCACACCTGGGGACCCACTACCACATGCCAGTCCTCCCCTTCCCTCATGCCCTGGCCACCCCACTGCCCGCTCTGCGGGCTTCTCTGGGGTTCCTGTTCAAAGCCTGCCCCCTGCACCATTCCCCCCAGCCCCATATTCCAGTGAGTGCTGTACCAATGCACACAAATGCCAACATTAACCTGCCCAGAGCACATAAGAATGTAAGTCTAAAGAAGCCCAAAGAGACTAAACACCCCCAGTGCCGCCCCGGCGTGGCTTGCATAGGAGACATCTGCCCGTTGGAATGACTCGATCCACAGCCCCGGTGCCCAGTGGCACAAAGCAGCCAGAATGATCTGACTCAGAGGAAACCACTTAGCATGTAGCAGAGACACCACCACAAAACAATCGAGTGAAGGGTCAGAAAAAAGGTGGACACCAAGGATCCCAGGCGCAGGGTGTCCCGCAGAGAACTCCTCCCGGGAGCTGCTACGTCTTCGCAAGAGCGCGTGTTCCCTGGGCTGAGCCTTTTAGAATTGTGAACATGGTTCAGGCTGGACTTAAAAACACACGCAAAAAGAAAAAAAAAAAAAAGAGAGCGAGACCTTCTCTGCTGAAGAAGTAAGTGTCCACGGCACACATGACTCCGCGGGCGGGCGCGGGAAAGCACAGGTTATCTGAAATCCTAGGCTTCCCTGTGGCGCCCCGGGGAGCTTCCTGGCCCGATCCTTTTCTCAGAAAAGCCTCAACATATTTTGGAGCCAGAGCCAGAATGATTCTGGGAAGGGCGGGCTCCAAACTGAACTCTGCTCACCACCGAGTCCGACCAGTCAGGCTCCCAGGAAGGAGCCAACCAGCCCGCAGCCCCTTCTCCTGGCGGGAGGTCGCGCTCTGAAGGGGCAAGGCTCAGGGTGAGGTGAGTGACCATGGCCGGAGGACACCTCGCAGAGGAGCCCTGCTTGTGCCCCTGTTCTCCCCCGAGGACAAGGACACGCACCCCCGCCTGCACTCCCCTGGCAGGACTTACCCGGCAGCAGCCACTTTCTCCCGCAAGGACTCCCCAGGAAAAACTCTCCAACCAGAGAGGCGGCTCTTCCAATTGTCACAAGTGTTTTCAGTTAGGCTGCTCATGTTTCTAATTAACTGTTGTCATCCACAACTGCTCCAGTGCTCAGAAGCCTGCCGGGACTCACGGACGCAGCCTTCTGTTCTCTTCCTCCTCCTCCCTCTCCTGCGCTCGTTTTTAATACCTAGGTCCCCGCTGCCCTTTCAGCAACAGAGTAAACTGTCCAGAGAGCGGCTTTTTATGATTTAAAAGTCAACGGCCGCCCAAGCCAAGAGAAGGCAGGCCCTGTGTGGGGCACCGGGATGGGGCCGGAGCGCCTCACCGCAGACCCGCCCGCCCGCGCGCTGGGCTGCTGCGCGGGAAGCCACAGCTCTGGGTGATCCAAAGCAGACCCCCCAATGTTTTAAAACACATACATCTTCCTGACTTCCTGGGGATTGGGGCTGGGGGGGTGGAGAGGGAGGGTGCTGGGCAAGCCTCCCTAACAGAAGGCACGGCTGGAGCCTTTTCTGGGGAGAGTCACAGCCTGGCTTGGAAACGGGATGGGATCTGACTTTCAGAACCCATCCACGCCTGCCTGGTGTGTGTGCACAAGGTCTCTGCAGGCTTGTGGCTGCCCAGGGAGAGTCTCCCGGGCACCTGGAGACCCAGCCCCAGGTATGCTGGCCGAGGGCAGGGTTACCGCGGCTTTTTCCAGAGAGGGAGTCCAGTCTCAGCTACTGAAGGCTGACTACCTGGCCGAACTGGACAAGGACGCCTCTAGGATTTGTACCCAGGCCCCCTGGGTCAGTGCGCTTCAGGACTGTGTCACAGCAACCTGCTTTGCTTAAAACAAAGGAACAGCTGCTTACACGATGAGGCATCTTTTCAAGGGTCCCATTTTTCTACTAACTCACCGCCCAGGAGCCAATACTGACTCATAGCCATCCCACAGCACAGGCTAGCACTGCCCTTTGAGTTTCTGAGACTAAATGGTTTACTGGAGTAGAAAGCCTCGTCTTGCTCCTGAGGAGCGGCGGGTGCTTTCGAACTGCCAACCTTTTGGATCACTGCCCAAGACCTAACCACTGGGGCGCTGGGGCTCCATGTTCCTAGGGATACTCTCGGCATGCACTGCCAGGACCAGCTGCTGCTGGCCCACTCTGACTCAGGGCGGCCCCATGTGTGTCAGAGTAGAACTGAGCCCCTAGGACTCTACGGGCTCATTCCCGGGAAGGAGATGTCTTGGCCTTTCTCCCAAGGTGCCTCTGGATGCCCTTTTTGGTTAGTGCCCAAGTACGTTAACCGTATGCATCACCTGCAGAGATCCACAGGCGGGCACAAGCCAGTTGAAGATGCAGCACAGACCACAGAGAAGGCTTCTGGTTAAAACAATACTCGTGATCTTAGTCAATTCCAACTCACAGGGACCCTGCAGGACAAAAGAACTGCTCTGGAGGCTTCTAAGGCTGTACATCTTTGTGGAAGCAGATGGCTGCATCTCCTTTCCCAGGAGCTGTGGGTGGGCTCGAACTGCCAACTTCATGGTGGTCAAATGTTTAACCTCTCTGCCGCACGGTCTCGTTGACCGAATACTGGCTGTCTAGTCTTCGAGTTCCACTTTCTCCCAGGCAGCTGCCTTTCCCTTTCCTGGGGCTCTGACCTGGGGCCGATGCTCCTGCCCTCAAGGAGGAGGTGACTCTGGAGCTCAGCCAGCGGCAGCAGTCCCACGGTGGGAACGTACTTAGCTTCTTCCTCAGCTCCTAAGCCAGTCCCTCCAGGGCAGACATCACAGCCCATCCTGCACAGTCATCTCGGCCCCACTCCCAACACCTGCCGAAGCGCAGGCGAGACCCAAGCTAAGGTTTCTGCATTGTTGTTTAGAGATGTTGACGCGCGCAGGTCTCATTTAAGGCGACATAGACCCAGGGTTTGTGATACCCTATTAGGGTTATTATAGTAAAACTTTTCAGTGTCAATGCAGGACTCCGAGCCTCAGCATTTCCACTGAGCCTGCAGTCTGAGGTCCCTTGGTTATGGCCTCCTGGGACATTTCAAGGTCAGCCATCACAACTGAAAAAGGGGCTCTTGGCAGGCGGCGATGATAAGTGTTCTGGATTTGGTTTCTTGAGCAAAGTCTTCTGAGTAGGGCAAGGGGGTACCCCGGGGCACCTGAAGATCGCATCCATGATGTTTGGCACCCATGCCAGGGCCAACACTCCTCATTGGAGTGAAGGGGCTGTGGGTCTTGTCCAGGTCCCACTGCCTGAGGCTCATCACTCCCAGTGATCTTGGGTCTCAGTTGGAGTGGCTGTGCGGGGCTCTTCTGCTTTCTTTGGGAAGCCGAGGCTTTGTGATTTCTAGCACGAACTTCCCTTACTGGCCTCCTGAGAAACATCAACTCAAGAGATGTGGTGGTGTGTCTGTAGGCCGAGTCTCCAGAGAATGCCATTTTGTCCTGGATATGGTCTCCGCAGCTGTTCAAAAGAGGACAGACTATTTCTCTCCAGCCCCTTTCAGCCCGGTGTCCAAGAGCCTCCAGCAACCCCCGTGAGGCTGGGAAGTGACCAGTGCTTTCCCCACAGGGCCCCGCAAACACAGCGCTCACTGAGCATCCTGTGCTTGGCATACGGGTGGTCCATTATCTCCCAGCATTCCTAACAGATGAGGAACACCAACGAGGGTCAAAGCCTAGGCAGCCTGGGCCACGTTGCTTGTGAATTCGGAAATGCATCGTATAAAAACAAGCCTGGGGAGCAGCTCCTCCCCGGCAAACAGCCAGCTCTGGCCTCTGGCCTCATGGACCTAAGCACCTTTGCTGGAACACAGCAGGCTAATGAGGAGGAAGGACAGACTGTAGACAAGAGTGTTCTCAACACCAGCACTCCTCAAGCCGTGGCAGGCGGACCACTGGAACGGAGGAGATTTGTCTCGATGGCACAGGGATGAGGGCGGACACTTTTGTATCTTCAAAATCTCCTATTTATCTTATTGTGCATGAGAAGAAAGTCAGTGAGTCCGTATGCAAATGGACACCTATGCTGCAGTACATCATTCGTGTGGAAAACGTAACAGCAATCAGCCCTGTCTAAATCAAACCAGGATGCCCGGGTCAAGAAGCAGCTCAAGGTGAATCTGAAACGGCTCCTTCTTAGGGCTTCACTTACACATGCATTTGTCCAGCTCCTGGCCGTTGGTTGAGGATGGTCAAATGGCACATAACCTGGCCTTCTTCAGCCAAAGAGAATTTAGAATCATAGCGTTAACTGTTTGTTGACGAGGAAGCGCAGTGAACGTGACATGTTACATCGCCACACAACAGAGAGCCACGTGTCTATTTATAAAGCTAGATGAAAAGAAACCAAGGCTCATTTGGACAATGTGACAGTAACCTCCAGTCAGATTTTGGAGACCAGGTGGTGTAGTAGGTTAGGTGCTAGAACCTAGCAGCCACTCGGCAGGAGAAAGGAGGAGGTCTGCTCCTTGCAGGGGTTACAGCCTCAGAACCCCCAGGGGGCAGTTCCACCTTGCTCTACAGAGCCGCTGGAGTGGTAATTGACTGTATAGCTGTGGGCCTGGGGCTTTTGTTTCAGGTTCTAAATGGTTACAGCCCGCTGCTGCTCACTGAAAGTGGGAAGGTCTGAGCCTACCCAGAGGCACCTCCGAAGACAGGCCTGGCGACCTCCTCCAGTAAAACCCACCCCGGAGCCTTCTGGAGCAAGGGCTCAGCAAGCATTGGCACTGACCTGACCACAACTGCTGGGGGGAGGCGTCTGTCCTGAACAACACAGATCACAGAGCCTCCCTCACGGATGGTGACCTGCAGACCACAGACTGGCTTGAAAATTCCACTGCCACCAACTGACAGGCAGCAAGGAGGAACCGTCTCGTTTGTACAGTGCAGACAGGATGCCTTTGACGAAAAGAACACAGCTTTTTCCTTCTTCTCGTTACGGATTTGGGGATAGCGTTGATTCTTCATCCTCTGTGGGGGAACCGAGTTTGGTTTTTCTGGCAGCCAGCCCTGACCGTAACCAAAGTGAAAAGACAGTCCGGGGCAGATAAACAAGCATTTCTTCCTCTGCCTCCGCGAGTGTGAATGCTGGCCCCAGCTCTCAGCTGGGGAGATGTTGGTGGTCTGGTCCCCGTACCAACAGGCCCTCGGGGGAGGGTGTCCTCGGCTGGCCGAGTCCTGTTCCGCTACTGTGACTTTCAATCTGCCCCAGGGATGTTTCCGGCTTCCAGCTCCTCTCCCAAGACTCCGGGGAGCAGGCCTGGTCTAGGGCCTGGGAAAACATGGGCAATTTCCTATCGTTTGTCAAGGTGTCAATCTTGAGCACTCAAATTTGTTAGGATAATTGAAACCAGGCTGGTTTTTAAAAAATTTTTTTTTAAGCGTATCCACTCAGTTTTGGAGACCAAGCATCCTTCCTGGCGTTGTTGTTATCAATGCCTCGTATTATGCCCCGCCCCCCTAAAAGCAGGCTTCCCTTCAATCCTTGGAGAGGGTCAGTGTGGGGGGCACAAGGGGCAGCAAGGGGTGCGGAGGGCAGGGGTCATGAGAATAACCAAGGCAAGTGGGCAGGAACGTGAGGGGCCTGGAGCCCACAGGGAACTAGGTTGGGTGGACGCGTGTGCTCCAAGAACCTGCGTGCACCTACAAGCCCGCGACCAAAGCGTTGTCATCAGGCTGACTTGGACTCAAGATGAGTCCAGGTGTGTCTCTGAGGAGCTCCCCTCCACAGGGCTTTCAGAGGCTCATTTGTCAAGACTCTTTTTCAGTCCTCCTCATTCCACGTCCAGCTTGCCCATGAAGAAGGGTCGCGGCATGTGAACCGTGGTGCTGAAGAAGAATGAAAGCACCATGAACTGCTGCATGGGCACACGGGTCTGTGCCCCCGAGGCAAGGGTGGCAGGACTTTGTCTCATGCGCTCCAGGCACACTGTCCGCAGAGCCCAGTCCCTGGAGGGGACATCACGCTTGGTAGAGCGGAGGGGCAGCGTAAACCAGGAAGGCCCTAGACGAGATGGAGTGACCCAGTGGCTGCCCCCGCTGGGGTCGGGCAGAGGGACAATGGTGAGGCTGGCGCAGGCCCGTGCACGCAGTGCTTCTTTCTGGGGGCACGGGGTCGCTAGGGAGCAGAGCAGACTCCATGGCTGCTGTTTCAGCAGTAGATTTCCAGGCCTTCCACCCAAGGCACCTCTGGGTAGATGCGAACCTACCTGTTCAGTAAGCAGGTGAGCACCGAAACAGCTTACACTAATCCAGACCTCTCAAAGGCTTTTAGAATGGCCAAGCTAGAAGAATGCTGATGGTGAGCTTCATAAATGACAAAATAACGTGTGTTTTTAAAGGCTTTCCTGTTAGTTTCATGTTTAATGAACCACAGGAAACTTGATTGGTATTATCTTAGTCTAGAATGTAAAAACAACTTCTTCTCTAAAGGAACAGAACAAAGGATTTAGTGGGTAAGCGAGTTATACCCCTGGCTTCCCCCTTGAATTGTCTGCTACCATCCTTTGCCCGGTTCGTTCCCTGCTCCTATCATGGCTTTGTATCACATTCAACCTTAGATTCCCACCCACCTCCCTCAGATTTCTTCCAGGAAACCTTCCAGAACCTCCCAATCCATTGCTCACTTACTCACTCACCATCAAGTTGATTCCAACTCATAGTGACCCTATGGGACAGGGTAGAACTGCCTCCTGTGGATTTCCGAGGCTGTACTTCTTTATAGAAACAGAAGGCTTCATCTTTTCCCAAGGAGCAGCTAATGGGTTTGAACTGCTGAGCTTGTGGTTAGTAGCCCAACAGCCCCACCCACTATGCCAGCAGAGCACTTCAAACAGCAGTCACATAAACAGCCTTAAGGACCCAACTGGCCCTCTGCAGGTCCTGGGCACTTGTTATGCTGCTGAGTGATCACTAGTTGTCCTTGCCTCCACTTACGGACAAGCATGTCAGTTCCCTCAGGTCAAGACCCCTGGCTGAAGCAAGACGGAAACACCAAAAACGATTGCCGGAAAATCAACAAATGAAGAAGGATGACCCCCATGGGACCCTTGCAGCTGCCTCCGGGTGATCAGCTGTGCCTGGCTTCCCTCCGGGCTCGTGGGGAGCTGTGCTCCCTAAAGCTCAGCCACTCCATAACGGAAAGTTTTGATAATTAAAAAACAAAACAAAACACACACTTTGTGGGGGGTTGCCTGGTGTGTGCATGGACGTTTACACATCAGATCAGCTTCCCGTTTGACAGCTCCTGCACAATCATCCAGTGACGCGAGTCACCCTTCTCACAGCGTGTCTCCATCCTCTCCCATCGGTTCTGCTGGTCCTCTTCCAAAGCGCGGGTTTCCCAGCCCCCACCCTCCCATCTGCGCTGTCGCATCTCGTACAGGTGGTTTACGGTGGAGTAATAGACGCATCGGTACGTATCTTTTAATTTGTTAGCTCATCTGTTATTTCACTAAATGTCTGTTATTTTTGTTCACGGTTGAACGGGTACATCAAGGTGATATCATCACAGGGAGTCAGGCCCCTGGCTTCAACAGGTCCAGTACATTCCCCTGGTTCCAATTGGTCCTGTGTGCTGAACTTGAGTTTGAATTTGAGTTCTGTTCTGTATTTTTGTCCTGCTCTATCAGGACCCGTCTATTGTGGTCCTGAGTATAGGGATCCACAGTGGTGACCAGGCACCTTCTAGTTCTTCTGGTCTGGTAAACGAGGTCATGGCCCATGTAGGCTGTTAGCCCTGTAAACCAGTGTGTCTTCTCTGAGATTCCTGTTTCCTGCTTCTCCTGCTCCTGATGAGTAGAGACCAATAGTTGTACCTTAGAAGGCTTGGGTAATGCTTCTAAGGACCGCCCCCCCCCCCCCCCCCCCCAACACAAACACACCTGCCCTGCCCCCATACACTATGGGCTGAACTATGTCCCTGCCCCACAGGCAGGCTGAAGTCCTGACTCAGCACTGGTGATCTTGACCCTGTTTGTGGCAATGGGGCTTTTCTTTGCAGATGTGATCCATTAAAGTAACCAAGTCACACCAGAGTGGGGTGGCTCCTAACTCCGAGCCCGTCGGAGGGCCTCCATAGGAGAGAGAAGAGCAGCCAGAAGCATGCTACCCACGGGGGAGAGAGGGCACCCAAGGACCTCTCTCCAGCCAAGGACTGCCGCGGCCACCGAAATCTCCAGGGAAACCTGGAACGGTTCCTCTCCCTCAGCCCTCAGAAGGAGCCCACAGAGCCGATAGCCTGAATTTGAACTTCCAGCCTCCCTATCTGAGAGGCTACCCACCTCCTTTGTGGTTTTGATTATGGAAGCCTCAAGGAAATGAGGAGCGTGCACGGTGGAAATGGCGTTTTAACAAGCCACCGAAAATGTCCTGTTCAAGTGCTCTTGTGACAAGTGACCCACGATAAAAGTGCCGCGTGTGAGCGCACAGCATCCTGAGAGCTGGCCCTTCTGCACGAGCCTGACTCCCCAGGTTTTCCTCACTGGCTTTCCTTCACCCCGGAGACAGAGGAAGAGGGGCCCTCACCCCGGGAGGAATTGCAGGCGAGTTTCGTTTTTAAAACAGAAGGCAAGGTGATGCTTTTTCTCCAGTGGCTTATTTTGGAAAAAACCAAGTGAAACTAGGGTAATGAGGTAATTTGTTTCTCAGCTGGGAGCTAAAAAGCAGTAAAAGAAAAATAAGGAAGTACAACATTCTTATAAAGTTTTCACTATATCGCCTCTAAACAGCTCCACCACCAGGAGTGCTCCCATCACATCCCCTTGTCAAGGTTGAAGGGGAAGCTGCACAAAGGTGGAACTGTTGGCTGTGTTAGAATACACTGAGGCTTATGTCTGACGCTGCAATAACATTTTGACAAGAGTAAGTCCTTAAAATATATCTTTGTCTGTCTGTGTTTATCTGTTTGTGTCTGTCTGTCTGTCTGTCTGTCTCTCTCACACACACTCCTCACATCAAAAGGTGTCCTACACAGAGTTTTAAAAAAGCCTTCCGCTCAGATGGTTAAGGAGACACAGCATTTGAGTGCTGACATTCGAAAAAAGAGGCCTTAAAAAATCAAATCAAATCAAATCAAAGGTGCTCTTATTCTTTCTCTTCTCGGAGCCCTGAGACACTTTCCAAACACCTTGTTCTCCCTGGGACATATTTCCTCCAAGTCCCAGGCAACATGTTTTGGGAGGAAACAGCTGTCTTAATTGGTCAAGCCTTTTTCCATCGTGTACCATATATGGTGATAACAAAGAGCAAAATTGGCCACAGAAAACCTTCTTTCTTTTTTCAAGGGTATATGAAATTTCACCAAGCAATTATAAACACTCCACGGGGGGCAAATCCCATTCTTTCAGGAGGTCATTTTCCACAGCCAACAGCTCTTTGGCAGGGGGAAAAGATTACACTTGGTTGTAAATACATGCCCCTAAGACAGAGTTAGCTAAGGAACCGGGCGGCCCCCTTGTCCAGTAAGCCCGCCAAATCTTCCCGCTTTCCCTTGGAGCACAGGGACACCAAATAACAAATCCCAAACCAACTGCCACTGAGTCGGTTGTGACTCATAGTGACCCTAATTCATGCTTCCAAGGCTGTCAATCTTTATGGGCTCAGACAGCCTCAACTTTCTCCCGAGGAGTGGCTGATGGGTTTGAACCGTCACCTTGCAGTTAGCAGTCCCACTGCTTATCCACGCCATCATCACCAGGCCTCCTTGGTAGTAACCCAAGCAGAAGATGCCAAACCACTGCTCGCACCACATACATCCCACCGAACAATACAAGTGGGCCGTGACGGAGATGGGGCACCAGGCTCAGGGGAGTCTGAGGGACTCAGGGGTAACTAACTAAGCATTTCTTGCCGGCGGGATTTCTCAGAGTCTTTAATGCACTCATATGCACAGGGCACACCGTAATGGAGAAAAATGGCATGGGGAGCGTAAGGAAACAGCCTGTTATGCGATCTGTCTTGGTAAACACTGTCCCAACGAAGACGATGGTCAAAATCGGGCCACCATGTCACCTGAGAAGAGAGCTGTTGTACAAGTAACAGTCAGCAGAGAGAGGGATGGGAGAAGGCAGAAGGGTGTCCCCCAGTGAGATAGTGGCGTGACATCCAGCATGCTCCCCCGATCCACATCTGTGTGTTCTGAGCATTAAACACTCTTCATGTGCAGTTGGTTCCAACCCTTAGCAATACCCCAAATCAGAGTGGAGATGCCCCATAGTTTCCGTGGCGGTGATCTTTATAGAAGCCAACTTCCCTGTCTTTCTGCCTCGGAGTGGCTGGTGAGGCGTTCAAACCCTTGGCCTCCTTCTGGGTAGCAGCCGAGGGTTGTAAGCCATGGGCCCCCCAGGCTCCTGGAGACGGACCTCCTGCTTGTCCTGAACGGTCAGTGAAAGGAAGGAAGATGCTCAGGGGGACGGCCTGGCAGGATAGCTGCAAGATGGGTGTGGACACAGCGGTCATTCTGAGGGTGGCGCAGGAACGGCCAGTACTTTGTCCTTTTGTCCAGAAGGTGGCAATGAGCGACAAAATGTCACCAGAAGGTGACAGCGTCTGAGAACAAAACATGCCCCATTCTGTCCCCAAAGGGTCCCAACGGGCCATAACACGAGCAGTTCCCTTTAGCGAGGAGATATCTAACAGGGACGGTGTACGGCTCCGCAGCGGAGCCAAAGTACTGCATGAGAAGAGGAGGGAGGAGCCCGGGAAACGCATGTGATCTTGGGCTACATTAGTGAACGATACCGAGTCATTCCTTACATGGTTGCCATGAGTCAGCATCCACCGACTGGATGGCACGGAGTTTGGCTTTGGGCATTGCTCCCCTGCAGCCCCTGCGTGAGTTTGAGGTGCCAGTCTTTCTATTTGCAGCTGCGAGCACAACCATGTGCTGCAGGGGTTTGAAATGAGCATCACGCATTAATAATGATGGCGACTGCGAGGCATTGGCTGAGCATACATTTTATGCCACACACGACGGGAGGTGCTTGGAGTGGCTTGCGCCACAACTCAGAGAGGGTGGCAACTATGGCTCCGTTTCACTGCAGCGGACACGGAGGCACGGGGCCATCGGTAAGTGACCCAAGATCAGGTAGATGAGAGCCAGGCAACTTTATTTCACAGTCTGCACCCTTCCAGCTCATCCCCAGCTTAGACCGGGGACAAGGAGGCAGACTCCCCAAGTGTGTGCTCTTCTCTCCGTGCGAGATAGAGTGCTTTCATCAAGGCTTCTGTCAACAGCTTCCAGCGACTTTACAGCAATGCTCTCTGACCTTGAACTCCTTCCCTGAGGAAAAAGGGAATGTTTCCCTCGGAGAGGCTCTCTTTTTAAAAAATGGGAATGTCAAACAGTTCAGCAATCATTTAAGTGTGGTTTCTGTTCTTGGAGATTGAGGATGCTGGCAAAATGTCATTTTTCTGTTGTTATTTTTTGTGCCTATCAAAATCATGAGCCAAGCAAATAACTGGCTTATTGTGCTCCTGGGGGGGTTGGGGGGATGGCTGCAGAAGCGGTGGGCTGAATTGGACTATTATTCATGAGCTGTGATTGCAGTAAGCCAAATGTGCAGGAAGAGACCAAAAACACACAGTCATCTGTCCTGATTCTGCCAGGTCTGCAGACACTTGGTATCAGGTAGATCAAATAAGTCCAGGCTTCACGGATGTTACCGATCACACTGCCTCATTGACTTCTGAGCCCTCTGTCTGACATTCGTCTTCTTAGTGAGAAAACAAAGTATACAGAGGGAGACAATGACTGAGACGGCTCACGGTGTGCTCAGAACGCAGGCAGCAACTTCCTCCAGGTGTCTGTTCTGGTTTATGGCCAGTTGTGAAGGGATGGGGGAGGACAGAGTTTTCACAAATAGAGCATTCTTCTGGATGAACACTAGTAAGTCCTCTGCCAGCCACAACGTCTTTCCCAAGTCAGATAATCACGATAAGGCGGGAAGAACGCTGAGGTCATTGTGCTCTGCTCCATATTCCGGAACCACCCTTAGAACGACACAATCCTATAACTTCAGCATAACCGAACCAGCATGGGACCTGTGAGCCAGTTCACTTGGTCTAGCTAGTCACCAGGCGCCAACTGCATGCCATGCACAAAGGGCTTGGAGTAATCTCGTGTCATCGATTCTTTGATTCAATCATGACTTCGCACCGGCAACCTAGGACGCAGGTTGCATACAGTGTGGCAAGGTGAACAACTGGCCCGAGGTCATGGCTAATCAGTGGGAGAGTAAAGAATGGGAATAGGAAAGTCCCTGCTCTTCACCAACCCTGCCACCACCGTAAGTTGATGCTGACTTATGGGGACTCTACATGGGGGTGGAGATTTTGCATCTGTGGGAGTAGAAAGCCTCCTCTTGCTTTCAGGGAGTGCCTGGTGGGTTTGAACGGCTGCCTTCGTGGTTAACAGCCCAATTACTAACCAACTACGTCGTCACCAGGTCTGCCCTCACTCATGGAAGCCCCCACAGAGAACACAATTATGGCAGTTACATAATGTCTTGTCAACTTGAGCGAGAGGGGGGAAGTTTAGCCTGTCAATCAGGTCATAGCCAAGGAGGCTTCAGTGTGGGCATGCCTTTCTCCTGAGGATTCTGGGAACTCTTGTCTTCCTTCCTGGAGGTGGGACACACTCTCCCTGTGAAACATTCCTGTCGACAAGCCACATGGAGCTATGCTGATGAAGCCAGAGCCCTGCAGCTGGAGGAGCCACATGGAGACCCACCCAGTGCTGAGATGCTACCACCGCCACTGGATCCATAAGACTTCCCACCACTGGCCTGTGATCTTCCTGCATTGGCACCATTGCATGTGTTGTGTGAGTCTGAAGAGGAATTTATAGACTGGTATCAGCTAATATCAGACTTACAGACTTGATCTGGACTGGGGTGAGATGTTTTCTCAATATACAATTGTTCTTTTATATAAAGCTTTTTCTTATACACAAATCAGTGCCTCTGGATTTGTTTCTCTAATCAACGCGGACTAACACAACAACGTAGCTTGGGTCTGTGCCATTTCACAATCTCTGGGGTGCTCAATCCATTGCTGCAGCTACTATGTGTGCTGAGTGTCTTCCAACCTAGGAACCTCGTCTTGCAGCACGATCTCGGACAATATTCTGTTGTCAGCCAGAGGACTTCCACTGGCTGATTTTCGAAAACAGATCCCCAGGCATCTCTCCCACATCTCTCTGAGTCCAGCAGCTCTACTGAAACTAGTCCACCCTGGGTCAGAGACATTGCTGGTATCTGCAATTCAGCTTCCAATGTCACAGGCCACCACAGGATGAGCCAGCGGCACATGGGTGGCAGTGAGGCAGGTGGAGCTGAACTAACGTCAGTGGCATGGATTCTTCCAGCCACAAGCAGTGGTACTCAGAAAGCCACCTGACAACACTGACGCTCCTGAAGCTCCGTACATTGAGAAAGGCCCAGGTTTTTCAGTTGGTTCTCCACCACCCCACCCACAGCAGACTTCTGGCGGGCTTCCCCTGCCCTGCCTGGTGCCAGAGTCCTGAATGAGGCAGGCTCTGGGCTATGTGTGTGTCCACCTCCCCAGGCTTTCCGGAGGCAGCCCACGAACACAGCGCTCACTGTTTGGCGTGATGACTCAGTCACTCCTGGCCATGCCGGCTCTTTCTGTGAGACCTTCTGTAAGCCCCCTTCACACATCAGTGCCCGAGCAGAGGGGCCTCGGAGCTTTGCACCCATAAGCGACTTGGAGCAGATATAATGTGGAAACCAGGCCTGCGTGAGCTCCGGCACGGAGGTTCTCATTCAAACTGATGCATGCCACGGCTTATTCAACGTTGATCCAGGGGAGGTTGGTCATTTTGAATAATGAATTCAGGATCCGTGGTAACTAGGGATATGCTTGGGGATAAAGGTGGTTTGGCTAGGTTTCCCCTCCGAATCCTAAAACAACCACACCACTTAGTGTGTGTCCCTTATCCATCTTATCCCAAGCCTTAACTTCTTTTTCATTTTTGTTCCAGGTACTTTCCCAGGGGCGGCGCAGATGGTGGTGGATATAAGGTGGGGTCCTGGAACGGTGAGACCATGTCTTGTTGGTGAGAGGGAAATCTTGTCATGCAGAAATGACAAGACAAGTGGTGAGAGCGGTGTGTTTGTGGAGCTCTGGACCAGAGGCAAGTTGGAGGCCAAGAAAATAGTTCAAGCCATTATTATTATTATTTATTACACTCTCTGCATGCAACTTTTAAAACGGAATTCTTTGAGGACATTCAAAGGAAATGGAATACCCAGGCTCTCATGCCCAGTGATGTGATTAAAGTCTAACTGGAGAGAACGGATGTATAGACCTGCCCAGACAGGGTCGGTTTTGGCCAGCCAAAGGCTTTCATGGACTAATCACAAGCAGGGATTCCAGGGGCATGGCCAGTCCACCCAAGCACAGTGACAAATGGAGCTGCAATCAGAACGCTACTCCCTCCCTGCCCAGGCAGCACGCCTACACCCGCTCCATTCAGCCACACGGACTGGATTTATTTCCACCACGAGAGATCCTCACAACTCCTCTCCCTGTGCTGCCTGGGAAAACTGGCGCACACACCCATCTCTTTCATTCTTTCCCAAATTTGGCTGAAAAGCCAGGACTGAAGCTGATGGTTTCAAGTGAGACTCAAACCGGCTGCTACAGTCGCTCCCGGCTGCCAATCCAGAGACCGCAAGGTCCAAGGCGACACCTCTACTTTCGGAAATCCAGTTTCACAATAGCAAAGATTCAAAACGAGTGACAGGGGACTCCAAGGCAAGGTTATCCTTCTACTTTGAGACTCAAGGAGCCCTGTGGCACAATGGTTCGGCACTCTGCTATGAACCGAAAAGTTGGTGGTTTGAACCCGGCATGGTTCTGTGGAAGAAAAGGACCCCACAGCTCTCTGTCCTCGTAAAGGTGACAGGCCAGAACACCCCAGGGGGCGGTTCGACCCTGTCCTGCGATTTGAGATGGAAGGGAAGGCCACAGCAATGAGTGGAGGTCTCACACTGACTAGGACGGAGTGAGACTGTAGACCACCTCCCTGAATCTTCACGTCATCGTCTGGTCAAGCCTGTCCTTCAACCATCCCTCATCTGAATGCCGGTGGATGCTACGTTGGTTGTACGTTGCTATGATGCTGGGCAGATTTCTTCAGACCTTCCAGAAGAAGATGCACGTGGAAGAAAGGCCTGGTGATCTGCTCTGAAAGTCAGCTACGAGGCGAAACATGAGGCATCCCTGTGGGCTGCCCCACCACAGCATGTTCTGTCTGCCGTGCACGGAGTTGCCATGACTCATGGGCGGCTAAGGATGACAGTACGTTCTGGTTCTGGGGAGTGGAGCCACTGGCCTGCTATCAGGCAGAGCCCAGGTGGCAGAGAGGGAGGCCAACGCCTCCCACCCTAGCCTCATTCTCCTCGGTAAAGAGCTAAGCAGGTCATGGGACCAAAGCGATGGAGTCAGGGGACCCGGAAGGGCTAAAGGGCAGCGGGTGGTGGGGTGGTGGTGGTGGTGTGGAACAACAGAAGTGGGTAGAACCAAGCAGGGTGTGTGTGGGTCACACCA
This sequence comes from Echinops telfairi, assembly GCF_000313985.2. Lineage (NCBI taxonomy): Eukaryota > Metazoa > Chordata > Mammalia > Afrosoricida > Tenrecidae > Echinops > Echinops telfairi. The sequence continues at coordinate 32,259,763 of NW_022103958.1, forward strand.
CTCAAGAAATAAAGGGTGTATCAGCTTAGCAGGCCATCCTAGAGCGGATGTCTCCAGGAAAGGAGCCGGGGAGCTGGCGCCTGTGTTCAGGGGGTTGAAGTGGAACAGAGACAGCCTCACAGAGAGAAGGCTGGGGAAGCACCGCAGGAATCCACAGGAATCTCAGGGAAGGCTGGGGATTGCCCAAGGCCTGGACTCGGATTCAGACTCTCCCATCAACAGCCTCGGAGGTGGGAAGGCTCTTGGAGTATCCAGGTAGGCGGGGGACAGGTATACAGCAGCCCGTTTCCTAGTTACACCAGCGTCTCCTGCGTCCTCGTCACAGGGCAGAAGCAGCTGCATCTCTTGCCCAGCTGCGATTTGCTTTCCCTCACCTCGGACAGTGCTGGCCACTCCTCTGCCCATTTCTCCTGTGAGGGCCGAGGTGAGGCCCCAGCACCCCCTCCTCTTCTCACCGCCCTGCTGTTGATTGATGGCTAACTCTCAAGTTGCTTACGCCAAGAGCCGGTTTCCGCCTGTAGAACTCACTACCATTGACTCAATTGTGACTTCTGGTGATCCCATAGGACAGGGCAGAGCTGCCCCGTGGGCTTCTGAGACAGTAACTTTTCACAGAAGTCAGAAGTAGAAAGCCTCATCTTCCTCCCGAGGAATAGCTGGTGGTTTTGAACTGCTGACCTTGCAGATTGCAGCCCAATGGGTAACCACTACACCACCAGGGCTCCTTCTCCGGGAGTCAGCAAACAGACTAACTCTAGCCCCACTACCCGTTTGTATAAATCGAGTTTTATTGGAACTCAGTAGTGCTCATTCGTTTCTACTTCATCTATAGCTGCTTTCTCACCGCAACAGTGGGGTTGAGTGGTTTCCACAGAGAACCCCCTGGTCCTCAGAGCTGGTGACAGAAAACGCTTGTTGATTTGTTTTCTCCGAATGTCCACGCCCTGAGGCCTGAGGCTCTGTGCCATTCATGCTTGGGTCACAGGAGATGTCTGTTGCTTGATCCCGGGTGAGTGCACACAGATGTCCAGCACAGTCATGACTGCCAAGCTGATTAGAAATGCCTGAACAGCCGAACATGGCTTCATCTTAACTAATCATGTCTGCAGATACAGCTCTATGATGCTGAAGGTTCACAAACACCGAACCAAATCCACTGCCACCGAGCCAATTCAGACTCATCGTGGCTCTCCGAGAGAGGACAACTGCCCCTGCGGGTTTCCGAGGCTGGACATCTTTAGAGGAGAGGAAAGCCTCATCTTTCTCCTTTGGAGTTGCTGATGGTTTCAAACTGCCGACCTTGAGGCCCGCAGCCCAATGTGGAACACATTATACAACTAGTGCTCATGTTAAAGCGGGCCCTAAATCCCAGGACTGGCGTCCTGTAAGGGGAACACACACACACACACACACACAGAGTTCATCTAAAGATAGAAGCAAAGAGGGGAGTGAGGCAGAGCCGGCCACCAGAGGGAAGGGTCCTCTCGGAGCGCTCAGAGGCCACGGACCCGGAGACACCTTGGTTTCCAACATCATAACTATGAAAAAAATAAATTTCAATGTTTTAAAGCACCCAGTTTGTTACAGCAGCCACTCAGCACCAATACTACAACCTTTTATGTTTAATACCTATTGATTTGTTTATTATCCCCAAAGCGTGTTACACATCTTCTGGAATAAACCTTAATCGAATGGAAAGGCATTTCTGGGATGCTTCAGGATGCAGTGCCAAACATCCGCCGCCACTGCCGACAAGCACGGATTATGGATTTCGGAACGAGGATCCACTGTCTTCCAGTGAAATGCCAGGAACTATTGCTTTCTGCTGCATATTCCTAAAATATCAGCTAATTTCCCTTTGGAATTGTATCTTTGTGATTGTAATCATTAACATCAGCTAGGATTTGCCAAGCACAGCTTTCGCAGAAAGCACTGTGCCAAGCACACGTGCCCGATTGACTCTTTACTGCAGCCTGGGGAGGGGGTGGGAAAAGGCTCTCCCCATTTTACAGGTGAGGTATTTTCTCAGCTGTGAATGGTGCCTTTGTTCTCCGTCCTGTTTGCCTTTCATGCGTAGGATTGCGAGACTCAGAATCTTCTGAAACCTAGCATTCTGCTGGGGGTTCATTTGACAGAGGTAAATCCTAATTTGGGGGAGGTGGTTCTTGTGTCATATGGTTTTGCTCACAAAGACCTTCATGCTGGATGATGCTCTTTTTGTCTTTATCCTATTTAAGGCTTAATAAAGTTGTTTCCATAAAACACATTTAAATTTGGAGCCTGGAGCCTTTACCTCCGAAAACACTAAAGCAAATAACAACAACAATAAAAACTCATTGCGTGGAGTCGATGCTGACTCATAGTGACCCTATAGGGCAGGGTGGAAGTGCCCCTGTGGGTTTCTGAGACCATAACTGTTTATGGGAGTACAAAGCCCCATCTTTCTCCAGAGGAATAGCTGGTGGTTTTGAACTGCTGATCTTTTGGAATGCAGCCCAACACGTAACCACGATGCCATCCCTAAAACACTACCTGCTCAAAAAACCCCAGTGCACAGTTCTACTCTGACACACGTGGGTCACCATGAGTTGGAAATGACTGGTTTTAGCACACCACTAAACAAAGGTTCCTCTGGCTGTGCTTTAGGTACAAAAGAGACCCCAATCCCAACTAGAACTTAAGGAGAATATTTGTTAAGTCTTAAAATGGACAAAGGTCATATAAAGACACAAATACTGCATCTGGGTGAGGGAGGCCATTGGCATGAGGTCAAATGGCGTCCGAGGAGCCACAGTCTGGACCTGGTTAAATAAGGCATGGGACCAAGGAGACTCACCATTTCACGACTGGTGGCAGGTCAATACATCACCGTTAAAGGTGGGACTACAGAAGCAGGAACAGGGCCATGACTGGGACACAGACAGCATGTTAGATAGAAAGGCTATACTCAGCGCTGGTGGCGTAGTGGTTACTGTTGGGCTTCAGCTCACAGAGTTCAAATCCACCAGCAGCTCCGTGGGAGAAAGACTGGGCAGTCTACTCCTATGAACGTGATAGTCTCGGAAACCCACAGGGGGCTCCACTGAGTGAGCCTCCACTCAGTAGCGGTGAGTGAGAAAGTCTTACATGATGAGTCCAGGCTGATCAGAGCAGGGCAGAGAGGACCACGCCCACCATGGCTGGCTGACCTGAACAAGCCTGAGTGAACCAACCCTCCTCCTCGGGCTGGGCTCAGCTGCCCTCCAGGCACAGGATGGTTTCTGGACCCCACCCAGACATACCTCTTGAAATATAAATTTAGGAAGCCCACTTTCAAAGGGAAAGGGAGGAAGTGCAACTTGGGTGAGAGAGAGAGAAAGCCTACTAATGGTGTATTGTTTTTAGTCAGGGATTTCTTTAAAGTGGATATTGGGTTTCATGGGAGAGAAAATCCCCAATACAGAGCACGATGTCAGCTATCCATTTCTCACATTGACAAGTCCAACACCCCCAAGGGGCACCAAATGCATGCCCTGGGTTGGAGAAAGCTGTGCACCCACTTGGAGTTATAATAGATTATTAACCAAGTAGCCTGTGACCCAGCTTTAGGAATGAAGGAATGTGGGGGGGAAACAATGTGGTTTCAACAGCAGGCACCAGAGCCCATCTTGGGAGAGTTTCCTTTGTTTAGGAAATACCTCGGATAGGCGGTGCAAGTGTGGAAAAGGAGGCTGGGGAGGCGGGGTCCCGCCTGGAAGAAAACCAGTCAACAGAGAGATAACTACTTTACAGAGGAAATCAGGGAAGAAGATGGGGGTGGGTGGGAGGCATAGCTGCACAATTGGCTACAGTAGTACAGTTGTACAAAGGGTGGCAATGAGTCACAACCAACTCGAGGAACAACAACAGAAAAGACTCACTGCCATAGGCTGATCCTGACTCAAGAGTGAGCCTAAGGGCAGAGTGGACCTGGCTTTCCGAGACCGTGAACGTGTAAGGGGGTAGAAAGCCACAGCTCTCTCCTCTAAAGCGGCTGGTGGTTCTGAACAGCGGACCCTGTGGGTGAGAAGCCGCACCAGGGCTCTTGTAACAGCAACAGGAGGCGGGGGTCTTCACAACACAACTAACGGGACCCTGGGAAGTTCCCAGAGGCAGGGGGGCTGAAGAACAGGAAGAGCGGAACTTCAGTTCTACGCTGCCTGACAGCAGGGCGTGAGCCTCCATATTCCCACACTGTCAGGAAAAGTCGGCTTCACCCCAGACTGGATGCCACCCTTGGGGAGAACGACTTGGGGCAGTTCCTGTGGGCCCCTCCAGAGAAGGGCAATGCACAAGGATGGTGAGATACACAAGCTGGAAACGACGGTACTTTGACAACATGAAACAAGGGACAAACGGTGACCAAGAGTAAAGTAACCCCACGTCTACCCCAGCAAAACAGAACACCTCCAGAAAGGTGTTGAGTCTTCCTCTCTGGAGCTGCTTAATTTAAATCCCAAAGGGTCAGGGCAGTAGTATCCTGGTAAATGTTTCACAACCAACGTTCTAAAAAAGGCCTTTCTGAAGAAAAAGGCCCTAATTTGCAGTGTTGATGGAGCTGTTATGTAAGCATTGGACTGCTGACCTGAGGAGACAGAGGAGGTTATCTGTTCCTGTAAAGATTTACAGCCTCCTCAACCCTGGAAAGGTCACTGTGATGCTGAGGGTTTATGTCAACTAGACTTGTGTGGTCGGGGTGGAGGCCAACCTGTCAATCAGGCCACAGCCTGATGACACCTCCTTGGAGGTGTGGCCTTCTGCGTACGAAGAAGATGCTGAGCAGAGCTGAGCTGAGCTCTCTCTTGCCCTTTAGCCTTCTGCTGGATCTGGTCTGGTATGTGGATCTCCTCTTGTGTTCCTTACTGATCCAAGGAGCTGTCGGCAGCCTGCTGACCTTGGATTCATGGGGCCAACCTCGGATTCATTTGCCTCTGCACCCACCAGCATGTGGCCCTCCAGCTCTGAAGTCCTATTTCCTGTTCTTCAGCTTCCACAGCTACATGAGTCAAGAGAAGCCTCAACTTATATCTGACTTGCTCACAAACTTGAACCAGACTGGACTTTACTGCTACAACTGTGTGCGCCGTTTCCTGATAGAACTCTCTTCTGTAATCGCCCACTACACGCGTCCTTGGTTTTGCATCTCACCTAACACAGTCACTAGGTGTAGGAATCGACTTGACGGCAGTGGATCCTCATGGTCAACCGACAAGAAGAGGTTGAAGTTGCCACGCACTTCAATTGACTTTGATCCACAACCAATGCCCATGGGACCAGCCGTCAGGAAATCAAATGATGTATGCATTGTACAGAGCTCTTTGTGTTTAAAAAAAAAAAAAGCAAAGATGTCATTTGGAAGACTAAAGCGTGCCCGGCACAAGCCAGGGTATTTTCAATGTCTTCATCTGCATGCCCAAACTGGACGACGAATCAGGACGATCAAAGAATTGATGCTTGAATGATGGTGACAAATATCAAACATACCCTGGGCTGCCAGTAGAAACAGCAGCCCCATGTCGGAAGATGTGCGTACAGCCAGAATGCTCCTTAGAAGGAAGGCTGGCGAGACTCGGTCTCAGGCACTTGGGTGGGATGACCAGGAAGACCAGCTCCTGGAGGACACCATGCTTGTTAGAGGGTCAGAAAAGAGGACAGCCCTCCGGGAGATCTACTGACTTGGGGCAGCAACAATGGACTCTGGACCAGGCAGCTGTACGAGTCAAAACCTCCTAGATAGCACCTCACAACAACAATGCCCCCAAGACGGATCCATCTTCAGCTACCAGTAAGTCCTGAACAGGCTTTCAAAACTCCTCAAAATTAAAAAACAAAAAGCAAAAAACCTGCTGGAGAATTTGTATAAGCCGGCTCCAAAGAAACACACCCCGGGGGAGCTCACAGCTGATGTGAGGCCGTGTCGGGGCTTTGACAGGGAGAAAGGTTTTGGAACAGGGCAGGTAGAAAGGTGGCCACCCATGAGGTAACCATCATGCAACCACGGCAAGCTGAGCCGAAAGGAAGCTCCGTGGTCAATGTGTATGACCCTGCCTTTGAAAGACCATGCCTGGCACCCAGTAAGGAACCCTAGGAAACTGTGGGCTAAGCACTGGTCTGCTAACACTGGGTCAGTGGTTCAACCCATTGCTTGAGTCAAAGGAGAAAGACGAGGATGTCTGCGCGTCCGTCAAGATCTAGAAGCCAGGAAACCCAATATGGGGTCACTAGGCATGGGAACTGACCCATTGGTTGTGGGATTCTCTTTGGGGTTTGAGAACTGTGAGTGAGCGCATTGCCTGGAGGCCATTCATTGTGTGAGTTAAGAGCAGACCTGGGGCTTCCGGCTGGGGCTGCCAACCTGACCTGCTTAGGGCACAGTACTGGAGCTGGGCAGGGCACACACAGGCAGCGCTGGGTAGGTTTACACTTTCCTAGTTAGAGAGTGGAGAACGGCTGCCTCTCTCTGCAGGAAGGAGTGGCTCCATCAGGGTTTGGGGTGAGCTAACAAGGCTGACCGGAGATGCGAAACCTAACTGGGGTGGCCAGCCACAAGGGCCAGAGCAGAGAGACTTCTTCCTCCCTCAGGGTGATTCCCAAGGCAGAGGAGGGAATAAGCGGGCTCGGCAGGACTGTGAAGGATCCCCGGCTCCCGTCTGACTCAGCAGGAAATAGGAAGAGCAGAGAGAAAGGCCCTTTGATGCTCTTATTAAATCTCCAAACACAAATACACAAAACGTCCCGGGCAGTGCCCCCGTCTCGGTGAAACGAGGATCCAATTGGGCATCCGTGGTGTTTCTCAACCGATTTCAGGCCTGGTGACGTTCCAATCAACAGGGCAGGGTGATTCAAACCTGCTGTTCATACAAGTGCAGGAAAGAAAAATGCCAACTATTCGGCAGCTGTCCGGCCGGGATTCTGGAGGGGATGCTGCCCTGACAATGCTGGTGCCCAGGGACAAGCCCAACTTCCCGAGAGGAAGCTAAGCCAAATAAACCCGAAGGGGATCAGCCAGGGAGGAGAGGCCTCAAACAGCAGCCAGGAATGCAGGGCTGCCTGGGACAACTTAGAGTACAACCCCGGCCCTGGCCGCTGGCAACTCTGCACTAACAGCCCCTGCTTCGTCTGGTTTCCTTCCGGAGCCCCCAGGATGCTTTCAGCTTGTGGGAGGGAGCCCCACAAGCAAACATGCTGGGCAGCGGGGGCCAGAGGAAGTCCACTCACAGACTGGACCCCAGGTGAGCCACGCCAGGACTGAGAAGCTAACAGGTCCACAGGGACATGTACCCAGGAGGGAGGCGCTGATTCCACCCGAAAGGGAAGGGATGATCGTCATGGAGATGGGGCCTGGGAAGGACCCTTAAAGACGCGTTCATCCAAACCACCACCAACCAACACGTCAGCAGCTGTCACGTTGATACCGACTCAAGGTGACTTCCAGCTTGCTTTCTTTCGTTTTAAACCTGATTGTGATAGGTAAAGGTTTAGAGAGCGGGTCACGGGTTCATATTCAACAACCCTACACAATCGCTTCAATGCATCCAGTGTGATGCCCTCCGTGTCCTACCCCTCAACTCCCTCGCTCCCCGCTCTTCCCGTTTCCATTATCCGCCCTGCCAAACCCTCTGGACTCCGTCCTGGGGTGAGAGCTGCCCTCTTGAAGTTCACATGGTTGAAACATCTCGTGCAGAGGGAGCTCCCGCCCAGACCCAAAGGGTAAGGGCCACAGTCTTGGGCTCCTACCAGTGGGCCTGGTCTGTTTCATGATCCCCAAGTTCCGCTTCATAAATGGCCCGTGTTTCTGAAGCAGATCACCAGAACTTCCTGCTGAGATAGGCTGGGTGGACTTGAAGCTTCGTCTAGTCTAGGAGCTGTTTGAGGCCCCCGGGCGAAGGTCTCTGTGGCTGCGTTCTGGGGACACCACCATGGGCGATGACCAGCCGCATGGGGCGCGGGGTCCAGCCCCGGCACCCTCCAATGCTGCTTTCACACTGTTGTTACGCTCCTTCACTAATGGACACGGCCGTCAGCAGCCGCACAGACATGGAGTCCAAATGCGCGTCGGGAGAAGGCACACCTCTGCTCAAAGCTGCGGGTGGGTGAGGGCAGAGACGCAGAAACGCACGCGTCACTTTCTTATCGCACACAGATTCTGCAGACTGAGAGGCAACAGGATGTCCCCTCACCCCAGCGGCAAACTCCATGTTTACTCTGCCCCAACTGTATCCCGGCTCAGCCTGCTTTTGACAGCTCGCTGATCTTTAGTTGATGAGATAACGGAGCCAACAGACATTTCGCTGAAACAAACCAGGACGCCAGGGGCAGCAGAAGTGACTCACTCACGATCTGACCCAGCAGAGGTCAAGGGTCAAGTCCCTGCGCCCCATCCTCTCTACCCGTTCGCCATCACCGCGGTGGCTGTGGAGCCGACCACAGATTCGGCCATCGCCCGAGCCCACAAAGCAGGGCTCGCTGCCTTCTGTTAGCAGGCACAGCCGTTCCCGGGCCTTAGCATGCCGAGACTTCAGCACCACAGACCTCTGGTCATCTCCCGTGTCCACGGAGGAGCCTGTTGAATCGTGGCATGGGCTCCCTTCGACGGAAGCCTGCCCAGTGAACAGCTTCGGGGGCTCTGACCGTCTCCCGCCCCAGCTGGGCACTTCCTGATGTGGTAGGAAACGGGTTCTGTCTTGAGAGGCCTGTGTGCGTTATCCATGGGCCAAGGCCATTCTGGAACTGACCGAGGGTCCTCAGAGTGAGGGACCAGGCAACGCGAAACAGACGCAGGAAGCCTGGACTCTAGTCCCATCTCCTCCATTCTTTTAACGAGGGCTTACTGAGCATGGCAGGCAGGGTCCTTGCCCTCCCAGAACTCTGAGTCTAGCCCTGATTGACTGAGCAAAACTGAAGAAGTCATTTACCTGCTTCACACACACACACACACACACACACACACACACACACACACACACACGCCCCCTGACCCCCACCCTTCTTGGAAACTTATCAGAATCCTAGTTGAAATCGCAGCTTTGGCCCTCTTTAGCCCAATGCTGTGGTGGCTTATTTAACCACTCCGAGTCTCAGTTCCTTCATCTGTAAAAGGAGCTGTACGTACGACTGCCATCTCAGGTTGGTCATGTGGAGATTCCCATGGGATCATCTGCATGCAAAGTGCCTGCGACACCTCTAGGAACTAGAACCCGGTGCTAACCCACCCAGCAGTACCACGGGACAAAGGCCTGGCAATCTGCTCCCATTAAGCTTATAGCCCAGTCCTACGTGGACACCTGCCCCTCCCCTCAGATATATTTATTTCAAAGGACGGCATTGAATCTGCAGCTCTGGGAGAGGGACATGTCTGATCGGAGCACAAGGGAGCAGATGAAGGGGGAGGCAGAGAGAGCGGATCACATCCTGGCCCTCCAGGCCTTGAGGACGATGTTCCCGATTAGAGCAGTCAGTCCATAGAGAGGACCCACATGGCTGGCCCCACTATAAGACATGACTGCCCCTCGTTGACCCATAGCCCTACAGGGGACAACACCGGAGACACAGTATGGGAATTGCACCCGATCTGATCCCGCCACACCCAGGCAAAACACTAAGGGGATGCAACAGAACAGCAAGGGAACGGTGAGGTCCCCAGGGAATGCTGAAGGTGGACTTTGGGTTCAGGGCGTGGTGCCCCAATAGACTGAACTGGAAAACACTCCTAAAGGCCAACAAACAGTCCTTGAACTAACTACAAGCTTTTCTTTCTTGTTGTTTTTTGTTTTGGTTTTTTTTTGGTCATTGGTTTGTTGTTGTTGTTTTGTTGTATATTGTTGCTTGGTTTTGCTCTGTCTTGTTTTTGTGCATGTTATTATCTCC
>NW_022103958.1:32270785-32279187 GCF_000313985.2 Echinops telfairi
TAACCTCCTCCCTGGGGAATGGACAACAGAAAAGTGGGTGAAGGGAGACATCAGACAGGGCAAGATATGTCAAAATAATAATGTATAAATTATCAAGAGTTCATGAGGGAGGGGGAGTGGGAAGGGAGGGGAAAAATGAGGAGTGGCTCCACCAGGGGCTTAAGTGGAGAGCAAGTGTTTTGAGAATGATGAGGGCAATGAATGTTCAAATGTGCTTTATACAATTGATGTATGTATGGATTGTGATAAGAGCTGTTATGAGCCCCTAATAAAAAGATTAAAAAAAAAAAGATTACAACTCAGGGAGCCTTGTGAGGTTGTTCTTCTGGGTCACACACAGGGACGTCAGGAGTTCGAATTAGCTCAGCGGCGGCAATGATTTTGTTTCCTTTCTCCCCAGGATAATTTTTCTTCATTGTTATTGTTTTATCGTGTATTACTACTTTTACTCATAGTCCAGCATCTTACCTATACTGAAGAACCAAACTCACAGCCATCATGCTGATTCTGACTCACAGTGACCCCATAGGGCAGGGTAGAACTACCCTTGTGAGTTTCACAGATGTTAACTCTTTACAGGAGTAGAAAGCCCGGTCCTTCTCCCGCGGAGCAGCTGGTGGGTTCAAACTGCTGACCTTACCATTAGCAGTCCACTGCACAGTCACTGTGCACAAGGCACCTTTATTAAAAGTAGACCCTAAAAGGCATCTGACCAGGCCTTTACATGGTACGCCATGTTGCTCCATAAAGCTTGCTAATAACAGTTATAAGAAAGAGGAGGAAGATGATGAACTTCCCGGCAGGCCCTGGTTTGCTGCCCTCTGAGCAGGATTTGGTCTTGACAAAAGCCCATCTGGGAAGTGGGTGAAGGAAAGGAGGAGCCCAAGGTTGCCCCCGAAGAAATGTGACCGCAGCGAGATCCCACAGGACCCCCAACCGCAAACCACAGGAAAACCCGAGACATTCTATCACCAGGAGAGCCCTCTGTCCCCGCCTGGGAGCTGTTTCTCGGCATTAGATTGATTAGCCGACCTCTGAAAGTTATAGTCTGTTTTCATCTGGATCAAAGGCTGAGAGATAAACGTCTCAGCCATTACTTTAAAGTCCTGGACAAGCAAAGCACCCAAAGCCCTCTCTCCCGTGGTTCTGGGGGGGAGGTCGAACAGGGTAGGCTAATACCTGCTTCAAAACGGCTTTCTTCTGGGCGCTTCCTGACTGGGTTCCCAGTGCAGGCAGTGTACCCCACACCCCGGGGAAAATCCCACCGGAACCAGAGAAAGGTCAACCAGAAACAGGAAAGCAGTACCAGACATGTATTTCCTGCCAGCACTGGAGAAAAAGTTCTTGGATTCCCCTTTGGCAGCCTGATCCACCTGCCTCCCCGCTGTGTGACCACAGACCTAGGCGCTGGGCCGGCACGCCTTTGGGTGCCAACGATGACGGAGCTCTCCGATGTGATGCTGGAATAATGGCAATGGCCTTGTTTGATCAAGTGGAAACCAAGGTGGGGGTGGGGGTAGTGTAGTGGTTATGTGTTGGGCTGCTACACCAAGGTCAGTAGTTCGAAACCACCAGCAGCTCCTCAGAAGAAAGAAGAGGTTTGCTACTCTCATAAAGAGTTACAGTCTCAGAAATTCACAGGGGCAGTGATACCTGGTCATACACAATGACTATGAGTCAGCATTGACCCAATGGCAGGAGTTTGTTTTTCTCTTCATCCCCCTCTCCTGTGCTTGTCTCCTCCCCACCCCTCAGCCCTAGACAACCACTACTCTATATTCGGTCTACTCTGGGCATTACATACACAAACTTAGCTTTTGGTGGGTGTACTAGCCATTTTTAAGTGGCAACCTTCCTGATTCTTCATTTTACTATTATCCAGAGCCGCTACCAAATGTGTGCTCTGGCCTCGCGGGGCCTAAGTTCTGCAACATTTAACACATCGAAAACTTGGTTCCTCATGGCACTAGCCACATCATGGTTCCATAGCCACATGGGATCAGGGGCCACCATATAAGACAATGCAGTGCAGAATATTTCCATCACTGAATGGCATTCTGGTGCACTGTGCTAACCCCAGAGGACGCCAAGGCCAAGGGTGATTGAATAGAGACCAGCTCTCTAGCAGACGGCTGCTCCACTTAGTGTTGGGAATTACCTACAGCAGATGGAGAGCGAGGGATAGGAAGAGCGCAAGGGGAAAGGAGGGAGGGGGCACGAATGAGTGAGGCAAGAACAAGAGCCAACACTACCACGTCCCCTTTCTCACTCCAGCGCCCAGAGAGCTCCCTGGGCCTCACCAGGACCTGCAAAGCTCCCCTCTCGTTAAGCTCATCCAAAAAGGCAGATATGCCAAGGCCGTTGGAAGCACTTCAAGCAATCCAGCCTCCATCGCAGCCATCTGATGCTTTTCTGGGGCATTTCATGCCAGAGGTGATTTGAGGGGCTCCTTAATGAGAGTGAGTGTTTTCCTCAGCTGCTGGCCGTGGTTGTGGTCAGGCCACCGATGCTGACCATCACCAGAAAACCAGAATCCTGGCATAGGGTCCCCTCCAACAGAAGGGACTGCAGAGAAGGTGGCTTCAGGGTCAGAGCCCCACTCAGCCCATGGGCTGTTCCTTAGTCCAACCACAGTATCTTTCCTCTAATCTGTCCAAAGACACTTGGGTCACCAGCTCCAGGGAGCGGGACAGGAGGTAATTTCAAGCTGCGGGCCTGGGTCTGGAGGCATTAAGATGATCCGAGTGCCCAGACTGAAAGATGATGAAAAATCAAAAGGGAAAATAATGAAGATTACATCTAGGGGGGGGGGGGCTTTTACTAGACAAAGAGTCCTTTGTTCTAACACACTGGAAACATCATCAATTATGACCTTTTCAAATGGTCTGAGAGGGGTGGGATGGAGTTGGCTAATTTCCTTTTGTTCACAACTGTTGAAAGAAGACGGCTTGCTTCTATTTCAGCAGCCAATTTGTAAAGCAAAATCTCAGCCTCACAAGAGCTTCCTTCAACATTTGCTTGTCTAAATCGATCCCTTTGTCTCAGCTTACCATTTCTCCACGAATGGTGGTAGTGGTGTGGGGCTTCAGGAATCAATAGGTTACATTTCTAAGATACCAGAAGCGTGCGATAACCAGGTAAATATTTACAAGTGTTCATTTGCTAGGAACTGTGAAGGTCATTCTCAATCCTTGTGCTTTGGTCCCAGGGTTTTCAAAAACCACTTCACTGTGGATGACCAAGAGTGATGGGACACACCAGGAGAGGTGGTTCTGTGGGTGCTTCGGACTTCGGATGAAGGCAACAGACTAGGCGTGGGACTGGCCTCTGTGGGTCTCAGTCGGCAACACTGACTACTTTCTCTCTGGCCACAGTCACTAGATTTCTGGTACACTAATTCATGGCACAATATTGTTCACCTCACCTTCTGCAGTTATGCTTCTGTTACTTCCATTTTAGAGTGGAGGGAACTGAAGTTCAGAGATGTTAAAAGATCAAAGTCACAAAGGCATCGAGTGGAGTTGCTGGGACCAGACGCCCTGCGTCCTGAACATCAGCCCGGCATTCGGGTCATCTTCATCCCATGACCGTGTTGGTCGGTTGGTATGGGAAAGAGAAAGCAGGAGCGCATGGGTCTGTTGAAAACCCAGCATCTCAGGTGCCTAAGAATGGGCCTGAAGGATAGCCAGAGCAGTTTCATAGGTCACGTCTATCTTCTCATCTGGGTCAAGGTGGGGATCATAAAGCCAGAGGCGCTCTTGTCCACTTGCTGAACTGCTTGGCATCTACTTCTCTGAGGCCCAGGAAGCTTCAGGAGCTCGCCCCACTAAGAGCTCTCAGAGTGTCTGTGCTCTGAGAAGTCTCATTCTCATACGACCGAAGGCAAAGGGAGCTGTTGCCTTGACGAGTGAAAGCCATCCGTCAATACTGGTACGGTGGGTTCTGCTCTTTCCTGTGGGAGACTGGTGGCTGAACAGCAGAGTCCCCGCCCCTCCCCGCATCACATGTGCTTTGCAAGGTGACTTGGCAACTCTTTGCTCAATCTCAACAGATGGCGCCAGGTTCCCAGCGTCATCGTAAATCTGGGCAGCCTTCTCACTTGCTTTGGCCAACAGAAAGCAGCAGAAGGGAGCTGGTGGGCTCTTTCAAAGCTAGGGCTCGAGGGGCCTTGCACATCCAACTCAGTCTTAGAAGCCAGCTGCTTCCACAAGGACAAGACTGGACTAGCCTGCTGCTGGATGGAAGACAGCTGGGCTGTCTCCACTGAGGCCATTCCAAGTAGCTAGCCAGCATCTCGTCACTCCACAGCTGACCTCAGAAACAGGAGGGGGCCTCCCCAAGACCACCCGAGCCTAGCACACATCAGAACTGCCCAGTCAACTCACAGGGTTGAGAGAAATGCGAGGTGGCTGTTTTCACTAGTTTCCAGGCAGTACCGTTTTAGGGACATTTTGGGGGGAAAGAATCACTCTTTTTGAAGTAGGAGTTGAGACTGAAATGGCTCAGAACAAGGTTAAGTGAGCTCACACGTACTCACCTGGTCTTTGTGGGCTCACAACCCGATTGATGGACTGGCCTGCAAGGTGGTTTATCATGGAAGGGTCACAGAGGAACAGACAGACAGAATGAGCGTGCGGAGTGCATGTAACTCAGGGGGATGTCCAGCCCCACCCACAGCTGCATAAGACCTGCAGCAGCAGCAGCAGCAGCACCGAGAACATCACACACCTCACCCAAGAAAGAGGACCAACTCCAGCCATCACAAGAGTTGGTGGGTTAATTAAATGTTTGGTCATACATATACTTTTTAAGTTGACATTGTGGTATGGCCAGCAAATGATGTTATAAATATCTAAATGGCCCTTGGCAGGAAAAAAAAAAGTTCCCCCACCCCTGATCTAAATCTCTGAAAAAGAGGGCCCACTTTCTTCCCTAAAAGGCCTAAATAAACCCTCCTGTCTATCCCTGGTTTTCCTTAAGTCATGCTGCCCCCTACAGCACACAGATGAAACAGAATGCCCGTGAACTTTCACGTCATTACTGTCTGAGGACATTATGTGGGACTCCAGAAGGCAGAAGAATCAATCCAATCAATCACTCCCCGTCCTGGGGAGTGGCTCACTGAGGCTCCCGTGTCTTCTCTGAGGCAGGGAGCCTTGCTTGGCAGCTTCTTGGATACCGTTGAAACATGAAGTGGCATAGTGAGGTTTCAGCTAGTTAAAGGTAGAATCCTTCCCACGTGTGAATGGAGTCAAAGCAGCCAGCAGAAACTGCACACAAGCCATGTCTGCGCGCAATGTAGCTTTTGTTCTGCTCAGAAACCAATCCTCAAGTGTAAGGAGCTCCATCAGGGGGGTGGGCGGGACAGGGGGGAACGTGCTTATTTTTTTTTTTCCCCATGAGTGAATACCTTTCAAGGGACCTGTCAATTGGCAAGGCTTTGAGAATCCTGATAAACCATGGAGAATACATGAGACATGCCCCAGGAGAAGGCGGCCTTCCCAGAGTCCCTTGGAATCATGGCAATTAGCAGTGGCCAACTTTGCTCTTCATCTGGGCTCAGTAACTCTTTCCATCGCAAGGGCCTTGGACAATCCCTGTGCCAACTGACCTGCCAATGCAAGATGCCCCAGCTAGAACTCACTCTGGGGAGCGACGAACTAGCTAGTCTCTGCCGGAAGGGATACCTCGAGGTCGGGGAACTCACTGCTCCTACGGAAACCCACGCCGTTAGTAGAGAAAAGGCGAAAAGGCGTCTGCTTTATTTTGTTGTATGAGAACGCTATCAACACACATGGAGAGAGAGTGAGGCAAAGCCGGCCTCCCTGTAATTCAGTTCCTGTCTGTGGTCACAGGGGGAAGACACAAGCTGGCTGAGAAACAGGCTTTGATTTCTACAAAGGAATGGTCTCTTCTCCATAAAACTCCTTTCCAAAACATGCCCCATCTCTAAATGTCCTGGGAGAAAAAGGGGTTTTCTGAGCAGAGCGAACCTCATCAACCCAGCTGACCACCTTCACCAGCCCTGATGCTCTCTCGGAGTGCCCACGCTTTGCCCGTGGGGCAACGAGACGATTTATTTGTGTTTTGTCTCCTCTCTGTGTTCTCTGTCAGACGGAGAACTTTGAGGGTAGGAGCTTCTATGCGTGTTCTCACCTCTGAGTGTGTGGGGCCCAGCTGGGTGCCCGACACCCAGGGGACACTCTTCCCAGGTGCCCAACGAAAGATGGATGGTAAAGAAAGGAGGGGTCATCCGATCCAGGTCAGGCAGCCCGGTTTGGAACTACCTACCTCTTAAAGATGGACAGGGCAACAGACTTGACTTGCCGTAAAAAATCCACCAGTTCCTTCAGAGACCCGATCTCTTAGGACAATGTCTGGAAACCACCAAGTGGTGGCTGGCCGAAGGGGGGGGGGTGCGGCCGCCCTGGGAGGACCCAGTTTAGTTCAGGCGGCTCTGGGTTCCTCCCACACCAGACACATTTTCTCATTCTGAGCCCGATCATGCCCCCTATGGGTGTTTGCATCCCACCCAGGGGCCTCATCCCAAAAAGAGGACACAAATGTGGGGAGGCCCCGTCTGGGAGGAAAAAAACTGACTGCCTGTGAGTCATTACCCAATGGAGCGCCTGAAAATGCCAGGCCGGAGACCAGACTCCAGGGGAGCAGGGGCATGAGTCTGGGCAGCGGGGGGCAGCAGAGATGCACGGTCCCAGTGCCAGGGAGCCCTTTGCTTCCTTTTTTTTTTTTTTAACTTCACGTTTCCCAAAGGGATTTCCCCACTCCACTCCATGTTTCAGAACAACAATGTACCTCCCTCTACTGGAAAAGGCCAAGGAGCCATTGTTGCCTCTGCTTTGGGGAGAACCACTGGACCAGGCCTATCCCCACCCCCACCCCCAATGGCTGTCTGTGGAGAACCTTGCCCATGGGGCCCTGGTACTTTCCACTACTGACCGCTCACTCACTCACTCACTCACCCACTCAACCAGACATGTGCTTGCAGCCTAACAGAAGGCACCTGCTGGCAGGGTGGCAGGGAAACAGGCACGCAGCCTGTGAGGCTCATTTAAGCCAGAGGATGCCATATCCTCGCACAGACAGGCGGGCACGGGTCCACAGGAACCCCTTCACCAGGTGCGGGGCTGCATGACGAGGCACGCAGATGTTGCTCAGGAACCAGCAGCCCGTTGGGGATAAGTCCAATTCACAGCGGCCTCGTGTGTGGGGGCAGAAGTGGAACCTTTTTAACGGCTGGTTTTGGGCAAGCAGACTGTGGTAGTCACCTAATCTGGGGTCAATTTGAGGATTAAGAGTTAGAGGTGGAGTCCAGCCTATCAATCTGGAGGTAGCCAATGAGACCTCTGGTGGACATGGCCTTCTCCTGAGAATTCTGGGAACTCTGATACTTCCTCCTTGGAGGTGTGAGACACTTCTCGCTCTGACACTCCCTGGGAGACATAGCAGCTGACAAGATACATGGGCCCACTCTGACGCAGACCCCTGCCAGCACTGAGATGCTTCCAGTACCACTGGATCCAGAGACTTTCTACCCACTGGCCTGTGCTCTTCTACATTCGGCATCATTGCATGTGTTCCGTGAGTCTGAAGAGGACTTTATAGATTGGTATCGGACATATGGGCTAATGTCGGACTTATGGACTTGATCTGGACTGGGCTGGGATTTTTTTCAATGTTCAATTGCTCTTGTATATAAATCTCTTTCTTTTACACATATGTGTGTGTCCATGGATTTGTTTCTCTAGTCTACCCAGACTAACACACAGACTGCCAGGCCTTTCTTCAGAGGCACTCCGGGGTGCCCTGGAACCTCCAGCCTTGGAGGTAGCACCAAGTATTTGCACCCGTCAGGGTCCTCGTATTGCTCTCCCAGAGTCTGAGCTGGGTGCCACTCTGGTACCATGCACTGGAACGCCAGCCATGTCATGCTCACACAGGAGTTCATTTCTCTTATCCCAAAGGGCATTTATCTTCTCGTGCTAAGGAACACTGTCAAATACCTAACTCCCAGAAGAAAAATGTTTAGGAAAAACAAACAAACAGACAGAAACGCAACCATTTAAATGAATGATTAACCCGAGCCCTGATGGCAGATGACACCTGGGAAAAATGACTCCGAGAGCACCCAGAAACGTAAAGCCTGCCCCCACCAATGATCCCTGAAATGAAACTGAATTCATCTGCGTGTGACATTTTGCACATAGCAGATGGAAGCCAAGGACATGCTGCCATTCATCACCGGAAGATCGAGTGAGCACCAACGAGTCATTTTCTATGCATGACAGCGACTCCTCAAATAGGTATTTCATCTCAGTGATGCATTTCCTGTCCCCCTTTTCTCCGCTCCTTCTCGAGGCTCGGCCAGGCTTGTCATGGGGGGG
>NW_022103958.1:32279287-32282977 GCF_000313985.2 Echinops telfairi
TGCACAGCAGACTGCCGCCTGCTCACCAGCGCGGCAGCACGGCTACATGCAGGCAGAGGCAAGCCGATGCAGGGATGCCTGCCTTGCTCGGTCCAGCCTGGCCCTTGGCAGGAAGGGCTATTGGCTTCCCTCGTGAGAGGGACTGCTATATCTCCTGGTTGGAAGGCTCTTCTGAATTACATGGCAGATCAAGGGGTAGGCAGCAATGCCATGTAAGACAGTCTCTCTCACCTGGATGTCTGACTTTGATGCAAGGAGCCGGAGGACCCAAAGGAGGCTGGATCTCCGGGTATGCAGCGGGGCTCCCCTCCCCTCTGAGCAGGACCACCGAGGTTGAGCAGAGTCAGAGCCAGATGAGCCTCCGCCCGGGGCATGGCTAGTCGTTCAGACTGTCTGGCCTATGATGTCTATCTCTCATGGATCCCCTCTGCTACCGTAGTCAGAAGAGGAGCCCTGGGGTGCAGTGGTTACATGCTCAGCTGCAACCTGCAAGGCCAGTGGTTCAAACTCACCTGGAGGTTCTGAGGAAGAAAGGCCTGGAAACCTGCTTCCATCAGAACTACAAGCAGGAAAACCCTCCTGGCAGTTCTACTTTGCCAAGGGGTGGATGTCTATAGGGATCGGCTCCACAGCCACATCCAGCCCTAACCACGGGCTCTACCTCCTTTCCTGCACCGTCCCTTGGCTCAGCTGAGACCAGGCACCCCTGAAACATTTCAATACCAGTAATAGGGGGGAAGACCCTCAAGAAGGGTTGCATTCCCCGGGCCCCTGTGAGCTGGCAGGCACACAGTGGTCCCCAGCACCATCTTTACGCCGCATAGCAACACCCTGCAAAGGCCTCCCAGGACAGCTCCCGCTGGGTCCGTGTGCACTCCGGCAGGGTCCATGTTGAAGCTGTCCCCACTGTTGCCCTGCACTGGACGTGTGCAGGCACCACGTCTCGGAGTGGAGAAGTGCCCCCACGTCGGCACTATTTGAGGGAGAGGGGTCCTGTTCTGGGACTTTTCTTCTGGTCAATTAGACGCTGCCAGGGGCCCATTCCCCACAAATGGAAACCACGGTCCTGAAAATCATACTCCCTGCCACTGAGTAGATGGTGATAGGATCCTAACCATCCTGTGAGCTTCTGGGATGGCAACTTTAAAAAAAAATCATTTTATTAGGGGCTCATACAACTCTTATCACAATCCATACATCCATCCATTGTGTAAAGCGCATTTATACATTCATTGCCCTCATCATTCTCAAAACATTTGCTCTCCACCTAAGCCCCGGGCATCCGTTCCTCATTTTTTCCCTTCCCTCCCTGGTCCCCACTCCCTCATGAACCCTTGATAATTTATAAATTATCATTTTGTCATATTTTGTACTGTCCGACATCTCCCTTCACCCACTTTTCTGCTGTCTGCCCCCAAGGGAGGAGGTCACATGTAGATCCTTGTCATCGGTTCCCTCTTTGCAACCCACCCTCCCCCCACCCTTCTGGTATCGCCACTCCCACCCCTGGAGGGACGGCACCCTTGATGGGCGTAGAAAGCCCCGTCTTTCTCCCATGTTGCCGCTGGTGGTTTTGAACTGCTGATGTCGCAGTTAGCAGCCCAACACGTAACCACGACGCCATCAGGGTATGACGCACACTACGATGATGAGCCTGGCCTTCTGCGTCAAGGGCATCCCTGCCGGCAGCCCCCTGGTGAGAGGACACCACGCTCAGACCTCAAACCACCTGGCTCTATTTGGTGTTGGCACTAGGATCTTGGGAGAGTCTCTCCTGCTGTGTGAATGGCACCCACGGCAACCCGAGGACCATCACGAGGCCGGTCCTTCCCAGAAACGTCTGCAGGACAATGACAGAAGGCACGAATCGGGCTGTGCAAAATATGTACAGGGACGCTCCACCTCTGATTCTCCCAGGGAACCACGGGTGCCGGGCAGGCCGCTGCCACCCCACAGAATGGGGCAGGTAAGGCAATGTGCTGCTGGCAAGGGCTCACTCTTCCTTGTGAGACTCTGGCCTTGGCTTAGCTTCCCGGCTCTGCTCCCTGGAAATCTGACGAAGCCAGAAGGCTATCTATGCTACAGTCAAGAGACATCGCTCCCGTTATACATGACTCTCAGATATTGAACTGCATTTGTATTGGGAAATTCAACTACCTCACAGGGAGACCAGCGTTGGGCCTAAGGACCCTGCTCATTGGCCTGTGTGATCCTGGGTTTGGAGCTGTTATAAGACGATCGCTCCCTGGAGGAGATGGGACTCAGACACCCGAGGGGCACCCACACTGGCTCATCTCCGTTCTTGTTCCTTTACACCTGAGTGACCGCCTGAGCTGGGATGGGAGGGATGGTGCCTATATAGTTGTGTGTGCATGGTTGCAAGGACCTCTCTCTACGTGAGATACACTGTCCTGCTGGCTGCCTGGGGTTCCTGTTCCCACTGTTCTGGCCGGTGCCACACGTGGCCTCTGCGGCCCTCATGGGTGGGAGCCATGCCCTGGGGCCCGTGCTCGCTCACAGGCACACAGTGGGACGCAGCAGGGCCAGAAGGTGAAGCAGTTGCCTGCCGCTGAGGACTTGCTTTCTCCCTCACTGCTGGCCCCGACAGGACTGTCCTCCGGCCACAGGTCTGGTGCCACTTCCCAAGCACTCCTGGGCCACTCGCTTCTTTCCCCAGTGCTCTGCGAGTGCTGGAGTCTGGCAGCTCCTTCTCCATCCTGCCTGCTCCGAACCCGCAGCACCTGTCTGCTCATCCCTGAGCTCCAGTTAACAACCGTTCTTTAAATTCAGTGAGGCCTTCCTAATGCTCAGCACAGGCGGGCCTTCTAAGCTCTCAGACAAGTACGGCCACAGCACAGCGGGTTCCCAGCAAAAGGTGATGATCCCCCAGTGAGCACCAGCCACCACCTAAGTTCTCCCTGTCTGGGGAAACGGCCAGGCAGGACAGAGGCCCCCTAATGACCAAGAGAAGGCCTTACCCCACCTTTACTCCACGGAAGCAGCATTTCATGACACAGGAGGCCCAGCAGGCGTCCTCTCAGATGAACACCAGAGGGAGACATTCCTTCCTCCCCTTCCCCCTGCGAAATCAATGCCAACGGCATCACCGCTCTGAGTACCCCCTAAAGCCTCCCCAGCAAAGCCTGCGTTCCCTCACCTGTTCCCTCTCTGTTACAGACTGTGTGTGCGTTGTCCCTCCCTCAGCCTGTGAGCCTGGCAGAGCCGAGTCCGTGTCTCAGCCCGGTCCCTGCAACCTGCCCCATGCCGGCCACGCAGCAGGGGCTCCCTGACTGATGATGCAAAGCGAGCAGAGTCCTAGTCCTTCCTGTGTGACTTAGACCACGTAACCAAGGCCACCTGGACAAATCTGCCAACTTATGTCAGATTCCAGGTGAATGGCAGGACGTGGGCAGATTCCTCATGGCAATAGCTCCCAAACGGTACCTCAGATAAATAATTCGCGTCACCAACCACAAAGTGATGGACTGGTCACTCCCTGCCATCGAGTTCATGCCGACTCATAGTGACCCTCTAGACCAGGGTGGCACTGCCATGTGGGTTTCTGAGACTATAACTCTTTTTTTTTTCTTTTTTTACATTTTATTAGGGGCTCATACAACTGTTATCCCAATCCATACACACATCAATTGTGTAAAGCGCATTTGTACATCGTTTCTCAAAACATTTTCT
>NW_022103958.1:32284213-32299035 GCF_000313985.2 Echinops telfairi
TTGTTTTCTCCTCCAGATTGTTCATCCAGCCTGTCCTATCCAGACAGGCCTGCGGAGACAACATGCATAAAAACAAGACAGAGCAAAACCAAGGAGACTATAACTCTTTACGAGAGTAGGAAGCCCCATCTTCCTCCCTCGGAGCACCGGGTGGGTTCTAAGTGCTAACTTTGTGATCACAGGCCATCGCATAAATACACACCCCAGGCTCCTTCACCAGGGCTATGGAGGCTCGAAACCAATGGTTCCGAGATGATACTCAAGCAAGACAGTGCAGACGGCTGCCAAGTGGTCTCTAGCCCCGTCTGGCCCTTCTGTTCTTCCCCAAGACATACCTGTAGACCTCCCATGTATGGGTGAGAGTATGTGAGTGTTCATATATGCACCATTAATCTATATGTGTCCCACATATATACATATTTTAAGAGAGAGAGAGCAAACGTACCCTGACTGACAACCTGCCTAACTTAAGGCAAGCTATTTACACTCCCTATATATCCTTTAGGAACCCTGGTGGCATAGTGGTTATGCATTAGGTTGCTAACTGCAACGTTAGCAGTTCAAAACCATCAGTTGCTCCATGGGTGAAAGACAGGACTTTCTACTCCCGTAAAGTTACCTTCGCAGAACCCACAGGGGCCGTTCTACCTTGTCCCATAGGGTCACTGTGAGTTGGCATTGACTCGATGGCAGGGAAGTGTATATTTGGGGGAGGGGGACACATCCACTACTTTACTATAAAATGCCCAATGGTACGTCCATTACTTTGCTAAAAAAAAACCAAACAAACCCTGGTAATAATAGTACAGAGGTCCTGGAAGAACTGAACGAGCCGTTGGTGTGTTCGTCAGTGGGTGTGTTTCACCTTGAACGTGCCTGGCACGTGGTAAGGAGTAAGAAAAACAGTGATGATACGCAAATGCATGGAAAACCCCGGAAAGATATAACTACATGGTAAACAGTAGCTATTCCTAGGAGGTGGGATTATGTAGGATGTTTGCTTCTCCACTTGGATAGGTTTCTGTCTTGCCTGAGTATTTTATATTAACTTTGGTAATGGAAATATATCTTCCATATGCATAGAATTCAGTCAACGAAGACCCAATGTTTCAAATTAATACGATGGAAGACACGTGGGAAGTGGCCTGGGTTTCTGGCAGTCTGAACACAGGGGGGGGTTGTGAGGGACAGGAGGGAGAGGGGAGGTTGTGAGGGACAGGAGGGAGAGGGGAGGATGTGAGGGACAGGAGGGAGATAACCCTAACGGGCACACACACTGCAAAAGACAGACTCTTTCCTCACTCCCCCAAACCTGTGTCCCTGCCCTGGAGCCAGCTGGAGTCAGCGGTCCTGTCTTCTGACCAGGCACCCAAGACCGCCCCTCACACAAACATGGCATGGCCCAGCCATTCACACAAGCTGCTTCCAGGCCCTGTGGTGCCTGGTGGCTGGCAGCTGGCAGGAGAGTGAGAATGAGGCCAACGGTGGGTTTGGTCACAAGAGTGATTGTGATACACAAAACAGCTAGCAAGTTCTTCTAAAGGCCAAGGCTCTGCTGCCCACTCTGCCCCTCGCAGTCAGCACTCGAGATGAGTCTTTAGGAAAACCAATAGGCTGTGCTGATAGTCAGCACAGGTTCCCAAATTTATTCGGCTTACTGCTCGGTCTCAGGAAAAAACCCAAACCATTCAGCGCCCCACTGGAAAGTCAAAACTTTTGTATTATAGCCCCAAATGTAAGCTAAAGCATAGGTATCTGCTTTTGGGTCCCCCTACATCATCACAGTGTCCCCCAGGGGGCACTATTGCTCACTCGGTGAAACATTGATGTATAGCAGCAGAGGGGAGGGTCTGACCCACTGCTGGCCACACAAAGGCCCATGAAATTATCATTTCACGCTGGGCTGCTAAGGAAGGTTTGCAGAGTGCCCCTGCTCTAGTCAAGACCTGCAGCCTCGGAGACTCAAAGGGGCAGTCCTCCTCTCTCCTGAGGGGTCACTGAGTCAGCATCACCTCCCCAGCAGTGAGGCTGGTGCGTGTTTCACGGTGTACATCGCATTTCATGAAGGAGCACGTGGGTAACTGAGAAATGAGTACGATGCGTCATGGAGAAACAAGTTCATCATTTTTCCCAAAACCAAGCTCACTGCCATCGAGTCGAGTCTGACTCACAGCGACCTTACAGAACAGGACAGAACTGCCCCTGTGGGTTTCCGAGATTGTAACTTTTTATGGGACTAGAAAGTCTCATCTTTCTCTCTCAGAGTGGGCTGGTGGTTTGGAACGGTTGACCCTGCAGTTAGCAGCCCAATGTGTAACCACCACTACACTACCTGGCCTCCTTTCACTTGTTGGGCCCTGATTTCAAGAGGAATCTTTCAGTGTTTCCCCCCGAAGTATACAAGGCTTTCTGTGCTGTAAAACATCCCCTGCTGTTATTGCCCCTTTTCTTTCTGGTAAGGCTTTTTCAAAGCTGTGTGCTAAGGACAGAAATGTTTTTGTCATTTAGTGGCAGAATAAAGGGGTTCTCATCTAACCTACTGGGACGATTAGATCAATTCCGAGCAGTGGAATTCTTGGGTCAGTGGGTCACAGAAAAAAGTCCAGCACTGGCTCATGGGAACGTGAAATGGCAGAGCGCTCTGGCATCGGGCGCTAGCACTGGCTCATGGGAACGTGAAATGGCAGAGCGCTCCGGCATCAGGCGCTGACTCACCCGCCAGAAAGCTGCGGTGAACAAGGATAGGTGAGGAGGCCATGTCAGGGAGATTGCATCTGGACAAAGGTGCACACTTCCGTGAGAGCACCAGTCCTGCTGAGTGGCGGCGGTGATGCTCAAAGTGTGTCCCTCCCAGAGCAGAGGCCCTCAAAGCCCAGCATGGCAGCTCAGGCATCCAAGTGTCTGACGGATCGGGTTGCACAAATAGCCTGGTGCCTGCGTGATTTCTGTTCCCTCCTCTTCGCTCTCTCTCTCACGTGTAGTAGGCCACCCCACTTGGTGAGCCTTGCAAACTGCAGCAAGGAAGTGAACGGTGGCTGGTCCTTCTGTGCATGGGCACTTGGCCCTGGGATAAGACATTTCATCAACCCACAATCCTGGCCTTTTATCCAAAGGGTGAAATCCCTAGTTCCCGGGTCCCTTCACCCTCTTCTGAGAGGCAGCATGCTTACCAACCTACACCATGCTTGTCCAAGAGGCTTCCATATTTAAAAAAGCACCGAATGTAGAGCGTATGCTCGACACAGCTTTCTCTTCAAAGTGCCAGTGCTACCCCTGCTCCTCTCTGTAGACCAGGTGTCTCCTGGCTTCTGTGGCCGGAGACAAAGAGCTATTCCTGCTGGTAAGTGCCACAGGACCATGCTTCCCCTGCGTTGTGAATAGTCTGCTAACAAAGCTCCCACCAGCCCAGGACGTCTGGGTGATCTAGTCTCATTACCCTATCTATTTACAACCCCCCCGAAACCAAACTCACCCCAAGGTCTGCTATAAAGGAAGAGCATTAAAAGGAACCCCCAAAAGGTCACTCACCTTTCTCGTGGTTGCTCGGTGGTGGGGGCGGGGAGGTGGCTGGTTTGGACTTGTCGTAGTTGTTAAAGCTCTGGCTGCGCCGATTGTTGGCAGCGGCTGTTCCTCCCCGGGCTTTGGCCTCATTGCCTGCAGCGGACACCCTCGTGGTAGGACCTGGGAGTCTATGTGAAGAAGAAGCAGCAGGGTCATGGATTCAGTCTTGGGAGAACAGCAGTGTCTCAGGAGAGCCTGCCACCACTCAGGGGGGAAAGAAAGACCCCAAGAACGCGTGCAGGCACAGGCTTTGATGGAACCAACATGGACACCTAGGCTAGTAACACCACCCGCAAAGTCCCACAGCAAAATGTCAGCTAGTTTCCTTGAAGCAGAGAGATCTTGAAGTCTAAATCTATGAACATGTTTCTTTTCTCCTCTGGGATGGGTATTTTCCCATAGAGCCAGATCATGTCATCTCTGATAACAACCCCGAGTAGGGATAAGGGATGGGGGAGCATAAGGGCCTGAGAAGGCTCTGAACTGTTTATTTTGTGTGTGTATTTCTTATAGTAGGCATTGTTTGCCAAAATCCAGGAATTTAGGTATAAAGAAAAGGATGTACTTCACTATCAAAGAGGGAAATGCTAGCATTCAGAACCCCTCAGATCTACACGGAAAATGTGTATGGCCTTATTGCAAACACGTATCCAGACATATATTTTTCATCAACACTTGACAATCTGTCTTCTTGGGCCTTCAAGGCGAGCTTTGTAGATATATAAAATCGTGCGTTCATTCTGTAAAATCCACAGAAATCTGTAAGCTGAAGATAAACACACACTTCCCCTTTAAATAAAACACCTCAATTTGGGTGGTTCGGGAAATAAAATCACCAAAGTTCTCTATGCCTCTAAAGATATGGCCCCTTCCCCAGTGAACTCAGAGTAAAGCTCCCCAAATTAGAAGTGTGGTCCAGGCCTTTACTGTTTCCAACAGGCAGGCTGCTTCCAATAATTAAGGCTGAGAGATGAATACATGATGAAATATTTAGTTAGATCTTTCAGTTAAAAATCCCCTCAGCTGTGTTTATAAGCCAACGAAACCTCAACCGAGTAACGTCAGATCTAGTGATAAGGCTGACTTTGCAACTCACAAAGCTTTCAGAGTTCTCTTTCCATGCTAATCCATACGCACCAAGAAGTCCAAAGTCTGGAAGCGTTTTAGATACAGGCAGGCAATCGCTTTAAACTGACTTGCTGGCTGAGCAAGAAAGATGGTCGCAGCATAAACAGAGAACATGAGAGGGTGTGAGAGGATTGTAAATTTTACACAGTTAAGAAACTGGAACAATTCCCTGCCTGGGAGTGAGGAGAGAGGAGAGAGTTTAGTTCTTCCAACATATGGCAGTGAGAACTATAAGGCCTTGCTCCCCAGCACACCAGAATGTTCCCCTTTGTTAATTTGCCACATCTTCATAGAAGAAGATATTCACCCCATAAAGACAGGCGCAGACTGGGTACAAAACCAGCCATGCTCGTTGGCTACTCATCCAAATGGAGACAGGCACACACTGGGGTATGAGAGCAGACATGCCCAGCAGAGCTGGCCAAGGTGGTTCGGCAACAGGATCTATCTTGGCATCTGTTGGTGTCAATAGGATCCTACAAGCTCTCCAAGTCAGTGGTAGCTGAGTCCTTCTGTCCAAACACGGAGCTGTGGCAGGTGTAGACTGGGGGGCGGGAGAGGGTCCTCCGAGGTGGACTTAATCAACCCATCCAAATACTGCAATCATCGTAATGCCCACAAACAGGTCTGGAAAAAAATTACGAACTTCTTCCGCATGATGCCACAGCAATGGGATTAAGTGTTACAGGGTAACAAATGCCACAGCATTCTACCCCAGAAGGGGATTCTCAAAGAACAGAGAAACAGGCAAACAAATGCAACCAGGGAAGAAAAAAGACATACGTTCTCTTCAAAGTCTGGAGAACTCCTACTGCTCTGACCTAGTATTGGATGACAGACAATTTCCAGGACAGCCCAAGTCCCTTATGAACGTAAGTGACCAAGGCTCAATGTGTAGGCTAGGGTGCGACACAACCAGGTGGGCAGTCTGGTCCCCCGTAAGGCAGTATGGTATGGATGGAATATGGACTTTTCCCACATGTGTAACATTGGATCGTCCCATAGCTTCTCTCACATCCATGTTCCTCCCTTGTAACTCGGGGGGGTGGGGGTGGGGAGGGTTAAGAATCCCAAAGGGATCATTGTAACTTTGGCATAAACTAGACTTTGTCATTGATGAAACTTGCCACAGTACAAAATAGTAGCAGACTTAAAAATAAAAGGAAATAAGTGACTCTCCCAGGAAAAGGGCATCATGCTTGGAAAAGAAAGGCAGCAGAAAAGAGGAAGATGCTTAACCAGATGGACTGTTGACCCAGTGGCTGCAGCAATGGGCTCAAATGTAGCGATGGGGATGGTGCAGGATGGGGCGGTGTGTCTTTCTGCTGAACACAGGGCCACTCTGAGTCGGAATCAACTTCACGGCACCCAGCAGCAGCAGTAGCAGGTTAAGGTCTCAGAAGAGGTAGACGAAAAAGCCAACAAGAGTCAGAGATCAACAATTTCAAAGAGCCAAGGCAGGCTGCAGCAATCAGGGCTAACTGCCGACCCATAGTGCTTTCTCGAGGAGGAAGTAGGTGGTGGCTGTGGCCCCACTCCTGGAGAGAGGCACTCCTGGTGTTCAGTTGACTAAGATAGTGCTGCATTTCCCCAGAGAAGTCATGGTCACAGTCCCACTTTCAATGGGAGCAGTATATCCTTCCCAAACTTCTGGGTCAAGGTCAGTTTTCTGGGACATTGGAGAAGGAGTTCATGAAGCCTTGAGGGAAGGCGATGGTAAATGGGGGTGGGTGCTATATCTTTAGCCACCCAAAGTCAGCTCAACTCTAAAGCCAGCTCCCGACACCTCCACCCCCACCGCCAGTACACCTGATCAGGGCAGCTCCCTTTAATCGAACAAATGGGGAAATTGGGTGGAGACCAAGTGATTTCTTCCAAGTTTCAGGGAGTCTGTTGATTCTGAGGCTTAAAACGTGGGTTCTGTGTAAATGAGCTTGGACTGTCGTCGGACGTAAGTCCGCACTCAATTCAAACTCTCTGTCCTCAAGTCCGTTTTGATTCACTGAGATCCTCCAGGGCAGACAGAACTGCCCCGTGGACTCTTGAGGCTGAAAATCTTTATGGGAAGAGACAGCCGCAGCTTGCTCCAGCAGAATGGCTGGTGGTTTCCAACTGCTGACCTTGCTGTTAGCAGCCCAACAACATGACCCAGGGCTCCTAAAGCCCCTCTAATTCTCTGAAATCTTTGACAGAGTCTGCAGAACGAAGGTGTGAATGAATAAATGTGCAGTGGATGAGAAGTCAAGAAAAAGCAAACGGAATCCCCACAGAGGACCGAGACCTGCCTTGGGATGAGGGGTGAATCCAGTGTCAACGGACAAGGGCTGGACTAATGCAGGATTTCAAAAACAAAACAACGCCCCCCCCCCACAAGAACCTGAAACCTCCAGGGGAGGGCACTGAACTGGCCACAAATTGAAGAAGCAGGTCTGAGTCCATCTTACCTAGATCTTAGAGGGCTCGGTGGACAGGTAGGTTAGGTACAGATTGATAAGGGAACACGTAGAACTCAGAGAGAATTCAGTGAAGGGCAATGGTCCCAGAGGCTGGTGGAGGTGGTCAGGGAAGGTTCCAGTAACAGGGACCCCCGAGCAAAGTTTGGTGGGTGCAAAGGCAAGGAGAAGGCAGAGCGTGTATAGGCGGGGTAGTCTGCTGACATTCCGAGGAGCGAGTGCCTAGTCTGCACTGGGATCTGGGGGGTGGCAGAGCGGGTATAAATGGGGCTGAGAAGCCAGCAGGGCGGAGTAGGGAGGGCTTTGCATGTCACACTCCCAATCTTGGACTTCGCCCAGCCCCCTAGTCAAACCCCAAACCAAACCAAACTCCCTGCCGTGGGGCCAATGCTGACTCATAGTATCTTACAGGGCAGGGTAGAACTGCCCTGTGAGGTGTCTTCACAGGGAGTAGAAAGCCCTGTCTTGTTCCTGTGAAAAAGTAGCTTGTGGTTTTGAACTAAGGACCCTGTGGATCGCAGCCCAACTTGGAACCACTATAGCACCAGGGCTCCTGTGCTCTCTAGCAAAAACAAAACAAAACCACCAACCCAACCCAATCCACTGCCGTGGAGCCCAGGCTGACTCAAAGCAACCCCCGCCTCCCACCACCATGGGTTTCCAAGACGGTAACTGCTGATGGGAGTAGAAAGCCAGGGCTTTCTCCCACGCCTCTAGCAAGGAGGCATTCATTAGGGAAGCTGAGAGTGAGCTGCCTGTGGAAAGCAGAGGCTCTTCTGGTTGACCAGTGGCACAGACCGGAGGCCTCTGACTAACATTTTGAAATTAATTACTGTGAGCATCTCTGGGTACCATGGGCCCTCTGATCCAACCCCAGCCCAGCAACACAGGCTTTCCTTTGCTTCAGAGTCCCTGTTTGCTGAAGAGCAGGCTCCTGTGCCCAAGTAGAAGCCTTAGGAACAACAGCTGCCACCCACGGTGCCCACCACGCCGAAGGGGACCAGCAAAGGGGCAGCGGAAAGTCAAGCCAACCTCAGCTATGGGACAGAAGCGCCCAACAGCCCCTTCCCGAGAGGAGCGCGGCCTCTCGAGGTCACCTCCCACCCAAACACAATCACAACATGGCAGGGGACACAGGAGGGCTCTGAAACAGACACACGCTGCTTTCAAGAAATTCAAGAAGGGCTGTGACACAGAGGCGGGGGAGAGTGCCCGCTGTCACTCAAGTCAGGCCCAGTTTCTCCAACCCGCATGCACAGAGCTGCTGGGCGGTGGTGAGGCCGTCACTCCTAGCACACAAGCAGCCATTGCTCAGGGGCTGTCCGCCCCAGTGCTGTACTGCTGGCTGGAGAGGAGAAAGCAGCCCTTCCCCCCAGAGCCACTTCCAACGCTGGGAGCAGAGGGGAGCCGACCCCAGGACGGGCAGCGCTGTGTGCGCAAGCTTAGGGACTGGAGGTGGGGTCCCCATCGGGGACGCTTGATATCAAACAAGATGATGAAATGCTAGCTCTCCCACTTCATGGCATCTGCTTTTCTGCAGCTGGGCACAGAGAACTGAATTTGTAGCTCCTTGGGCACCTTTCTCTAAGATGGCTTTGTAGGAATCAACTCTGTAGGACTCTCCAGTTCCCTTTCCGCCAGCATCTCTATCTCAAACCCAATATCTTCAACCTCAAACCACTGTTTCCATCACTAACCCAAATCCCACACCATTGAGTTGATTCTGGCTCGAGGCCACCCTCCGAGACTATCCATCTTTGCCAGGGCAGCCTCCACTGACTCCCGTGGAGTAGCTGGTGGGGATGAACTGCCGGCCTTGGGAATAGTGGTCCAACGCTTAACAGGCAGCATCACCAGGGCACCGCAGTTGCTACTAATAGTACGTGGACTATTGCTGGACCCCACACCACAGAGCTGCTGCAAATGACCAGCATCTTGATAATGCTGAGACTGAGAAAAGCACCTTCTCATTTTGGCAATAAGGAAGCCTACGTTCGTAGAGAGGAAACAATTTGCCTAAGATAGTGGTGAAGAGGGGCTTTCACTTAAGACCAACTGCAAAAGGGTGCGCTCAGCCGCTGGGCTGCTCTGCCTGCTCTGCCTCAGGGAGAACATGCCTGGCGACCTGGGACTCCATCAAGGCCACCAGGGGTAGCAATCATAGGGACCGAAGGCAGACCCTCATGACATTCCTTGTCCCCTTGCTGATTTCCTTCAGACTGTACTCCCAACACTCCCCTCTCCCCAATACCAGTCCAAGGACAAGGCTTCCCACTGTGCCCAGCGTTCCTAGGGCCTACCTACCCTGGTGCTTGCCTCAGGGCTGTTCCCTCAGTGCTGGCACCTGAACAAGCGAGCTAGCTCCAGAAGTCTCACTCAGCCAAGAAGGGGAGGGTTGTTTCTTTTGGCAGGCAGATCCTCCTGGTAACTCAGCAGTGCCTGATCAGCTAAAATTCTTATCAGGATGTGTTTTGGAGGTGGGAAGGAGGGGGTGGGTGGAAGTCAAGGCATAGGATTAAGCAAATAAGGATGTAAAGAAACCAGATAGATTCCAAAGCAACTCCGGGTAAGGGGCATGCTCCTGAAGGCAGGCCAGATCTTGGTGTGTGGCCCGGAAGTGGGTACCCAGCACAGCCTGGGAGGAGACACACCCTCACCTTCCAGCTCCCCCTCCTTCCCCTGTCCCCCAATCAGGCCACCTCCTTCCATCCTATGGGACTAATAATGCATCTCCCAGGAGATGGGCATGTGCTTCCCATTAAAGATCTTCCCAGCCAGCTCCTGTTTTATCTGCCCAGGCTGAGCACATCTTGGGAATGCACACAAGATTCCAGGCCCACTCCTCCCCTTCCCTTTCCTATGAATGTCCATTTGCGTGGCCGGCAAATGAACCGGGACAAACCGATCTGCCAGTGCAGCGGGCTGTCTGTTTTGGGTGCACCTCCCTCTATAACAACTGTCAGCGTTGTCAACAGTTAACATACTGAACTGCGGACAGAAAGGTTGGAAGTTCGAGACCCCCATGGAGCACAGTTCTACTCTGACACACATTGAGTCAGAGTTGCCTCAATGACAACTCTCCTCTTCTGGGTGTACTAACTGTCATGGGAGAGGGGCCCTGGGGTGTAGTGGTTACCCGTTGGGCTGCAATCCGCATGGTCAGCAGTTCAAAACCACCAGCAGTTCCACAGGAGAAAGACTGGGCTTTCTACTCTGGTGAACAGTTACGGAAACCCCTAGGGGGTCTCGAGGAGTCAGCGGTGACTGGATGGCATTGGGTTTTGGTTATCTGTCATGGAGAGCAGCTCCCAGAGGGACAGACATGGGTCCTTTAACGCCCTCCGGGACCAAATCTAGGTCGCACGCTTATCGTACGGAGAAGCCCAGTGCCCTGTGTCTCTTTGTCTTCAGAGCCAGTCTCCAAAGCAGAGTCTCTGTGGGTGCGCTCTTAGGAAAGGCACCCAGACCCTCAGAGCGAGGCAGCCAGCAGACGGGCAGTATGCCTTGTCACATGAACAAAGAAGGAAATGAAGTGTGGGCTTCCTTTGGTTTTAAAGGAGAAGTCAATAAAGAATGCATCCTAGTCCCGATAGAGACGTTTCTGAGAGGGCCATATGAGGGCACTGTGAGGACAAAGCCCGGCAAGCAATGGTTGACAGCATGGGATGTTAAAGCGCAGCCCTCCTACCCCCACTACATGCACCTCAGCATTTGAGGGTGCTTAAAGGGAGGGTGCCTCTCCTTTCCGAGACCCCAGGTAAGCTACGCGATGACTCAGGTTTCCTTTCCTCCTGGGAAAAGTGGACTGCATGACGTGACTTGCCCAGTGAAGGCTGAGGTGAGCAGGAAGTGGAGGATGCAAAAGAAGCGCTTGACAAATGTCAGCTGTGCAGACGTTTATCACAAAGTAGGAGCAAAGCCGTCCCTGCCACCGGCACACTCAACCGAACTCTGAGCCAAGAGCACTACTGTAGTTAGTGCGCAGGACCATTCATCCCAGGACACGAGGGGATCTCTCCGCGGCGCACAAGAGCAGCCAGACACAAGGGGGAGACACGGCGGCCTGGCCGCCATGTCTTCAACAGCCAACTGGATTCATGCTTTGGGTCTTTGGCGCTCAAGGAAAACCAAGCCCACATTAGTATTTTTAAGGAACAAACCAAGCAGGACTACAGAGACGAGATGCAGGTGAAGGTGGAGCGGGGTTAGGGCAGAGCAGGGAGCAAACCCATCACAACATCACTACAAAAGAGCACCGAGAGACTCACCTCGTCCCCATTCAGAAGAAACTCAGAGGACAGAGCCGTGAAACCAAAATAAAGCGTAGCAACATTACGCACCTCTCTGTCTGTCTGTCTCTCTTTCATACACACACAGTGTTTTCCGCTCAACAATGAGTCCTTACCCAAAGCATGTTTGGTTTTCTTGAACTGCAAACATGAAGTGGGGACAGGGAGCAAAAGGAAGCTTATGCAGAGCACGAGGTCGGGTTTACAGCATGCTGTGTGGAACACAAACAAAATCTAACCTAGAGATCTTTTTCTGACCGAGAGTGAAGCGGATGATTTTGCTTTGAGATGAATCCTTGGATGGTGCGCTGTATGATAAGAAAGAAAGAAAAAAAAGTGGAAGAGCTGAGTGAGGAGAAGATGCATTAAACATGAATAAATCGAGTCTTCAGGACAAGGAGAATGATCCTGGATTTTTTTTCCCTCTCTGAACTCTTTCCCCCCAATATTCCTTCTAGGTCTGATTGGACACATCCCCAATGTGAAGAAATGGCTACAGATATTTTCAAAGAACTGTTGTTATCTTGATTTTTGTTTAAATTTAAACACCAAATAGCATTTCTGCTCCCACTTATTGTAAGGCCCTTCCCCTATAATAAAACCCTGAAACCCGGTTGGTGGGGGGCGCGGGGAGACAAAGGTGCAGTGTTCCTGACAAGTAAACAAACTTTGTACCTTTCTGAAATACTTAGACACTTCCATTTCTCAAACTCTCCTAGAGGTCTTTTCAGATAAGTATCTTGAACATACCATAAATTGACCCAAAACACAATTATACACGTTTGCAGATTTCGTTGCTCTTGGGAAGTTTTGCTTCTCGATGGCACAGAAGCCACCACTGTAAACCAGCTGAGCGTGCTAAACTCTGGGCCTTAGGTCACACATTTGCCTGCCTGAAAAGTTGGGTTGGACCTCATTAAAAAAAAAGTTAGGCCAGGCTGATTTACTCCCTTATGAGAGTAGAAGTACTTCTGTTTCTTGCTTCCATGTATCTTTGTCAGGTGTCAAAGGGGCCTGGAGGTGAGAATACAATCTTGGCTTTCCTCGTCTTAGGAGGGAAAGGAGGAGAATGGAGAGGGCACGATGCAGCATCATTTCTAGGCTTTTCCTGAAGGGCCGAATACTGTCAATCTGGAAGGCACAGCGGGAGAGAGGTCAGCCTGGGAGACGGCTCTCTCCTAAAGTGTGGGGCATGGTGAGAAGTGTCGTCAGGTGGCCAGGTACCTAACGGGAATTGCTGGCGTGAAGGGGTCAAAGGCTTTCGGGAACCATCACAGCCACTCCAGCTCCTCCCGGCAAGGCCTCGTTTCCTTGATTCTCCACCTTTGTGTCAGAGCTGCCGTGTTGCATCTACAAGGTGCGGCTCCACTCTGTGGCACACGGGCTCGCCATGCGTCAAAACTAGCCCACCGACAGCGGGCTTGTTAGTTTGCGAAGAGAGAAGGTGGGGGGAGGGAGGAAGGAAGGTGCCACTGTGAGTGCTTCTCAGTTCACGGTGGTGGGACATTAATTTGGAAAGGGTGGTGGGTATGGCTGCACATTATGACAACTGTCACCCATGTCACAGAATGGTCCCCATCAACCATGTTGAATGTTTTCTTACATGGGGGGTGGGGAGGGTGGGGGGGTGTCAAAAAGCTTGTGGGGAAAAATGGACTGTATCTACAGACTCTTGGGAGCCCCCTCGGATGTATCTTTACCATCGTGAGCCTTGCAGCGGAGGAAAGGTTGCCATGTCTTAGTGTTTGCTACCCCCAAAGTGCGGACTGAAGTGGCTGAAAGCAGAGGACCCACACACACCTGGCATTCTGGGATCGGAATCGACATTCGAACATGACGATCATGGGTTCAAGCCATGACTCTTGCGTTTTGGTCATCAAAGACAGAGTTTGGATTCGAGAGCCAACAGAACGGAGCCAGTGCACTGCCTAAATGCACAGCCAGGGTGTCTTAGTGTCGGAGATCTGTATCTCCCGGTCTGGATAACTCGTCCCTCTGCAAGGAAAACGAGGACGTCTCAGTCGATGACAGACGCCAGAGCCACGGAACTAGTGGTGAGGGGGCCATACAGCAACTCCGAAGGCCAGTCCAGCTGGCCACATGGCAGGGTGGCAGGCCGGCCGTGGGGTCGGCAAACACGTCGCAGCTGGAATAAGCGATTGCCACAATCTGGCTCCAATCAGCGTGGCTCTTCTTCCGGTGAAGCATTTATTCATTGTTGGGTAGTTTGTTTGTTTTTTCCCTCCTGGGAGCTGGGCACCCTGACTGGAACATCTGGTTCCTTCGAGCAAAGAAACACCTGCCATGGGAATGGATGCCCGGGCTAACCCCGCTCAGTGCCGCAGCGCAGCCCTAAGCTGAGCTGCCCAAAGAGGGAGGAAGGGAAGTGCTGAGGCCGGACGCTTTCCCCGCCGGTTCCCCGCCAGATTCCCTCTCTTTTCTTCCTAAGACCTGTAACTGACTAACGGTACAGGTCAGGAAGCCAGGCTTCCGCCAGGATGCCTTTTCTCTCCAAAACATACCCCGCATGGTCCATCTCCTTTCGCACCCCCCCACCCCCCCACCCCCGATACTGTCATCTTCTAAAGGACCACAGAAGTCTCATAAAGTAGCTACTTCTTTCCATTCTTATGCCCCAAATCCATTCTCCAAAATGATGAAAAGTGATCTTTTAAAAACGTACATCCAAACCATCTGCTCCTCGACTCAAGACCCTCCAGCAGCTTCCGTCACCTTGAGAAGGAATTCCCAGCTCTCTACCCAGCAGCCTCCAGGGCCTCGGAGCTCCAGCTCTGCCTGACCCCGGGTGCCAGTCACACTGTCTTCCCCGTGCTGGGGGCTTCCCGTCTCTCGCTCCCCCCTTCACATTCAAGCCTCCATAGCTCGCCAGCCTGACCCGCGGCACCAGCTCTTCCCTCGGCCTGGCCTTTGGCACTTCCATGCCGCTCAGAGTGACATTCCCAGCAATTCAATCTCCAGTAGAGGCCCAGTGCCTGCGATCTCATCACTTAACGCAGCATCCATGGCTTCTAGTCTCTTCTCCCCTATGTACTGCATGTTTGTCTGCTGCTTTCAACAGATTGAGATGCTTGGTTGTCTTGTTCCCCTAGGCCAGGCCCGGCACATGGAAGACTGTGTGTGTGTGTGTGTGTGTGTGTGTGTGTGTGTGTGTGTGTGTGTGTGGTGTGTGGTGTGTGTGTGTACGCAGATGAAAGACTGAGTTCACCTGTGTCACAGTTTACCAGAGCTCATTGCCAGCCCCAGGCCAGGCCCGGCACATGGAAGGGGTGTGTGTGTGTGTGTGTGTGTGCAGATGAAAGACTGAGTCCATGGAAGGGGTGTGTGTGTGTGTGTGTGTGTGTGTGTGTGTGTGTGTGTGTGCAGATGAAAA
>NW_022103958.1:32299252-32343408 GCF_000313985.2 Echinops telfairi
GTGTGTGTGTGTGTGTGTGTGTGTGTGCAGATGAAAGACTGAGTCCACGTGTGCTCATGGCCAGCCCCCAGCCCCCGAGAGCATCTGGGCTGACATCCAGGGCAGACAGAAGCACTCTGTAGGACGTGGTCTGGGAAATGATGTTCCAATCGTTCCGACGACTCGGGCCCACCTGGAAGCTCCAGATCAGGAGAGGACACTCCCACGCAGGCTGCTCTGCAGGGACAGGGAGCCAGGCCTGGCTGCACATGCCTCATTGCTAGTCTAGGCACTTCTCCCAGGCCTCAAATTTCCATAATGGGAACTGGATATAATTAGATAATTAATTGGGGGGCCTGACTTACATTAACCCCATTACTGCCAGTTTTAACACCATGACAACTGAGGAACAGCACTGCTTATGGGAAAAAAAAAAGAAAAGGCTGCAGCCATCTCTCAGGCAGCTGCTTTGTTCGACCGCTTTGTACTCGGCCCAACGCGCCACGGGTAACAAGGAGCATTCAGGGAGCAGGAAGCCCAGCGATCTGGGGCTGCACAGGAGAGGCCAGTCCTCGAGCAAACAGCAGATGAAAGCAAGTCACCCCCTTGATCAGGGACATTTAGGCCTAATAGCTAAGCGTTTATAGCTTAGGGGTAAAACAACCCAAACAAACAATTCTAAGCTTTGCAGACCAACATTACCAAGAGTCCAATACTCTCCTGCCTAACCTCTCCCACTCCCTTCCCTCCCCCTCCCATAAAACAAATAGGTTACTAGGCGATAAAGCAGAGTTGGGAATGTGCTGACTCCCATGGCCGGCAGCAGTGTGGACAGAGGCTATACTGGTATTCTCCTGAGCCTGGGGGGCGAGCACCCGTCTGCATGGGCATGCTAGCAAAATCCACACCCTAATCCTCCCAAGGCACAGAGCATAACCCACGGTCGCCACGCCCAGGTCAGGCTAACTGCCCAGGAACTACCAGTAGTTCTCCGTCCAGACCACCCCACGGGACCCTCACTGACACCCGTGTCTGCTCTGAAAGGCCCACACAACCCCGGCACGTGCACTCGGATCCACTTATTCCTGCTCCGGGACGGAGCCCCTCTAGGGAAGCGACTGCCTCCTCTTCTGCTCCAAACCACTGCCAGCCTTTTTCAGGCCGTTTGTGTTTCTCCCTGGCAGAACAGAGGAATCAGCTGGCCTGGCACGCCTGCCTCCCTTAGCCAAACTACTCTCATGCGTAGTGCTGGGCACTCAGCTTGTGGGCAAGCACGCATAAGGGTTCTGAAGTCTACACTCAGGGCTGTTAATTGCATGTGATGGAGTCCTGGTGGCAGTGTTTAAGCACTCAAATGTTAACTGAAAGGTCAGGGGTTCAAACCCACCTGCCACTCTGTGGGAGAGAAATGTGGCTGTCTGTTAACACAGTGTGACAGCTTTGGAAACCCCATGGGGCAGCTCTACTCTGTCCTGCAGGGCAGCTGTGAGCTGGACTGGACTTGACGGCAGCGGATTGCTGTAGACGCGTGTGTGAGACGGCCAGAGAGACGGTCGGAACAGCTAATTAGTTCTGGCTGCTGGCGATTCTGACCTATAAAAATACACGTGCCCGCCAGGCACAGGGCATGGCCTCGCCTCACTGCCTCCACCTCAAGGTCACCCTGACTCCTCATGAACTACCAGGAGCTCTCAGCACGGAAGAAGCTGGGGTGCAAACACACTCCGCCTAGGCTAGGCTTTGATTGGCGAGGAAGAGGGGCCTGGGAACATGCAACGGCAAATGGGTGCGGAGCCCCCACCTGGACTGCATCTCAGCTTGTGCTTTGGACTGCTGA
This sequence comes from Echinops telfairi, assembly GCF_000313985.2. Lineage (NCBI taxonomy): Eukaryota > Metazoa > Chordata > Mammalia > Afrosoricida > Tenrecidae > Echinops > Echinops telfairi. The sequence goes on from NW_022103958.1 coordinate 32,301,069, forward strand.
TGAGGCGCGGCTTGCTGCGGCTGGTGAGGCTGGCCCTGGGAGGGGGTGCCAGCTGGCTGGGAGCCGGCGGGCGGCAGAGGTGAGGAGAGGTGGTGGTGGTGCTGCTGCTGCTGCTTGTACCGCGAGAGGCTGAAGAAGAGGCCTAGGATGGCCTTGAGGTTGCCATTCCTGATTTCTGGAAGACAAGGAAAAAGACTGTTATCATAGGGGGACCCTTTTCTTCCTCCCCCTCATGGGCTGCTGCAGCCCTCGCCCCACTTAATTCCTTTCGGATATGACAGGTTTCCAGAACTCTTCATTGACATCATGATTCAAATCAGGCTGGGACCACACAGAAATTAGCCGATTCTCAACATGGGTGTTACAGAGGCTAGGCCATGCAAGTTGCACCGGATGGCTGGCAAATGATTGGGAGCCCTCGTTGGTCTGTAATCCACAGAGTCAGCAGTTCAAAACCACCAGCTGCTCTGAGGGAGAAAGAGGGGGCTTTCCGCTCCCATAAACAGTGATTCCAAAACAAAAAAACCGCAGTGATTCCCGGAAACTCACAGGGCAGTTCTACCCTGTCCTAGAGGGTTGCTATGAGTTGGCATCCACCAGATAGTAGTTTGGGTCTGATTTTGATCTGGAAAATGCAGAGGAAATTCTCCGTCAGAACCAGGGGGCTTGAAACCGGTTAGAACCGACTCATTCATGGCCCACATCATGAAATCAGAACAGACCACAGTTTTTAAAACTGGGCTAATGCAGAGTGCTGCCCACGCTATCCAGGGATGGCCAACAGGGACTGGCCGAAACCCTGGAATGGGAGGTTTGGAAGAGTCATCGGAACCTCGTTTGGGAGCCTGATGTGGGCGACAGGACCATTGCCAGGACTTCGGAACGTGACACACTCTCAAAGTGACAGGCCTGGCCGCCATCTTTGAGTGGGGCACCTGGCTTCGGACTCTGCCGCTAAAGTGGTCTGGGTTGCTTTGCGACACGTGTAATGCCCTTGCTTTCCGAGAAGGAGAGTAGGTTTCTATAAGAATGTGGACCCCCAATTTTACCCAATCTGGTTATTGGCTATTGTTGTGATTCACCCACATTTCACGAAACTGGTCTGATTCCGTTTCACAGCATCAGCCACTACTGAGCCAAGGAGGAACTGGTTCGAAGCCCTGCTATGAACATAAGTGGAAAACATTCAGGGATCCCCGAGGGAGACAGGCAGAGCAGCCTCTCCGGGGCGGGCACTTCTTTCTGCACCACCCCTTAGTTTTCTGAAAAGAGATACCCTTTTCTGCAGAAAAGGGGGGGCGGGGGCGGGGGGGGGGAGTGGGGGGCAGTGCCGGTGCTGGGGAGAGTCCTGTCTTGACACTGCCCTGGCAAGTCCTTCTTTCTCAGCTTCCGGCCACCTTCAGTGTCCCGCCCCAGGGCCTTCACTCTGCTTTAGGCCATCACCTCGCTCTCAAATACCGGCCTCCGCTCTCCTGTCCACTGAGTCGATAGCTTACACTTAGTGGGGAGCAGCGGGGAGCCGACGAAGACGTGTTTCCATTAGAATTCACAAACAGCCTCTCTTACTTTCTATCATAAAGATGAAAACAGTGCAGGATGGGGAGAGGGGCATTTCTAGTCCAGTCTGCTCCAGATTTTAAAATGCATTTGCCTCAAGGCATGCATAAAAAGTCAGAGAGAAGGAATAAAATATTTATTCCCAGGCAAAGGCTTGGGATCTGTAAGGGTGTTTCTCCTGGGGCAATCCACCCCTTCACGCAGCTCTCTGGACACCAGATGCTGGTGGGCAGGGTCTGAACCGGCCCTGAGGATACAGTATTAGTGCAGCGCAGTGGACTGGCTACAGATCCTGGGGGTTGGGGCACGCACCCTCAGTTCCTCTGCTTGGCTTACACCCCTTGTTTTGCTGCGAGATGCTTGCTGTGAACTGGCAAGGGAGAAGAAGCCAGGCTGTGGTGGTTGGCAGCCACAGGTCTGTCCCCACCTCTTGGCAATCCCGTACACAGAGGAACAAAATGCTGCCCGTTACTGTGACACCTCCATACTCGGTCGGAAAGGAGACCATGGTGATCCATAGGCCATTGGCTGGTTTTCAGAAGTCGGCGGCCAGGCCTTTCTTCCTTGCCGTCTTAGTCGGGAAGCTCCACTGCAAACAGCTCAGGATCACAGTCAACACTCAAGCGTCCACTGACAAGTGGGTGTTGGTTGTGCTTCAGGTGCACTGGCCAGGAACAGCTCGGAGTCTCCTGTATGGCAGGGAAGCATCTTTCCCGGAAAGCGTGGAGGCTGTGCTAGCAGGGCAGGAGGGGTCAGCCTTGCCCTGTAGGTAATGCCCACCTCCACGCTGGCCCTAGGGTCGGAGGAAGCAGCTGTTGAGAAAGGAATGAGTTTCCTCTGAGGCCAAGTCAGAGAGCAGAAGGTATGAAGGGCGGCCCTTCAGGAACCAGCTCTCGTCCTACAAAGGCTGCCTGCCAATGCCTCCTGCCGGAGGCATTCCGCTGATGGGGCCAGGCGGAGTTACTTTCTATTGGAGCGTCTCCTTCTCCGGGCTCTGGAGAAGACAAGGAGAATTCCTAGAATTCAGCCTTTACGTTCAATTTCAGGAGCTAACAGGTCTCGATGCTGCCATAAAATCAACAGAGGGACAAAGCCGACATGCCAATCGATACACTTTGCTTAAAGTAAAACCAAACAAAACCTATGGCCACGGAGCTCATTTCGACTCATAGTGACTCCACAGGACAGAGTAGAATCTCCTCGAGGGTTTCCATGGTTGTCATCTTATGGGAGCAGACAGCCAGCCTCAGTGCAGCTGGTGGCTATGAACTGCTGATCTTGGGATAAGCGGCCCTATGCTTGACCCACTACACTACCAAGGCACCATCCTCTTTGCTTACTCTCTGTGTAATCACAGGCAAGCCCCTTACTTTATTTGGCAACAATGACAGCAACTAAAGAAGGTGGAAATGCTCACACAGTATCATCTGTATCACATGAAAGTAAACTTTTGCTGTAGATGATGCAACAAAAATCGGAGCAGACCATCAGCAGGGAGCTTCCAGAGATTCAAGCTGAACTCAGAGGAGGACATGCACAAAGGGTAGCAGCACTAACGTCAGAGAACACCACAAAGATATTTTAGTTGTGTTTCATTGATTATGAAAAGGCATTTAACAGTACGGATCAGAACAAAGTATGGACAGCCTTGAGAAGAATGGGAATTTCAGAACACTTCACTGTGCGCATGTGGAACTCAAGGCAGTTATCCAAGCAGAACAAAGAAATACTGCATGGTTTAAAATCAGGAAAGGTGTGAGTCAGGATTATATCCCTTCACCAAATTTATTCAATCTGTATGCTGAGCAAAGAACTCAAAAAGCTGGATTATATGAAGAATGCAGTATGAGGATTGGAGAAGGCTTATTAACAATGTGTGATATGCACATGACGCGACCTTGTTTGCTGAAAGTGAGGAGGGACTGAAGCACTCGCTTGCTAATGAAGAGCAGGGATTGAGGCCTTTGGTGTGGATGACAACTCAATGGGAAGAAGACCAAACTCTTCATAACTGAACCAATGGGTAACATCGTGGTCAGTGGAAAAAAGTTTGACGTTGCTAAAGATTTTGTCTTGCTTGGATCCACAATTAATGCTTATGGAAACATTCATAAAACCAAAACAAAAATCAAGCAACCTATTACAGTGGGTAAATAAGCTGCACAAGACCTCTTTAAAATATTGATGACCAAGGATGTTACTGTGAGGACTCAGGTGTGCTTAGTCCCAAAGCTATAGTATTATACCCAATTACCACTATTACTTAGACCCAAGCTATAGTATTTTCAATCATCTCATCTGCATGTAAAAGTTGGACATTGAATTGGGAAGGATTGATACATTTGCATTATGGTGCTGCCAAAGAATATAAAAAATACCATGGACTGCCAAAAGAACAAACAAATCTGTCCGGGAAGAAGTATAGCCAAAATGCTTTTTAGAAGCAAGGTTGGCGAGACTTTGTCTCCTGTAGTTTGGCCATGTTTATCAAGAGAGACCAGTCCCTGGAAAAGGACATCATGCTTGGTAACGCGTGGAGGGAAGACCTTCAACCAGAGGAACTGACTCAGTGGTTACAAAAATGGGCACTAGCAGAACAATTGTAAGGATGGTGCAGGGCCAGGCAGTGCTATGCACAGGATTGCTCTGAGTCAGGGCCAACTGGAGGTCACCTAACAACAGCCGTGGTGGTGTCGTGGGTTACAAGGTGGGGTGCGAATCACAAGGCCTGCAGTGCAAACCTCCAGCCACTGCAGGGGAGCGAGAAGAAGCTTTCTGCCCCTGTACAGAGGTACAGCCTGAAACCCACGGTGGCAGTTCCACCCTGTCCGACAGGGTCGCTGTGAGTCAGAATTGAGAGACCTCCTCACACAATACTGACAAGACTGAGAGCATGCACTAGTCCAGGTCAGGCTCTAGTCCAGGTTGTTAAAGGAAGATTGCAGACCCAGGTGCTGGGTGAGATTCCCAGAGAGGGCCTACTTTAATGCTTTAGAAACCACAGTTTTCACTAAAACCAACTGTATCACACGTGGTAATTTTAAAAGCATAGATTGTTCGTTGTTGTTTTTTACTATTTTTTTTTATATATGAAATCCAGGATAGATAAAGCTATAGATAGTAATTGAACAAATGGTTCCTCAGGGTATGGCAGGGGCGGTTGGGGGGAAATGGGGAGCTAATTATGATGAGTACAAGAATGAAGAAAATGTTCTAGAACTGATTGTGGTGATGATTGTACAACTTTTCTTAATGTGACTGACCTATTACATTGTATGATATGTGTCAATGAAACTGTTGGGAAAAGAAAAACACAGCACATACTGTGGAGCCTCTGACACTTTTGCTTACTCGGTGTCAGGGTACCATGCTCCAAGCTGGAAGCTCCTATGTTCAAATCCTAATGGCAGCATTCGTTTATTGCTTGATTCTATCCTTAGCTCTGGCTATAAGCAGTGATTGACTGCTTCCTGGTGTGCCCCTGTGAGTCTTGGTGGCCACTGTTGACACCATGTTGGCTTGAAGAAGCTTTGTCACACACAGTCTCTACCTCCTATAGCTGTTAAGTATCCATGGTTCATCAGTTTATTCCATTGTTCCCTACAACATCTATTTTTCAAAGGGCACCAAACAAAAAACCTACTGCCATAGAGCCAATGACGACTTAGACTGTAACTCTTTACAGGCATGGAAAGCCTCATTTTTTCTTCCAAAGTGCAGCTGGTAGTCTCAAACTGCTGACCTTGTGGTTATCAGCCCAACGCATAACCATAACGACACCAGGGGCACAGGGCATCCATAAATATACTCCTTGGGGAGCGGCAACGTTTGCTGTTGCAAAACCACTGATCTCTGAAGCTGGAAAAGCTCAGCTCTGAGCTCCAATGTCCATCATTATTTATAGACATTTTCTCACCCTCCCCTGGGCCGCATTTTCCTTTTTCTATAAAATGGGGCTGTGCCCTGCCACACCTTTCCCACAGTGCTATTATGGAAAGTAGGTGACCGTTAAGCGATAAAAAGGAATTCAAGCAACAATACAAGGAGCCTTTGAAAACATGATGTTGACGCAATCAGTTAGGCACAAAGAAGACAGCTGTTGAATGATCCTATGCATTTGAGATATCTCTAAGAGGCCGATGCACAGAAATCAGAGTTTCCCGTGGTTCCCAGGGGCGGGCAGGAGCCAGGGCACTGCCAACAGCTACCCACGCACTGGACCACTGACAACAAGGCTGGGTTGGAACCCACCCAGTGGTTCCACAGCAGGAAGAGCTGGCTTTGTGTTTCTGCCATGGTTTCCAGCCAAGAAAACCCTAGAAGGTAGCTTTACTCTGTCCCAGGGGGTAAATAAAAAGAGTACAAAGTGACTCCCCAACACCTAACAATAATCCCCACCACCTAGGGCAAGAGGGGGAAGCAAACCGAGCCCTTGTTCAGGAAGCAAGGAACATCCGCTATGCAAGTGGGTACCGGTGACTGTACAACTTGAAGAATGCAGGCAGTGTCCTGGACGTCACATGTAAAATGTGTGCAACTGGCGAGTGTGTCAGAGGAGTGTACTTTTTACAATTAAAGAATTATATTGATTATTGAGCACACACAAAAAAAGAGAAAACGAGTTCAAAGCACCAAGGCAAAACCAGTGTGTACTTTTCTTTGGGCCCTCCTACCTGCCACCCCCTCAGAACGCAAGACAGGGCTCTTGACCCACAGGAAGCCTAGGATGCTCCGTCGTCCCTCTACTGGCTCTCCTGCATCCCAAAGCCGCTGGCACCCAGAGGGGACTCATCGCCAGGCATCTCGACAGCCATCGTCTTCTTAAAACTCAGGAACAACTTTACCGAGGCATAATTTGCATCCACAACATTCTCCCATCTTAAGTGTCCCAATCCACGATTTTTAGGCAATTGACAGGTTTGTACAACCACAGCATACGTCTTAAGCCATTTCCATTGCTTCTGCCCACCCCCACTCCCAGCCCCCCACCAAAAGATTCCTCATGCCTATTTGTAGCCAACCCTCAAGGCCACTCCCAGACAGCCACTCGTCTGCTTTGCATTTCTACAGATTTGCCTTCTTTTCAGGGGCATTTCCTATAAATAGACTCCTGCAGCGTGCTGTCTTTGCATCTGGCTTCTTTCTCAGAGCACAATGATTTGGAGGTGGTCCCGTGTCAGAGCCAGCACCCGCAGTCTGCTCCCCGAGGCAGCTGAGAGGTGTCCCGTTCCTCAGGTATACCTCCTCGTGCCATGGACCTGTTCACCAGTCCATGGCCCTCTGGGCAGTCTCACTGTCTTGCGGGACAGAGACCCTTGAGAGGGGTGGACGGGATGCCACAGAGGGTTCGAAGGGGAAGCCACAGAGTTTATGCCATCGGGGTTCTCTAACAAGCGGCATCCCAAGCAGCTGGAATTGTCTTCCTTCCTGGTAAGGCGTCTCCCAGTCAGTCTAAAAACCAAACCCATCAGCCCACAAGATACTCCCCAAGGCATTGGAGAAGAAACGGTCTTGTGGTGTTGGATTCACTAACCTCACCCTCTTCAATTCTAGAAAAGGTCCAAACCAACACACAACAGAGCTAGCGACAAGTACCTTGCCCAAGGAAACACTAGTTGATAGCTGATAGCTCCGTACGCAATGACCCAGTCCTCTCTTCCTGCGTCTGCCGGGTGCAGACCGAAGAACAGAGGGTGGAGGTCCTATTGCAAGTCCCACTGGAACGCCGTACTGCCTTGACTCGTTATGGCTCTGTCTGGTCTCTTGGTTCCCACTGACTAGTAGGAATCTCTATAAATGGTGATGGTCATGTTGGGCAGGAGGAGGTGGATAAATAGGAGAGTTATTTTCTTTCGACATCACTGAAGAGAAGCCTGGTTTACCGGCCCTGGCATAATCCACTACAAAGACACCAGCTTTGTTGGGGGGTGGGAGGAGGGGTTGCCGCAGACGCAGACTCAGACTTGCAAAATTCCTCTTCATTCCCTCAGGCCGGGGTTGTGTCAGGCTTGCCCCGCTGGTTAGGGATGGCAGGGTCTGCGGCATTATTCCTCCAGCTGGGCCTTCTGTGTAAGCTACATTCACTTGTGACCTCCCTCCTGCACACACACCCCCCTCTCCCCGCAATGAACCTACTCACAGAAGGAGAGTGGAGCCTACAGGACACCCCCCACCCCACAGGGGAGGGGAAGCGCTACATCTAGGTCTCTGGCCATCAGGAAGCAAACCGTGTAGATGAATCATTTCACGTGAACCGCACCAGCTCCTCAAAGCAGCCACCTGGGAGGTTCTTCCTGCTTCCACCTCTCCAACCGGCCACCAACCTTTTACCTAGCCCTCGTCTTCTGTCTGGATTCCTCTGTCCCTTCTTCTTCTCTGATTCATCTTGAGAACCCAGGGAAAACATCACCACCTCCGTGAAGCCCTCCTGACTGCTCGGGCAGTGAGCACTGCTTTTGTTTCGTCACCACGGGCTCTTGAATGTACCACCGGCACCAAAACTCCCTACCCTCAGGTTGGTGCTGACTCGGAGTGACCTATGGGGCAGCGCAGGGCTGCCTCGATGGGTTTCTAAGACTCTCAAGTCTTCAGGGGAGTTCAGCCTCCTCTTTCCCCCGCAGAGCGGCTGGTGGTTGTGAACTGCTGACCTCGTGGTTAGCAGCCCGACTTGTAACCACTATGCAGGCCCCCAGGGCTCCTGTACCACCTATACAGCCCTGGTTAGTTGAAATTCATGCTAGATGTCTATGGTGACAGTGTGGGTCAGTGGTGGAATTCTTGCCTTCCTTTTGAGAGACCTGGGTCTGGTTCTCGGATAACCCACCAGATCGCAGCCACTGCCCATCTATCAGAGCAGGCTTGCATATTGGTGTGATGTTGAACAAGCATCAGTAGTGCTTCCAGATTAGGAAGAAATACCTGGCGATCTAGTCTTGACAATAAACAGTTAATGGAAAGCCTAGGGAACAGAGAGGCCCAGCTGTGCCTCAGGTCACCCTGACTGGCTGCAACTAGGTGGGCTGACTGTGCTGTCTGCAGGACCCAAGCATGCTAGTGCCTAACCCGGTGCTGCCACATCCAAGCAATTCAAAGAGGTAATTATGCCTTATCCCCCGACTCCTGCTTTGGCTTCTCTGAGCAGGATGGGATTGGGGCTAGGGAGAGCACCCCCCCCACCCCCCCACCCCCCGCCCAGGTGTTTTCAATTCCCCCGCCCCCCTCCAGAGAAAAGGCTAGTCTTCCTCACAGGATGGCCTGGGGTTGGTGGAGTGTGTTTTTTGGAAGGTTGGGGTAGGGGTGGAGCACCTTAATCACTCTGGGGCAGGGTGAGGCACATGCTCACAGGACTCCCGGAAAGTATCCGAGAGCAAATAGACAGGTCCAATCCCCAGGAAGAATGAGGGGGCAGGAAGCCTCATCCAGGGGAAGTGCCCACACAAACAGTACCTCCCTGGGGCTCACCTGGGCCTCCAGCTTCTGCCCAGAGGCGTCCGCCATCTGGTGGCAACAAAGGCTCTCTGTGGCTCTCACCAGGCAGGTCAGGGCAGGGCCCTAGCTCCTGAAATGCTCCTAGGACAGGTGTCCATACGTGTGTACTCTCTCCCTCTCTCTCACATGCTCAGCTTTAGTCACAGGGAAAGGGCGGGGATTTTTCGATGGGGCTTTCCAACGGCTGGTGTTTTGTGCATCAGAGGAGGGGCCTCGGGGCACTCAATTGTCTTCAAAAGGAAGACACAAACATTAGAAGGCCAGTCATTTCAAAGCACCGTGATGCTTTTCTACTTGTCATGCAGGTGGTTGGACACGTGGACAGGGAGGTCAGGGAAGGAGCCAGCCTGTGAATGAGCAGAAGGGTAGCTAGCTGAGCCATTGCCTGACCTTACCTGCCTTCCTTTTCCACCTGCGCCGGTCTCGTTGGACCTTAGTTTCTCTCTGTATAATGGGGACAATATGAATATTGACCTCACAGATATCTGGAGAGAAGTGATATATAAGTACATGAAGCTCTTGGCTCAGTATCTGAAACCTGTAGAGCCTCAATGTTTTCTCATCCTATCATGTAATGTTGGAGCCCAGGTGTTGCTGCCAGGTAAGCCAGGAACTGTCAACTGCAGTTGTCCCAAACCACCGGCTGCTCTGTGGGAGAAAGATGCTGCTGTCTGTTTTGTAAAGACGAACATCCTCGGAAACCTTACAGAGCAGTGGTTCCCAACCTTCCTCATGCTGCGACCCTTTCATACAGTTCCTCATGTGGTGGTGACCCCCCCAACCATAACATTATTTTCGTTGCTACTTTATAACTGTCATTTTGCTACAGTGATGAATCCGGCGACCCCTGTGAAAGGTTCGTTCAACCCCCAAAGGGGTCATGACCCCTAGGTTCAGAACCGCTGCTATAGAAGGTAGCGCTGAGTCAGAATCAATTGGATGGTGCTGAGTAGAATGTAATTTAACAGCAGGTCAAGTGAGGTATTTCCTGAAAGTCTGAAAAAGGCCCAATGTGGACATAAACATCTCTAAGCACCTCCATCTGTAAGTTCAAGGAGCTACAAGAGTTGGAGGGCAGCCCTCTTTCTACAGGTTGTATCAAGTGACACCAGTTTTACCGGCAACAGTCATTGTCACTCCCCCCAAAATATACAGCCATCTAGTTGATCCTGGTTCATGATGATCTACATGAAGGACAGAGTAGCACCATCCCAGAGAGCATCCAAGGCTATCAATCTATGTAGGAGCAGATGGCCTCACCTTTCTTCCACAGAGCAGCTGGTGGGTTTGAACCAGCGACCGTATGGTCAGCAGCTAAATGCTTTAACCACTGTGTCAATATGGCTTCTGACATCACTCACACCCCACAATATCAATATAAGTGGATCTGTGTGTGAGCAGCCCATGGGTTTGTTTGTGTTTGGGGGTCATGGACACAGGGTTTTCTGCTTTGATGAAATAGCGAGAAGGTGGGGCCCTTGCCCTCTTTGACAACAAGGGGGTGGAGGCTCCTAGATAACCACTTTAAAGCAGGGGTGCTGGCAAGAAGGGGCAACTGGCATTCTCCTCCCCAGCTGGATGTCAGCTAGGCAGAGATTTGGCTGATCTGTCTCATGGCCATCTGAGTGGGAGAAAAAAAGCTGGAGAGAGGTTGTCTCGTGGGGGACTGCCAGGTGACAGGCCTGTCCCACCCATCTGAAGTGGAAGATGGAGCCTACACTCATCTCTTGGGCTTATGGGGCCGATGAAAGGATCCTGACAACCATGTCTAGGGTCTTCTGGCCAGGACCACCTCAGTAAGGAGACTAAGAGGAGTCTGCTTGGGGGGCCAGGGGATGGGGGTGGATATGAAGGTTACCAGCTGGGGGTGGAGCTGGACGAGCTGGCCAACCTTCACGGAAGACAGTCAATGCCCTGAGAGCAGCAAGGGTGGGAGCGAGACCCTGATGGGCAGGTCACAGTGAGACCACCCACTCGAAGGACTGCAACTTCCCCACCAGTGGGGCTTGGCCTCCCCCATGGAACGCCGATCTCGGAAGCTCCACACAGCAAAGGGGGGAGGGGAAGGAATGTAAGTCAAGCCACCCCGATCCCAGGCCCCTCAAAGCTCCCTTGCATCAGAAGGCATGAGGGAAAAGAACTTGCATCAGAAGGCATGAGGGAAAAGAACCTTGGATAGACTTCGAGGTTAAAGTTTGACAACAAACAAGGCTGAGTCACATAAAGACTGACATAAAACTGTCCAAAGAATGGATGTGACTCTGCCCAGAGTAACAGCGGGCGGGCTACAGACTCAGCAGCGAAGGAGGGGGCTTAACACAGTGCCGCTGGCAGCAGTGACTGCAGTGCCCCCCGCGGGTTCATAGTCATGCCCCGACGCACTGTACCCTCTTCCCCAGGCCCGGTGACTCATCAGGGTCATGCCCAACATCTGAAAGGGGCGGAGGGCAGAGAGCCTCCTTGTCTCCACAGGTCACACACCATCTTCTGAGATGCACCACAGGGCACAGGCCCTAGCTAGCAAAGGCTCTACCACTTCTCTCCCGGCCTCTTCCCTCAGGCCCAACCATGGCACGCCCGGGCCGCACCTATCTGCCATCCTCCAAAGACCCCATGGTAGAGGACAGAGAACATGAGCTCAGAAGTCAGACCCCAGACCCTGCCGCTCACTAGCCTCAGGCCTTGGGGAGCCATGCAGAATCTCTTTAAGTTTCCTCACCTGTATATTAAGGCAATTATACATTCCAATTGGCGCGATGATGAGCGCTGATGTAGATAAAGTCTCCTTAATGAACACCCAGAAACCTACACCCACTGCCATGTAATTGATTGCTACTGACAGCACCCGATGCAGGGCTTCTGTGGACGTAGCTCTAACAGGAGCAGACGGCGCATCTTTCTCCCTTGGAGTGGCTGCTGGGTTTGAACCATCCACCTTGCAGTGAGCCACCCAAGCTTCCCCGACAGTGCCATCTGGGTTGGTACTTACTCATTTGAGAAATATTTAGTGAACAGATTCTCTGTGCCACAGGGTACGGGAAGAACGGGGCAACAGATGAAGTAGAAAAGAGGATCGCGGGCACACTTCACCTCCAGGCCACACGGGATGCAGGTGGCCAGCAGAGCCCTTGATGTTGAGCGAAACTCCACAAACGAACCCTCTGGGGCTCTGCTACGGGGTGTAGGCCTGTCCTTGGGTTACAATCACCTCCAGACATTAGGGGTGTTGGGGACTGGCCTGCTACCTCCCAGCACACACAAGAGCTCTCTCTCTCGAAGGAGGAAATCACCATGCATTTGTCTGTCAGAGAGTTTACACCTCCCTTCCTACCCACGGGGATCCTGGGTGGTACAACGGGGAAATGCTTGGTGGCTAACCAAAAGGTGGGCAGTTGGAGCCCCCCAGCTGCTCCCCAGAGAATGATGCTGCAGTGGTTTCTGGAAAGACTACTGCCTGGGAAACCCTTGGGGCCAGTCTGCTACTCTGTCCTGCAGGGTCATTATGACGATGGCACAATGATTTGTTCCTCACTCACCCATGTCAACACCATCACCATCAACTCCTTCCCCAAGAGTGTTTGAGGGGCTTCGAAACAATGCTTGTGGAAATTTCCCATGATCTTTGCTTTCCACTTGCCCACTCACATGTCCAAGCCCCTGGTATATACCACAGGGCCATCTCCATGACGTGTCCACACTCCAGAGAAGGGAGACTCTAAGGATGTCTTGCTAAGAGCTGGGGTGAGGAGTGACCGCCCTCCAGCTGCCTGCGACCTCTGGAAGCGGCCTGACATTGGGCAGGACCAGTGTAATGCAGGCTCCCATCAACCCCACTCTAAGTCATGGCACAGCCACCAGGCACCAGAGTGGCCCTTCACACTCCTGCCCCACCAGGAAGACCCAGGAAAACTGAGCTGGCAGCACAAACCAGAGGCGAGACAGGGCCCCACAGGGTGCCCCTACCTTCTGAAAACTTACCTACTCCTTCCGACGGCTTCCTTCCTCGCCGCTCCCCTCCTCCCCGCCTTGGCTCCCTTTACAGAGAGCAATCTTGCTAGGGAGAAGGTGGTATCCTCTGAAAAGCCAGACAGATTTACCTGTCCTGGGAAACCCTGAGGCAGGTGCAGGCTAATGAGTTTGGGAGGATGGCGGGGCCTGTGGCAGCCCGGGAGCTGGCAGCTGCTTCTATTTACAAACAGGAGCGCACGTAGCTTCTGGGGCCAGGCTTTGCCTGAGGAGGCTGACAATTTGGACTGATTTTGGTCTCCAGACCCAAACTGAATTGAACAGCAAATCATTAGCAAGCGCTAATGTGCGACTTAGCCACCAAATCTGAGTTAATTAAAACTAATCACGATAGAAAAATAAACCTGGTCCTCCTAAGAGCAAAGAGAAGGGTCTTTTTTAAATGCAAGCACTAGGACTAGGCTTGTTTCTTTGTTTGACACCACCCCTTCCACCCCCCACCCCCTACCTGGGAGCAATATGATCTAAATATGTTCTCTCTCAGATAAGACCTAACTTGATAATCAACTGAATTGCCAAATAGGTGAGTCCAGTCTGAATTCTTGAGTCAAGGCTCGTGGAACCTGGGCAGCTCTGGTGGAGAGGAGTGGCCCTAACTCTTGCCCATGTTACCTTGGGGAAGTCTTCGTTTGCAAGAAAAGTTGTTGCACCCCGCCCCTGTCCCCCGGCCTATGTCTTGTGATGCCTATTTGCACCACACTAGTAATCTTTCAAACCTTAGCGAGCATTAAGCTTTCTAGAGGGAATCCATCCGGAAGAGCAAAGCAGCACCGGTGCATCTTCCCTGCATTGATGGCCCCAGCAGGGGGGCGTCCCTAGTGGCGAAGAGGCGGGCTAGGGACAAGCATGCTGACTCACCTTCTGCAGACAGCCCTTGGATGTTGATGCCCTTAGCTGCCAGGAAATTCAAGCAGGCATCTATGTTTTCAATCTAGGGGAAGAACACAGAAACACACACTCAGTAAGTGTTCACCGCCCCACCCCTCATCGTTGATTAGGTTCTCCGTGTATTGGGTAAGATCCGCAAGCAGGAAACACGGAAGAGCATCACACCACCTGACAGGTGGCTACGGGTCAGGGCTTGATTCTCCCGGACTTGCTCAGGGAACAGTTACCCAACAGCCCAACCACACGGCTCCAGGGCGCAGGGGCTGCACTGCTCGCAGCCGCCCCAAATAACCAGCGTGGAATGGGAGCCCTTCTGTTGATCACTGGGACCAGCGCAACTCGGAAAACCTGAGCAGCTGCCAGGGCACTAGAGCAGGGTGGGGACGAGCTTAGCAGACCCACTCAGCAACTGGCAGGTGGCATAAAATTCCCAGAGGCGGGCAGTCACACGGGGAAACGGCGGGTAGGAGAGTCCACGGGGATCTGGGCAGTGCTCACTCACAAAATCCTCCGGATGGCAGGCATTGTAGTTGACTAGGAAGGGCTGTGACCTTTCCAGACCCTCATCCTCTGCACTCTCTTTGTCAGCCTGCCCATGTGTCTAGCGCTGAAGTCCTGGCTAAGGGCAAGCCAGTGCCCAGTAGAGAATGCAGCTCACTCCCGAAGCTCTGATTGGACATCAGCTGTCAGGGCTACTTTATTCTTTGGTTTAAAAGAAACATGTTCTGGCTTAATAGCAAAGGAGCCCTGGTGGCGCAGTGGGTGAATGTGCCGGGCTGCCAAGTGCACAGGGCCGGCAGTTCGAAACCACCAGCTCCTACAGAGTTACAGCCTCAGAAACTCACAAGGGCAGTCCCACCCCATCCTTTCAGGTCGCTCTACGTCAGATTCGACCCGATGGCAGTGAGTTTGAGAGTTTTTATCAATGTCTGTAGTGACCACAGGTGAACAAAAACCACTTTTGACTTGGCTCAGGGGATCTTTGAACTTCCTCCAACGTCCAGTTCACCACGGAGACCCCATGCCCCTCCACAAACCACCCCCACCCATGGCTTCCCATCATGAGTGGGTCCAAGGGCTCTACTTTAACTCATCAGTGACCGTGCATGTGGCCATTCTCCCCCACCTCCAAGCAGTTTGCTGACTGATGCTTCTTCAGACGCAGAGGGCAAAGCCACTACATTTGAAGGGCATGGCAGGTGGTTGATATGGTTGGCTGCTAACTGAAAGGTTGGTGGATTGAGGCCAACTCGGGTAACCTTGGAAGAAAGGCCTGGATGCCTACTTCTGAAAACTTACGACGGAGCAGTTCTACTGACACGCATGGCGTCACCACGCTCCAATCTGAGCACAGTCTGGCTCCAGAGGAGCCTGTTAGGAGCTTCTGTCCAGCCTCCTACTGAGGCCGTGCGTCCTCGTTGTGTGTAGAGCCTTTGAGTCTGTGCAGGCGCATAGCAAACTCCGTGCACAGCAGAAGGAAACACTGCCCAATCCTGCACCACCTTCACAATCAATAAGCGCGAGCCCACTGGGGTCACCTCTGTGGCAGTCCATCTCGCCGAGGGGCTTCCTCTTTGCTTTACCAAGCAGGGGGTCCTTTCCCAGGGACTGGTCCATCCTGACACAACTCCAAAGTACAGGAGCCGAAGTCTCACCATCCCTGCTTCTGTGGCACATGCTGGTGTACTTCTTCCTGGACAGATGAGACGTGTTTGTTCTTCAGGCAGTCCGCGGAACGCTCAGCACTCCTCACCAGCACCAGGACTCAAACACATCCGTTCCTGTGCAATCTCCCTTCCTTCCACATGCACGTGAAACCATTGGAAATACCATGACTTGGATCAGGCGCGCCTTCATCTCCCAAAGTGACATTTTGGCTCTTCGAGCAGTGCCTAACATTTTTCTCCCAACCTAGCCTCTGCCTCTTCCAAGGGCTTTAAATTAAACAATGGCACAGCTGAATCACACTGTACAGGTTTCGTAGGCATCTCCTCCGTCCTGAATTGGGATTGTTCCCACTCTTTCTCAATCTCCAGCTCACCGTCAAGGGTCCTGACCAGAAAGATGTTTTCTCCTTTCTAGGAAAACTAGCAGAATGCAATTTCCGGCTAACCAAATACATGCTGGTGCTCTGGGTAATGCCTATCACTCGGCAGAAAACCACTCCCTACACAGAAGGGAAAGTTCCACCTCCCCGCACTCCCGCCCCGGTGCAGACACAGGATGCCTGATGGGGATGACCAGGAGGACGGATGCTCTCAGGAGGGCAGGCAGGGGAAGAAGAAGATGCGTGGGGCGCTCTGTTGAAGCGGTTTTGGAGCAGTCTGCTTCCACTCGTGCACAGAGTGAACACTCTCTCTGAATGCTCTTTCCCAGCTGGATGAACTCCTGCGTTGATGAAAATGTTAGCTAGCACCCCTTATTTCTGCTGTGGACAGTGACAGATACATGGCTCCCCTCGCCCTCCAAGAGGCACGACTACAGATGACATTACAAGACTCTTCTTCCACCTCCTGTCCAGTACGATAGTCCTAGCCCTGGGTGCTGGAGAGGGTTCGAGAGCTCAGCTACTCAGGGAAAGGTTGGGAGTTTAAGTCCACCCAGAGGCACTTCAAAAGGAGGCCTGGCAGAATCTCCTTCGGAGACAAGCAGCCACTGAAAATCGTAGGGAGCACAGTTCTACTGTTGACCCACAGGGCGCTGCCAGGAGTCGGATGTAGATCTTCCTCCACAGACGATTGTGCACGTGGCTGATGAGTCCCACCTCCACTGCAATGCTTCGTGGAAAACGAGAGCCTGATCCCTCACCGCCCTAGGTCTATTCACACAAAGGCAAAAGTCATCTCCTTGGTGTTGATCCTTAGAGATGGTGAAGATGCGTATGTTGATTTCTTTCAGTGACAGTGTATCAGTGTCACAATGGAAACTAACTAAAGAGACACCCATCAACATATTTTAAAAACGTTGCTCTGTTGTCATACCATCTTTCCACAGAACCTCCTTTTCAAGGAGCAAGGGCTGCATTGGCTTGTCCCGTTTGTGGAGCGTTCAATGCGCACAAGAAACATCACTCACGTCGTACGTCCATCTTCTTGGGAGACTAGCTTTGACGCCTTCCAACTCAGCTGTCCACTGCTTTCTTTTAACGTTAAAATTCCACCAAAGGGATGGGTAATTATAAATGAGTTACTCGGAATATGTCCTCCCACGGTGGTAAAAAAATGGCTAAAGTCCTATCATTCTTCCACAGAACGCCATCATTCTGATCAGCATTTATTCACTGTGGGGGATTGGGGGAGCAACGTTGCCCCCTCGGGGCATTTGAAAGCATCTGGCAACGTGGTGGGGATGTTACAGTCCAGGAGGGGGAGGGGCGCCCGCCGTTCATGACATGCAGTGCGTTTGAGGCTGGGACGCGACCCACCACCCTGCCACATAAAGGACAGCCACCAACGCAAGAATGATCCCATCCGAGATGTCAGGGGCCGAGGTTGAAGAACCTGAGTCTATGACTCTTGGCAATGGACTTGAGGGCACTGAGGGTGAGGACTCTTAACTCATCCACCTAACTGCCAGGAGGCAGGCTCTGGGCCAGGCACTGTGCTCAACTGCTTCGGCAGACTTGCTTTGGGCACGTGATGCCTGATGGAGAAAGTGAGCGAAGGGGTCAGCCTCTCTTCAGCGAGCTTACACAGGCCAAGGGCAGAGCTGGGCTGGGACCCAGGAGTCCCCTTTCCCGGTCACAGGAACTCACATTTACATGGCGCTCCTGGGGGGTGGGGGGCAATAGCGAACTGCTTGCTACACACACCCCTGTTCATTTCAGGAAGAACTGAAGGAAATAACCAAGGGACGTGTTGGGATGGCCCTTCCTTAGGTAAATAAACGGAAGCTGAAGGGCTCCATGGGTGATTTCCCCTAAAGAGGAGATGGGCTATGGGAGGCAAAGTCTACATCGCCTCCTTGCACACACTGCTCAAACTAAACTCAAGCCCATCGATTCCGACTCATCGTGACCCTACTGGGCAGAGGAGAACTGCCGCTGTGAGATTCTCAGAGACAAACTTTTGATGGGAGTAGAAAGCCTCGTCTTTCTCTGGAGTATCTCCTGGTGGTTTTGAGCTGCTGACCCTGCAGTTAGCAAGCCAACGAGTAACCCACTACACCACAGGGGCTTCTCTCCTGGCCGGCCTACCAGATGATTAAAACATACAAAAGCACGTGCATCACCAACGAAAAGCCTATGCATGAGCCCACCAAGCTCCTTGAATCTTTCCCCTTAGGCCTGAATGCTGGGCTCACAGGAGCTTAAGCAACCTTCCTTCCTTCTCCAATCCCTCTTTAATAACGTTCCATGAAGGTTAACATCACCCCCGACAAGGAGGCAGAGACCCACAATCTTTTCATCTGCACCCCAGGAAGGGAGCGAGGCTGAGAAGCAGAGTGGGGTCAGATGTGGATTCCAACCTCCCCGTGCCACTTGGAGCGAGATCAGAAGGGGAAACGATTGCTTTGATCCGGGCTCTCTTCTGATGAAAAGTCACCTCCAGATTTTCTTCCACGGCACCGTGCAGGTAAACTACCCATCCACAGGCACTGCTGAAGCCAGCTCCCACCTGCGCCTGCAGCACGTCTCAGGGCTAAAGACAGCACTTTAAAGGGGGCTGTGGGGGGCTCTCGGGCATGTGGGAGCCAGACATGCAGTGAGGGGGGAGGATCCCGATAAAGCTGGGAGGCAGAGAGATGGAAAAGATGCTTAACCAGCAAAGTATGTAAATATGACCAGAGTTGTTCATTAACACGTAGCAGCCAATATAAACTACTTTCCAAAATTAGCTGAAAAGTCTCTGCAAAGTCTGACATTCCCGTTGCTGCTCAAGGGGCGGGGCTGGGGAGAGGCCCTGGGTGAGGAGGCTATGGTGGCTGTTATCACACAAACGCAAGTTGCTGGCGTCTGTAGCATTCCTTGGGGAGGCCGGAGGGGGGTGCACAGAAGGGTCGTGGGCAGGAAAAGAGACCGACCCAAATCAGAGTGCATTTCTTCTCCAAGTGCCCCTCCCTTCAGGGCTCAATGTGGCCACTACTCTGTGCGGCCCATGAACATCTTACAGAAGCTGCAAGGAAGCCCTTCCAGGCACAGCCGGAATCTCCATCCCACCGTGGGAATCTCCGTCCCACATTCGGAATCTCCGTCCCAAAGTTGAGTGTTACCCTACAGCCAGAATGTCCCACTTGCAAGGCAGCTTCCTCAGGGTCTGTGTGGTGCAGCCTCTGCCCCCCATTCCTTATCCAGGACTTCATCCCCACCTCCCAGGCAGACAGAGCAAGCAAGCAGCCCTGGGAAAGGTAAAACGAGTGCCCAACAACTGGGAAGGGAAAGGGGAGGAGGCAGGAAAGCAAATGGAAACCCTGGCATTTCAGCCATGAGCCAGGATGGATGGGGCCTCCTGATACCATGAAATATGCAAACTTCAGGAACACGCTGTGTCTCCTGGTAGCTTAGAGACTGATCAAATACCATCTGTTGTGGCAGTTGTCATGGCAGCCTTTCCCTCTGAATACCAGGGTAGCTGAGTGCAAAGTGCATGGAGAGGCTGGATGCAAATGCAGACGGTCTCCATGGGTGCTGCTGCAGCCCCCCGGGAAGATGGGGTTCCAGGCACAGCCAGCAAATGGAGGGACACTGTCCTAAAGAGTTAGTTTCTCACCAGGCCCCTTGGGGATCTCCATCCTGGGAGGAAGAAACCGGGAGGCCCGGCTTGGTGCATGAAAGGCAGCCCGGCCACAGGCGCCTCCAGCTCTCTTCTGACCCTTCGCACAGCAGGCCTGGGGTCAAAGAGGTTTCCTGGGGGCGACACCTGAATACCTGCAAGCCAAGGCCCTTGCTCAGTACCAAGCCCTGCATCAGGTTGTCACCAAGCCTACTCATCATCATCCGTCTCACTGCAGGGACATAAGCCTAGGTGATGGGGTAGCCTGGACCCCAGACATGTCTCAATGAGAACTTGAGGAGAAGTCGGGGTGGCTTTAGAAGCACAGCAGAAGATCGTCCTGAAACTCACGCATCAACAGGAACCACCTTCCCCTAGGAGGAAGAAGCAGTCTTTGTAATGATCTTGCCACTTGCCCGCAGAGCTGGTAATCATTCCTCCACTCACAGTCATGAGCTGGTGCTGGGTGTGGGCAGATGTGACACGTGGCTTTGTGGAGCCTGCAGGCTAAGGGAGGCAGACTGGCATTAAATAAACCATGTACCAGCAAGCATGTGACTAGAGGCACTGATGGGTGAGTGGCACAATTCTCCAACTCTCACCATCCCTTTGGATGATCAGCCAAGTGGACCCCGAGCTCAGCCACATCCGTGGGGGCTCACATACTGCTGTGCCATTGAACGAGCCTCAGCGGAGCTATCAGACTACGATGGGGAAAAGGCCATCTACTTTCGAGAACCAGCCAGTAAATACCCTACCACCTTTCTTCTAAGGCACCTATGTTTGCATGAACTTACACTTGCATTGTTTTAGTTAGTAGCTGAGCACGTTAACTACTCATAGCACCCAGAAACTGGTGCTCCACATTCCCCTCGGTGGAGAAGTACTCAAGGTCCACCCTTCTATCTGGCCCTCCGCTTTTCAGCCAATGCCAAGCATGCCCCTGTAGAGAGGGACAACTGGATGCCCACACCCAGTGAAGGGGAGTCTCCTTGTGAGTAGGACCATCAGAAATGCCAAGAAAGTCTTTGTGTACATTCTATCAGCAGCCCACTTCCAAGTGAACGATGCCATTTTCCTGCAAGAACTTCAGCATAACGTTTCCCGCCTTCCTGGCGTCCGCCATCATTGAGTCACCCCTCCACTCATGGCGACCCCATGTAAAGAGGAACAGAACAACGCTGCCCGGTCGTCTGTGTGTGCTTGAGGATCAGCGACGCTGTTCTGTAGGGGTTTCATGAGCTGGTTTTTCAGACGTAGATCACCAGGCATTCCTGTCTAGTCTACCTTAGCCGGGCAGGTCCACTGAAACCTGCTTGACATTATAACCACCCTCAGGCCTCCACTGGCAGATGGGCTGTGGCTACCCACGACATGAGGTGCACTGTCTAGAAACGGGACCCCAGGCTCCCACATGGAACGTGAGACGTCGACCCAGACCTGCCACCCGCTCCCTCATTTTCTAGCATGCCCAGTAAGGGCTGTTTCAAGTCCAGGCTCTGGGTGGTGGGGACTAGACACAAAGGCAGAAGGGGTGTGATGAGGGCTATCTAGAGGACACAGGCAGGCGTAGGGGTCTAATCTGAGTTCAGCTCCCGACTCTGCCACGCACTAAATAGGACTTTCAGCTCAGTGCCTCAGAGGCCTGATCTGTAAACTGGAGATGCCTGCTGGCATCATAGGAGAGTGGTATTGAACCGAACACTGGGAATCTAGTAAGTTTCAGCAACGAGTAGGTGTTGTTATTAGGGTGTAGCTTTAAACACAAATGTCCCTGGGTTTAGTTCTAGAGCCATTACTGTCCCAGAGCTGTGTCTGGGATTGGTCCCGGACAAAACAGAAGCCTAGACTGTTTTATCTTGGCTGCCTGCCACTTCCTCCTCCAGACCCTTCCTTTCAAGCCCCACTTTCCAGGATGCTGTGTCCTTTCCATCACCTGACATCACATGGTCCCTCCAGAGCCCCTCTCTTGTAAGATGCTGGGAAACTACCTGTCACCCAGGCACAAGTGGTTTCTACTGGCTTCCCCTGTTACCTCTCCCAGGGAAATTTCTAGCCACCATAATTTTTAAGTGACGTGACATTTATCAGTAGAAAGGCCATGGCCCTTGGACCCATCCACACCTGGATTCGGACTCCTATAGACCTGGACACCATCCACAGACCCTGGAAGACAATGCTAACCTCTTCAAGCTTCAGGTCCATCCTTGGGAGCAGGGGAATACCGAGATCCATGTCACAGTGTTACTGAAAGGATTAGATGGGTTGACAGACATCAAAGGTCTGGAACTTTCCAAGGTCAGGAGCTTTTAAAAAGTTTCAACCTTCATGCAATTCCAAAAAGGGCAGGACTTCGGGCACCAGTGGCATTTCCCCGAAAGTGGAAAGCAATTCCGGACTTGTGGAACACTCAGCAATTTGCTCAATGATAAAACACGAGCTCGTTGTGAGAATTTGTTTTGACCCTGCCAACATCTGAGCACGCGGTCCGAAGGCTTGCTCCTCGAACAGCCCCGTGGGAAGTCCTAAGGTCTTACACAAACAGTTTTGGCTAACGAAGAGTCAACTATTTTTTTCCCCCTCTGTAGAAAATTTCTCGAGTCTGCCCCATCACAGCGCTTTCCAGTTGATGTGTGAAGGCTGGTTAGAGAGCCGCACCTAAGTTACAGACCACTGTCCGTCATGAAGTTAAATGGCGTGGACCAGGCAAGTGACACCACCTCCATTTTTCAGACGGGGATTGGAGACACTGTGTGTCTAAGTACCTTCCTGATTGGCAGAGTTGGAACATATGTAAATATACTTATATATAATGATAGGGATATAGGTCTCTATACATATATTTATATGTTAAGTATTAAGGTAGCAAACATTGGGCTTCTACTCAAGTACTCCCTGAAGCAAGAACATTTTATTTAACAACCTGGCATTCTGTGATGCTCACCTTCCCAACACAATCACTGAAGAAAGACAAAATGGGTGCATAAGGAAATGTGGTGCATAAGAAAGCTGATGGTGCCTGGTTATCAAAACATATAGCATCTAGGGGCTTAAAGTCTTGAAGATAAACCAGCGGCCATCTAGCTGGAAAACAACAAAGTGAAGAAGCCTATGTGGAAGAAGCACACCAGCCTGTGTGATCATGAGATGTCGACAGGATCAAATATCAGGTATCAGAAGACCCAAAACAAATAATCATATCAATGCAAACGCAGGGGGCCAGAGTGGAGATCCAATGCCCATCTGTGGACAATTGGACATCCCTTTACTGAGGGGTCATAAGGAAAGGACGAGCCAGCCAGGGTATAGTATAGCACCGATGAAACACACAACATTCTTCTAGTTCTTCAATGCTTCCTCCCCCCACTATCATGACCCCAGTTCTACCTTACAAATCTGGATAGACCAGAGCATGTGCACTGGTACAAATAAGAGCTCTCTACACACAGAATCCAGGGCAGATAAACCCCTCAGGAACAGTAATGGGAGGAGCGATACCATGAGGGTAGGGGAAAGGTGTGGGGAGAACAGGGGAACCGATTGCAATGATCAAAGTATAAACACCTCACCCCAGAGTGATGAAGAACAGAAATATGGGTGAAGGGAGACAGCGGATGGTGTAAGATATGAAAATAATAATTTATAATTTATCAAGGGTTCATGAGGGTAGAAGGGTTGGGGAGGGAGGAGAAAAAATGAGGAACTGATACCAAGGGCCCAAGTAGAAAGAAAATGTTTTGAAAAGGATGATGGCAACATATGTACAAATGTGCTTGATACAACTGATGTATTGATTGTTGTAAGAGCTGTAAGAGGCCCCAATAAAATGATTAAAAAAAATAAGATGTTATATGGGTACAGGGGACAACAGGCAGGTAATATAAATAGGTAAACAGAAAACTACACCCAACCCACCACTATCAAACTAATTCTGACTCTTAACGACCTTATATGGCCCTTCTGAAACCATCAGTCTTTATGAGAGGAGAGAGCCTTATTTTTCTCCTGAGGAGCAGTCAGTGGGTTTGAACCACTAACCTAAGGTTAGCAGCCCAACAGGTATCCCACAGTGCCACCTGAAACAAACTCATGGCTCCAGAGTTGATTCCAACTCACAGTGACCCTGTAGGACTGAGTAGAACGGCCTCGTTGGCGTTCTGAGACTGTAAATCTTTATAGGAGTAGTTCCAACTTTCTCCTGAGAACTGGGAGAATTTTTGACCTTGCACGAAGCAGCCCAGCATGGAACCCACTACATCAAGAGGATGAGGATAAGACAAGAAATGGTGACATCAATGTAGCCCACATGGTACCCAGTTTTAGCTTAATTCAACCTGTGGAATGCCATCCAAGTGTTCCTAGATTTTCCAAGAAAAGCTGGAAGATCCATTTTGGTGAAATAGATGATTTCTACTTGGTGGTTGGCATCTATTTAGTTAATTGTCTTTGTTTTAAAAGGTCTCTCGGGACTGGAACCTTGCTTCTTGGCAATCCTTTGCTTAGGTGTGTACATTGCATTCTTCTCCAGACCGCTTCTCAGCATTCAGGGCCGCTGACCAACTGTGCCTTAGCAAAGTGCGAGCAGGAATCCCTTCCAAACTCCGTTTCACAGACAATGAAAGCAAAACGAATCACACACACACACAAACACACAACCCCTCCACCCCCACAAAAAGCCCCCACACCCCTTTGATGCTGGCTGAACCATAAGAATGCCCTGGAAGCTTCTTACAAACACAGGGAGGTGGATCCAAGCAGGAGGCCCGAATGGCGTTTATATAAACCACAATCTACATGGTTATAAATCGCTATCCAACTTCTGGGCCGAATCACGAAGTGCTACAGTGCTTCCTCCACAACAGCCCTCAGCCCCGCACATTTGCGAAGTGAGTTCCGCTGGCTGAGCATCATTCTGCCACGCACAAACCCTCAATCCCAGAATGGGATATGTTCACTACACACTCACAGAGCTTCTCTCGGGTGCCTGGTGCTGTATGCAGATGGACAGATGTAACTGTCACCCTGGAAGGGGTGCAATGTGATAAAGGATCACTGCCCCTAGCTTCAGTGGTGGACACAAAGGGGTCACAAAGGTGGGTAAGCCAGGAGAGATAGGGAAGACTTCCACCTGAGCTTTCTTTCCCCAGCAGCCCATGAAGCTACCGAGACAACTGTTGCTGCTGGTTCCGACTCAGAGCGACCGAAGCACAACAGAGCGAAACACTGCCTGGTCCTGCTCCATCCTCACCATTGCTGCCGCTGTGATGCACCACTGTAGACAGTATCAATTTAGAATGTAGGAAGGTTCTCAGACAAGGAGATTCCTGAAGCATGCTAACCTTCCAACAAACCCACTGCTCAGATCACTCCAAATATTTGGTCAAACTCCAATAAGCCCCTTTGAAGCACCATTAATTAAAAACGTTTATACAACGTCCTAAACTAATGGTGTGTCTAACGGTACATTGACATAGGCACACCCCAACCGGGGCCCTGCATCCCGAGAGGATGCACAAGCCAAGCACGAGAGGATGCACAAGCCCAGCACGAGAGGATGCACAAGCCAAGCAAGAGAGGATGCACAAGCCAAGCACGAGAGGATGCACAAGCCAAGCACGCTCCCGAGACCAGCCACCTCAACATCTTCTTGGAGAGCTCGCTGAAAATGCAAACTCTCCCAACTCCTCTCTGATTTTACTGCATCTGAAACTCCAGGGGCAGGGGCCAGCCATTCCTTAACTCTGCAAGCTTCCCAGGTGATTCTCACGCATGCGACAGCTGGAGAGACACAGCTGGAGGGGCTGTGCCAAACCCACACTCCCGGCCTTCGTCCTGAAAGCAGCCTGTGCCTCGCCGAGCCCTTCCTAAGGAAAACATGGCAAGGAGAGAGGTTGGATTGGAGAGCCCTTCCTGCCTGGGCCGACTCGATTGTCTTCACAGCATCAGAGTCCATAATACGTTGCACTTAAAGTGTGATATGTAACCTCATCCCCCCATCCCTGCCGCTGGGAAGTTGGACCATTTGCGGCTCAGCTCTTTCATCTGAGAAACATTAGCTGAGTGCTTCCAATGGGCCTAGCTCTATGCCAGGTGTTGGGACTATGGAGCTTTTTATGAAGTGGAAAGAGATGGAAAACACACATGCAGTCAAAGCTTTCATGTTGTGAAAGAGCATATAGAATGATAGGTCTCATAAAATTTGCATACATGGTATGTTAATTGCAGGACAAATAGACATTCCTTTGGAGAGCACACGACCTACTCATTAGTTTCTATCTGCAAGGTCTATCTGCCCCACCCTGTCTCTTAATTACTAGATGTAATGGCGCCTGCCCTTCCCGTGGCAGCGCAGTAGCTCCAGCAGCCCACAGCAGGGCTGCAGTGCTGTATGCCAACTGGCGGGGAGGTGGCTGGGGTGGGATGGGGAGGTGCAGGGAGTCTGTCCTCCCCTCGGTTCCCTACAGTAACCTTCTCTGGGCATACACGTGTGGGAAACTCCATTCGGAAATGTTCTAACAAGAGAGCACCTTCCGGGAAGCTCAGAAGCCCAAAGGGCCCCAACTCACAAAACAAACCTCAGCTAACAAGACCCCGAATGGCTTTACTGTCTGGTTCAGCAAGAGTTATTTTCCTTGCATCCCTGGGTGTATCAGCTACTGCTGCCAGAGCAAAGCGCCATACCCCCGAGAGGTGCTGCTAAGTTGCCCCTGTCTCTGCCAACCACACACACAACTGAACGAAAGGCCACCCGGAGACGCGCCACCCTAGGGACACTGTGATGCATGGGGTTGCGGGTGTCTGATTTTCTCCCTTGTCTGTCTTGGTCAGGAAGCTCTGCTGAAACCTGCGCGCGTATCATTATGATAACACGCAGGTGTTCTTGAGCAGGTGGGAGGTGGCTGGGCCTGCAGTGTGTTAGCTGTGAGTCAAAAGCAGGATCTCCCACATGGAAAAGGAGAGTTCTACCCCTAGACCGCTGCAGGCCACTCACCTCAGGGTGGGGTGACACAGCACATATTGGCCTTAAGGTTTTGGGGTCAGAAGCCTAATGTCAGTCTCAGGGAGCGAAAAGGAAGGTCTCGATCGGCAAGGTTGTGCTGCTTTGGGAGGCGGCTGCCCCGCTTTGGGAAAGACAATTATGGCCAGGAAATTAGCAGGGTGGTGGGCTGTGCACCCCTGGGTGGGCAGACGTGGCTACTCCCTCCTGCCCCTGGCCCTGCCCTCCTTCTACATGTGGCCCATAGGCATGTCTACATTCCTTCGTGGTTCTATAATACGTGTGTGATGTGTACTTTCAGGGCTATGTAAAAATAGGCCCCGTGAGGAGGCCATTCAGCTGCCCAAGCATCTCAGACACTCCCTGAGGCATGTGGCCAGCTTCCTGGCTGCTCTTGGTGGGGCTCAAAGTCTCTGGGCTCCGAAACCTGAGCACGTAGCCTTTGCACGTAGCCTCACAGTGACCCAGGAACATCGGATTTGAGAACAGAAGTCAGGGGTACCTGGTGCCAAGGCTCTGTGGGACCATCCCAGGCGGCTGCCACCTGTCCATTTCTGGAGTTCCACAAGCCAACTCGGGCCCTTTCCAGAAATACTCGCACCCCTCTCTCTCACTCGCCCCCAGTTAAGCCAGGCTGGTTCTGCTGACTTTACCAACGGGAAACAAGCAGAAGGGGGGTTGGTGAGGCAGAGACGGATTTCACTGAACCTCTTCTTCGCCACCTCTGCAGGTGGTGTGACCCTATTGGACACAGCCGCTAACAGAGAGATGGGCGGTGGAGTCCACCCAGAAGCACTTTGGAAAAAGAGGCTAGTGAATTCACACAGGGAACATTAGCCACAGACACCCCATGGGACCCGGGGCTCTTCTGCCACACATGGGGTCATCACGTGTCAGGGGCAACTTAACGGCAAATATCACAGAGCTAATTTCCAGAGGTTTTGAAGCTAACAGACTCAGGCTTGAATCCAACCGTGCTCCTTTTAAGCCCACAGCTAGGAGCAGAAAAGTCGTCCTGAGAAGCCTTAGCCCCCAGGTGTGAAATACAGGCAAGCACAGCTGCCGCCTGGTAGGACAGTTGTGAAGTGTAAGTAACCAATGC
Organism: Echinops telfairi; assembly: GCF_000313985.2. Classification (NCBI taxonomy): domain Eukaryota; kingdom Metazoa; phylum Chordata; class Mammalia; order Afrosoricida; family Tenrecidae; genus Echinops; species Echinops telfairi. Next base: position 32,328,838 of record NW_022103958.1, read on the forward strand.
TAACAATGCAAAGCTCCCAGAACACTGTCTGCACATGAAACAGAGAGACAACAAAGCAAACTCATTGCCATCTAGTAGATGCCGAATCCTGGTGACCCTGCAGGACAGGGTAACACTGCCCGTGAGTTTCTGAGACTAACTCTTCACGGATTAGAAAGCCCCACTGTGCTGCTCCCATGAAGATGTGCAACCTGGGAAACCCACATGAGTAGTCCTTCTCTGTCCGCAGGACAGAAGGTTGCTAGATTTACTTATTTCTTATAAAACTGGTCCTCAAAGAAGGGAACCCTGGTGGTGCAGTGGTTACGTGCTGGGCTGTGATCCACGTGGTTACCAGTTTGAAACCACCAGCAGCTCTGCGGGAGACACTGGGCTTTCTACTCCCTTAAACAGTTACAGTCTCAGAAACCCACAGGGGTGACCATGCAACAGCACTGACTCAACGGCAGTGAGAGGTCCTCAGAGGGGCCTGCGTCTTCAGAGGTCACACTCATGACCAGAGGTGAAAGACCTACAGGAAGGTCACGGGCAGGTGTCACTGGCTTCCTGCTTGGCCTTCACCACCCTGTGTATTTCCTGGGGCAGAGTTTCTGCTGGGGGGATGAGCTAGCAGCTTCCAGGTAGAGTTGGGGAGGTGAGAGAAGAGCCGAGGTGGCCCTGGTCTGGCCACCCACTCTTACCTACATCAGCAATTCAGTGTTGCCCCCATACCCCTGGGGGCCTCCGTGGACGGCTTGATTAGAAAAAGGGGGGTCCTACCGATGGGCTAAAGTATGCAAACCACTGCTCTGTCATCTGTCTGTGTGCATGTCTGTGTGCACACCCTGCTGTCTGGGGAGCACAGCTGCTGGCACTGCCCGCTGAAAGGGACCCTGGGAAGGCAGGCTTGGAGCAGAGGTGTATGGGCTCCTGAGAGGGAGGGGCTCTGATCCTGAGCCTGTGCGGTCTTTGGGGCACCTGGGTCAGCCTCCGGGATCCGGGATCTACTAGGGCTGCACAGGAAACCCTGCTGGGTGTGCAATTTTGGGAGTCCAGGTGGGCAGTTTTTGTCTATCTCCCACGGCTTTGGTGCTCCCCAAGTCACCACGACACTAAGTCATCCTCCTCCTCCTCATTGTTGTTAGGAGTTGGTTAGCAAAACACCGCCTGGTCCTGCGCCATCCTCACAATGGTCCTGACGTCTGAGCCTGTTGTTGTAGCCATCTCCACGAAGGCCCTCCTCATTCTCATGCTGTCAGGCTGATTCGGACTCCTGGCCACTCCATCTGTGTGTCCAAGTGGAACGGCATCCAGAGGGTTTTCAGTGACTCATGGTCAGGCTTTCTTCCAAGGTGTCTTTGGTTGGACTCAAACATCCAACCTTCCGGTCAGTAGCCAAAAGCATTAACCATCAGTACTGCCCAAGAACATTCAACATCCGTAGTGTGCCCCACGAGTCCTCACTAATAACCTTATGACCTACGCTTTATTATCAAGCTCTCTTTCTGGACTAGGATTCCCTGGCTTTAAGTCAAAAGGTTGGTAGTTCAAGGTCACCCAGGGGCACCTTGGAAGAAAGGCCTGACGAGTTATTCTGGGTGGGGAAACACAGACACTGAAAATCCTAGGTGCAAAGTTCTACTCGACACACCCGGTTGTCATGGGTCAGAGCGGACAGGAGGCTGGCTGGCCTAACCCAGCTGGGCATCCACGCTTCAAACGGTGCAGACATTCATTCACGGCCACGAAAGAGCAGAGAAAGAGTTCAAACCCGGCCTGCTGCTCAGAAGGATGGACCAGGGAAGCATCGGGCCTCCCAGAGGAGGCAAGGGGTAGCGCTGGGAGGCCGTCAGCTGCCCCCAAGCCTGCGATCAGCGAGAGCAGGAAGGGTCCTGGGCCTGGTGCTGGAAGGGCAAGCAGTCTTGCTGACTATGCAGTTCTTCCAGTCAACCACAGAGAGGGAGCCCAGCCGCTTGCAATAACAGTGACGAATACAGAAACCCACCCCTCCGGGTTGGCCATTCCCAGGCTCCAAAGTTAGCCCTAGCCCTCAGAGCACAGGGAGTTCAAGGGCAGAGCAGCAGGCTGCCCAGCCCCCACTGGCTGAGTGCCGAGCCATGCTCTTCCTTCCAAACACACGACTTGAAAGTTAAAAAGATGCCCCTCGGTTGTCACGGCAACGCCAGAGAGACAAAACAGTTTAACCAGCTCTGACGCACACACGCAAATTTGAGGGACAAGGGGACAGATTTGGAGGGGGGGGAGAGAGTCAGAGGGGTGGGGGTGCTGCTTCTAGAACTTAGTCCCGAAGGCTTCGAGGTCGGACTGAAACAGGCAGTGGAGGCGAGCTGCGGTCAGGCTTGCTCCAGGAGAGGGACATCACGACTGGTCAGTCCCATTGGACAAAGCCCAAAAGCTAGGAGCTGGGAGCCACCGCCAATGGGGCTGATAGAAAGGCCTGGCTCCTGGCTTGGCTGTCCCTGGGCAAAGCTCTCCACCACCCGGTGCCTCAGCTTCCTGCGCTGAAAGATTGGCCTTCCAGCTACAGGAGTAGACGATGAAGGGTACTTTTCTCTACGAAATTTTGTTCTGGAGCCTGCAGGGGGTCGTTCCCAAGATGGAGCACCTGAGCGGGAGGGGGATGACACAGAATGCAGAGACTTGTCCCAGGTCGTAACAGACCTCGAAGGCTATCAAGTCTGCCAGAGTCTGGGATTTCTTATGATGGCTGGCTCATCCCAGGGCACCCTGGGGCCAAGCCAGGACACTGCTTACAGGGCAAAAGAGCCTCACCAGACTTCACTCGTGGTAATTCCACAGGGTCAGTGAGTCCATGCTTACAAAGCCTTCTTCCACAGCATCCACGCCCTCCCCAGGGACATGGAGTCTGCAGCCTAGGTTGTCTCAGCTTGGAGTTTCTTCCACGCACCGTCCCCTTGAGACAACAAGCTCGCTTGCCTTTCAAGACTCGCCCTCTGAAGTTATTCTTAAGCCTCCTCTTGCCCTGGGAGGAGACTGGCCAACAGTGTGCCCTGCCAAGACGTCTGGCATAGCGGTTTCAATGTTTTATTGCTCTGGCTGTGCTCTGATGTCTTGCCCATTTGTTTACCACTTGGCCTAGCCCAGGGCCTGGCATGAACAAGCACTCGGTGAATGTTTGCTGAGGGACTGGCTGAAGGCACGCAAGGCCATGGCCATAGCGCTGCTGCTCCGCTGCCTCGAGCGCTCCGCACACACTCCGCCAGGGTCTGGGTTGGCTTGCCCATTCTCTGGGGAGAGAGTGGGGTCTGCAACAGAGTCTGCAGTGCAGGGAGTGGAGATCGCAGGGGCAGGGAGAGGAGGCCCCAGCTCTCTTGCCTGTGTGCACAGTTAGGAGGGAGAAGGCGGGTATGAAGGGGTGTGGGGAAGATTTGCATTTCCTGCCAAGTTGGCTCCTTATGGTGACTCCACAATGCTTCCCTGGCCACCTGAGGATTAGCCGGTGAAATGAACTCGTCCCTGGGTACCTATAGCAGCCCCCCCCGCACTCCTGTTCTGACAGGAAATGGCTTTTCTTTGCCTCCACTGGTAAAAGCTCTGAAAATGAGTGCTTGCTGTGCCCACATCCCAAGGGAGGGCTGTGGAGATGTTCAGGGCATCAGAATTCCCCGTGCAATCCAAGGCAGCTCCCAAGTCCTCATTTCATTGTGGGCACCGTCTTCCTTCTGTGTGATGCTCTCCGTGTGCCTTTCCAAATGGTCTCCTCTCCAAACAGGCACTATTTAGAAACCCCTCCAGCCCCCACCCAACCACCACTACATCTCTGTCACTGGATGCCCTTTGTCAAGCCTCATTTGGAGGTCAACGTTCTAGAACTCTAGACACAGCTGCGCTGTATCCCCCAAGTTACACGTCCCCTGAGCAGAAATGCTTTCCCTCTGAATACACTCACAGGCACGTGCACACGTCCCCCCACACATGTCCTTCTGGCGAGAGCACTGTCCACACGGCTCTATGGCTGTGGTGGGCTCTGCCTTCAGGAGCCTTTGCTTGCTTTGTGACTTAGGAGAAGGGGCAAGGATTCTACTGTCCTTTTCAGCATCTCGCTCATTTCCTACAGAACCTGACCATGGTGGACGTTCTCAGGACGCTTGTTCTGGACTCCTCTGTGGCGTGTTGAACTCTGCTACATTTACCACAAGCCTGTGTCCACCTCTACACTGGAGCTAATTACCACCGACAATTATAGGGATTTATATTTCTGGATTTAAAAAGAATCCCCCCCACCAGTTGAAAAACAAACAATACTCCTACAGCTAAAAGGGTGATGGGGAAACCACAACCTGGCTTGGATGCAATGATAGTATTTACAAGGAACGAATGTGCATATGGAACTAACTTTGCACAAAAGAATCCACGGTGACATCACTTTATATGCTTTGAAACAGACTGTAGCAACAAGTAACACCCCCAACAGACGGTACAGAAGCCACAAAGGGAGAACCGGGTCCGACCCATTCAGACGTCTGCTCGAGACAAGTGCCTCCGTGCATTCTGATACATCGCTTTCACGGGAAGCTCTGACGACACAGGTAACGTGTTTGCCTCCAAACGAAGTCTTGGATCGTCCGGTTCTTCTCAATTAGTAGCACACTGGACAGCTGCAGGAGCGCTAGTAAAAATAGCAGCCAGCCTCATCTGAAAGCCAGGGCAGCCAGGAGAGGTCAGCCCGGGGACTTTCCAACAAGGAGCGAAGGAGATGTTGTTCTCAGGACCCAAGAGGAAGAAGCAACCGCCCAGGGGAACAAACCAACAAAAGCAGTGTGCTCCGGTCGGCAGGTCACCTGGAAAGCGACTGTCCGTCCACGGCCCGACATCATCCTCCCTCCTTCCCTCCCTCTGGGGAATAAAATGGGTTTGTGTGTGAAAAACAAAACCAAAAAAGCAACCCAGAACAAAAATGCTACTGAAAAGGCTCCAACCTGTCCACTCCTGAGGAGAAGCAACTCCAAAAATGAGACACAGTTAAGTCCGCAGCCTGCCAATCACGGTACAGTGTTCTAGGATGTGAGGTATCACACTGTATCTAATCAAGGAGGGCTGGGGCCTTAGAGAGACAATCTATGTCCCTTTTTCTTTCTTTTAATTAAACATTTTTTTATTAGAAAAGTATATACCTTTTTCTTTTTTCTTTTAATTAAAAGATCATTTTATTAGGGACTCTTACAGCTCTTATAACAATTCATACATCAATTGTATCAAGCATATATATATATATATATATATTTCCATCATTACTTTCTAAACATTTACTTTCTATTTGAGCCCTTGCTATCAGCTCTTCTTTTTTCCCTCTCCCACCTCGTGACCCACCTTTTTCTTTTTTTTAAAAAACTTCTGGAAGCAAATTAATGTCTAGTAAGAAAAGGAGCCCCAGGGGAAAAAACAAATTTATAAATTACCATGGGTTCAAGAGGGCGGGAGTGGAAGGGTGGGAGTGGGTGGGGATGGGGAATGGGGGATGAGCTTGTACCAAGGGCTCAAGTAGAAAGAAAATGTTTTGAAAATGGTGATGGCAACATATGTACAAATGTGCTTGACACAATGGATAGATGTATGGATTGTGATAAGAGCTGTAAGAGCCCCCAATAAAATAATTTTTTAAAAAAGAAAAGGGGCCCTTATGTTGCCCCTTCATATTTTAAACAGGTATCAGGACCGTCTGAACAAGATGCCCCCAGGACACATGCCTCATGCCCTGACTCACTCGTACAAAGTGTTTTGAATGAAAAACCAAGTGTGGAGGGCAGTATCACTCAACGTTTTCTGAGCTCAACATTGATCATGAACTTTCATTCAGAGATTACATGCAGGGCACGAAACAAGAACAGACTAGATTAAAACCACCCATTTCTATGTGTATTTTTTTCACAGAGCTTTAAAAACCAGAGCTTAAAAATGAAAAATGCATCGCAGCAGACAGCAGACCCTTTGTCAAGGTGTTGCTGACAAAGTCAGCATTTGACTAGCCAGCTCCTGATTTCCTGTCGCTCTAACGTCCAGGGAGTAAATGCCATCACTTCATCCGAGTCTCAGCACCACCCAGACACAAGGGACAGTTTCGGGTCTTGGAGGAGTCAGATGAACCAGAACCGTCCAAGTCCTAAACCTGTGTCTGTCTGCACAGTTTTGCACCATCTGTTTTCTAAGAGTAAGGACATTTCTTTTTGGCTGTCTCACAGGTTTACGTAAAAATCAAGGGGAAAAAAAAAAATCAAGGGCATTCCCCACCCCTACCCCCTGCCCCCAAATAAATACCAACAAATGTCAGGGGGCCGCGGCTACTTGGAGATGGAGGTTGGTTGGTCATGTAATCCCCTGGAGCCAAGCTTTGGGTGTGAACGGTTGCCAAACGGTCAATGCCCTTCAGAGAGCGGTCTGGCCACACTCCCGCGTTCCCTGTGCAACACTCACCATTTGCGATCTGTTCTTGGGACAGCCATTGATGTCTTCAATCTTCTCGTTTGCTGAAAAAGGAAACGCAAGTCAGACAAAGCAATCACCACCAGGGACACACTTGGAATCAGGACCTCCAGAACTCTGGAGGGCACTCATGTCCGAAAGTCCCTCCTGGGGAGAGTCCAACCGTGGCAGGCATGTGGAACTCTGAAGCACATTCTTGCAAGCTTCAGGCCTTACTCATCACAACGGCCATCCTCCGGGGACAGCTGGGCCAAGGCCGTCATCTCTAAAACAGGGACAACTGCACTGACAGCAGTTTTGGAGTGAGGGGCCATCGGGGAGAGCTTCAGAGCCTGGGGAATCTCGGGAACAATGACTTGGCGTTCAGCTCTTAGAAAGGTAGATCCAAAATGCAACCTCCCCACAAGAGATACAATGGCTCAGAGTGGAGAGCGGGCCAAAGCCACGAGATAGCCTCCCATGCCATCTTGAGCCAGAAATGCTAAACAATATTGCTCGTTTGTCCGGACACTCTTCCCAAGCGTGGCAGCAGAAGGGGAAGCCTTAGAAACGGCTCGTCCAAAGGCCACGGAGTCGGTGCAAATGAGACCTGGAGCCCATGCACTTGAACTCATAAATAGCACCTGGTCACTTACAGGAGTGACAGAGGAGCTTACATGGAATTAGCTGGAGATTCAGGCCGGTGGCAGGGAGGAGAGGCCCCGCTTCCCCTGGGGAACATACTTTCTCAGGATGGTGGGAGAGCCCCTGGCAAAACACAGCCAGGACACCCAGGAGAGGCTGGGTTTGAGAATGCCCCACAAAGGCAGGGTGTGTGGTGTGGAGACAGAGGCAGCCATGTGTGGATCCCCGCCTCATGCAGCGTCGGGCCGTGTGATCGTGGGCATGTAATGGCACCTCTCTGTGTCAGTCTACTCATCTATAAAATGGGGCTAACTCTACCTATTTCATAGAAAGAGCTGTAAGAATCAGAGGGCCTGGTGCTGGGGAGACGCTCAGCAGACAGTTTAAGTGTTCCTTAAATGGTAAGCACTGGTTACTGCAGTCAACTCCAGGTGTGGCAGAGTAGAACTATGCTCCAGGGGAGGGGTTTCAATGGCTGATTTTCAGGCGTGAATCACCAGGCCTTTTTTCAAAGGAGTCTTTAGGATAAGGTGACCAGATTTTAACATTGGTAAAGCATGACACCATTGATAAAACTCATATCCTGGCGAAATAGCCACATGGCAGCCGAAAACCCTAGCTTGTCGTGCATTCTTTCCAAAAATCGGGATTTTTTAAAAACGCCGCGGACATCTGGTCACCTTACTTTGGGAAGACTTAAACATCCAACCTTTTGATTAGCAGCAGCTAAGCACTCTGTTTCCACTGTTCAGGGATTCCCTAGTTATTGTTACAGTACTGTCAGAGATGCATTCGTCTGCTACCTGCCAGGCCCAGGTTCAAACCCCCCAGCCACTCTGTGGGAGAAAGATGAGGCTGTGTGCTCCGACTAAGATTTACTGCTGTGGAAACCCCAGGCGGGGTTACCAGGAGTCAGAATGGACTTGGTAGAATGTGCTTGGGAGTTTTCGCGTAATCATCAATCCTATGATGTACAGGCTTATCAAACATGCAAGATATGATTTTAATTTTTATGTCTTCCTACCCATCCACTGCCATCCAATCAATTCTGACTCATATATGTAACCCATATACAGTTTCTGAGGCCATAAATCTTTGAGGGCACAGAGCCTCATTTTTCTCCCAAAGAGCCGCTGATGGGCTCGAACTGATCATCTTGTGGTTAGCAGCCCAATGTGAAACCTAGCAGGCTAACAGGATTTAAACATTTTTTTCATATACACTAGTCTTTAAGTAGGTCAAGCCCTAAAATTATTCCAGGTTCCTCAAGCACAACACTAAGGATTGTCTCCTCTGTGGACTCGTTATAAATGCCCTCCAACGGCCCACCCCCCAGAAAGATAAGGCTCTCAGGCCCCTGCTCTCACAACATCCTGGGCCACCTCTGTTTGCACTTACACTGTCTGCTACGAACGCTCTTCTTCTCTCCAAACTGTGCTGTGAGACGCTTGCAGACAAGTAGGTTTCCTTTTCCTACGTGTCTTGTTAGGGCTCAGAAAGTGCTTGTGAATTGAGTTCCATGTATGTATGTATATTCGTGTGTGTGTGTGTGTGTGTGTGTGTGTGTGTGTGTGTGTGTGTGTATCTCCAGCTTTTAATGAATTTGACGCCTGGAAGTTCCATAAAGGGAAAAGATATTAAAAACTCTCTGATAACATTAAATGAATCAAAGTATCCCCAGCCTCTAGGATTTGGAAATTCCTGGAACCTAAATGCAGCACACCACTAACTTAGCAGGATTTATTAATTTACCTTTCTACAGCATTTCTACCTGAAAAGAAAAATGAAAAGAAATCAAGCTTGTAGCAGGCAATTGTTTTAAAATACAATCACCTTGAGACAGCTGGGTTAGTGAATGCTCAGTCTAATCGAATCAGGCTTAAGGCCCACCTGTGAAAAATTAAATTGTCTGCTACGACAAGAACACTGGGATAGGTATTTTCAAATGGTTTCACCTGTCCCCCTCAGCCCTCCAGCCCCAGGATACCGATTGCTATTGTTAACTGCCATTGGATTGACCACAACTCATGAAAACCTCATGCCCAATGGGATCAGACCATTGTGATCTGCAGGGGTTTCAATGACTGATTTTCAGAAGTAAATCACCAGGCCCTTCCCTGCTGGTCTATCTGAGTCTGGAAGCTCTGCTAATGTTCAGTATCATAGCAACAGGTAAGCCTCGCCTCACAGGCAGACTGACTGGGAATTGAACCTGGGTCTCCTGGATGGAAGACAAGAATGCTGCCACTAAACGACCAAGGTATTTTGAAGCCTTTAAAATGCACATCAGAGGCGCTCAATACATGGGATATCCCAGGGATATGTATTCCTAAGCTCGTCAGAAAATACAAAAAGGCTTCCCAAAGTCTGGAAAACGGGATAGAAAGATAAAGGACTTTTCCCCATGAGCATCATGAAGCCCCTTGTACAATGAGCCAGAACAGAATGCTCCTGGTGCGTAAACCCCACAAAAACAGGACTGCTTGTCTGCTCTGTTCTCTACAGTCAGAGGTCAGGCCAATACTCACACCAAGAAAGACGAGGGAACTTTAAAAAGTTTGTGGAAAACGGTCAGCATCTTTTCATCCATTTTTCCACTTCCTGAGGCAGAAGGATTCTGAGGGGTATCGATCTAAGCATTCAATGAAGGAAACTTGACCGTCTGTCTGAGCCGCTGGTCCTTCTCTTAAAGACCCTTGGTGGCATCGCGGCTGCCTGTTAGTCTGCTCACCACAAGATCAGGAGCTTGATCTGCCAGCAGCTCCTATAAAAATGGTCAGCCTAGGAAATCCGAGGGAGTTCTACCCTGCCCTATGGGTCCCTCTGTGTTGGAACTGACTCTGTGGCAGCTGGCTTGTTTGTTTGGTCTTTCGCTCGCAAATCTAGACGTGTCTACTGCAAAGGCCCTTGAAGAATGGCGCTCCTCCGCAGCCAGGGAATGATGGCAGGCACGAACGTTGACCTTGGATTTTGAGGGTTGATCTTGGAGAGCACACGGTTTTGGATATCAATTTCCAATTGGATAGTCCTGACAGTCAAAGCCGTAAGTCAATGGATTCTGATCAATAGCCAGCTCAGCAGCTGGTCATGAGTCCTCATTACAGCGAAGGGTGGATAACTGCGTTCTTAAGAAGTCACCTGGGAAATTTTAAAGATTCTCTATCTGTCATCTGGATAAATGGAAGCAGAAGACGTGGCCTAATTGCTCCTCTGATGGCAACGAGATCTTTTCATGAGCAGTTACCCAAACCACTGCCAGGAAATGCTTGCCTTCACATGTCACAGCTCCTAGAAGCCCAATGCAACCATTTCACCTCGTCCAAGGTCAGGGGGGTGGAGCCTATGTATGTGGCTCGAACTGTTAGAGTCTAACAGGTACACCCATGAGGAGAGATCCATCAAATCACTGGGCCCAAACTCAGAACCAGTGCTGAATCCGTGCCATTTAAATACTCCTCCCCGGTACTGTAGTGGTTAGTGTGACACTGCTAACCTCACAGCGAGCAGTTCAACACCACCAGCCACTCCAGGAGAGAAAGGCAAAGCTCTCTACTCCCATGAAGAGCTGCAGTCTCAGACACCCACAGGGCAGTCTACCCTGTTGGAATCGACCAGGTGACAGTGAGTGGAGGAGTTGACTTCCTTTACTTGGCTTCCCAAGCTATGGTTGTCTTGATGCTGCTGCAGGTCAGATTCTGCTGACGAAAAAAGAATTGGTCTGGAGAGCTAAATGTAGTGCCTTAGAGCAATGGTTCTCAACCTGTGGGTTGCGACCCCTTTGGGGGTCCAATGACCCCCTCCCAGGGGTCACACGATTCATAACAGTAGCAAAATTATAGTGATGAAGTAGCAACAAAAATAATTTCATGGTTGGGGGGGGCGGGTCACCACAACATGAGGAACTGTATCAAAGGGTCACAGCATTAGGAAGGTTGAGAACCCATGCCTTAGAGAGTGTATGTGTGTTCTGGAGGATGGGGGTGCATGCTGGCTGAATCCCAAAAGCAAATAGTTAAAGAAAAGGCATTTGTCTCCAAGGTCTTCCGCTTTGATTAAAATCTGTGCATCACTAGGTGCCGATCATAATTTATGTATCCCAGAGAGCATGAGACATTCTAACTGGAGGGGACCTATTCGACAAGTTGGTGATTGAAGGGCACCAAGGGCCTTTTTAAAATGCAAACAGTGGCATCAGGCTCATGACTTTTGCAATGAGCTCTTCGGAAGGGCTCCCGGCCTCTGCAGACCCCGTCACTTCACACGCTGGCAGTTGTCTGCGCAGGCGCAGCCATAGGCTGCCTCAGCTCCCTTTCTCTGCACTAGGGAACCTTTTCCTCTCCTCTTCTCTCCCATCCTCTTGTTCTGGCCTGTCTGGGTTCCTCGCTTGGCTTTCCTTGCCCCCTCTTTCTCCCTTCTCTCTTCTTTTCCCTCTCCTGGTATCCTCCCTGCGTGAGAGCTATGTAAACAGAAGGAGGGAGTGCTCCACATACACATATATATTCATGCTGCTTGTCCTGGACTTCCATAACCCAGAGACGGCACAGCAATGGCAGGCAGCTCACGAGTCCAGAAGATAACTTTACCAACAAAAGATTAAACACCAAGGCCTAACCCTCGGCCACCAAACAAAGGGCACCGGCACGCAGTGGGAAGAGGTCCATTTTCTGTCTAGTGGGAAGGAGGCAAGGATGGCAAAGGGTGGCCCCCAAGCAACTCTGCACTCTGGGAGGCCAGCTCCAGCGACGCATGTGGTGATGGCGACTTGAGTCTGGAAAGCATTTCAGACTTTCCTTGAAGTCACACATCTGATGATGTCATGCCCTGGCCTGCAAACCAGCGCTGTATCAGCTGGCCTGTGTTCCCGGAGAAAGCCTGAAACTCGTGACCCTGTACCTCCGGGTCTGGCCTTCTTTTGCTGTTGACCCCGGTCCTTCTATAGCAGTGGTTCTCAACCCTCCTAATGCCGCGACCCTTTAATACAGTACCTCACGTGTGGTGACCCCCCCAACCATAAAATTATTTTTGTTGCTACTTCATAACTGTAATTTTGCTACTGTTGTGACTTGGGCAACCCCTGTGAAAGAGTTGTTGGACCCCCAAAGGGGTCCTGACCCACAGGTTGAGAACCACTGCTGCCTCCCCCAAGAAAGCCATGCTGACTCCTGTCTGCTTCACTGAGTTAACTGCTGCTCAAGTTTGAGGTCTGGGTTCCAAGGTAAATTCCTCAAGGAGCCTTCTCCAGATGTTCACCATTGCTACCCCTGACTCCTGCACAGGACAGGACAGGTGACACAGCCCTGCTCCCTGACCACACTGCTCCCAAGCCAGGAAACCGAGGACCAAGAAGGGACAGCCTTGCCATCTGAGAGTTGCTGATGCACCTGTGTTCAGGTGTGTTTCTTTTCCCCTCTTTATTTTGGAATAATCTCAAACTTACAGAAAAGTTTCGGGAAGAATAACAAGAATCCTCATGTCCGAGTGAGTACCTTTTGTCCATTCCCAGTCTCGTGTTTTGTACTCTTTGGGGATCTAGACACACAATCCTGTCCTGAAACATTTCAGAGTAGGCTATGGAGAGGTGCCCCTTCACCCCCCATGGAAACCGGCAGCCATTGAGCTGACTGCAGTTCATGGTGACCCCTCATGTACAAAGAAGAACTGCACCCTGTATGGTCTGCTTTGCAGAAGTAGCCTTTCTTCCTAGGTGACTAGGAGCTGACTCAAACCTCCAATCTTTCAGTGAGTGGCCAAGCATCCCACCATGTGCCTCACCCAGGAACTCTGTATCACTTATAATCAGTGTGCACTCCCTAAGAACAGAGGACACGTCTTTCACGCTGCAGTTCTCAGATTTAAGAAGGTTAACTCGGATACAATCCCAACAGACCAATTTTGTCAACAGATTCCAATGTCTTTTGTAAGGTTTCATTCTTCAGTAGAGGGTCCAGCCCAGGGGCACGCAGTCTCTTTTATTTTGGGACAGCGTCTCCGTGTTTCTTTGTCTTTCCCAACACTGGCATTTTGGAAGAATACAGGACAGCTCTTTATAGAGCATCCAACCAACTGGTTACGTCCCAGTCTCCTCAGAGGAGCCCTGGGGGTGGAGTGGTGATGCGTTGGGCCACCCAGAGAGGGAGCAAGCTGCTGCGGCCACAGGATGGATAAGGTGGAGATGCATGGGTTCCCAAACTTATTTGGCCTACCACCTCCTCTTCAGAGAAGACAAATTACTCCACGCCATCTGTGGCATTTACAGTAGTTTGTACTGTAGCTCATAATCCAGGTTAAAGTGTAGGTATCTGCTTTTGCAGCACATGCCCTCATCAGGCCAGCAGTGGTCCCACCAGCGGTCCCACCAGCAGTCCCACCAGGCCGGCAGCGGTCCCACTTTGGGAAGCCCTGACTGGTGGAGCACATTGACTGCTTTTCGTGGAAGAAAGTCTTCCCATCAAGTGGGATGGTAGAGGCCCCTTCAAAGACTGACAGTTGAGATAGGCAGTGAGTCCTGGAGAGGAAGGGGTGGAGGCGTGTTTAGAGGAATGTTTGGAGGACTGCTAACTGCCCAGGAGAGGAAACATCCAGGCCACCTGCAGGAAACAATCCAATCCAAGCTCTCAGCAGCACGGGCTGCAGTGAAATGAAACACTTGACCCTAATCCTTTTCAGGACTTTCCCTGCACATCCCTGCGTGCCAGGCCCCAGGCTAAACCGTGAGCCCGGGATTGTAGGCAATTCAGACGCCGGCTGGAGAAGACCAACTGGCAATAGAGTAGCTCGTGAAATGATAGAGAGGGGCCCTCTAGTCTCCCTGGGGGAGAGGGGAACCCCTACAAAAGGCATGGGAGAGAAACTTCCAGAATGAGCAGAAGCTCACTAAGCAAAGAACCAGTCACCACTGTAATTCTGTCTGGCAGGAGATGAAGCCACCAGGACTCCCAATTCTGGGAAAAATCTACCTGCGTGCAAATGCATTTGTTGCACGCAGTGAGCAGATGGGAAAGGGGAGATCAAAATGTATTGCTCCTTGGTACCAATCTATGCATGCATGGGCTTATTCCAAGCAAATCATGTCCACCCTTCCCTCTGCACTCCGTGGATAGCTGCAGACAAGTTTTCCCAGGAGGAAGACACTGATCCCATTAGGGTGCCTCTTGTTTTAAACAAGGTCCAAGCAGAACCATGGGTGATTCTGAGAGATCTGCTGGGCTAGGTTCATTCAAGGCGGAGAGGTCAGCTCACAAGGTTATTGGCAATATTTTGAGGGTGGGGGAAAATGGGGGGGGGAGTGGAATTCCGACAGGGTGATTTCAATAGATTTTCTTACAGGACACAGATGATGAGGGTTTACTATGAAGAAGTCTGAAGAAAATTTATAGGTTTAGTATTAAGGTAGCGGAAGGATATTGGGCCTTCACTCAGGTACTCCCTCAATGCAAGAATACTTTCTTCTATTAAATTGGCATTCTATGATGCTCACCTTCCCGACACAACCGCTGAAGACAAAGC
>NW_022103958.1:32344414-32353980 GCF_000313985.2 Echinops telfairi
GGAGTAGGGAGAACTGAGGACCTGATGCCAGGGGCTTAAGTGGAGAGCAAATGTTTTGAGAATGCTGAGGGCAATGAATGTACAAATGTGCTTTACACAACTGATGTGTGTATGGATTGTGATAAGAGTTGTATGAGCCCCTAATAAAGCGATTAAAAAAAAAAGAAGACTGAGAACTACACTGATGAGAAAAAGGTCAGGAAAGCTGAAGTTGTGCCAGGGCATTGCCACCCTCCGCATCACGACAGTGCACCTACTCGTTCTTTAAAGGTAGCCAGGGCTGTGCACGGAGAGTTTGGCTGGAGAACCTTACCGACCCCTCCATCCTGCAGACCTGCTCTTGCCCCTTCGGAGGGCTCTCCCCTCCTTGCCAAGAGTTGCATGTTCGTAAGACAGGTTAAGATCAGAAACGGACTCTGTTGACTGGGGTCTTAAAAAGCTCATGGATGCCACCTAAAGAAAGAAGTGGGAAGAGCATCGAAGACACATGGACACAGTAGTCTAGTAGACGAATAGGCCACATGAACACCGTCTCCACACCGAGACCAGAAGAACCAGATGGTGCCCAGCTACCCCTACCAACTGCTCTGAAAAGGAACACATTAAAAGGCCGTGCACAGAGCGGGAGAAAAATGTGGAACAAAATTTTTTTTTTAAATCATAAAAAAAAGACTAAGGTCAGAGGTGAGTGGGCTCTCTAAACCAGGGTCCTTGTCACCCTTCACATATAGAAACTCACCCCCCGACTCAAGTCTCTAGGGCAGTGGTTCTCAACCTTCCATGCCACGACCCTTTCATACAGTTTCTCATAGTGTGGTGACCCCCCAAGCACAAAATTATTTCCGTTGCTACTTCATAACTGTAATTCATAATTGTCATTCAAACTGTAATTCATAACTGAATCGGGCGACCCCAAAGGGGTTGAGACCCACAGGTTGAGAACCGCTGCTCTAGGGAAACCATTACAGCAGGAAGGTATACATCTGTCCCTTTAAGATCAAAAAGGCAGCCTCAACCCACGGACAAAGTTCAGGAGGGCTCGGATATGAGGAGGAATGGAAACTGGAGGGTGGTGGTGGAGGGACAGGCGGGTGATGAGAGATGCTATTTTATTGGGATTGCCATCAATTACCTGAAACAAACTGTGACTGAACTACTGAATGGAAAACGTATCTGCTCGGTAAGCCTTCACCAAATTAAAAATTAAAAAAAAATTTTTTTTAAGAGCTTGCATGATCGGAATTGGCTGATAGACAATGCAGGAAAGGAAGTCATGCAAAGGCAACTACTTTCACCTGCTCTTTCAAGTCACACACACACACACACACACACACACACACACACACACACCCCACAGCGAAGGTGTGGGCTGGATAGTCAGGGTCCTGAGTCACGTGCTGACAACTGGCCTGACCAAGGCGTCCCTGGCCAGAGTGAGCTGTTCCTGGTGGGCAGGGGGGAAACACGTGGGGGGTCTGCGAGGAGACCTGACCTGGGCTCCGTGCACGGAGTCTCTGGAAATGCACTTCGGCCCCTCACGCCCACCCGGAGCAGGCTGTCAGCACACAGCAGCTCTCGAGCCCTAGGTAACATTGAAAAATTTCAAAGGATACGGTGATTTCACTTGCTGGTGAACATATACTTATGGCTCTTGGATAATTTTTCAGGTGTTGTGAGGGACGGGATTGACTCTCCCGTCTTAAAAGTTTGTTGACATATTAAAAAAATAATAAGATAAAAGCTTGCCTGACTAATGTACTACCACACACGCTGACACGTCGACACTGTCTGAAGGCCTCAGTTTCCCCTTACACATGTAGCAGTTGCTACCAAGTGCTCTGCAAAATCGCTTCAAAGTTTCCAAACACGGCTCACAGGCAGTGCCTGCCTTGTTTTCTGAGAGCGCCCTGGAGGCGTGATGGTGACAGGTTAGGCTGCTAACTGACAGGTCGGCAGTCCCCAGCACCAACTGCTTGTTGTCCCATCAAGAGCTGCAGTCTGGGAAACCCATGGGGCAGGTCTATCTGGTCCTATAGCGTCGCTCTGAGTTGGCATCCGCCTTGGTGGTGTCGTGGTTAAGAACTGGCCTGCAATCTGCAAGGTCAATGGTTTGAAACCACCAGCTGATCCCAGGGAGGAAGACGAGGCTCTACTCCTGTGAACAGTTACCGTAGAGTTACCGTCTGGGAGTTCTACGCAGTCCCAAAACTGTCGGCAGAGACTCCACCCACGGCAGTGAGTTTGGTTTTGGATTTTGAACTTACTTTCGAGGTGACTGCCACACATAAGAGCAGGCAGGGCAGGTGGAGCTGTCCCCATCTGGGGACACCGAGGCTGGCTGCAGGGGTTCATGACTGCCACACATAAGAGCAGGCAGGGCAGGTGGAGCTGTCCCCATCTTAGAGATGGGGACACCGAGGCTGGCTGCAGGGGTTCAGTGACGCTCCTGAGAGCCCAACAGTTGAGAGGATAGAGCTGGAGTGAGAGCAAGGTCGCTGAGCACCACCCTTCCCACACTCGCTGCCTGTACTCAAAGCCGGGGAGGCCACAGCCCAAGACGCCCTCCGCCAGGCGCACACCGACATGACCTTGCTGACGTGGACGTTGACGGCCAGCTGGAGCATGGGTCACCTGCCAGGAAGATGGAACCCCTTCTTCTCGGGTCTGCGCCTTGCTCATCCATCTCTTTAGCAAAGAGTGTGATGCCCGGCACAAAGCTCGGTGTCTCTCGATGGAGTGGGGAGACAGTGGGGCAGAGAACCGCAGAAGTTTAGATGCAGACTTGCCCACTGCCACAATGTGGATTCCGACTCTCACTTTGACCCCGACCCCGTATGGAGTTTCGGAGGCTTTGAATCTTTAAGGGAGCAGACAGTCTCAGCGTTCTCCCAAGGACAGGCTGGTAGGTTTGACCCACTGACCTTGTGAATAGCAGTCCCACAGTGTGCCACCAGGGATCCCTAGAAGCAGACTCAATGCCAGGGAGTGGATGCTGACTCAGAGCGATCATACAGCGTAGGGTAGAACTGCCCCTGTGAGTTTCTGAGGCTGTAATTCTTCACAGGAGTAGAAATCCCAGTCTTTCTCCCAAACTGCTGACCTTGTAATTAGCATAATCAGGGCTCATAGAAGACATCAGAAACCAAATTCACTGCGCAATTGAGTCAATGCTGATTCATAGGGACCCCCTGTGGGTTTCGGAAACAGAGCTTGTTAAAAGCCTAGTATTTCTCATGCAGAGCTGCTAGGGGTTTCAAACTGCCGACCATGTGGATCATAGCTTAGCACCTAACCACTACACCACCAGGGCTCCT
Source organism: Echinops telfairi (assembly GCF_000313985.2). Taxonomy (NCBI): domain Eukaryota; kingdom Metazoa; phylum Chordata; class Mammalia; order Afrosoricida; family Tenrecidae; genus Echinops; species Echinops telfairi. The sequence continues at coordinate 32,347,729 of NW_022103958.1, forward strand.
TTAGAAGCAGCCTAGTCATGTGATAATTGACTATTGAGCCTCAATGAGACCTACTTTTGAAAAACGGGGCTGTGAAGGAAATTAAATGAGGAAAGGCTTTGAAAGAGCTTGGTGGGAGTGATGAGGAAGAGGAAGAAAGAGCAGAGACCCCTGTGTTCACGCCCTTGGTATAATCCCCCTGCCTTACATGTGGGTGGGACTTGCAACTGGCTTCTAACCCATGGAATGTGGCAACAGTGATGAGCATCATTCCCTCGATACAATGTGATCACGAGAATGACATTCTATCACCTTTACCACATTGCTAGCAGACTTGTTCCAAAATGTTCCCTCTTGCCGGCCCTGAAGGACCAGGCTGGAAGGCTCACAAGGGCCTCTAGAAACTGAGGCCAGAGTTGTCAGTCCTGACACTGTAAAAAACTCTTCCCATGTCAAGTGTCCAACCTCACAGCTTTGACTGCAACCTGGCCCTGCGTAAGTCACAGCTGACTGCAACAGAGTGACAAGTGTGTGTTCTTTGAAGCCACTAAGTCTGTGGTGGCGTTGTTACCGAGCAAAAGAAAGCTAATGCTGGAGTGGGGCAGGCTTGAAGAAAAGTCAAGAGGCATCAATGGAAGGCAGCCTTGAAAGAAAAAAATATATATAAATAAATACATCCATCCATCCATCCATCCATCCATCCATCCATCCATCCATCCATCCATCCATCCATCCATGCAGGAGTCTTGGTGGCGTAGTGGTTATGTGTTGAGTCCTAATCTGCAAGGTCAGCAGTTCAAAACCACCAGGCTTTCTCCTCCCATAAAGGTTCAGTCTTAGAAACTCACGGGGTGGGGGGTGGGGTGGGGGTGGGGGTGTTCTGCCCTGTCCTATAGTATAGGGCTGCCATGAGTCAGAATTTGACACTGCAGCTTATTTATCTATCACCTACACCAATCTTAGGCTGGCAGGAAAATTTCTCTGTCTTTTCAGTAACAGTGGCAGGTCCAGATTGTTAGCTAAAGACAACTTGTGTTTTCAGGTGGGATTTCTACAGTTTTGAGCAGCGCGGCCACCACGACAGGCCGCTTCTCCACAACACACGCTGGAGGGGCCCATGCTTCTCGGTCTGCTTGTGCCTTCTTCCTTGGCATGAATCAGCGCCTACAGCTGCCAGTGACAACAATCAGCCTAATGCCGTCTAATTGACCTCCCGCCTCCTGGGTCTGCTGTGTGCCCTCCGGCCAGCCACTGAAGCCTTCCTTTCCCATCAGACCCCAGGCAAAGCGGTGCCTGGCCTGCCCACGCGCCTGCTCAGGATGAACCCTTGTCCCCCAGCACACACCAAGGTCTCCGCTCCCTTCCCCCAGTAAGAAAGCCAGAACCCCCTCTGCAGAGCTGGATCCTTTGATTTCTCAGCCCCAATTAGAGCTGGCAGCATTAAGCCCGCTCTGTTCAACTTGCTGTGTTTCATTTTTTGAAACACTTCCATGGCCATCCATGAAAAAGTGCAGGGGGTGGGAAGGAGGAGAGTCAGAAAGATAGTAGGAGGCAAGAAGGGGGACCAAGACATCCTCCCCACAAACCAACAGCATCTCTCTCTGGCTTTGGCCAGTCTTGCCTCTAGAGGATGGAGACGAGGCTGCTCTCTGGGGTTGTGTGTGTGATCTTATTAGGAAAAGTGAGCGATACCCACACGCCAGAGCACAAAACAACTGGGGAAAATAAATCCTCAACACGTGTCACAGAAAGCTGCCCACTTCTCAAGAGAGTTCAGTGCCCTGCCCTCCTCTCCCCTTCCCACCCCTCCTGGGCTCACAGTAACTCGCCAACGCCCTGTGTTTAAAACCGGCTCTTACCTACAACCTGGATGACCTGGGCCAGGAGGACGCCATCCGTCACATCTTGCTGGAGGTCCTTGATGAGACGCTTGTGGCCGGATTTCGCGAGATAATGATTGGCCCAGTCTGTGTAGATCTGCAAGAAAGCAAGCAGGCAATGTTAGGAAGCCCGGGGGCTCCATCGCTGGGTCTGCGCAGCTGCTGGGCCGGCGGCAGCCACTGTCTGGCCTACGAGCTGTCTGCCGGGCGGGCCAGCACCATTAGCATGCAGTGCATTGTGCTGGGCAGGCATTCAGCTAATGGAAGCCTGGCTCTGGCCTATTGAGAAGGCTGCCGTCAAGGCTCAGGGGAAGCCAAAGAAAGCTTCAAAACATGCAGAGGCCTGAATGGGGCAGGGGACATGGAACTAAACAGTCTGCTCCAGGCCGCTTTTTGAGAGGCTACAGCTCAAAATACACGCCGAGTCTTCCCAGCTCCCCCCACCCTCTCATCTTTTTCTCTTTATTGAGAAAACGTATGGGGAAGTTGCCACCCAACTGGCATCTCTTAATGGGCCATTTCAGAGTACGGGGAGCTATTGAGCCAGCTGGGATCTCAGGAACTGTGGCCCCTTGTAAAGAAGCCAAGTACTAAAACAGGGTGCCCCTCCAATTATCCTGGTGCTTGTGTGAGTGGAGTTATTTATGGCCGCACAATCATCACCAATTTAACCTTCCATTTAAAAGCCAAGCATCATTTCCATTGTTGGGATTCTGTGGACAAAACACAGCCAGTCCTAGCGTTTTTAAACACCTGGCTGGTGTGCACAGCACCCTGGAAGGCGGAAGCAGGGGCACCGGTAGGAAGCAGAGAGCAGATCTCTTGGGGAATGTGAAGCGGCTTCAAAAGGTGTGTGGAAAGATGGAATTACGAAAGGTGATGGGATTTCCCCATGCGGCTTCTGAAGCCTCCTGGTAATTTTCGTGCGGTGAGTCTATGAGCACGTGAGGAGCAGGTCTGCTATGTGAGGAGTAGCGGGTGTGCACAAGAATCAACGTGAGCCCTTCCCAACACAACTGCTGAAGACAGCATGGGCACCTAAGTTAATGTGGTGAAGAAAGCTGATGGTGCCCGGCTATCAAAAAGATAGCATCTGGGGTCTTAAGGGCTTGAAGGTAAACAAGCGGCCATCTAGCTAGGAAGCAACAAAGTCCACATGGAAGAAGCACACCAGCCTGTGTGATCATGAGGTGTAGATGGGATCAGGTAACAGGCATCTAAAACCCAGAACAAACAATCATATCGATGTGAATGAGGGAGTGGGGGCTGAGTAGAGACCCAAAGCCCATCTGTAGACAACTGGATATCCCCTTACAGAAGGGTCACAAGGAAGAGATGAGCAAGTCAGGGTGCAGCATAGCACCAACGAAACAACTTTCCTCTAGTTCTTTAATTCTCCCTCTCCCCCACTATCATAACCCACTATCATTCTACTTTACAAATCCGGCTAGACCAGAGGATGTGCACAGGTACAGAAAAGAGCTGGAAACACAGGGAATCCAGGACAGATAAACCTCTCAGGACCAATAATGAGAGTAGCAATACCAGGAGGGTAAGCGGAAGGTGCGGGTAGGAAGGGGGAACAGACCACAATGATCTACATATAACCCCCTCTCAGGGGGACAAACAACAGAAAAGTGGGTGAAGGGAGACATCAGTCAGTGTAGACATGAAAAAATAATAATTTATATGCTATCAAGGGTTCAAGAGGGAGGGAGGAGGGTATGAGCTGATACCTAAGGCTCAAGTAGAAAGAAAATATTTTGAAAATGATGATGGCAACATATGTACAAATGTGCTTGACGCAATAGATGGATGGATGGTGATGAGCTATAAGAACCCCCAATAACATGATTTATTAAAAAAATGGAAAGAACCCACGTGGGCAGCCCAAACCCATTACAGTACAGAGACGACGGCAGGGGCTAGCCAACCACGAAGGGGCCAAATCCAGCTGGCCACGTGTCTTCCTAAACAGTGTTTGCATGGCACAGCCAGAGCCACTCATGGCCTGCGGCTGTGTTCCTGCTACACAAGCCGAGTCCTGCTGACCGGCACACCCCTGGGCCTGCGACGCCTCCCCGATATAATGTCTGACCCTTCCCAGAGAAAGTGGGCTGGTGTGAACAGCAAAGGCCAGGGGACACTGCCTGCCTGCACAGACCAAGTGCTCAGGGAGACAGGGCACACCAGGCTCTTCCTCTGCCCCCTGTATGATGCTCCCCTGTCCCCCTGGCAAGGCTCAGATCAAAGGCTAGTGCCCCCAGAGCCCCCCTTGGCTGCAGGGGACCCTGAGAGCCAGGAAGCTTATATACACTGACACCATCTCTCTGATGTGGGTACACTCCCCTTCCCCCCATCAAATCTTGCCCCACTCTGCACCACGCTGGCAGGCCCTCACTGTGGGAAAGCATGTGGCACTGGGAAGTGGCTGCTAGGCTGAACTGACCAAGAAGAGAAAGTGCAAGTCCTGGAGAAATGGAATATAGAGACTTAAATAATGTAGGCTTTCAGTGAATTCTCAGTCAGGATCTCCTTACGGTTTGAAAAGTGGACGGAGCAGGGAGAGTCAACCAGGGCATAGTTCAAGCGCCATCAGTCACCGGGAGCCAGGAACAAGCAGTCATCATGTGGAGCCAGGAACAAGCACACCAACAGACACGTCTGGTCAGAGCTCTCAACTTCCTGAAGAGGCGAATCCTAGCCAATCAGCTAGCTTTGTTTTTTTGAAATCTGTTCTCAAGGACCATGCTAAGCCCTGACATGAACCCAGTCCCGTTCCTTTTTGTTCTGTCCCAGTGGCTCCTGCAGTGAGAAAAACACTCTTCCAGGGAGCATCCTTAAGAAGTGAACTTGCAACATTCTTCGTCTTCCAAGACAGGTTCCCTCCCTCAGGAGCATCAACCCTGCAATGCTCCCCAAAACACACTCACTGCCATCGAGTCGATGCCGGCTCACACTGACCCCATCGGACAGGGTAAAACTGCCCCCTGTGAGTTTCCAAGACTCTAACTTAGGCGTCCTCAAACTACGGCCCGCGGGCCACATGCGGCCCACCGAGGACATTTATCCAGGCCACCCGGTGTTTTTGCCCCGTTAGTTTTTTTACTTCAAAGTAAGATATGTGCAGTGTGCATAGGAATTTGTTCATAGTTTTTTTTAAACTATAGTCTGGCCTTCCAATGGGTCTGAGGGACAGTGAACTGGCTCCCTATTTAAAAAGTTTGAGGAGCCCTGCTCTAACTCTTTGACAGGAGAAAGCCCCGCCTTTCTCCTGAGGAGCTTCTGGTGGTTTCGAACTTTGGACCTTGTAGATTGCAGCCCAATGTGTAACCATTATGCCATCGATGCTAGCAGGGATAAAAAGACACAGGGATTTTGGTCCAAGTCCCAGCCACCCAGAAGGGCTTTCTTCAGAGCCTCATTTCCTGAAGTTCTGGTGATCCCCAGAGGCCTATGACTCCTTGATCCCGGCTTGCCCCAGGGAAGGCCGGCACCTGTGGACTTTCAGCAGAAAGGAACCGGAGGAAGGAACTCCCAGCAAGGAGGACTAAGGCATCACCACCACCCCTACCTCAAATGATGAAATCCTGTCCACGCAGGCTCCAGCAGTGTTCCTCCCTTACACGGACACGAGGAGTCCCTGGGGCTGCGATGGCTGACACACGAGGTGGCTAAATCAAGGGTCAGAGGAGGTTCAAGTCTACCAGGGGACACTTCTGGAGGGAAAAAAAATGTCCTGGCCATGTACTTCTGAAGAAAAAAGGGAAGAGGAAGCTCAGTCACTGAGCCCCCTCGGAGCCCCTGGGGTCACCGTGCGCTGGGGCGGACCGGATGGATGTCCTCAGCTGGTTCACCTGCCTCTGCGCTCTGGCCCTCCGGCCCTCAGAGCTCACGTCTCAGCCCTTGGAGCCCAAGGCTCCGCGCAACCACCCCAGGCTCCCAGAGAGCTCTGCGAGGGAGAGGGGCTGTTGTCAGAGGCTGGGAGAGATCAAAGGGGAGGGCAGGCAGAGCCGGCTACACAGTGACTCTGTTTTGATTCACTTGATCACCCCTGAGAGAAGAACCTCAAGGCGGGGGTCAGTTGTTTGCCTTTAACTTCACGTTGTGCCATAGCAAACAGGCTGAGATCCACGGGGAGAAAATCAATGGATCGACGGATGTTAAAAACAACAACCAGACAACAAAACCTGGCTATTAGTTGTAATAACAACACTCATTTTAAAAACTATCCTGTGTCTCAGCGTTACTGAGCTTACACTGCAATTAGCCCTCCAGGGAAGCAAGATAGCACTGGAGAGAAGAAACCCAGGAGAAACTCGACAAGACAACTGCCCCACGTGCCCTGGGACCCCGCGCCCTGGGACCCCGCGCCCTGGGAACCACGCGCCCT
>NW_022103958.1:32354292-32358162 GCF_000313985.2 Echinops telfairi
GCCCTGGGACTCACGCGCCCTGGGACTCACGCGCCCTGGGACCACGCGCCCTGGGAGCCATGCGCCCTGGGGGTGGAGCCACAATAGTCAAGCTGTATATCCGTACAGACACGCCAGAGGTCCACGTGGACCCAGAGACCTCAGACAGTATCCAGGCCGCAGCTCGGGGAGAAAGGAAAATGTATCTCAGAAGGAAATGCTAATTTGGAGGGAAAGCAGACTGGTCATTCAGTGCTTCAGGAGGATTACAGTCCATTAATCAGAAAGGGAGTTGCGCTGCCGGGCCTCGAGAATCCTCACTGGAGACCCTGGTCATGTCATCGATGCAACACTGCTTCTATGACTGAACAGTAAGCGATTCAGTGGTTTAGATCTGATTGCCCCAAAGCACAAAAATGGCATTACAACAATAGCACAGAATGTCCCTCCTTGAGGGTGCCACTCCCTGCAATTAAAAATAGGTGCCCCCGACTTAGCACACACGGGAGTGACCATGACGGCGGCCCTCCAGATGCTCCGCTTTACTAATCCTGCCTCTCAGCATACAGAGCACTACAGCGCAGGGCTCACCGATGCCATCATTTCATGCCAGCCCCCTAAAGACCACCAAACAGTGGGTCTCTTGGAGAGATGGTGGCAATCACGATGAGAGGAAAGGTGTTTGAGCTGCCAGGATGGACTTCCAAGAGAATGACGGAGGGACAGAATGGAACCCCGTCGTATATTGGGAACTACCTGGATTTGTTAGCAGAGGAGTGCTGGTGCCAGAGGCTGGTGATTCTCTCGTAGGAGAGCCACGTGGCTGCTGAACTGTTTCATACGGTCGCCGTGGCTCGGAGTCCACTCTATTGCCATGGGCAAGGTTTGGTTTGTACTGGTTTTCACAGTGCTTAAGCACCTGGCTGCTACCCGCAGGTGGGAGGTGAAGATTGCAGCTAGCAATCCCAACAGGGCAGTCCACTGTGTGCCGAAGGCCCATGGTGAGTGGGAATTGACTGGGCAGCAGCGGGTTCTGATGGGCTGCTTGCTAGCTGGGTAAAGCTGGTGACAGTGCCTTTAGCATCCTCAGCACCTAGAAGGTACACAGTCCCTATCCCTTGGTGGTTAAGACTTGTCACCGTCATGGGGTTGATTCCAACTCATAGCAACCCTGTAGAACAGAGTAGAACATCCTTTGTGGGCTTCCGAAACATAAACCTTTACACAAGCAGAAAACCTCATCTTTCTCCTGTGGAGCAGCTGGTGGGTTCAAACCTCTGACCTTGTGGTCAGCAGCCCAATGAATCACCAGAGTGGAGTACTACCAGGACTCCTTACCACAGGCCCATATAGCCTTCAAACGGCGCTGGTAGGAGGGGCGGGGCTGAAATTAGCTGGTGGCTTTCACCTGTGCCTCTTTTATGAGTGGCTAATGCAGCAATTCTCAACTTGTGGGTCCCGACCCCTTTGGGGGGTTCCAACGACCCTTTCACAGGGGTCGCCTGATTCATAACAGTAACAAAATTATAGTGATGAAGTAGCAACAAAATAATTGTATGGTTGGGGGTCACCACCACATGAGGAACTGTAATAAAGTGTCGAGGCATTAAGAAGGTTGAGATACACTGATCTAACGCCTCCTTGTCTGAGTGTAGACCCCGCCTGGGGAGGGAACACTTGTGGGGAGGCAGCACACTGATCCTCACCTGGCTGGTCTGGAGTCCTTTCTTGACCATTAGCCAATCGACCAGTACTCACAGAGGGCCACACCTTGCCCGACCCTGGCCTTGAGAGGTGACAGGACATGACTCCCGACCCAGGAGAGGCCAAGGAGAGCACAGGTGAATCTCAGCACCCCCAAAGGACTCTGGAGAAACCACTGCCACAGACAGAAGGTGGGCTCAGGCTCGGGGAGAAAGTAACATTTGTGAGAGTCCTGAGTGGGTGGGATTTCCCTAGACACCCTTGGGATAGGCAGCACTGTGGGCTCACCTTTATGACTGCCGCTCCAGTAGGGTTGTTTTTTAACCAACAAATAATTTATGAAACTAGTTGATTTAAGCATCTGTAATGGTGGCTTCAACCTCTATTCCACGCTCAATACTGATGGACGTGATCTGCTAACCATCTCAGAAGACTACAAATCAATGAGGCGCTGTGGGTTCTCATCTGGAAACCAGCCCAGGGCTTAGAACCTTCACCACAAGAGGTCTCCTGGCTGTGATTCTCAAAGCTGGGCTTCCTGACTGGTCTCTCACATTCAGGCCCTTCTCCTTAGCTCCTCTAATCCAGCCGGCACCTACCCTCTCCAGCATGTTATGTCAGAGAGAGTCTAATCTGGGGAATGGTCGCCTGGGTCACACAGACGCCCTTAAAGCCAGGGCGGCAGGGTAGCTCCCGACTTGTTCCTCATGAGAGTCAACAGCAGCGAGGCAGGGGCAGGGGAGGGAAGACCCTGCATCGGCGACCACCCCTTCCTCCTGGTGTGCTTTGGGGGTCTAATGCCTGGTGTTAAGCCTATTGTTAGTGTGGGGTTGTTTTTAATTGTGAAGAGTCCCCTGCTCTTCAGGCTTCGGCTCTCAATCGAAAGGTCACTTCCTCAGAAAACTTTCCTGAGCAGCTCCACCCCAGCAGCCTGCACATGGCCTCGGGCCCCGTTGGTGTAAGCACTGTGGTTTCTGCCAGTGTTCTTTGCTTTCGTGTGCCAAGTTTATAACTTGGGCTTCTTTGTCTTTGTTCCGGAGTGCCTGTCTCCTCGACAAGGGAGCGGAGACCGCGTGTACCCCACTAGCACCTGCCTGACACGGTGACCCTGGCCGACTACAGAGATGCACGAGTGCAGGCTCTCACGGTCGCTCGTGTGCCTACCTGTGGCAATCCCTTTGGGTTTCCTACTTTGCTGTTACACCTATAGGGGTTACGATGGAGAGTAACCACCCTCCGTCTCACAGGGACCCTATGCAGGGCTTCCGAGGCTGGAACGCCATCTTTCCTCTCGAAGAGTGACTGGTGGGTTTGAACCACTGACCTTAGCAGTTCAACGCTTACTTGACAGCGTCTCCAGAGCTCCCGAAAAGTAGGTGAGTTTAAAGGAGGAGCAAATACTGTTCAAGCAAGCATCTTGGAAGGGAACCTTTTCCTCCAGGAGCGCATGGAGGGATTTAGGCGGCATCTCTGGAGCTGCACTAGGGCTCGGCAGGGAAGGCCTCTAGGTGAGGCTGTGCTGCAGGAGTGCTCAGGTGAGATGGGTCCGTATCCCTACCGGAGCACACACAGAAGGGACAGGGGCCATCTCTTGCTCTGGACAGAGGTTCTGCAGCATGGCAGCATGGACTTCTTCATACCCGAGAGGATAAATCTCATAATGGGAAGAGGGGCGGGGAGGCTGGGGCATGGAAAGAGGGAAGGAGCCGGTTACTCGTCCACTAGCCGGCCTACTCGAGCAGAGACCCACAGGCACGTGCACACACCTACTACACACATTGCATGTGACCACAGTGAGGAGGCGATTGTTCATCTGGATTTCCGTCCTTCTGTCTGCCTGGCAAGGAACCCTGCTGGTGCAGAGGTTAGACACTTGGCGCCTCACCAAAAGGCCCATCATCTGAGCCCTCGGGAGAAAAGCCCGGACACCTATCTGTTGGGAGCCGGTGGCCATTAAGGCCTTAGCCTCAGCCATGGAGCCGAACTTGGCTGCTTCCTAGTTAAGTGTTGTTTTTCATTTGCAAAATCTGTGGGGAACTGGGCCTGCCTAAATTCCTGCCTCCGTGTTCCTAGCTACGTGCTCTGTAGCACGGGCAGTTGTAAAGTTGACCTTTTCACCCATTGGTTAATAATGCCAGGCGCTCATTGGAGCTTCTTTAATGTACATGTTGGATTGGATGTTGTGTC
>NW_022103958.1:32358464-32386864 GCF_000313985.2 Echinops telfairi
CTACTCTTCCTTACAGGGGTGCCTTGAGTCTGAATCCGCCTGACGGCACACAGTGACAACCATGATGCCCAGCCTGGCACCATCCTTACTCCGACTTCTCTGACTATCAAGTTAGGGGAGTTGCACACATGCCTTAGCGTGCCCAGCCAGCGCAGCCGCAACACCCACCGGCTCTTGCTTCAGCCTCGTGTGGGATAAAAGCTGCCATTTGCCAAGCACCTGTGCTGAGCTGATGAACACAGCATCTTGTGGCATGAGTCCCTTAGGTTCTAAACATGGCCCAATCACTTCCCAGCAGATTGACCTTGAGCCTCCATTTCTTCATCTGTAAAAATGCACCAACCACTGTGGCAGACGGAAATGAGCGAATCCACACACAGGAAGCCTTCAAAACCCACGCACGTGGCTGGCGAGTGGATGCCGATTCACAGCGACCCTACGGGCCGGATCCCAGTGAATCTGAGGGTTTCCAAGGCTGTCCCCGTTTATAGAGGCAGAAGGCCACATGGTTCTCCCAGGAGCAGCCGGTGAGCCCCCAGCACTGCCCAAGCAGCCCCTTCTCAGCGAGTCAGCTGTGGCTCTAACGGCCAGAAGACAACTGAAGATGCCGCTCGGAGCACTTCACACACAGACGAGCTCCTGGAGCTTCTACAACTTACCTGTGAGAAAGGCACTGGTGGGGAGGGAAACCAGGCTCCGAGAGGCCACAGGGCTCTCCCGATGCAGCGCACAGCAAGTCAGAGGTCTGGGAGCAGAGACTCTGGATCCAAATGATGCTACATTGCCACCGACAGCCCTCACAAGCAGCGCTGGCCACCAAGGGTCAAGTGTCGTGGCAGCGTGGGAAAAACAGAGAGAACAAGGCTTATTGCACAATAGCCCTCGAGTGTCACCTTCTGCAGACCCTGGGAACAGAGCCGGACTCACAGACTGAGGGGGCGGGGCCCGGGAGCCTGGCACTTTCCCATGTCACCCGAGCACCAGGCAAACATAGTTTCACAACCTGTCCCTGTCACAAAGTATGAAGATGGCGACAACACGAGCCAGCGTCACGGGTTTAGAGAGCCAGCCCTTCCAAGCTGCAGTGGCACAAGACTGGAGAGGGTGGGGGTGTATGCAGAGAGGCTGGGGCTGGGCCTGCGAACGGTCCCACAGTCACACAAGGGTGCCATTGTCTGCCCAGAACAGGAACTCGTCACAGGTGGGTGTGCATTGCAACTCCAGAGGTTTTGAAACGGTGCCTTTAGAAAAATACATCAGGCAGGGGACCGTGCTAGGAGGGGCCACAGCTGTCTCAAGGATATGCTCAGAGGAGCTGGCTTACTCCACACTTTGGGGCTTGTCCACTTTTGAATCCTGGAATCTGCTCTCTCCTCCAGGACTGCCCGGGGAAATCAGAGCATGCTGCCCTGCCCCTGCCTCATCTGAGCACCACCAGGTGTGCACGAGGCACAGGCACTGCTACTGAGGGCCCACTATGTCCCAGGAGCTTCACACCCATGACCTCGCTCACCTGCAGTCTCTCCCATGACCCTGACCCTGATTCTGTGCTTACTGAGTTTCTCCAGACATTGAGAACGGTGCTTGGCACATAGCACGTGCCCACTAAATAGCTGTTGAATGATCATGCCCATTTCACAGATTGGAAAAGAGACTAAGTGGGTAAAGTGGGCTGCTTGTGTGTATATGTGCCGGGGTGTGACACAGCTAATAAAGAGGAGGTTCTATGGGACCCCGACAGCCTGGGCCCATTGCTCCCATCACTTTCATACTTATCTAACCTATCTCCGGGGGTCCCCAGGGCCTCCCCCAGAAAATTAAATGAGGCCATTTAGGATGAAAATGGCAATGACCATCGGTTGTTGTGGTAGTGTAACGGGTTATGTGTTGGTCTGCAAAACAGCAGGGTCAGCAGCTGGACTCCACTAACTGAACCTTTGGAGCAAGACGAGGCTTTCTGTTCCTATAAAGATTTACAGCCTTGGAAACCCACAGGGGCAGTTCTACACTGCCCGAAAGGGTCACTACGAGTCAGAGTGACTAGCTGGCAGTGGTGGCTCCCCACAGTACTTCCTTCTACCCTAAGGTGACCAGACGTCCCGCTTTTGGCGGGACAGTCCCGATTTTTGGCATTTTAAAAAAAGTCCCGATATTTGGAAAGAATGCACGACAAGCTGGGGAATGGTCTATTTGGTCCATATAGACCAAATTTTTAATCAAGAATGGTGTCCCGCTTTAAATCTGGTCACCTTACTCCATCCACCCACTCTGACAAACAGCATCTCCGAACCCAATACGAGCCCCTCAACAGTCTGGGCTTTGAGGAGGACTGAGAATGTGAACCGATCAGCCCAATGATGGGCACACGGGGTGTTTGCACCTGTAAATGCTAGTGTGCTTTCCTGCCTAGCTTCCAAATCACTTCAGGCCATCACCTTACACCTCTTATGCCACAAGCTCCGTGTTACTTGATCCTTCTGTCTGTTGGTGCCCTGGTGGCGTAGTGGAGTATGCAAGGTGAGTGGTTCGAAACCATGGACAGTTTCAAGGCGCGAAGATGAGACTCCCTACTCCGATAGAGATTTACAGTCTTGGAAACCCTCGGGAGCAGTCTACTCCATCTTACGGGGTTGCTATCAATTGGAACTGACTTGATGGTAGTTGATTTGGGTTTCTGTCTGCTGGCAGGCCCTCTGGGCTGACTTGGCTTCCCTCAAACCCTCCACTTGGTAAGATGCACTTCTGCTAGACGCCCAGCCTGACTCGTAGGCTTCGCTCTCTTCCCTGAAATCCTAGAGTAAGTGCAATGAAAACCAACCAGTCTTCCTGCCCCAGGGAGCCTCATGGGGCTCTGGGTTAAGTGTGAGGCTGCTAAGCACAAAGCATCCTCAGGAGAAAGATGGTGCCCTCTGCCCCGTAGCACTACCATCTCGGAAGCCACAGGAAGCCATTCTTCTCTGCCCTGGAGGGTGGATGTGAGTCGGAATCCACTGGATGGCAGTGGGCTCGGCTGTGTCCCAGCCTTTGCAGCCACCGTCCTCTTGGCCTGGGGTGGCGTTTCCATCTCCAACACCTGGTAAACACCTACCTGGTGCCTTAAAATTCAGGTCAAATGCCATTTGCTGTAAAGCCAGCCCCAGCCCTTCCCTCCCTGTGACACAGAATTATTTGTTCCCACTTCAAGGCTCCTTTGCAGATTCCTGGCAGGAATGGCTCGAAGGCAGTGCCACAGAACTAATGATTCAAGTCTGCTACTCGGTCAGCTAGGAACATCTCCAAAGAAAGGATGTGATTCACACGGTCTAAACCACACACACCATGCCTGACCACAGGGGCTTGCTAAACACCAGGACTTACTAGTGGGACGGTGGATGGAGGGAGGCAGGCAGGCACACTGACGGACAGGGCAGGAAAGCAGCGAGGACCAGGGAGGAGACGCAAGTGTAAGTTCAGATGGGTGGGCATATGGATGCGTGGGCGGATGAAAAGATCAATGCATAATTCAATAGGAAGCTAGATGGACAGATGATAGATAAGCAGATGAATGAATCTGTTCTACTTTGCTGATTAAACCATTAAGTCCATGAAATTGGTGGATGGCGCCTCCTCTATCTTCAAGGCCAAGCACAGCATAAGACGCGCGGAGGTACTGGTAGGCTGTGCATGCCCGAGAGACCACTCCCGGGCCAGTCCCACCTCTGACCCTGGACAGGGAGGCCTACCTCTGACACTGGACTGGTTGTCTAGAGCAGGCTGAGGAGGGCCGGTTCTTCAATAACCAGGACAGGTGTGCGCTGGCTGTTAAGCACAGCCACTTTTTTTAAACAATAAACTATCTTACAAGAAGGTAATACCCCAGACTCACCACTTCCTGGTGATTTTCCTGCATTTTACTCTTAGCTGTGTGTGCTCTTTGTGGGGAGCAGTATTTGCCTTCCTGGCCTCTGTAGGGTGCACGTTCTACAGAGTGGTGCAGCTGGGCAACTCCACCTACAAGAATCCACCTGGTGGGAGGATTCAGGCAGATGCCACCTCACTGGCCTTTACCCTAGGGGAGCTCAGGCCAGGTGAGCTGGAGGACTTGCCCCTGTCTCCTAGCATGGGGGATTTCTTTGTTATGGAGGTTGATGGGCATGCGAATGCAAATTTGGAGAGTAGAAACGGAGCTAAGATGTTCTGCATGAGAAAAAGCAAGTGGAGGGCCCTGGGATTGGGGAGATAGAGTGCGGAAATGGGAGGACAGGAAAGCAGAGGCTGGGGGGAGGTGGGAGTGGTGGCGCACATGCGTGTTGGAGAAAAGATCTCCAGGGGCATTTAAGGATTTTGTATATGACTTAAACCCTCACCCAGGAATCTTCAAAACGTTGATATTCTTTCTGGGCCAGTAGGGCCCATCTCAGGAATGCCAAGACGGGCCGCGTCCTGCTTCCTAGTGGTCAAAGAATGAGCTGCAGCCCGGTCAGGTTTCTCCCAGTTGGAGGGTAGCCGGGACTACGTGAGTCACAGGACCCTGTGAGTGGCAGCACCTGGCAGGGAACTTGTCATTCAGCACTTGCACTGGAACGCTGGCTGAAAGGCACTGGAGGTTTTTGCAGTTGGCCCTGGCCTCCCCAGCATGGGCCTTACACCACCCAGCCTCCCACCCGTCCCACACAGACTACCGCTTACTGGGCCACAGTGATCCCCACTTCTCAGGCACTGTCTCAACCTCTCCAAGGGGTGGGGGGTAGGGATGGGTGGAGGCTTACGGGATCCATGTCCCATGCCATCAGGGCTTGCAAGTTGGTCTCAGGGTATCGGCTCCCACAGAGAAGGGCTCAGGGAGTCACTGCTCCAGTTAACATGTACATTGCCAACAGAGCCCTCAAGGCTTTAGCCCCATGAGACCGGTCGGGGAAGGGTGGTCTGTTTATAGCACAAAGTGGTCTTTGTTGTTGCTGTGCTTTGTCTTGGATTTTGAGGGCCACTCAGGGCTCCACAGGTATGTGCCTGCCTTGCTGTACACTATTTAGTGAACTTCACAGCACCCGCTGTTAACTGCTGTGATTATTTGAGGATGCTCCCTTACCCGCCAACCTGGGCAGCAGATGGCAGTGTTAGGATTGTCCCTGGAGCAGAGAGGCTAGGTTTCTGGACACAATGACACTGCAGCCGAGTTGTGTATGGTGACGAAAACAAGGCACAAGCACGGAGCTAGGGCCCATGTCTGGTTTCCACTGGAGAAATAAAGGCCGCGGCTCAGTTAGGGCCCTGGGCCATGGAAAATACAAAGGGGCTTCAAAAAATCCAGGGGGAAATGCCATTAGCATTTAATTCCATTTCCCCCAAGACCGTTTTGAAGCCCTCTCACACTGGGATAGCATGTCTGCTTCGTAAGCCCCGACTTCCAAGCCAGTTGGCACAGAAAAGGTAATTTGCATGAGTTCTGCTATATTTTATTTTTGTAATAAGGATAAAATATCATGTAGTGGTTGGAAGAGTGAAGGCAGATTTGGGATCAAAACCCAACTGATATTTTTATGCATCCAGACAAGTCATGTACGCTCCTGGAGCCGAGTTTTTGTTGTTGTTGTTGTTGTTTGAGTGTACAATGGAGATCCTAACGGGGCGCTGACAAGGAGCCCTGGTAGCTTAGTGGGTTATGCAGCATGCTGCTCACCACAAGGTCAGCTGTTTGAACCTACCAGGTGCCCCCAGAGAGAATAATGAGGCTTTCTGCTCCTGTAGAGATGGACAAGGTCCAAAACCTAAATCGGGAGTCCCGCCGGCGCTATGGAGACACTGGGAGTCAGAACCGGCTCCATGGCAGTGAGTTTGAAAAGGCACTGAAATGAAGGCTTACGTGAGAAAAAATAAAGGTAACCCAATCAACAAACAAACGGAAAGCACCTCTGCGCACGTGCAACGTAAGCACGCAGGCAAGGCAGGTCCAGGTCCCCAGAGGGGCTGGCCCCCTGCCACGGAGCTCCCGCAGAACATGCGACCTCAGCAGGAACAGAAAACTGTTTGTGGGGAGATTCTGCTGCAAAGACTTAAAAACAAAACAAAACAAACCACCTCAGGAGGTAACTCCCAGCCCTGCCCAGCTCCTTCCCAAGCCAGACTCCTTTCCTGTCTCAGCAACTCCATGGTCATGACGAGACTTGGCCACAGTGGAAGAGGTCATTGTGCCCTGGGCCCTTCTCCACCAGGCCTGGGGCCACTTGGCTGTGTGTGTGTGTGTGTGTGTGTGTGTGTGTGTGTGTAAGAGACAGACAGACAGGCTTTGACTAGGCTGCCAGGTATCAGGCACTCAGAAAGGAGGGGTGTCAACCTACTTGGGGATAACCTAGCTCAGAGCACAAAAGAGCCACAAGCACAAAGATGCTATTTATCCTACAAGCCCTGGAAAAAGTCCCCACTGATTCATCTCAAGGGCAGCTGGAAGAGCAATCGTGTGGGCAACAGTGCGGCCTGCCACCTGCAGCACTCACAATGGGCGAAGCTCTGTAGGGGACCCAGTGATCACATCCAACCACCAGCGCCCTGGGAAGCAGGGTGTGGGGCTCCTGCTCGCCTTCATTTCACAGCTGAGGGGGAGTCTCCGTGGGACAAGGAGTAGGATCAGAACAAGCCAGCTCAGCTGACGGCAGTTATGTAATAATCAGCTTGGTCATTTGGATGGCCATAGCGGGACGTCTCTTCGCTTCCTGAGAATATGAGGAGTTGAATTCTATGCCAATGCAGGTAATTTCAGCAAGAAGTGGAAACCCCCGTGCAGGCACGTGAGATGTTTTCATCAAAAATCAGTTCCACAAACCACGACTTGCTCCCCTGAAGGTTCTGTTTAAAACCCTCACTCAAAAGAAACCCTCTCCATGGGGCAGTGAGCCAACTTCCGGCAGTTGGAACAAACATTACCCCAGATGCAGCCGACGATGATCACACCTAGAGTTAGACCTCCAAAGCAAAAGATAGCCTTTGTCTGATTCTTTCCGTAACAAGGAGAAAGCAGCACGCAGTGATTACAAATTGAAGACAGAGCTGGGATCAGATCCCGGCTTTACTGCTCAGATTTTCAGGAAGCCAAGCCAATCTGCTTCCGTAGCACCCTCCCTCCATTTAAGCCACTCAGAGGGCGAGGCTGTTCCTGCTGGGGGAGAGGCTCACACGAAGGACCTCAAGAGTGCATCAAAGGTGTCTTTCTGCAGGGATTTATGATTACGGTTTACATCGTTCATACCTTGCACATAAAGGGCAACATAGCATGTCTGCTCTCCCAAGCGGAGGCTTTCGGAGTTTAAACAGTCTGCAACCCATCATTCCAAGGTCAGCGATACACAGTAATCAGGAAGCAAATAAGAGAAACGCAGTCTCCCCTCCAAAATAAGCACTTGCCAGACCCTGAAATGCTCACAGGGCCCTGGAGGGTCGGCTGGGAACATGCAGATGTCTTCTGGCAGGAACAAGTTTTAACTACATCTTTTCTGCCAGAGTATGTGAAGGAGATCCTTGGCCTGTCATAAAGCTGTGGCCCCTGAACACTCAGACCACATCAAAGTGACCCGCCGGTCTGATGGTCAATCCAGAGCTGGGACTGCCATTAACTCCCAGTTACAGGAACCAGCCCGGGGCATTCCACACCCCCCAAACCTCCTTCCCCTACGACCCCGGCAGGTGAAACCCATGGAGACAACTGCTCTCCTGCTCTAAAGATCCGACCCAGGTTGCCTTGGCCAAGGGGGAAAGGTCAATGACCGCCCCCACCCTCCTCTCAAGCCATTCCTCACTGGGTAGGAAATAGCTTCCCAGTTGCCCCCAAACAAATTCTTTCTGCAGTGAAGCCCCCTGGAATTGTCCCTTGAACTTTGGACGACAGTCAATCCTTCCCACTTGCACCTAACTACCGAGAGACCCACAATGAGGAAAACAGGGCTCTTGGCTCCTTCCCTACCTACACTAGACACCACAGCCCCGTTTACACCCTGTGAGGGCACACCAAACAAAAGACAACAGGGGCCGTTGGCCTCTCTCCCCAGAGGCCCTACCCAGGCCCCGAGCGATGGCTTACCACTTTATAATGGTCACAGGAATCCCGGCTTCTGCCCCTTGCGGGCACCCATAAGTTGATGCTGATAGGCATGGCTCACTCGGCAGCGAGCGGCCTGCGCCCTCTTCGGGGGTGTCTAGTTCAAAGCACTGTGCAGGCGTGTGCAGCCTTGAAGGTTAATTTTAGCTGAAGTCGTCCACCGCTGTGGTCAGATTTCCTTATACAGGCCACCTCCTGAACAGGGGCAGCTTAAGTTACCCTCAGCCCACTGGGCGGCCCTCTGGCCCTCAGTCCTGACTCCTGCCTGCTGTCTCCATAGCCCCACTTAATTCCCTTTGCCCCACAAAATAGCCCCACTCTCAGGTTTGCAGCTCCAGGGGTTCCTGGGGCTACCACCGGCACCCAGACCGGGGGAATGGCTCCTGCTTGGCCCCGTGGTGCAGAGGCTGGGGCCAGGGGCCAGGAAGATGGGTCCGGGGTTGTGCACACTGGACTTCAGGCTGCGGGGGCTGGGCGGCCACACAGGAGCACCGGCTTACTGCACTCTCTTCTTCGGAAGCAGGGGTTGTGACCCCCTTGGGCGAGCGGCCACATGCCTCATCTTTTAGCCAACTCGCTCTCCAGCAGAGGGAAAGAGGGTCTGCCCTTTGCACGCGACACCAGTAGAGGTTGGGCTGTCTCCTACTCAGGGTGTCCAGGCGGGTGTCAGGGTGGAACTGTTCTCCGTGGGGTTCTTAAAGGCTGGTTTTCCCGGAAATTGATTCCAACCCTTTTCTCCACGGTCCTTCTGGGTGGACCTAACCCTCTGTAGGTGAGCAGTGAGCGTGGTGAGCGTCCACACCGCCCAAGGCCTCTGAACCTGGCCCCGCTGCCCTTGTTTTCAGTTGCAGTGGAGATACCTCACCATTCTCATGGGGACCCCGTGTGCTCAGAGTGGAACTGTGCTCCACTGGCTCCCAAGGCTGCCACCTCTCCGAGGAAGAGGGCCGGGGTGTCATGCCCAGATGCGAGACGTGTGGAGGCACCACATGCCCTCGAACCTCCTTGAGGTTCGTAGTGAGCTTGTTAACTGTTTACACTAACCAGGGATTCTGTGCCTGCCTATTGTTGGGTGTCGGGGGTCTGTTTTCAGCCCCAGGCTGCCAGTGTGGCAGAGGGAATATAGCCATGGGCTTTCCAGGCTGTGGTTGCCATGGGAGCAGATTGCTAGGTCCCATGTCATCCCTGGGTAGGCTCACACTGCCCACCTTTCAGTTAGCACGGAGCACTCACCCTGTTCCACCCTGGCCTCTTTACATCTCACTGCCTACAGGCCAAGGAGAGGAAGAAGCTCCTCCCTTCCCACACGTGGCTCTCACCCCGCACAGCAGCCTGTCTCCGAGCGTCTCCGGCCTCCTTCAGAGGCGCTTGCGGACCTGCCTGCTCCCCAGAACTCCACTGGGTTCTCGAGGTGCCTTTCTTTGATGTGGGGGCAGGAGCAGACTGTGGAAAGGCTAGGGGGAAATGAAATAAATCTAGGTCCCACCAAATCCAAACCCCACAGCCTGTGACCGTTCAGACAAAACGCTAGGGTACTATGGGCAGTGTTTGAAACAGGTGGAGAGGCCATGCCCAGAAACGGCACCAAGGAGGATGGCTTTGCCTCCCCTGGGCCTACTAAGTGTCACACTCCCCCTGCAGCCCAGGTCTCTTCTTCAGAGAGCTTTCATACTTGCAATCACTTCATTCGCTCAAATATTTGAGGATCAGGCTCAATGATTTCAACAACAAATAAGAGAGTGCTCTCAGATGTTCTTCTATGCAGGTAAGGGTGCAGTGGAAGACAAAGTGGCAGTCAACACACAGGCAAACACACCTAGACAGGAAGAGGAGGAGGTCATGTTGAACTCCAGGTGGCTAGCTGTAGTTGGAGAAACAGCTAGCCACTCAAATGGGCCCTTCCCAATCTAATAAGCCTTGGCAGCTTGGAGCTGGCAATTAGATTTCCTGGGGTCTTTCTGCTTCCGGACCCTGAAACTCAGTAAAAGAGGCATTAGTGTGTGGCAGCTGGGATAATCATTTAATTGATCTTTTCCACCCTGAGAAGCCTCCCTCTCCTGCTCCAACCGCTGGCTTGTAAATCAATGTCTCCTTCATTGTGAGCAAGAGAAGACGGGATAAACATTCCCCTTCCAAAGCAAACTGAAGTCAATGGTTCCTAATGGGGCCTGGGTGAGGCCCTAACAGGGTGCTGCCTGGGCCACCCACACAGCTCCACCCAAGCCAGCTCCCTACTGGGGATACAATGTGGCAAAGCTGCTGGGGAGCTGACATGCAGTGACAGGCAGTCATTAAATTAGGATGCTAATAAAGATGTTGTATCGAGCTATCGAGGGACAATTGTGACAAATTCTACAAAGGTGACAAAGTTGATACCACAATGACAGCCTGTAGTGGGAGAATCTAACCTGACTCACTCAAAATACAGAACAACACAGCACCCCCTGTCAGGCAGTCAGTTCCAACTCAGAGGGACCCTATCAACCCAAACACCACCAGCCACTCCACCGGAGAACGGTGGGGGGATTGCACTCCCATAAACTGTAGTTACCATCTCGGGAACCCACAGGGGCAGTTCTGTCCTGCTTTATAGGGGCGGTATGAGTAGGAGGGACCCTAGAGGCACTAACTGTGGCAATAATACCGCACTATTTCGAGGCATTAGCAGGAGGGGATCTGGGTGGGGAGGAATTGGGCACTCAGCCCTCTCTTCACAACTTGTTTGCAAATTTAAAATCGTTTCTAAAATAAAAAAGTTTATTGAAAAAGGAAAAAGCCCATAGATAATTATGTTATGCCGACTGGTTTGAAAACTGTAAGTCCTTTGGATGCCAAAAACAAACAAACAAAGAAACAAAAGTACCGCCATCAAGTTGATTCCGATTCACAGCAACTCTCGATGACAGGGTAGAACTGCCCCTGTGGGTTTCTGAGACTGAACTGTTACAGCAGCAGACAGCCCCCTCTTTCTCCCCTGAGGGGCTGGCAGGTTGAAACTGCTGACCTGGTGCTTCGTAACCCAACAGGAAACCTACTAGGCCACCAGGGCTCAGGTGGCCGGCGGGGATTTCACTATTACAAGGATAGAAAGCCTTGCCTTAAGTTAGAATTGCAATCACAAACTTTCAGAATGATTATACACACACATATTAAACTCACTGCCACTGAATCAGTTCTGACCCATGCAGGAAAGAACAGAACTGCCCCTGTGGGTTTCCAGGGCTATGAATCTTTATAGGAGCAGAAAACCTCATCTTTCTCCCATGGAGCAGCTAGCAGATTTGAACGACTAGCCTTGTAGGAAGCAGCCCAATACATGGCTCCTTCTACTCTCAGGACTCCTTACACACGCAGAGGCACATCTACTAAGGTCATACCGTGGTGAGGTGGACTGACACAGTGGCTGTAGCCATGGGCTCACACACACAGGAAAGATTTCGGAACAGAACAGGCAAAGATGAGCTCTGCTGTAATAAGGTCGTTATAAGTAGGAACCACGTTGCTGGCACCTAAAAACACCTCGAATTCTATGAACAAGAAACCCTTCCTACGCGAGTGTATTTCCTAGAATGCTCATTAGTAACTTAAGGATTAAAGAACTTAACCACCACCAACAAAACAGAAGAGGCCATTCAAAGCCTGAGTTTTGCTTCGATCCACTCAAAGGTTTGTGCCCCACGGAGAACTGCAGCAGATCCCCAAGTCACCCTCCCTGAGCACTGACTCCCAAGCTCGCATTTGTCCTTAGACGCGGGTCTCCATCTGCCGCTTCCTTGCCTCTCAGAGGAAATCTAAAGGTCCGAGGTTTCCTCAAGTTACCCAGGTCAAGATTCAACTAGAGACGTTGTAATTAATCGTGTAAATTAGGAAATACAGGTCCTAAGAGCATCAGCAGGTGCAGTGGGTTTTATGCTAACTGCAAGGTCAGCAGTTCAAAACCACAAGCCACCCTGAAAGAGAAAGATGAGACTTTTTATTCCTGTAAAGAGTTAGTCTCGGAAACCCACAGGGCTAGTTCTACCTACAGGGTCGTTCAGCGTCAGAATTGACTGGATGGCAGTGAGTTTGGATTTTTTCAGAAGAGTAACAGTGGCTGACAAATGCCTCGGAAATGAACTGTCCATGGCCGGAAGAATTTTAACAGGGGAGTGGGGGCAGCCCTGCCTGTGCCAGTTTTATCGGGTGAGAGAGGGCAGCAGCCCAGCGCTCTGGGCCACATTCCGCATAATGGGCTATTAATAGACAATTAGAAGACAAGTGTTTTCTAAGGTCCTGCCACATGCCTTGTTTGACTCTGAAAGACACATTCTCTCTCCAAATCACGTTTGCCTGGGATAACAAAGTCACATTCCAGCCCCCTTTTAAAAGACACATGGCAAAAACAAATAATAAAGTGACTGATTAATTTTCCCAAACGTAATAAAGTTAATTTCCCCACCTCCTGCTGGCCATCTGCTTCTTGTATGCAAATCTAGTTGCATTTGTACTGCCTGATGGTGTTCTTGATTACGTTAGCCCTTGTGATCCTGCTTCTGTGCTCTGTTCTCAGTGAGGACCCACCACCACCACCACCCGGGCCCTGGGCCCCGGGCTTCTGGACAAGAAACTGGCAGAGCCCGGGTGCCTCAGCTGTCCACCAGGGTAGGAAGTTTGAGGGGAAGGGCCGCTCAGACTGCTAATGTCTCAGTGGAACTGAAAAAACATGGGGTGTCTCTGAGAGGGCCCCTTCTCTGAGGCGGGCACGAAACCCTTCGCAGGCATTTCATCTGCGGCGTTTTTTGAGGTGGTTGCTGGGACCCGTTCCATCTTGCTGAGCGAGGCGGCTGGAGCTGCGGGAGGTTTGGGGACTTGTTTCAGGGTTACCCACTGCCGCGGAGTTGATTCTAACTCGAGCAGTCCTACAGAACTGCCTTAAACTGCTCCCTAGGGATTCCAAGGCTGTGCTCGGGTGGCGCAGTGGTGATCCGTTGGGCAACTAATTGCAAGGTCAGCGGTTCAAAACCACCAGCAGTTCCACGGGAGGAGGACGGGACTCTCCACTCCCATAAAGAGTTGCAGTCTTGGAAACCCACAGGGGCAGTTCTACCCTGTCCTCTAGGGCCGCTATGAGTTGGCATCAACTCCATAGCAGCGAGTCTTTTGGCATCCTCATGGAAGCAGACTGCCACCTCTTCCCCCCACAGAGCAGCTAGTAGGCTCAAACTACTGACCTTACGTTGGCAGCAGGTGCTGAATCTCTGTGCCACCAGGTCTCCGCAAGGGCTCACAGCCAGGTCTCAAAACCATGGCTGACTGTCCTGATGACTCATGCCATCAGCCACGATCCAAGAAAGACAGATGTCAGAGCAGACAGCCCAAGCAGCTTGCCCAAGATCACTCCTCTGGGAAGACAGTGACTGAGCCACACTGGGAACCTAAGGGGCGTGATTCTCCAAGGTGACCTCTTCGCTCACCATCAACATTTGGCGAAGGAAGGCTCCCAACCAACCCCCCAGTTCCCGGGTATCAGAGTAAGCAGAGGGTGCATTTGACAAGGGCAGATTTTTAGAGGAATATTGAAGAACTGGTTTCCAATGAGATGCAAGCTATAAAAATAGGGAGGTGGTGGTGCTTTCTGATACAAGGGTACCCCTGGAGACCACCAGGCTCTGAGATCCATCCTCTACCACCCCCTGAACCTGGTTAGGGGGTGAGGGCATCCATGTGGTCAGCAGGGAGCCGGAGAGAAAGAACCTGCAGAGAGGAAGCTGAGGTCTGGGTCGGACTCCTGCCCTGGGAGCCACATGGTAGAGGGCATGGCTGATCATGTGGGTGGTGGGGTCAGGAAAGCATTACTGCTGAGGACTGGCCTGCAGAACCTATTGAGGTGCAGCTTTCTCCCTGGACAGAGTCCACCCCTACGTCATCTTGAGTCCTGCAAAGGGGCCTTTACAGCACCCCACATAAGGAAGCCCCGGCTTCAGCAGGACAGCCTAGGATGGCACCATGCAAGTCAAGTATCTTTCTCCTCTGTCCCCCACCTTTATTCCACGAAGCAACTGATGGGTTTGAACCTCCAACTTTTAGGTTAGCAGCCCAGCGCCTAGCCCACTGTGCCACCAGGGCTCCTTGATCCATGAATAGACAGATGAATAATTGTCTCCAAAAGGAGAAAGGAGGTGACGTCAGCACTCGTTACTTCTTAACACGGAGAAAATCCCTATTAGACAGAGAGGTAGAGGGGCAGCCTGGTTCACGCGCACCCTACAAAGGGGGAGTGTGTGTCTCTAGCAGTGTGTGTTCTTGTAACCTCTCAAAATACGAGCACACAAAAACGACGCGAGAATGTTCACATCATGTTTCCACCCTGGCTCCAAAGACAACCCCCCATTTTACAGATTGGAGAACCGAGGTCAGAGGCATCCCTTGTCCAGGGTCCTCAAGTCGGAGAGGCGACGCTCAAGTTGCATCCGGTTCCTGAGTGAGGAGAATGGACCTCGTGCCAGAAACGAACTCAGAAGAAGTGTTTCCAGGTTCTCAGCCACGAGCTGCCACACTTGTGCGAAACGGAGAGGTTTTAGCAGGCTGGCCTACCCGCCCTCTGAAGCTCCCAAGGAAGAAGTGCAGGTACTTAAGGCGAAAGCGGCCCGACAGCAATGAAGGTGACAGATGCGGGTCATTTCCTACTGCAGACTTCAATGTCAGGGCCACTGAGAAGCCCTGATCGCCTCCTGGAGGAAACAGCATTCCGGAAGGGACTTTCTCCCCAGGGGAGTTCAGCCATCGATCTATCTCTAAGATGCGTTCCCTGATAAAGTCTACAGGAATGACGCCTGCCATTTCATGGCCTTGTTTGTTTCCAGAAGGAAATGCTGCACTGATGGAGTGCCGCGATGGCTCCGAGCAAGCGCAGCGTGACTGTGCTCTGAAAACTGACATGTTCAATCAACGGCCTCGCTCCATGCGACCACAGTACCAGGGGACAAAATAAATAAGTTAAAAACCTCAGTGGAAGCATGCCAGGGTCAGAAATCGGCCACGCGTGGCTTCGAGGGAATTATCCAGGCAGACGTCAGTTTGAATTCTGGCTCTGTCCCTCACTCACTGACCTGGGGACTCTGTACAAGCAGTTTAGGCTTAGTGGTCTTTTCTGGGGACTGGAAATGTGGGCTCTTGAAAGGATGAGAGGGGGGCTCGGTAAGCCACTAGCTGCCCCGATATGGGAAGTCCTCAAATTCCAGTAGTTCGCCTTTCCCAAGAACCTCAATAGAGCCGGTAGATGGTTCAAAGGGATGGAAAGAGACAGCCTAATAGGAGAGGCAACTCACAGCCCATGAAACTTTAATGCCAGTGACAGTTCAGGTTTGGCCCTGGACAACAGGCACCATAAATAGCTGTCACCTAATGGCCGTGTCCTCCTGAAAGTGGGTTACTCCTCTGAGTCCCTCTCTCAGAGGACAGCTGCAAATGCCATCAATACGGGCACTAGGCAACAGCTTTATTTATAGCCAAGGGACAGACTCCAAAGATAGACGAGGTCATGGCGGCTGAACCCCCCCATCCCCGAACTCCCACATTCCTAGAGGAACGGGCCATGAAGCTGGCAGGGAGGTCTCACAGGAATGCCTGGAAAGGGCGGGGAAACTGACGATAAAAGTGAGGAAAACCACCCAAAGGTGGAAACAGCCTAATAGCAGAGGAGCGGATAAACAAAATGCAGTCTGTATGTCCAAAAGGGCATCGCTCGGCCATCAGAAACCAAGTCCCGATGCATGCTACAGCCTGAAGGAACCTTAGAACGCATTATGCTGAGTGAAAGAAGCCAGTCACTGCACGAGGAGACACTGCTGCATGACCCCACCTCGATGATACCGGCAAGCCCACAGAGATGAGTCACACTCCATGGCAATGGGTGGGTAGGGACAGGAAGGAGGAGGTTGGGGGTGTCTTGGCTTAGATGGCACTGGGTTTCTGGTGGGATAATTTGTAAACAGAGACGGGTGATGGCTATGTAGCAGGAGGAACCTAACCACTGCCACGCATATGAAAAAAATACTGAACTGGCAATGGTTTTGTTATCTTAATTGTTTTTTTTAAGTAAGAAAGACTACAAAGTAGGGGACACTGTTGCAATGAGAGCAGTGGCCGAGAGGAGGAGGCGGGGGTCTGGGCCTGGCATCCGACACCACCCTCCCCTGAGTTCACACCCAGAGATCGTCTTTACAAAGAGGACGGCCTGTCAGAATCCATCAGCATGATTCTAGTTCAAGGCAGGGCCAGAAACGCGTCCATGGGCCATACCTCCTATGAAAGCATTCCCCCGTGGTAGAGAACCAAGTTCCAACTCTTGAACTTGACTCTGAAGAACTGCTCTGAGGCAGGCACCCCTGAATTCCCGTGCCTCCTCTCTTGGCAACCCAAGAGAATTATGGGTGATTCCTTATGAAGAAGTGGCAAGAACCACCTCTTTCCATCCTCTGGGTCTTCACTCCAGCTCTGGGCATGTACTTAAAAAACAAACCAAAATAAAAAACCCAAACCAATTGTCAGCAAGTAGACACCAACTCACGCCAACAGAATTGGGTACACCATTCCATTTTCAATGGCTGATTTCTGGAAGTAGATTGCTAGATCTGTTTTCAAGGTGCCTCTAGGTGAGTTTCCCGTTAGCAGGTGAAACTGTGTGCACCACTAGCACCGCCATCAGCACGCACAGTGTCCACAAATTGGGATCCTGTTCATTTCTCAAAGAGCAGTTGATCTGAATGCCACTGAGAACAAACAAACTTCCCTCGGACTTCTTACCCAGGTAATCAAGCATATAGGCTGTCTCCTAGTTCACATTTTAAGGAGGGTCTATGATCATTATCTCCATCACTCCCATAAAGAGTTAAAGTCTCAGAGACTCACGGGGCAGTTCTACCCTGCCCTATAGGGTCGCCATGCATCAGAATTGACTCGATGGCAGCGAGTTTGGCTGTTTTTTGGGGTACACTTGAAATTTAGTACAGCACCCTAAGCTCAAGGGCCAGGATGTGCTGGATGGATGAATGGATGATGGATGGATGGATGGACAAAAGGAAGAAAGGATGGAGGTGATGGATTACAAAGAAACCAGCCAAGGAGCACATTACCCATGGTGTCATTTGTCATTAGCACAGCCAGGAGGTGGAGTGTCCCAGCTATCACAATATTCTGATTAACACACTTTCTTCTTCCTCCAGCCCCATCCGCAGATTCGCTCACAGATAGCTGAACATTTCAAGATCAGAATAAAATCTACTTCTCGCTTCAGCTGGACTGGATGAGACTGTCTCTGGTTGATGATTCACATAGCACTTGGGCTTCCTGCAACGGCTCTGGGCTGGGAACTGAACTGACACTGTACCTGGTGTGTGAGGCGGCTGGTTCACCGCATCCTGACTAACAGAACCCAGGGGAGCAGACATACCTTTGGTGAAATCACATTGAAAATGAGTAATCTTCCCACACATCCTTCTCCACTGGAGTTCTCGCAACATGAGTGTGAGCATTATATACTTTTAACTAGATGACCCTACAAACTAGCAGAGATAAAAGGGAGCATACACACACACACACACACACACACACACACACACACACATCTCCCACTAACTGCGTGAGGTCAAGCTCTTCCTAAACCGGCCCAATTACCAAACCCGAATTCAGAAAGCCCGCAGTAAAAGCCTATGTGCATACTGGCCACAGGTCCCTCCAGAATACCTCACCCTTGTCTGTCCTGCATGCCAGCCCTCCCCTGACTCTGAGTGTTCCTTTACCCTTGGCCATGCCTTCCTAGACAAGGCTGTGTTTCTCTGATCACTGCCCAATTCCACCAGCCACGGCCGAGGGGAAGCCAAGGAGACGCATGTCAACAAGTCAGGCTGCTGTCATTTTTAACTGGGCTCCTCATGCTCTCAGGCGGAGCTGGTGCCGTGGTCAGCAGAGATTTTCAAAGGCCCCTGTGTGGAGGCAGGCAGGAAATCGAGGGAGTCCCCGAGCCTATACATTATCTTCTCTGAGCAATCATCTGAAAGCTCCCTCTCCTGGCACTTCCCATGCAGCATTGCAATCCA
The DNA here is from genome assembly GCF_000313985.2 of Echinops telfairi. NCBI lineage: Eukaryota > Metazoa > Chordata > Mammalia > Afrosoricida > Tenrecidae > Echinops > Echinops telfairi. Next base: position 32,376,609 of record NW_022103958.1, read on the forward strand.
TCCTCACAACTGCCCACGAGGCAGGGATAGCGGGCCCAGCTTCCTGTTTTACCTATGAGGGGAAGAGACTGTAACGGCCCCAGTCACAAAGCAACTAGGAGCAGTTCTTAACCAGCCTCCCACCCAAAGGCCTCCGCATGCCATGGTCAGTGGCGTTCTTTCAAAGCTACGAGATCCTCTGAGTTGTGATGTTCTCATTGTGAAAGTGTAGGTGCGTGCATCAATGGGGAATGCCACTCGGACGCTCCCCTCTTGCCTGGACCCCCGTGCCTCCATCTCATTTGCACTCACACTTTTTCTCACCCAGAAATGCTCCCACCATTCCAGCATTTTGCACTACCAAGTAGTCTCTTTCTCTCTGTCCTTGCCCTGCCCCCAAGCTGCTCAGGCAGTCTCTGCAGTGATAAAGGGAGCTGGTGCTCACCAGAGAAAAATGTCCCCTGGCCGGCCGGCTGGGGCTCCAAGGCAAAGCTGACCTAGTCCATGCAAGGAGAGGCCCCTCAGAGTCAAACAGACACGAGGGAGATTCTGTTGTGCAGTTTCCACACATGGCACCCACACATTAAGCCTGCCTGGGAGTTCTTGGGTGTCAGGAAGGAATTGAAGGGCATGCGCTGCAGAATATTAACCATCCGCTCAGTCTGCCGCAGTAACCCACCGGCTGAGCTGTTCTGATGTGCACAATTCACGTGTTGCTCATGAGAGCATGGAGTGGGGCAGCAAGGGCAGGGCCTGGGGACCTTGGTGGCAGCTCTTTCGAGCCTGAGCATTTATAAATACCCTTCTTAAAGTCAATCTCAGGATCCCACAGCACACAGAAGCTTTGGGGGCATCCAAACAGCGGCAGAGGATGGTCTCAAACCCCATTAATCAATGCAGAGGTTCTTACACTGAGCGAGCCAGCTCACGCTTTCAAATTTTACTGCGGCCAAAGTGACAGTTGCTTGTGTTGCCGACGTGTATAAACTAACCCTGTGAGATAGACATGACTATTCTGTTCATTTTGCATCGTGAAGAAATGAAAGCTCACAGGTAAAGTATGCCCAAGGTCACAAAGCTGGTAGGTGACAGGGCCAGCATTTGAACTCAAGACTTACTTCCTTTTCATTGTCATACTTCCATGAGAACATTCCAGCTTAGCCACATCCCGCCTCAAGCGGCCCTGAGTGTGATCGGACTGGCTCATGGTACACAGGTTTACAGATGTCCATGTTCCTGGTACCACATTCCTACGGAAGGAGCTTGAGAGGGCCTTGCTCTGATGAGAAGGAGTTCCAGAACAGCCAAGGGCAGCACTGTCTGCCTGGGATGAGCAGGCCCCGGAGAGGGAGCGGGCAAAGCCGGAGAGAAGCACGGCAGACAAACGGCTCCTCGCGTAGCATGTGGAGGGCTGCCGGAGCTGGAGAAGAGGCAGCAGAGAGAGGTGCCAGAGCTGGGTAGCCGAGGTTGGCCCAGGAAGCTGATTTATGGTGACTCTGTGGCCACAGAGGACAGGGCTGAGGAGTCAGGGGCAGGCCGCCCATCACAGTGGGCTTTGTGTCCACCGTGTTCCACTCGCCAGGCCTGGATGGGAGCCCAAGCTTGCCAAACTGGTTAGGCTAAGTCACAGACAGTCAAAATGATCTGTCTGGCTGCCATCTCGCTGATCAAAGCTGCCTTGTTTCAAAGGCGAACTGTCAGCAACCTGAGAGATCGCAAGCAGACAAGGAAAAGTAAACGCCAAGGTTACTTCAGGGGTTAAAAAACAAAACCTCCCTGGAAAAAAAAAACAACCCCAAAACAAAGTTATCTTCTGTGTGTTAAATTCTCCATCCCCATGAGGTTAACAGACACTAATTAAGGAATACTTTAGGTCCTGAGCTAACTTCCTAATGTTCTCCCTGCCTCTCTCTTTATCTGCCCTAGTGGGTTTTCTGCAGTTGTGAGCTTAAATCAATCGCCTGAGGCTACAAGTTAACCAGGGATTCCAGGTGCTGGGAGACCCCACTTTGCTTCCATAGAACCCCTAGTTCTCATGTTATAATCCGGTGAGAGAACAGGACACACACACACTCCTACACATTACTGCACATGTACAACATACAGAGGAAAAAGCTTCAAAAAGTTCATGGGAAAAAGGCATTAGAAGCTAATGGAACTTTCTCAGAGACTTTAGAAAGCTCTCTTGTACGTACATATAGATACACACAGATACACACTCACCTATCACACCCGTACCCGTACACACATGAATTTTTACACAGATAGCTAGACACACACACACACACACACACACACACACACACGCATGCCTGCTCGCCTTGCCTTTCTCTCTGGACATCTATATTACCAAGCAGTCACATGAAGCTTACACCTCAAGGAAATTTGGGTTAAGATTAGTTCAGGGCTTGGACTTTCAGAGTAAGCCCTTTTGGTCAAGAGAGGGCTCTCTGGAGCAGGGCCCCAGGTGTCCACAGAGAGCTGGGAAAAAGAAGTGATTCATGTTTGATATGACAGACAAAAACGGGAAGACTCTCTTGCTTCCTAAACCCCAGGAACTGGAGAACTGTCGTGAGGCCTGCAGATGTGCCCAGGAGGGCACAGCCTGGCCTGGGCTTCTAGAAGCCAACAGGGGCCCTCCCTTTGAGAGGCTGAAGGGTTCAGAACTCTAACCCAAGCGACTCGCGGCCATTGAGTCAATGTCACCTCAGAGCAACGCCACAGGACAGGGTAGACCTGCCCCTGTGGGTTTATGAGACCGGATGAGACCTGCCCCTGTGGGTTTATAGGAGTAGGAAACTTCATTTTTCTCCCAGAGTGGCTGACCTTACCGCTGGCAGCTGAATGCATGACCCACTATGCCTGGATGTGCAAAGGAACCCCCGAAACTCAGGCTTGTCAACTGTGGACCCGCAAAGTCCATGACCTGGAGGAGAGACTTCTCTTTAACAAATGGCGCAGGCAAAAACTGGATGTCTAGCGGTAGAAAAAAGAAGCAGGGTTCATACCTCACACCATATATCAAAACCGACTCAAAACAGGTCGAAGACCTAAATATACAACTTAAAACTATGAAGGACATGAAAGAGAAAATGAAGACAATGCTAGGGACCCTAACATATGACATAAACAGAACACGAAACATAAGTGAAAATGTACAAACAGAAGAAAACAAACTGGAGAAATGGGAAGTCCGAAAAATTAAATCCTTATGCTCGTCAAGAGACTTCTCCGAAAGATAAAAAGAGGATTACAGGCCGGGAAAACATTTTTTGGCCATTACAGCTCCAACAGGGGATTAATCTCTAAAACTGATAGAAAACATCAAAATCCCAACAACACAAAGATAAGCAATCCGACTGAAAGTTGGACATGGATAGACACTTCACCAAAGAGGGCATTCAGGGGCCCAACAAACACAGGAAGAGATGCTCGTGACCATCAGCCACTAGAGAGATGCAAACCTAAACAACGAGATAACCATCTGACCCCAGGACGAACAGCAAAGGCCAAAAAACGGAAAACAATAAAATGTGGGTGAGGGTGCAGAGAGGATGGCACCTTCACAGGCACTGCTGGGGCCACAAATGGTGCCACCACTGTGAAAAGCAGTAGGGCACTTCCTTAGGAAGCTGGCAACAGAAACACCACGACCCAGCACTCCCAACACTTGGTTATGTATCCTGTAGAAATGAGAGTATCACACAAATCAATGTACACCCTGCTCACTGCATCATGAGTCACAGCTGAAAAAAGATGGAGACTACCTACATGCCCGTGGGTGAAAGAGGGGATAAACCAACTGGGACCAAGAATAAAGATGAATCCCTGACACATTGCCTAAGAGGCATGAACCCGGAGCACACTGCTCTGAATGAAACAAGTCAATCACAAAAACACAAATATTGCATGAGATCAACACTATAAAAAAAGGCAAGGCTAAATTAATGACACATTAATTGAATTACTTTATGCCCCAGGAGGATTGCTCATGTTCTCTAATACAAAATGACGATGATGTCTCTAAGGTGAACAGAGACATGCCTAAGCCTTAGATCTATGAATGCATTTGAGGCTCACATTTAATCCCACCCCAATCTAAGAACCATCAGTTCTGATGACATGGCCCTGCTTGATGCTCACCCTCATGAAGAGATCACTGGAGACATGGGGGCTATAGCAAAGTGTGACAAAGAAACTAGATGGTGCCTGGCTATCAGAAGGAATAGCGTGTGGGGTCTTAATGGCTGGTCTTCAAACAAGCAGCCGTCTGATTGAGGCACCCACTAAATCCATATGGGAGAAGCACACCGGCCTGTATAATCCAAGAATTATAAGTAACAAAATTTAGATATGAAGGAGAGAATGGTATCAGAGTTTAAATTGTGAATACCTGGTTAGTATCAGGCTATTGATGACAGTAGAAGCGCCACACCCGTTTGCAGAGCCCACACGTGGATTAAGCCTCCCGTGAATTCCTTCTGACCATAGATGAAGGATGTGAATAGCCTTGTTATCAGACAGATATTATTGTAAAGTTGCTTATCACAGACATAGTTACATTAAAATATAATATCTTATTTGATCTATCGTTTGGCCTATTTAAAAGTTATTTCAGTTTTTTAAAAAAAAGTCAAGGGAAAATATGTGTGGATTAAGCCTCTGGTAAGTCCCTTCTGACCAGAGATCAGGGATGTGACTATCCTTGATATCATGCAAATGCACTAGAAAGTGGATTATTGGAGATGTAGTTAAGTTAAAATTTAACACCTTATCATTTGATTTCCCTTTTGATCCATTTTCAATTTGTTCTCATTTTTAGTATTTTCTGCTTTCTTTTCAATTGAGATTTTTTCCCCCTGCTATTGTTGTTAGTTTTGGGGTTTTAAAAAAAATGTTTTTCTGTATATTAAATTCAGGATAGGTAATGTTATTGAGAGAGTAATTGGATTAATGGTTTCTTGGGGGCATGACAGGGGAAGTTGTGGGGAAAGAGGGCGCTAATACCAATGAGTATAAGAACAAAGAAAATGTTCAAAAATCGATGGTGTGGATGCACAGGCAAATGTGGTGAAGAAAGCTGATTGTGCCTGGCTATTAAAAGCTACAGCATCTGGGGTCTTAAAGGCATGTAGTTAAACAAGCAGCCATCTAGGAGGGAAACAACAAAGCCCATATGGATTAAGCACACCAGCCTGTATGATAATGAGATGTTAGCAAGAAAAGGTATCAGAAGTTCAAAAACAAGCAACCAAATCGATGTGAAGGGGCGTGGATGTAGTGGAGACCCAAACCCACCTGTAAGATCATTGGATAGTCCCTCTCAGAAGGACCACATGGAACAGATGATAGATCCAGGGTGCAGTACAGCACTGATGAAACATATAACTATCCTCTAGTTCTTTAATATTTCCACCCATTATTATGCTGGTTTTAATTTGTTTTACCTCATTAATCATGTTAGACTTGCGTATATTCATTTGTATATTTAAGATCATTCAACAAGAAAGCCAAGGTAGATAACCCTTCAGAAACAGGAGTAATGGTTCCCCGAGGGATATAGGAAGGGTGGTGAAAGGGGAATAGACAGCTGATAGCATTGGTGACTGCATAACCCCACTTGAGGGGAGTGAACAGCAGACCTGTATATGCACTGATATATTGGATGGTATAAGATATGGCAAAAAAAGGGGTTCCTGGGGGGTAGGGTGGGAGAGGGAGTGGATAAAGGGGAACTGCTATTAAGGACTTCAAGAAGGAAGTGTTTTGAAACCGATTGTGGTAGCAATTGTACAATACTGCTTGATGTGATTGAACTATGGGATGTTATGATATCTGTAAGAGCTCCCAATAAAATGATTTAAAAATAAGTTTGATGCTACCTGAGTTAGTTAATTGTGCCAACCTGGCTGATAAACACGTGGGGTTAATTGAAGGGTGGAGGGATAAATGGCTTGGTGAGCCTCGCATTTCTAGTTCTAGGGTCTCTTGCTTTGTGATGGTCACACCAGGGTGCAGCTGCCTTAGCAGCTCCCTGCTTCAACTTGCAAGATTGACTTCATACAAGACATCCCCAAGGAGAAGCCACATGGACCTATCCCGATGCAGATGCAGCCCTCGGTGCTGGAGCAGCCGTGTGGAGACCCCTGCTAGTGCTGAGATGCTTATTCGTTCACTGACTCAGCTTTCCTCCTGCAGTCGGCATCATTGCCTCTGTTTTGTGAGGTGGAGGACTTTGTGGACTGGTGTTGGGTTAATGGGTTAATGTTGGACTTGTGGGTTTGGGCAGCATTGGGTTGGGATGTTTTCATGATGCACATTTTCTTTACATAAAACTCTCTTACATATGAGTTGCTGTGGATTTGTTTCTCCAAAGTACCCAGACTAATACACTACCCATTTACCAGAAAGAAAAAAAATTGACTGTGGTGATCACTGTCCAACTGTTCTTAATAAGACTAAACTATTGAATTGTATGGTTTGTGAATTATATGCCCATAAAACAATTTGAAGCTCTCTTTTTTATATTGGGCTTATGGAGTGCCCTGTTTTGGGGGCTGTCACGCTGACCTCCAGAGGGGGAGATCCAGTTTATCAGAGCGGTTGTTTTCTTCTGGGCCAACTGGGACTGAATTTGCTCCCTGGACTCTGACTATCTGCTTATTTTCTGCCACACCGCGACCGGACTCAGCGTGAAGAACTGTGACAGTACTTTGAAAAGGGATAAGCTATGGCAATGAAAAAGTAAGTTCTTAGCCTAATGGTGAACTGAAACTAAAGCGGATACAGACCTCCAGGAAAGTGAGACAACTATTTCCAGGGGATCGTACCATCGCTCTTGAACTCAGAGCGTTCCTCCAGAGGGAACTCCTGAAAAAGAGCAGCAGCATCAAATGCCCCTCAGGAAACAAACTGTGAGGCAAGAATGAGAACCGCAACTCCAACAAGTATTCACAACTGAGCCATAAAAATGGAAATGATACAAATGTGGGGGGAAATGGAAATAGATAAATAAAACTAAAAACAAACAAGCACAAAGTCAACACAAGGCTTATGTGTAGAAAGAAACCGTCTTTGAAGCCAGCAGCGAGAGAGAGGGGAGATGGGAAACCACTAACTAAAGAGTAGTCACATATTAACTTGGGTGGAGGGAACTAATAAACAACGAGGAAACCACTGAACACCTCATGACCTGGATGGACCTGAAGGTGATGCTCAGGGAAGCTGGTCGATCAGAAAAGGACAATGCGGGTGCCGTCAGTGCAACTGACCGAGGCAAAGAATGAACCTGGGAAGCACGCCGGTTCAAAGGCAACCACGGTCACCACTCTTACACCCACAGTCTTACGATAACGTATGAGGAGTGGATACATCAGCAGATACACAAGCGCAACACAGGACACGTATAAGAGTACACCCATGGGCGTGCATAGACTTGACAGAGGGCGTGTCCATAGACATATGTTTACACGTGCTGTAGATGTACCCACGGATCTAGTAAAGTATTCAGGGGGCAAAGGTACGAAGACTTCCTAGCCCAAACCAAACACCCTGAAGGAAGGACTAGAGCCTCGAGGAATAGCTAGACCAATTGGCAGAACAAAATCCACCAAGACAAAGTTCTGTGTCCTGCCGTGGTAAGTAGGGGCTGGAGTCTGCAGAGCTGACGACCTGGAAGGTAAGCCACCTCATCTGAGATGCAACAGCTGGTCCCTCCCATCGGGAGCAAGGAAGAGGGAGAAAATCAAAGACTTAAGGAAACAATGATCCAAAGGACACAAAGGGCCCAGGGTCACCATCTGCATGGAATTGCCAGGGAGGGACTTCAGTCTAGCTAAGAGGAGGGTGGAGGGACTGGGCAGAAGAAACACTGTGGAACCGACACTAGTATCACACCTACATTAATCAAACCTAGTGTGTCAATCCAGTAGAAGACCAGGGGTTCCCTTGGGCTCTGGGAAACTGCCAAGATGTGCTCTCCTATCCAAGTTTGAGGCCCTGGTCTAAAACCCCGAGGCAGTTAAAACAATTGCTCCATCAAATCACTCCTCTGAAAAGGGATGTGTGTCCGGGTCTCCTCTGCCCTGCTGAAAGTCACAGTTCAGTCTCTCAGGGCTCTGGCGTCTGCTAATGTCAGTAGGATAAGGCAAGGGGGGGAACACAAGAAGGGACAAAAGGGATCTGAAAGGTTCCTTCACACCGGCTCTCAGCTTGCTACCTGCTGCTGCATCTGGGGACCTTCAGCTTCTGCAAATACTCCACACTGGACTGGCCTGGCAGAGGCAGACCCTTCTGAAACTCTAAGGGGTCCCCAACCTCTCATTTCCCCAGAAGCCCCCAAAGCAGCAATCCTCTTCCCAACATCAGCATAGTAGAAACCCTGACCAGCAATAGCCTATCACCTCAGGTACTCTGTCTGGGAAATGCCAAGTTCATGTCCACGGCAATTGATTCCAAACTGCACACTGCCTGTCCATGGTGAAACCCCTGGGGGAGTCCATGCTTCTCCTGGGGGGACGGCTGTTGAGCTGTTTTAGGGGCAGGGATACAACACTCTGAACAGTTACAGAATTTATTTAGTGAAGAACTGTAAACTAGAATGTTTGTTCTCTTCCCTCGCCATTCTAAATCCATTAAAAAAGTTCTCTACAGGTAGTTTCCCCCCATGGGTCTCTGAGGTGCAGCAATAAAGTCTTCGAGAATTCACATAGGCATAAAGGTTTTCAATTCATTAACAAGAAAAGGATCATGAAACTTATGCCCCAGGGAGATGATTGATAATATTCTCTAACATAAAACTGAACCAGAGTCATATATAAACCATAAATATATGAATGGATCTTGGGCGCGCACTTAATTCTATCCCCACTCTAAGAACAATTAGTTCTTATGACATGGCCCTACTTCATAACTGCCCTCATGAAGAGATCACTGGGTGCTTCTGCAAAGTGTGGTGAAGAAACTAGATGGTGCCCATCTATCAGGAAGAATAGTGCCTGGGGCCTTAAAGACGTTTTCAAACAACCAGTCATATAACAGAGCCATCACTTAAATTCACAAGGAAAAAGCACATCGGTCTGTGATCTAAGGATTATAAATAATATAAACCAAATCTGAAGGAGGAAATGATATTAGAGCTTACATGATAAACACCTGGTTAGCAGAAGGCTCTGGATGACAATGGAAGCCCAAAATCCATTTGCAGGGTCCACACATGGATTAAGCTTCTAGTGAATCCCCTCTGCTCATACCATAGTGGAGGAATGTAAATAGCCTTCTAATCAGAGAACATTGCAGAGACTACTTGGGTAGATATAGTTAGGTTACAATGTAGCATCGTGTTTAACACCCCTGCCCACTGGCCCATTTAAAAGTTGTACCAATTAAAAAAAAAAAAGTGAAGGGGAAATACATGTGGATGAAGCCTCCAGAGAATTCCCTTGAAACATAGACCAGGGATGTGAACAGCCTTGCTATCATGCACAGTGCATTGGAAAGTGAATTATGGCAGATGTAGTTAGGTTAAAATTCAACACCTTAGCATTTGATCTCCCTTTTGGCCCATTTTAAAGTTGTTCTAGTTTTTAGTATTTTCTACTTTCTTTTTAATTGAGGTTGTCCCTCTATCCTATTTTGTTAGACTTTTTGATTCTCTTTTGCTTTTGTATGTTTTTCTGTATATGAAATCCAGGGTGGGTGAATCTAGAGAGGCAGTAACTAGATTAATGATTTCTTGGGGGTGTGGCAAAGGGGTTTGGGGGGAAATGGGGAACTAATTAGGAGGAGTACAAGAAAGAAGTAAATGTTTTCAAATTAATGTGGTAATGATCGTACAACTCTTCTTGATATGACTGAGCTATTGAGTTGTGTGATATAGGTGGATGGTGTCTCAACAAAACTTCTAAAAAGATAAGGGCAAAGACCGGTCGGTCTGTCAGAGCTAACCTTCAGTAATTGCTAAAGATGATGCATGTCATTCCTCCGCTAAAACTGTCAACATCGTTACCTCCCAGATGGAGCATGGGCAGTTCTTGCTGTGATCACATGCAGCTGCTAACCACGAAGTTGGAAGTTCAGGACTACCCAGAGGAAGAAAGGTTTGGTAAATAAGGTTCCTAAAATCAGTCACTAGAAATCCCGTGGAACACAGCTCCGCTCTGACACAAGGGATGTTGTTATGAGTCGGGACAAACGCCACGGTAACAGGTTGTTCACTCTCAGGATGAAATGCAACTCCTTAGGTCTTTGCAGCATCTTTCAGGACTCAGCCTCCCCAC
>NW_022103958.1:32386964-32390489 GCF_000313985.2 Echinops telfairi
CTCAAACACCTTCAAAGCTGAGCAGAGGGAAGCGGTTGTTGGGGGATTAGAGGATGCTAGCTAGGGCGGTTCCAGTAGACCTATGATTTTAAGAGTACTATTTAGGAGAATCCATAGATGTAGCAGTCAAGGATATTGGAAACTGTGGGCTTTGAAGTCATTTGAGGAGCCTGGTGGTGCCGGAGGGAAAGCTATAGACTACCAACCATCAGGTCAGTGGTTCAATGCCATCAGCTGTTCCACAAGAGTAAGATCAGGCGATCTGTTTCAGTAAAAGATTTAGAGGCTGGGAAACCCTCTGTAAGGTCACTATGAGTTGGAATTGGCGCAATGGCCATGGGTTTACTATTGCTGTCTTAGAAATAGCCTTTCAGGAAATAGAGGCCAATGAGGGCAATGGGTTTGGGTTTTTGGTAAACCTAGGTGAGCCAAGCCTCAGTCTGAATCTGTAAAAGGGGCCCCATGTGAAGGGAGCTTCCAGATAACACGAATAAAACACCCAAACAGGGTGTTTAACACGGTGGGAGTTCTGGACTCCCAAAGGCTGGACTCAGGGTTCCCAAACAGTGCTACCGGAGCCAGTGTCTCATCCGCAATCAGAGCCGAGCAGGGGCACGTCCCGCCCACAGTATCCCTTCCAGTCACGGCCCACAGGCTCCAGCCACACTCTCAACACATCGTTCTAAAGCCATTTTCCCACAGCAGAGGAGATTAGCAGAGATGATTTCAAACCAGACTTATGAAAACCCATAACTGGAAGATTAAAATTCCAAATGTCATCTGGACAAGGCGGGCCAGATGCTATGAGAATTGCAGGAGCCTCTCGCTCTCTGCTCTGGCGGTGGAGCAGCCAAGGAGCCGGGGCAGAGGGCTCCTTGCAGGTGAAACAGAGCTTGCTTCACAGGGGTCACTGAAGGAGGAGCTGAGGTTAAGTGGGAGGAATGGGTAGGGGCCCTACAACTGCTGGAAGAGCTTACACACCACCAACCATGCTGGATGTGGGCTTTGATGGACTGGGAGGCCACTGTGACCCACCGCTGGCCTGTGGGTCCTTCCCTTGGCTGGCTCTGGAATGTGGGTCTGCCTACTCTCTGCTGGGAACCAGAGGCAGGGATCAGACCGGGGACACTAGTTCAGAAAAGAGCTGGAAGATAAATCACTAGGATCTGGCTCAAGCCAACCTGTTTCAGATCCTAAAAGGCGGAAACAGAAGGCAACAAACATCCCCAGAACGCTAGCCATATGCATGCCCCCCATGCCAATGATTCCACGGAGTCCTAGAGCCCCGAGCAGAGCCAGTCTTCTCATCCTAGTCTAGAGACAAGCCAACTGCTGCTCAGAAAAGTGCAGCCAGTAGCCCACGGGACTGAGCGCCCACAGGGTACAGAGTGGGAATCTGAACCCGTACACTGAAGCTGAATGGTCCACTCATTGCCCTAGAGCTCACTCCTTTCAACTGGAATGACCACGTCTCATCGCCTCTTTCCACAAACAGGGGTCCCAGTCCCCCTGACGACCATAGCCAGAGCAGCATGGGCAGAAAGGGCAATGAAATCATTCACTGAGCTGTGAGGGCATCTTTAAATGGCACAACAAATGATCTGTGGGACAGATCACAGGCCCTGGTCTTGTGGCCCATGGAGCGGAAAAGCAAATCCCAGCAGATGGAAGTGTCTGTAGAAGTAAGAGTCCAGGTATCAGGATCTGATCAGCAGTTCTGAGGAAGCAGGAGGCAGGTAGCAAGGGAAACAAGAACAGTGTAACAACTACTGCATCACAGGGTGTCTAAACCAAACCCAGTCCACCGCCGTCGAGTGGATTCTGACTCCTGGATTCTGACATCTGTCCTGTCTAGGACAGATGAGCACGGCCACACAGGGTTCCCAAGGACGTCAATGCTTACAGAAGCAGAGCATCACATCTTGTTCCTGAGGAGCAGCTGACTGGCTTGAACTGCTAACCTTCTGATTAGCAGTCCGGTTCTTGACATGGCTACGGCTACAAGCCCTCCAGAGCCCTGCTCTCGTCTATAGTCGTTTGGCCATGAAACCCAGCACACTGCAGCCATACTGGTGTGCAGCTGGAGTCCAATGAAAACAGCACTAGGCAGGGGCTGACTCACTCGGCCATAGATGCATGACGGCAGAGCTAAGGTACCCCCAGGATGCAGACTCGCCGTTATGTAATAAGCAGGCTACTTTCTCTCCAGCTGTCCCATTCTAAATGCTACTGACAGGCAGGGGACCCGACAAGTCAGATCCCAGCATAAAAGAACAAGAGAGAAAAGATGCGGAACAAAGCCAATGAACTCATCACTAAACAGTGCAAGATGAGGCCAAGTTCCCTTTGGGCCTACCACAGGCATTTTTAGCAGAGATGTCACAAAGAAGATTCCAGAATGGGTTTGATAAGGAAAAGCTATTCTGGGGACATGGCTGTACGCTCATTGTAATTAGCTCACAGCTTCCTTTGGGGGGTGAGGTGGGTCACACCTGCTCTGTAAGGCAGCAGTTAGGGTCTTCAGGAGCTACACAGACGATTGAGATCAGAAGCTTCCCGCCAAGATGAGGCTCTCAGACGGGGCAGGAAATGTACTGTGTACTGAATCACACCAGTATACTTGGTGTGGGTCCCAACAACAGTGAGGCTGACAGGACAAGGAAGGAAGCCCCTTACGGCATTCCTCTCCTGAGGGGTCTTCATGTCGCAGGCCAGCTGATTTGGTCATTCATTCATCTGGCAAGTATTTATTGGGTGCTACCTTCACAGAGAGGAGCCCCGGTGTGGCTAAAATGAGCCCTGGTGGCAGAGTGGGTTACATGTCAGGCTGCTAACTGCAAAGTTGGCAGTTCAACCCCACCAGCCGCTTTACAGGCAAAAGATGAGGCTATCCATGCCCATAAAGATGCACAGTCTCAGAAGTCCCAAGGAGCAATGATACTCTGTCCTAGAGGGCTGCTGAGTCACCATGGACAAGTTGGTGTGGGTTTGGGTATGTTAAGCACTCAGCTGCCAATGGAAGGGTGAGCAGCTCGAACTTGGCAGCTGCTCTATAGGAGAAAGATACAGCAGCCTGCTTCTGCAAAGATTACAGCCCTGGAAACCTATGCGCAGTCCTGTTCTGTCCTATAGCATCGCACTACACTTGGAGTCAATTCAGTGGAAAGCTTGAAAGACAGAGAGAAAATCTTTAAGCAGTCAATGCACTCAGATGCTAACCAAAAGGCTGGAGGTTCAAATCCACCCAGGGGCACTTTGGAAGAAAAGCCTGGTGATCTACTTTCCCCAAATCAGTCATTAAAAGCCCAGTCGGGCACAGGTCTGCTATGACATGGGACCATTGAATTGAATTGATAGCAACTGGTTTGGTTGGTTCCCTCTGAAGCAGATACTGGGGGCTAGGAATTCTGTAAAAAACTAGACAGCCTGAATAAGCAAGCGTGGTGAAGAAAGCTGATGGTGCCCGGCTATCAAAAGATAGCGTCTGGGGTCTTAAAAGCTTGAAGGTAAACAAGCGGCCATCTA
>NW_022103958.1:32391378-32411794 GCF_000313985.2 Echinops telfairi
ATGAGGGCAATGAATGTACAAATGTGCTTTACACAATTGACGTATGTATGGATTGTGATAAGAGTTGTATGAGCCCCTAATAAAAGGATTAAAAACAAACAAACTAGACATCCACGTTCCTAAGGTCATAGATCGGACAGCAGTGGAATGAAATGATGATAAACAACCTAAGACACTTACAGGTGCTGAGGTGGACAGGCGCCAGGGGCTGCAGGATCGCCAAGGAGGTTTCTCTCTCTGCAGCCAGGAAATGGGGGGGAGTGGGAAGAAATGGGATAAAGTGGGAGAGATGGGATCAAATGGAAGGGAATGGGACAGAGGAGGAGGAAACAGGGTGAAGTGGGAGGACTTGTTTTTGGGGGGCGGCAAGCAGGACCAGATGACACAGGGCTCCCCCTCAGGCCACAGTAAGGGGGTTGAATTCTATTCTTTGTAGAGTGGGAAGCCATGGGACTGTTTTAAAAAGGGAGCAACAGAGTCTGATGGAAGCTTGTGCCTGGCCACTCTGGCCACCTGTACAGAGACTAGGCCCAGAGTAGACGCAGGGGCCTAGTTGTGCAGCAGCAATAATCTAAGGTGTCAGAAGAGGAGACAGATGAGAGGGGAGAGGTACAGCCGAGAAAGGATGCTCCCTCCAGGCCCAGGCAGACACTGAGCCAGCGCTTCCTCAGCAAACCCATTATAGCTCAGCTGGAATTTTAGCTGATGAGGTTGCTTTTCAGCGTTCAGGACTCAAAGGCACATCTTTACCCACGGGTCACTAATCAAAGATGGACAAGCAACAGCTTCCAATGAAGCCACAATCGATTACTGTTCTATAGAGTAAGCATCGGGCAGGCTCAGAGCAGCCCTTCCATTCTTTAAAGGAAAATGACTTGTGCAGTGCTGGGCTGTCAGGTGCTCCCGGTATTACACTCCCTAGGATCCAAGCTCTTACTTTTTCCAGCACTCTAAACCTCCCGAACACTCCACAACTTCCAGGGGAGAGAGTGCTCCGGGCACCATGTTCAGGAAGCTCAAAGAGCCTGGGAGATAAGAGTAGTATGGGTTCCTATTCATGAAGTCAGCAGTCCTGAATACAGTAGAGCAGAAGACATGCCCCAAAAGGGAGACACAAGCCAGAGCCTGCGGCCCAACTGAGACCGGGGCTGGCGCGTTTGAAGCAGGACTCCGAACCGGTTCATTCTGGTTCTATCCTCAGCTGAAAATCATTTTTTTGCCCTAGATAGACTGAACCTGAATCTACAGTTTTATAAGAGCCCCAGGTGCTTCTGATACATCCTGGGGCTCTGGTTAAAATGCAGTTTTGAACTTGGTCTATCTGGGGTGAAAAAGGAAGGGTTTTTTTAGCAGCGAGTGTCGCACCAGGAGGAATCATTTCAAAGCCCTGGTTTGCAGAGAGCAACTTTGTGTACTGGCTTCACCAATGAGCCGCAGAGCAGGGGAAGCTGGGAGGGGCAGAGGTTTGTCCTCTGCCTCATGCCAGACCATTGGGAAGAGGGTCTTTGGTAGACCCCAAGCACAGTTCTCACTTATAAGGAGGGCTCTCCCCTTCGCTGAGGCAGAGTCCCAGGCTTGCCATGAGACCCCAGGAGCAATGGGTTAGCCAAGCTGGACAAGGGCAGGGGGGCCACGCCCTTCCCCAGCATAGAACCCAATCCCCTTGGCCTGGAGGGGCTTTGACTTCCATAAGCCCTTATGGGGGGATGGCAGCCAAGGGACCTGTAAGGGCCAGGGATGTCACCGCCAATGGTGTTGTGGTTGTCGGCGGGGCCATCAAGTCCGATCTGACTCACAGCGACCCTGTGCACCACAGAACCACACGCTGCATGTCCCTGTGCCAGCCTCACAACTGTTCCTGCGTTTGGGCCGTTACAGCCCCTGCTGACGTCCACCCATCTCACCGAGGGCCTACTCTGTTCCACTGCCCCTCTACCCTATCAAGCAGGACGTCGCTCTGCTGAGAAGAGGTTCAAAGTGGGCGAGACGAAGTCTCGTCATCTTTGCCTCCAAAAGGCATTCTGACTGTACTTCCAGGGCAGATTTGCCTGTTCTTTGGGCAGTTCATGGAACTTTCCATATTCTTCTCCAGCACCTTAATTCAAGTGTGGTGGGTAGATCACCCGCTCAGTAGTTGGGGTGCCACACCTATGAGTTGGACCTAAGGATCTGTTTTGGGGAGACAGGCAGGCATGGAGGTCCCTCCTTCAGTCTCTAGATTGAATCAGCTCCCACTGAAGGACAGACATCCACCCCACATGTAAAGAACATGCCCCACCCCACCCCCCATTCCAGGTCAGTCCTGCCCTCATGGGGCCTGGCGGTGGGCTGTGGAAAGGGTGTGGTTCGCACAGGGGTGTATGTGCATAGCCCCTCCCTGGGACTAGGCACCGTGTCAGAACCTCTGCTTGTGAACACCCACACTGTGGTTAGCTGCCATACGGCCAGGTGGACTCATCGCCACCCCGTGTCACGGAATAGAACTGCCCCCGTGGGGTTCCTAGATTGTCAACGTCACTGAAGGAGAGCATCGGGTCTTTTTCTCATGGAGGGAGCCCTGGTAGCACAATGGGCCAAGCAATGGACTACTGCCTGCAAGGTTAGTGGTTCAAACCCACCAGCTGCTCAAGACATGGTTGCCCGGTACAGAAACCCCAGGGGAAACTCTACTCTGTCCTATAGGACCACTGTAGGTCAGCAGTGACTTGACGGGGGGTTGGGGGTTTCTCCCACAGAGCCACTGAGTGAATTCAAACTGCCAAACTTTGGGTTTGCAGCCACGGAATTAGCCATCGCATCCCCAGGGCTGTGCACCCAACCAGTCCTAGGAGCCATACTCTGAGGTGGACACAAACAAGTACCCCTACCGGCATCCCCCCCCCCCCAGGTCCCAAGTTCTTTCCACAGCTGCCACCTGCTGCCATCCTCCCTCCCTCCCTCCCAGCCCATACTCCCCAGGTGCCACAGCTCTGAGTTCCAAGCCAAGCATCCAGGGTCCCCCAGCCCTTACCTCACTTAAGAAAGGTGACCAGTCACAGTGGTCTGAGGGGGAGGACAGACCCCTATCGCAACACAGCTTGCTCCTGTATGTTCTTATCAACAGTCATGGGGCGAGGTCCCTCTCAGCTGCAGAGGCCGCTAAGCTGCCTGTCTGAGGAGCTCTCGGGCCCAGCCTCCTCTTGCCCAGAGCCAGGCCCGGAGACCGGCCACACCAGGACCTGCTCCCGGGTTTCCACCCCTGGGCCCGGAAGAGGACTTGGCGGGCTTGATGTCACCAGACGTGCTCAGAGGTTCCAGCAGATTGGCGTAGGCACGGTGGGGTGAGAGGGCACAGGGTGGGGTCTCAGGGTGCTGTTTTGGCAGCTGGAGAGGTGCTAATGGTTAACCAGGGGAGTGCTCCACCCTCCTCTGCTGTCCTCAGGGTGAGCGATGCCAACCCTAGGCAGGACTCTTCTGGAGCCAGCCTCTGGCACCGTTTCCAACAGTGCCGTGGTTAAGGGTACAGACCGATCAGTGATCCAAACCGTGGCTCCCCCTCACGCTCTGTGAGTCTCTGGGAAAGTTATCGTCTGCGTTTTAGTTTCCTGATCAGAATGAGGATAGGATAGTCGTTATGTCATCGAGTTGCCCAGCAGGTTCAATGTGAAAGTACTGAACAGAGCCTACCTGCTACCAAGCAAGTGCTTGGCAAATGTTATGTGAACGAATTAAAGGGGGGAAATAGTAATACTTTAAGCACATGGCTTGTTGAAGTTGCAATGGAATCAACCTAATGGCCTTGGCTTTCACAGGCAGGAGGAGGAAGGAGCTGGCTGCTGCCAGGAGCTGGCCTGGGGTTGGATGGCTTCCAGGCATTGTCCTCCCTCTATGGGAAGCAGGAGCCAATGGACCGTTGACTCAGGTCCTACTCAGTACCTGGATCTTCTTCGGCACATGCCGTGTCCACGTGACCCCGAATCTCATCAGTAGCCCTGCTAGGCCAGGATTATCCCTGGAAGAGGAAACTGAAGTTCAGAGAGGTCAGACGACTTACCCAGGATCACACAGCCAGTAGGCTGCAGGGCTGGGAGTCACACCATGAGAACAGGGTGTCTGGCATATTTTGGAATCCATGACTCATACGAACTCATCTAATCCTCGGCATATCCCAGTTGGGGAGAGACTGTAAGTACCCCCATTTCATAGATGGGAAAAACTGAGGCTCAAACAGGTAAATTGTGCAGGGTCACATAGTGGAATGAGAACCAAGGCAGCCTGGCTCCAAAGCCTTCTTCTCACTATTGCCCTACCTAAATCGCATGCCTCAAAGCCCTGTCTCCGCTCACTGCACTATCCTGCCTCTAAGAAATGGACAGTCTAGAAGGCTGAGGTTACTTCTAACAAGAGACGATTCTGCTGGAACCCAAGCCGCCCTGGGCCGGAAGTGTGGAGACCCTGGGCTGTGACCCTAAACACACCCCTTTCCTCCGCCTGATGTCTTGGCCCAAGTATAAAAGGATTGGTTTTGACTAGAACCCTGCGCTGGAAACGTATGGTTTTCTGGATTGGCCTTCCTCCTTCCTGAGGAAGACCATGGAGGCCACAGAAATGTGGGATGAGGTTGCCGCTGGCAGGCCCTCGCCAAGGCAGCCTAAGCACGTCTGGTGGCAGCATGTGGCTGGGTGCAGGAGGGCCGTTCCCCCCTCCCCCTTTCCCCCCACCCCACCCAGCGAGCATCTGAGGCTGGGAACCCTGGGCAAATCACCAGGCCTTTGGTTTTCCCCCTTTGGCACAGGCAGGGACATAACTTGCTTGAGCAGCTTGCTTTGAGGTCATAAAACCGGTCATAAAGCATTTTCCCAGATTCAATGTCCGGGTTTGCAAAATGCTCTCGAGCTGAGCCCTGAGAAGGGTAATCAGAGAAGAAGTCGGGACTTTGCAGGATTCCCAGAAAGCAGTCTGAGAATGTAAAGAATCTTCATGACTTCTCCATGCTTCTTCCTGCTGAGAGCCTGGTCCGGAGAAGGGGGAAGCCCCGATACGCAGGAAGATTGACTTGGAAGATACTCAAAAGGGCGCAACATCAAGCTGTTCCCCAAAGCTCTCATCCCTCCCCTTGGACATTCAGTCTCAGGGCAGGAAGTGTGTTGGTCTCTAATGACAACCTGCTGAGGGGCTCATTCCTTGCCCTGGTGGGGCCCAAGCCAGCCTGCCTAATCCCTTGCTCATTTACTTAAGTGCCTTGACTCAGTCCAACCAACCGTTACTGGGTATTGACTGGGCAGGGCAGAGTGCTAGTTGTGCCTGCTACTTCCTGCTCAAAACGACAGCGACAATAATGGCTGGAAAGAGCACCAGGGCCATAGATGTGGGGCTGGTGGGGGAGGATCAAGCCTTCCCCCTAAAGCTTGGAGAAGGTCAAAGAGGAGGCTTTAGGATTTTAACCAAGTGCTTAAAATCTGTTTCTAGCACTCAAGAGATTCATTGCACAAGAATGAGTCATTCCGCCATTCCACAATTGTGTCTTGGGTGTGTACCCTTTATTGGGCAGTCTGCTCATCGTTCTGGGAGGCTCAAAGAAGAAAATTGGCATGTTATTGGTTTTATCGGAAGTCTAATCCCCAAAGTCTGCTGGCATACCAATTTTAAACTAGAACCATAGCATTCTTCTTCTTTCTCTTCTTGTGAAGAGATGGGTTCACTCATTCAGCTTATATTTACTGACCACCAATCTTGTGCCTGGGGCAGCAGTGGCTCAGTGGTAGAAGCCTTGCCTTCCAGGCAGGATACCCAGGTTTGTGACCCAGAACTCCAACACAGCCACCACCTATCTGTACTGAACAGGTTTCAACAGAGATCCCAGACTCGGGCAGACTAGGAAGAGAGGCCTGGCAATCTACTTCTGAATAACCAACGAAACCTATGGACCACAAAGGCCTGATCCCCGCGTATATGGGGTCACCATGAGGCGAGAGCTGACTCGACAGCAGCGAAGACATGAAGCCTGACCCTATCCTAAGCAACCTGGTGAAGAAGAGAGGCGTTGCTAGTGGTGGGAGGTACTGTAATGGGAATAAGAGAGAGCGCGAGATTGAAGAAGGTAGCTGCATGAAATTGGTGGGTCAGGGAAGGTCTTTCAGAAGAAGCTCTATTCAGCTGAGTCCTAAAGAATAAGAATGGCCATGCGAAAAGTGGGGGCAGCGCATTCCAGGCCAGAGGAATACTCTGGATGAACTCACTTAGCTAACAAAGAGGTTGGGAAATGCAAGGCACTGGAGGAAGGGGAGTGGGGGCGCTTCCAGCAAGTGAGGAGGTATAAGCTAAGAGGGGGAGGTGGGCGGAGCCAGGCTGGGCAGGATCTTGTAAACTATGAGGGCATTTGCATGGGACCCTCTGGGCAGTGGAAAGCCACCAAAACAAACGTATCGGAAGCACAGGAGTGAAATGGTGCCGCGTCTATGCTGACACCCCTCCTTCCGGCTACTGTATGGAGAACGGACTGGAAGCTGGCCATAGGGAAGTGAACAGACCAGTTATCCTCGTCAAAGGCGATGGTGTACGGGCCAATGAGAAGTGATCCGAGTTAAGATCTTCTGTGGCATTTCAAACAGAAGTCCTTGCTATCGGAATGTGTGAGTGACGGGAAAGGAAGAATTAAAATTGGAGCCTCAAACTCTGGCTGGAACAGCTGGTCATCAATAGTAGTGTTGGCCACCATGGCTATTTTGCCCCCTAGGGGACACTTGCCAACGTAGGGCGAGCTGCCCTGACTCCTACCCCACCACACATGATTTGGGGGTGGTATGGTCTAATCATTTTACAGAGAGCAGAGACAGTGCCAAGTGCCCTAGACCTCACAGGCCAGTCCCCACGACACAGACTTATCCAACCCCAAGTGCCAGCGGTTCCCTCCTTGGGAACCGTTGACTTACAGACGTGGGAAGAGCAAGGCTAGGGGCCGGTTTAGGAGTCACTTAGAGCTACGTCTGGAACACATTAAACTTGAGATTGTCACGATACATTGCCCATGACCCCACACCACTCAGAACAAAGACAGCAAACAATGGTCGGAGGGGGAAGACGGCCTTCTTCCAAGAAAAAAAGGGAGAGCCCTCCTCTCTCTCTCTGAGCCATATTCAACTCACCATGCCTGTCCTGCTGGCTAGACGGTGAGAACGTGTCACAGCGCGGAGCTCAGGGAAGATCTGCTCAAGGGGTCTCCACGCTGGCCACCCACTCCATTTGGAGACCGTTCTCTCTCCTGCCCCAACCCTGCCCACGCTCAAACCCCGCTCCATGCCCACCTAGGGTGGGAGGTTCCCCTCAGGACACTGATCCCTGCAGTGTTGGCCTCCCAGCAGGGTGGCCTCGCCAACACCTGGGGTTCCAGGCGATCAGGCATGTTAGGATGACCCTGTGGGACAGTTCAAGAGAGAAGGTAGAAGGCCTTCCTTTGGACTCAGGTCCACGCCATGGTCTTCTTAACAGTTGGTCAGCAGTCTCAGGGCTGGGGAGTTCAAAAGGCTTACGGAGTTCCCTATAACTGACCACCATGATTGACGTATAAAGCCCCACCCCCACCACAACCAGGGTGACGAACAACAGAAGCTTGGGTAAAGGGAGAGAGCAGACGATGTAATATACGTGGGTGTTAATAATTAATAATTTAGCAAGGGTTCATGAGGGCGAAGAGGAGCTGAAACCAAGGGCTCAAGTAGAAGGAAGATGTTTTGAAAATGATGGTGGCAACATGTACAAATGTGCTTGACATATGGATGTATGGATTGTTGTAAGAGCCCACAATAAAATGATTTATTTTTTTAAAAAAAGATTGTCCCCTAGGTGGTCCAAAGGGCCCCAGTGGTGCGATGGTTAAACAGTCGGCTGCGAATGAAAAGTTTGGCAGTTCAAACTCACCAGCAGCACCGGGAGGAAAAATCCTGGCAATCTACTCACAGGTCAAGATAACAGCCTAGAGGGGGAGGGTGGGGAGGGAGGGGGAAAGAAGAGCTGATAGCAGCAGCTCAAGCCGACAGAAAATGTTTTGAAAAGGATGATGGCAACACAGGTACAAATGCACAGATACAACGGATGGATGGATGGGTGGTTGGAAGAGCTGTAAGAGACCCATGAAAATGATTTATTAAAAAAAAAAAAAAAAGATCACAGCCTAGAAACCCGATGGGTCAGTTCTGCTCTGTCCTACAGGTGCACTGGGAGTCGGAATCATCTCAAAGGTGTCCCACAGGAGATCCATGCTCTGGGCTGTTCATCAACAGATGGTGCTTTGGGTTCACCCAGACGGTCTATTTCTGAAAAGCCGGGCCTTGACACCCCTCTAGGCACAGTTCCCTCAGATGCGCATGAGGTTGCCGTGCCGATAGACCTCTGGTCTCTGTCCTTCTTCGGAGGAGGGCCACTGGGCACACAACTTTCACTGCCGCTGTCTTGAGGTTCCCTCTGCACAGCGTGGGGCAGCGTGTGAGATGAACAGTCCACAAACCCTGAAGAGTGACATTGAGAATCCCCAACAAGGGACCGCCAACACCAAGCCATGTATTTCATGCCCCTCTGGTCAACCTCTGCTTCCTCCGTGTGCCCCGGTCTCTCTGGATGGCACTTCTCCAGTCCAGCTCTTCCTCGGCCGTCTGAAGGTCAGCCTCTGCTTTGTTCCCCAGTGACAGGTCCTGTTACCTCTGCCTCCAACCAACAGCACTCCTCCCCAAGAACAACTTTCCAGTGCTGCCACCCGGCTCTCTGATCGCTGGACACTAAAGCATCACCCGGAGGAGGGGCGTTCTTGCACCTCCATCATCTCTGCACCTGGGACAATGGCAGGTGGCTGAAGTAGCTGTGAACATCTCCAGTCCAGTGTCAGTCTTACTCCACGGGGGCACTGGGACTCGCCAGGTTTCATCCAAAGGTGACACGTGATAGCAGACAAAGTTCTTCCTCGGCCTCAAAGCACAGCACCAACTCACACGTAACGAAGGGTGAATTAACTCTGTTCTCAGGCCCTCGGTGGCCAACGGGGGCACAGATAAAGGTCAGGGTATCTGGCTTTGTCACCTGGATTCTGATATGAAGGGCTTAGTGAGTTGGTTCAGACCCCTATTCTCCACTGAGGGTGGGTTGCAGGTTTCTATGAATGTGGGAGTGGGTGGAAGGGGAGGCCAGGCGGGGCAAGAACAGGCAGCCGTCTGGGGAGCAGAGGGTGGATTTTATATCCCTAGGAGCCCTATGGATTGGGCTGCTAACCACTAAGGTCAGGAGTTCGAAATCCCAGTTGCTCCTCAGGAGAATGACAAGGCGTTCTACTCCCAAAAAGAGTTACAGTCAGGGGCAGTTACAGTCAGAATCACAGTCGGGGCTGTCCTGCAGGGTTGCTCTGAGTTGGAACGGACCCGATGGCAGGGGGTTTGGGCAGTGAAGGTGGTGTCCAGGTCCTATCTGCCTCGATGGGATCCTGGAACAGAAGCCAGTCAACTGGACAACATCTCAAATATCTGCTATGGACTTGGACGTGCCACGCGGCTTCCGAACCCTCCACAGCTACCCCACACTTGACCAGGAGTGAACCTCTGGGGACAGGAACCACCCTGCCAGGACCAAGCAGAGAAGGAATCCACACAGAGAACCCAGGGACCCTGCCAGCTGCTCGCGCAGGCTTGCTCCTGCTACTTCATTAACCTTACTATAGAAACCCCAAGACATTTCGTGCGGCTCAGTTTTGCTTTCTGCTGAAAGCGTCCACATGGTGATTGTATGGTGGCACCTTTGGTTGGACACTGAGTGGGTGCCAGGTACTCTGTTGGCTTTTGGGGGTGCAGAGAGGATGGAGATGTAATTGCAGTTGGATTTAGCAAGTGGCTGCTAACGAGAGCCCGGGAAAGCCGAGAGTCAAGGTGAAGCCATGGCAAAGGGGATTCTTTGTCCACAGAGCTATTGTGGCAACAGAATCAATAGGGCTTAGCAGCTGAGACCCCTGGGAAATGCACCGTGCATGGCCTTGAAACTCCAGCGGCCTCCCTAACGCAGTCCACTTCAATTATCCTACAACCTCCACATTCCTAGCTACAGAACACTTCTGGAAATCAAGTGGAAAGGATAATGAACCAAACTCCAAATACCTAACGTTACCTGACTAGATACATCCCCCCACTTCTTGGAGACACTTGCTGTCCAGGAAAGAGCATCATGTTTTTCACTCAGAGCAGGGTGCAGCCCTCCTTTGCTGAGCGGTGCTCCCTGCTCTGCTGACTGCGGACTCCAGGTGACCCTATAGAACCAGGGAGGACTGCTCAGACTGCAACTCTTACTGGGAGTCGCAGGCCCGTCTTTTTCCCCAGGAGAGGTTTGTGGTTTCGAACTGCTGACTTTGTGTGTTGCAGCCCGCTGTGTAACCACTATACCGTCAGGGTTCCTGAGCGGTTAAGACTCCTGGGTCGTGAGTATCTAGAAAAGGAGAGCGTCTTGAGCAGGAGACAGGCATTCAGGAAATACCATGTAAAAAAAAAGTGTGCCCAAGTTGTCCCTGTGCTAGAGATCTATATATTAAACCAAAGACATCAACCCAGTTGTCACTGAGTCCATTCCAAGTCCCGAGGACGCTGTGCAGCAGAGGGGAAGTCTGATCCACTGGGTGCTCACCGGCTGCGGTCTTTCAGAGGCAGGCCGCAGGCCCTTCCCCCAAACTTCCCCCAAGTCCCGGATTCAAACCTCCAGACTTCCAGTCAGCAGCTGAGTATGTTGACGGTTTGTGCCACCCAAGAACCTCTACTAAAAGCACCCACTGCCAGTCCTGGGGTAGATTCTGACTCATCGGGCGCACCTATACAGGGTTCCCAGGGCTATCAGTCTTCACAGGCGCCAACAGTCTCATCTCTGTCCCATGGAGCGGCTGGTGGGTTTGAACCATCTGGTGGCATAGCGTGACACCCTGAGCTGCCAACTACAAGGTCAGCAGTTCGAAATCACCAGCTGCTCCACAAGAGAAAGATAAGGCTTTCTACCCTTGTAGAGATGTACAGCCTCACGAACCCACAGAGACAGCTGTATTCTGTCCTGTGGGGTCACTATGGGCCAGCATCAACTTGATGGCAGTTAGCAGTCCAATGGCTACCCAAGGCAGTGGAACCATTTCTTCGGACAGAAAACTCTAGCTCTGCAGCTCCCCATTTCTCTCCATGCAGCGGCCAAGCATTACATTGTGGGGAGAATATTTACTATGGTAGTTAGCACTTAAAAAAAAATGGTTAACCAATGCAATAAACTCAGCTTATTTAATTTCAAAACATGAACTCATTGCTATCTCAGGAAATATCACCTTACTCTTTAGATTAGTAAATGTTAGCCCAAGTTTAGGAGGCATTCAACAGTGAGAAAGTAATATACTTTCATTGGCTTCTCCATGCTCAAGTTTCACGAAAACAAGTTTCGTACAAAGATTAGCCAAGTACCGGGTAATGAGATATGGCAGGGTTACGTCACCTGCCCATTTGGCCCATTTCCAAAGGAATATGGCTTTTCCAGGTGGAATTCCAAGTGCCTCCCCTTTCCATTCCTGAGATTGTTTGTTAGGACGTCCGGTGATGCAGTGGTTAAGTGCTCAGCTACTAACAAGATCAGCAGTTCAAATCCACTAGCTTCTGGACAGGAGAAAGATGTGGCAGTTTGCTTCTGTAAAGATCACAGCCTGGGAAACCCTATGGGGCAGTTCTACTCTGCCCTATAGGGAAACCCTATGGGGCAGTTCTACTCTGCCCTATAGGGAAACCCTATGGGGCAGTTCTACTCTGCCCTATAGGGAAACCCTATGGGGCAGTTCTACTCTGCCCTATAGGGCACTGAGAGTCAGAATGGGCTTGACGGTAATGGGTTTGGTGATCTATGCTACACCAGTCTGCAGGCGCATGAATGGCAGATGCACTGAAACTAGTTACTAGCCATGAGGCCTTGGGCAGGTCATTTCAGCTTTCTGGGCCTCTGCGTCCTCGCTGTGAAGTAAGTGACCAGGGACCACTTGTCATGGTGTCTCTTTCTAAATGAAAATTCCCAGGTATTAAGTCCTGGGTTCTACCGACGGACTCTTCCGGTGGCTGCCCCAGCACAAAGGCCCCCAGGTCGGTCTATGAGTCCAGCATTTCGGCCCTGTGAGAGTCCAGCATTCTATGAATGTGAATGAGGGGTGTGACCTGGGTGACCGTTAGCCTAGCTCTCAAATTTCTGACTCCAATACTACTCCACCTTGCCTGTGCCTAACACCTTACCAGACATAACGAGGGTCATGCCACAGAGGAAAATTCTTTCCCTGGACCTGATAATGACAGCAATGGACATTTATTGACTGCTTACCAGGTGTCGGGTCCTGTGCTGACTGCCTTACTTGCATGACCTCATTTAAGTCTCACCTACTCCCTATGAGGTATGCATAACAGATGAGGGGTGGTCAGCAGTTCAAACCCCCAGCCACTCTGGAGCAGGAGCCATTTCTCCCCCATTGAAACTTACAAGCCTCGGGGACTTGATGGGAGCAGTTCCACTCCGCCCTGTGGATAGTCACCAGGTGTCGGAATTGATGTGATGGGATTGGGTTTAACAGATGAGGGAAGGCAGTCGAACCCAGGACTTAAGTTCAGATCTGTCAGACACTAAACTAGATGCAGTGTATTTCTTACACTTGGGGTGAGCAAATTTAAGCACAAATGCACTTAGCTTTGCCAAGGCTGGGTCCGTAGGCACTAACATCCCAATGCAACTGTGAACTGCTCTTCTTGTTAGGTGCCATTAAGGTGGCTTTTGACTCAGGGTGAACCCACGTGACAGAGCAGACCTGCCCCGTCAGTTTTCTGGGCTGTACTCATCATGGGACAGACTGCCGCTCTCCCCTGTCTCCTGGGCTCCTGGCTGGGCTCACACGTTGTGTTCACAGCTGAGCACTAAACCATTGCCATCGGGGCCCGTTTGCAATTACTCGTAGTGCCTCTTCTCATTTTCAGAACTGTCCTGCTTGAATAATAAATTACACAGTCATTTACTTCTATTTAATAATAGGTATTATTAACACAGCAACCACATCACTTTCCCAGTAAACTACCTTGACCATTATATCTCAAATAACGGCTTCGGCCTCCCTCTCTTCTTAACCTTCCTACACTTTTCGTCATTGTATTCATCACTATTATATACAAATACACATATGTTTACATATACCTTATGTATATGTCTATACTTGAGTATAAGCCAGTTTTTTCCAGCACATTTTTAATGCAGTTTTTGTGGTAAAATTAGGTGCCTCAGCTGATATTCGGGTCAGCTTATACTCGAGTATATCTGGTAGATGTATATACATATATATGAATATATATAACCTATGTATATAGGAACCTTAATTTTGTTTTTATGATTTGTTTCCTCCTCCAGAATAAAATTGCTGCCAAGGCAGACATGCACTCCTGTGGACTGGTGCCCTCAGTGTCTAGGAGACGCTGCATCGATATCTGTCGGGTGAATGAACGAGTCTTCTTGTTCTCATTGTTGTCATTGACATCATCAAACGCGACTCGGTGCTGCGTCCCTTTCCTGCTGGTGTATGTTTGAGTCCACGGCTGTGGCTCGTGTGTCAACCCATGTCACGAACTTTCCCTGGTTTCCGCTGCCCCTCTACATCGTAACCGTGAAACAACAATGAACTCACTGCCATTGAGTGCCTGCACCCAACCATGCTGGGCAGAGTGAAAATGTCCCTGTGGGTTTCTGAGACTATAACTCTATGGGAGTAGAAAGTCTCATCTTTCTGCAGAGGAGCAGCTGGTGGTTTCAAACTGCTGACTTTGAGGTTAGCAGCCCAATTCCCAGGGCTCCTCATTGCAACAGAAGCTGACATTTACTAAGCATTTACATTGTATGGGTTGCTGCTCTAAATGCGTATATGCTATCAAGCAATTCTACCATCATTTTACAGGTGAAGAAACCGAAGCTCAGAGAGACTCTCTTCGCCCAAGGTCACACAGCTCTGGTGGCAGAGCTGGGCTGCAGCTGAGACCGAGTGTCCTACCTTCCACTCCCCTAACCGCCACCCCCCAGCCAACAGCAGAAGCAGAACACATGCATAGACACTGCAGCGACCCCGGCCACTCCGTGACCTAAGGAGGGGCGTGCACTACCAGCTGTCAAAGCCCACAAGAGGTGGCACAGTCAGGGAGGCTTCTTTGAAGGAAGGGAATCGTTTGAGCTTTGGAAGGCGGGACAAGACACAGACAGATGGAAGAAGCTTGTGGCCCCGGGGTACAGTGGAAGCAGAAAATCACAGGCTGACCCTGCAGAGCAAGATGGGAAACACGTTATCACTGGCAGAACTTTGACTGCCACAGAGAGGAGGCCTTTATCCACCTCTAAGCCGGATTCCACAAAAGAGTTTTGACCAAGAATGACGTAGCCTCCATTGCTGAAATTTCACACCAGTAACACCTCCAGAGAAACTGGCAGGAGCCACAGTTGTGGAATAAGACTCGCCACGGGGACCTCTGCTGACTGACGGACATTGTCTGGCGCCCGGGCACAGGTCGGAGCTGCTACACCCTAACGCATCTGGCTTTCCAATGGGTGTGTGTGGGCTGGGGGGTCCGATCACCTCCCGGTGGGTACACAGCCATCACTCCCCATGACAGCGCTCATCTATGATGGATGTGTGACCCTCGTCCCACACCTCAGCATTCCAATTGGATGTAACTAGTATCTTTGGAGGCAAGGACGATCCTCTCCTACTGCCAGGCCTCCCAAATACCCCCCTCCCCACCCTCCCCCAACACACACACCTTCTTGCTACTCTGCTTAAGCGGGATTTGTTCATTCATTCCAACCCCATTACCCATTCTTCCTGGTGGGCTGGCCTCTCCCTGCCTCTCCACCTCCCTGGCTTCAACTCTCACAACATCAGAGGCAGCCTTGGCCAACAACACCTGAATGGAAAAGAATAGCTTGTAGGAGTAGCCCCTGGGTCACCCAGCAGGAGGCCTGGCTTGTTGCTGAATGGACAGTGGAAGCCTGGTCTGTGTGTCCAGGAGACTCCTAGCCCGAAGTAGAGATTTAGCTGCATGCCTTCTGGGTGTGTGGCATTCTATGAAGGGAGCCAGACACAACATTAATTTTTTGTTGTTGGTTTTTTTTTTGCTGGCTCCACAAAACAAAACAAAAACCCTGCCTAAGTAATGCAAGCACCGCTAGGTCACCAGAGGGACCAATTATAAATCTCCGCATCTATATTCACCCCCAAATGAAGGAAAATGTGCCCCCTTGAGACGGCATCCAAAGGCAGCCAGTCCCTCGTTTCAGGGGCTTCCTTGCCTCCCCTCTCAAGATTCCATTCTCCACTCTCCCCGGAAATCAGCCAGCGTCAAAACCTCCCTCGGACGCTTTAGAAAAGTGTATCAGCGTCATGAAGGTTCATTACCCACAACCCAAAGTCATGTGGAAATGGTCTTGTGTGTCAATCTTGTTGCTTCACAAAAGGATGGAATTTCTTGCCCTTGAGATTTCTGGAGCCATCCCAGCATGGACATGATTTCAGTATCAGGAGGTGGCAAAATGCCGATGACAATTAGCGGGAAGCAGGAGAAAGTTAGAGAAATCCCAGAGAGTGGAAATGATCAGTATTTTCCAGCAGAAGCTGTGAGCACATTCAGGGCCTAATTCAGGAAAGCAGCAGCAATGAAGAAGGGGAGACTCGGGCTAAAGGCAGGGAGGAGGACCAGGGCTGAGGGCCCGTGGGCACTTTAAACACAGAGCCAGCAGCTCCTGAGCTCCCCGCTGCCCACTTCTGGAAGGAAGCCACGCAAATGCAGGAAGGCAGATGAGACCTTTAACCCACTGACCTCTTTTAATCTGCTTGTTAGCCAGGCTGAGAATAGGCCCAGGGGGTCTTTGAGCAATGCCTCTCCAGGGAAGGGTCAAAGGTGAGATGCACATTCCCTCTCATCATCATTATTCTCAATTATTCTTTATTTCAGATTCACTTTCTCCTGCCTCTGGGGGAGGGGCCTCCATAAGGATTTCCCAGGGCACTGAGGGGACAACCCGTTCGTCTCCCCTTCCCAGCACCTCCCTCACAAAAGGGGGTAGCAGTCTGCAGCAGCCCTTGGAGAGCACCCTCCACCTCATGCCTCTGTGTCCCCCAGTCACCCCTGGCTCAGCAGAAGGCCATGCTGCTCTCCTGTGGGCACCCGGGGCATGGTTGGGGAGCGACTAGAAGCACAGCCTTTGCCATCGGACAAAGCAGAGGTTCTGCAAGCAGCCAGCCCGGGGGTCTCGGTGAGCCAGGCCCCCTGCCTCTCAGTTTCTTCATCGGAGTAACGGGGGTGATGCTAGTTCGTATGTCGTGATGAGCTGGAAGGGGATCAGAGTCAAGGCTCCGCACAGGGAGCTGTTGGCGATTATTGTAGCACTAAGCCATTTGTGCCTTCCCTGGATGATAAATAGAATGCATACTTGCTGCACACAATTTGGAATATAAAGAAAAGTATGAGCTAAAAACAAAACAAAACAAAACAACAACAGTGGCATTGCCAAACTGGCATTGCCCCAGAGCTGTTAACACTGGGAGTGGTTCCTCAACGCAGCGATATAGCCACGGCCATCAAGTGGACTCTGGCTCACAGCGACCCTATAAGGCAGAAGAAAACAGGCCCTGTGGGCTCCATTTGCTGCCTTCCTACTAAGGGATGGACCAGGGCTCAATGTCTGATGACGGTGGTCTCTCAAATTTTCCAAGTACTGTGTCGCAGCCCCGATTTACAGATGAGGGTCATCAGGCTCACTGACCCAAGCAGTGACTGCAGTCCCTCCCATAGCAAAGTCTGTGCCCTTCCCTCTCCACATTCCCAGGCTCTGCCACTACTGAGAGAGCACAGCTGTTCCTGACATGGCCTGGCCGTTCCTCCTTGCCCTGCCCGTGCCCAGGAATCTTAAAGCAGGCAGGACAACAGAGGGCCACAAGGAGGTCAGAACTGCCACAGCATGTTCTGGGGCTGGGCCCAGTGGGCACTGCAGCCTGAGCAGCCCCCTCCTCTCACTTTCACCAGAAGCCCCAGGAACCTGCTGGATGGGCGCTAGATAGAAACCGGGTTTACCATCCATGCCAGGCAGGCAGGTGCATTCCTGACACGCCCCTGCAGAGATAATGTATCAAGACGCAAGTTTTGTGTCTAATTATTCTTGGCCTTATTTTGATCCAATTAGCCTCAAAATAGAACATGAAGCAAAAACTTGGGTCCTATTATTCACCCCGAGCAATGCATCTTAATAGCTCCAGGTTAACCGGCTTCATGTTTATTGAACTGCATCAGTGATGAAAGTTCCTGAACCCACCTCTGGCCCTGGGCTCCATTCTGGGCCGGTTATTCATGCACAATTGACTTCCAAGACATTCCCAGGGAGTGCCTTCCTGCGGGGCCACTCATGCTGTTCTCCCTGAGCCCATTAGGAGAACAAAGCAGTCAGTCCCCCAACCACATCATGGTGAGAGGGCCAGCACGCCTGTCTTGCTTCGCTTTAGCAAAAAATAACAATTGCTGTTCTCATGTATCGGACAGCCATCTTTCAGGCCCTGTGCAGGATGCTCTCCGTACATTGCCTCATTCCGTCTGTCCCTCCTGTACAGAAGAGGAGACCTGTCCTGGCAGCACAGTGGTTAAGAGCTCAGCTAGTGAAGGAAAGGTTGGCGGTTCAAACCTACGCAGGGGCTCCTCCGGAAAAACACTTGGGGTGGTTGTTGTCCTTGTGGTTAGGTGGCATCGAGTCAGACTCACAGGAGCAGAAGGAAACACCGCCCGGTTCTGCGCCATCCCCACCATTGATCCTGTGCCTGAGCCAAGCCTTGCAGCCATGTGCATTTTCCGGGATTGCAATTCTTTATAAGAGTAGAAAGCCTCATCTTTCTCCCGAGCAGCCGGCTGGTGGTGTCAAACTGGTGACCTTGCGGTTAGCAGCACATAAAGATTACAGCCTGGAAAACCCTATTCTGTCACACGAACTCACTGTCAGTTGAAAATCAACCAGACAGCACCTTAAGGCAGAAGAGGAAAACGAGTTAGGATTAATGCGGGGCAAAGCTGGGACTCAAAGCTTCGACAGCAAAACCTCCCACAGCGAACACAGCCTCCACACACACACAGAAGCCTGGCTGTGTTCTGCAGAGACTAAGAGACAAATAACTGATGATTTAATCAATACAATTGATATTCAAAAGGCACCCTGATGACGCGTCCACGACTTCCAGGGCTCGGCAGCAAAGCTGTGACCCGACCTTGAGGGTGCTGCCTGAGAGTCAGGTGCAGCCATCACTACTCCTTCCCGGGGGGCAGGGAGAGAGCACCTCCAGCCCCACCTCATCAGCACAGGTTCACCCCCCATGTGTCCAGGCTCTGAGTCCCTCCTCCTGCTAGGCCCCTGCACTGGGGGAGGGGGCACTTTGGTGAACCACAGCTAGCTTGGGTGGTCCTCACAGTTAATTTGAAAACTGAGGTCTAAAGACCCAGAAAGACTCAATGAAGGCCTGACCTCTGACCCACGTTGCGGAAAGCTCCCTCCAAAGGCTAAGGGCGCAGCAACACCTAATCTGTGAGGACATCCCAGTCCCTACCACAGCCACCTGACACCAGGTTCCAGCAGCCACCAGTTCCAGGGGCAGGGGGTGGGGGTGCTGCTGCCCACGGTCCCAGCCTGGCAGACTCTTTGCCTCCATTTTTCCTTAGAAGCATTTAGGTCTGGCAGCCCAGTGCTACCCAGTCTGGATCAGGGCCCAGTTTACTGAGCTGCCACTCACAAGGGACATCTCAGGTGGCGAGAAAACGGGTGACACTCCAAGCTATCCCACAGCAATTTGGGATTCCAGGAAATGGTCAGGGCACCCAAGCCCTGACAGCACAGGAAAGGGGCAGAGTGTCTGTTAAGATTGCAGCGCATTAAACCCAGTTATCAAATAGTAGCTTCAAGTCAGGCAGGCCAAACGTAACACAACAGGGAACGCAAGAGGCAAGAGGCCATCCCCCCCATCCCACCCCCACACAAATAAATTCATCATATGAAGGACGAGCTTAGGTAAATGTCAGCATCTTGGTATTCAAAGCAGCGATGGCTTTTTATTATTTATTTATTATTATTTGGGGTAGCAGCTTTAAAAATGAGCCCTGGTGGTGCAAAGGTTAATGCTGGGATTTGGCGATCCACAACCACCAGCCCCTACTCTGGACAAAGATGAGGCACTCAACTCTCATAGCAGTTACAGCCTCAGACATGCGCGGAGGCAGTTCTACCCTGTCCTGCAGTGTCGCTTGCTAGGCGTCAGCATCCACTGGATGGCAGGGAGTGAGAGTACCTTTAAAGCATTCGCCCCCAATGACGACGGATTCCCCGTTTGCTAATAACACTTCTGCCTGCCTGAGTCCTTATTGTGTGGTGGGGCCCCTTTCTCTTCATCCCAGCTGTCTAAGGTGGGGGCTTGCCCCAGTTTACCCATGAGCAAAGGGGCAGCCAAGGAGGTGCACTGACTTGGGCAAAGTTGGATGAGAAACTTCTGTATCCTTCCATGGAAACGATCTGATTACAAACAAATCACAAAGCCAGCGCACAGAAAAGCCTCACAATTGCTCCTTGGGCAGGGGGGCGGCGTGAGCTTCCAGGGGCAGAGGAAAGCTGGAGGCCCGCGGCAGGAGGTGGGGGTCGGGGTGGTGGTGGATGGGGGTGGTTATTTTTGAAAACCGAGGAGGGAAAAAGAACCTGCCGCCAGGATGTTCTCCTGCGCTTGAAAGAAAACCGAGCCTTGGCGAAAAGAGGATGAGGAAGTGGGCTCATGCATTCCGCGTCCCCACCAACAAACCAAGCCACAAAAGCGATAACCCCCGTCAGTGCCCCACAGGGTAAAAACACCACGGACGTGGAGGTGCGGGCAGCAGCGGCGGCCGGGCGACCCTGCGCCTGCCCACGCCGGCGAGCGGCGAGCGCAGCCCTGCTCGCAGGAGACAGGTCATCTGGGGCAGGGTGGCACGTGCAGCCCCTGAAAGCCCCAGGAATTTGTAGGGGGAGAGGTTCGCGGAGATAAAACGGCCGGTCCCATCACCGCCCCCTTCACTTCGCATGCACTTTGCCTTCAAAACAAGAAGGGAAATGCCAAGTATGAAATGCATTTCAGGGGCTTTCCACCACGGAGGAAAATTCCCGGTGGAGAAGGGGGGCGGGGGGCTAGGTTAAAAAGCGGAGCCGCGCCCGGGGCGCCAGGGCTGCGATCCCCCTTACCAGCTTCATGGTGGTGTTATTCTGCTCCCAGCGCCACAGCATCGCGCTCATCTTACTTCGGAGGAGAGAGGGAAAGAACAAGGAAAAACAAAAAGCCCGGAGGGAGCCCAGGCACCTGCCCGCGCCCGCAGGTCTCTCCGGCCGCCCG
>NW_022103958.1:32412076-32431013 GCF_000313985.2 Echinops telfairi
GGCGCCCGCGCAGCCCCTGCGCTTGCACGGGCCCCGCCGGGGCCGAAGGTGCGGAGCGGGAGAAGTGGTGGCGAGCCCGGCCCTTAACTCTTTCCGGGAGGGCGCGGGGAGGCGGGGCAGCGGTGAGCCAAGGGAGGGTGGGTGGCCGGGAGCGCAGTCCGTGCCTTCTGGGCCCTGGGGGTCAGCAACCCAGGCCCGAGCCCCTCCCCACGGGGGCTCACTTCCCAGTGCGGCCCCCCTCGGCACCTAACTCACCCCAACTGGCCCACAGTGGCCACTCCTGGGACGGCCCCCAGCAGCTGGAATTGTGGCTTCTGGATGGACACACCCCCAAACACACACATGCACGCACACGCACGCACTCACACACACACCCCTCTCCACAAACACCTCTCTACACACACCCCTAAGCATACCTATACCACAAACACACTCACACATACCCCTCTCACCCCTCCCCACACACCCCTCTACACACACAGTTCCACACATTCCCAAACACCCCCCACCCCCCCTCCAAACACACACACCACCCCAAATGACCCACCACTTCCTCCCCGCTTAACATTTATTTCCTTCCTGTTGTGAAGGAGGAGGCTTGGGTATCCTAAAACCCACCTGACCCATGGGGAGGCAGGGCATCTGTGGCCCCCACACAAAGAGGAAAGGGAGGCTGACCATGTGGCCATTGTTCCTGCTCAGCCTCCCAGACCTGTCCAGGGCCCATCCTAGGCCTGCTCTACCCTCAGGCCCTCTACCTGAGGCCTTTGGAGATGGGTTTCTCCTCACCTGGGCCTCTGGCCTGAGTCCAGCACCTCCTGTCAGTGACCCTCCAGGGGTCCTCAGCAATTTTGAAGACCCTGGGGAGGCTGAGAAATCCACTGGCCACACAGCCCTGGGGCTGGCATGGACTTCGGGTTTCATTGACATCTCCCAGCTCTCCTCCCTGCTGGTAGAGGACTGCCGGGAACAGCTCAGTTGCTTTGTTATTCGCTCCTTTTAGTCGTCTCCGCTGTTCACATTGCGGGGTGGCGATGAGATGAGGCCAGGTTAGTAAAGAAGTCTCTAGGTGGTACTAATGCTTACTGCATCGGCCGCTACCTTAAAGGCTGGGGTACACTCTCCAGTGCCTCAGAAGAGAGGCCCGGTGATGCTTCCCTGTGGAGCACAGTTGTATTCCGACACACAGGAGGCACCATGACTGAAGAAGTCACCGCAACTGTTCTAGCTTTGCCAAGGCATCTCTACAGAGTGCCAGCAGGCCCGCTCCAGCTCAGATGCCCCAGTCACACAGGGCAAGACTGCCCCACGGGGGTTCCCAGGCTGTAAACCTTTATGGAAACAGACTGCAATCAGACTGAGACAAACATGCACACATCTTCCCCCCATGGAGCCTGGCTGGGGGTTGAGCCCCTGACCTTTAGGTTAGCAGGGGAGCACTTGACCATGGGGCTACCAGGGAGATTTACAGCATGCTGACTCAGTCAAATGACCACCCTACCTGGACCTTTCACGATTTGGTTTCTATTTGCTCTCAAAACCCAAACTACTTTCTATGACCTATAATCTGATCTGCTCTCTCCGCCTCGCCCACAATGCTCCGGCCACCATGGCCCTCTTTCTTTGTCCCAAGCACATCAAAATCCTTACCACCTGAGTATCTTCACGCCTGCCAACCCCACTCCTTGGAATACTGTCGCTGCCTCAGAGGGGCTTTTCTTAACTCCTGCACCCTGGTGGTACAGTAGGCTATGAGTTGAGCTGCTAATGGCAAGGTCAGCCGTTCAAAGCTCCCAGCTGCTCCGTGGGTGAAAGATGAGGCTGTCTGCTCTCATGGCAAAGTTGCAGACACCGGCTGCAGGGGCAGGTCTGCTCTGCGTTTTAGGATTGCTATGAGTTGAGACTGACGGTGATGGCAGTGGGTTTGGCTTGCAGGTGGGTTAACGTACAACCTTTTCTTTCCCATACTCTCCCTTCCAAACCCAGGAACCTTGTCTTTGCTTCACTGTTCTCGTCACTGTATTAACGGAGCTGACCGGTTCTCTTTCTGTTTTTCTGCCTATCCTTCTGGGTTAGGAACTCCGGGAGCCACGTCAGTGTTCCTCCTTCACTGTGGGGTCCCAGTGCCGAGAACAGTGCTCGCTGCACAGTGATGGCTCTAATGTTTCTGGAACCCAAAGTCGGTTGACGGCTGTCCTACTTTAAGACCATGCAGCCTCCTCTGCGACCAGAGCCAGACACCAGGAGGATCTCCCCCCTCCCTACCCCCAGCCCTTCTTTCTACATCTTCACACACCCTTCTGGAGAGTAAAACACACACAGTGATAACTTGCTGCCTCAAGGCAGCGGGGACCTTTCCGAGGGGCCGCAGCAGAAAAGCAGGTGTCGTTTGAAAAAGTGTATCCCGTAGTATAATATACTTCTGTATTTAGGAAACAAAGTCTAAAATAACTCCCCCCACCCTTAAAATAAAACAATATAATCTTATTGGCCCAAAACCCTAAACATGGTCTCTAGAGCAACGACTGGAAGCCAGGAGTCCTCAGAGCTGGGTGGAGGAGCGTGTGGTCTACAGAGCTTCTCCAAACCAAACTCACGCTATTGAGCTGATGCCGACTCAGAGTGACCCTATAGGACCAGTAGAACTGCCCCTGTGGGTCTCCGAGACAGTAACTCTTTACAGGAGTAGAAAGCTCCATCTCTCTCTCAAGGAGTGGCTGGTGGTTTCGAACTACTCACAGTGCAGCCAGCAGCCCAACGTGTAACCACTAGAAAACGCTGCCAGGCTGGGCATTTGGGCATGTTCTAGGGAGGGAAGCATCTATACATTTAGCAATGCTCTAGGAAACTCAAACAGTAAACAGTATAGGTCTCCAGCAAGCTATTAATTTCCAGACAAAGCCAAGGTCTCTGCCGGATACTGGGGATTGGAGAAGAATCAGCAGGATTGCGCCAGTACCAGGCACCACCCAAACTGGCTGAAGGATGGGCACCTGTAAACACAGTTGAATGCAATATGGCAGGAGCTACAACAGAGCGCAGCGCTGGGCATATCAAGCCATAAAGAAAAAAGGCTACAGATCAGTCTGGAGCAGAGCGTGGGCCACGCACGTGACCAGCATCTGGAAGGATGATGGCAGGTTCAACCAGAGAGAAGCGGCAGCTCACGCAGGATCAAATAGTACAGGCAAGGGCATCAAGGGCAAGGAGGGCATGGTGGTAAGGTGGCAGGAGAGGGGAGTATTTGGTATACCGAGGAACACTTTTGTTGGTTAGGTGCCATGGAGTGTGGCTCTGACCCATAGCGATCCTACATACAACAGAATGAAACACTGCCCGCACAGGCGGGCGCCATCTTCACAATTGTTCCTGTGCTTGAGCTCGTTTGGGGAACGCCAGGTGCCTGTCAAGGGGCTTCCGTCCTTAATCATTATAAGCCATTGGAGCGTGATTGGACCAAGTGCCTGTTTTAGGAAGATGGCTTTAATAATAGAAGACAGATAGGCTTGAAAGGCAGAGGCTAGAAGCAGAGCGAGCTGCTAGGAGGTGGCTGGACTCATGCGGAAGTTCCTGAGTGATGCCACTGGTGGGCTCTCAGGCACTAACCTTAAAGCAGTGGTTCTCAATCTTCCTAAACTCGACCCGTTAATACAGTTTCTCATGTTGTGGTGACCCCCAATCATAAAATTATTTTCGTTGCTACTCCATCACTGTCATTTTGCTACTGTTGTGAATAGGGCAACCTCTGTGAAAGGGTTGTTCGATCCCCACAGGGGTTGCGACCCACAGGTTGAGAACTGCTGCCTTAAAGCTCGGTGCTTTGGACTCACCCCGCCGTGGTGCAGAAGAAAGGCCTGGCAATCAGCAGCCATAATGATGAAGCTGAAAAACCAGCCTCTGGGGCAGTGCTAGTCTGCCACACATGGGCTTGGCATGGCCTCTACAGCAATGAGTTTTGGGATGTCTTTCGTTTCTTAATCCAGTAAGGGTCAGAGGAGGAGCTGGGAAAAGAAGACCAGCCCCGCAGACCCCTCTCCCCCGCTGACCTTATGAGTGGCTTCAGAGTGACACACTGCAATCCATTCACAGTGACCCCGCAGGGCAGGGTAGAACTGCCCCTGTGAGTTTCCGAGGCGGTAACTCTCTACCGGAGTAGAGAGTCCCATCTTCCTCTCTTGAGGGGCCGGGTGGTTCTGGACTGCTGGCCTTCACGTTAGTAGCCCAACGAGGAGCCACTGCATCACCAGATTCCCAATGTCAGAGTCACAGTGAGGGTTACTAGGCTAGGCCAAGCCTACAGATCTTCAGAGAGGGGCGCAAGTAGCTTCCCAATCCTCCCATCCTTGGAGAGCTGCTCCTGTCTGTCAACCTGCCCCCCCCCCCCCAACCCATGTTTGCCTTTCTCTTCCTGACTTGTTCATGTAAATTAAGGGGAAGAGATGGGCTGTGCTGACCTCGTGGTACCAAACTGACAGGAACAATGCTTGTGAAGTTCAGCCCTGAAGTGTGGTCTGGTTCCTCCCAGCTGTCGGCCTCTCTTTTTGTCAGCCATGGCCTTCTGACCTGTCCCCTGGGCCTGACAATCCGGGGCCGAGCCTCACAGGCAGTGACACACACATCGCCTCCCAGCTTCGCTGGGCGCAAAGCGTGCCCTCTAATTGTACTCTCATGGTAGCCCGAGGGGAGGCCTCCGAGTCCTGGCATTGTGTGGCCGGTGGGGGCACTGGTCCCCCGAGCCTGCATCTGGCCTCACTGACAGTATCCTCTGTTCCAGACCTTTCCATCCTCAACATGCACAAGATCTGACACTTGCTAATTCTCATGTCGGCCTTCCCTACCCTATACCCCTTTGAGCCTCCAACACCTGCCCATTTCCAGGGGGCACAGCTATCTCCGCGATGACAGTTGGGAGGGTCACTCCAGTGGCCCAAGTGGCATGAAGAGGGGGAGAGAATGGGCCCTGAGAGCAGGATCTGACACCTGGCCTCCCCAGATGGGCAAGGCGGGCTCATGGCTGGGTCTTCTTTCTCGAACCTGTAAACTGATGAGCTGCAAGGTCCACCTCACTCAAGTTTGCGAGTCCAGTCCCTGTCTGATAAACTAATTCTTGTCCAGCTGTTAATGGCTGAATGTGTTTCCGTTTAACGAGGATGACTAATGGATCAGAGCTCAGATGTGGCAGAGGCTGCGGGGTGGGGGTGGGGGTTGTCCACAAAGCAGGCCTTCAAGACTGGCCCAGTTGCACCCAGTGGGCTGCTGCCTTTCCACCCAGAGGCCACACTGACAGGGTGGATGCCAACTTGTGCGTGGCTCAAGGACCATAAAAGAAGGGCAGGAGCTGTGGGACACAAGGGGGGTGGGGGGGGATAAGCTAGAGAGTCCAGTCACGAGAAACCACTCCCACCCCACCCCA
Organism: Echinops telfairi; assembly: GCF_000313985.2. Classification (NCBI taxonomy): domain Eukaryota; kingdom Metazoa; phylum Chordata; class Mammalia; order Afrosoricida; family Tenrecidae; genus Echinops; species Echinops telfairi. The sequence continues at coordinate 32,417,490 of NW_022103958.1, forward strand.
TCCCACTCCAAATAGCTGAGCTAAGGAGTAAATGCTCAAACAAGAGGTTAGCACATCTTTCACACAAAAACCCTAGTCACATTCAACACCCACCAACCCCCTTCCCATTGAGTCAACTCCTAACTCATAGCGACCAGAGTAGAACAACTCCTTAGGGTTTCTGAGACTGTAAATCTTAATGTGAGAAATCAGTCTCAACTTTCTTCCACAGATTGGCTGGTGGCTTTGAACTGCCAATTTTGTGATTAGTAGCCCCCCCACCCCGATAGTGTCATCAGGGGTCCTTTCAGGCCACATTTTAAAAACCACTGCCATCCAGTCAGGTCTATAGGGCGACCCTACAGGACAAAGTAGACCTGCTCCCCAAGGTTCCTGAGGTTATAAATCTTTAAGGGAACAGAAAGTCTCATCATTCTCCCACAAGGTGGCTGGTGGGTTTGAATTGCCGACCTTTCAGTCAGCAGCCAAACAGTAACCTGCTCCCCCACCAGAGTTCCTTGCTGGCCATGTTTAAAACAAACAAACTCATGGCCATCGAGTGAATTCTAACTGATAGTGGCCCTATAGCACAAGGTAGAGCTAGTCCTGTGGGGTTCTGCAGCTGTCAGTCTCTACAGAAGTAGAAAGCCTCATCCTTCCCCCATGGAAACCCATAGTGGCTTCGCACGGCTAACCTCGATGTTCAAAGCCCAGCGTGTGACTGCAGCACCATTTATTAACCATGGCAAGAAAAAAGCCAAGCAAACCAATAGCCACTGAGTCAATTTCGGTGCCGGAGGCCCCTGTTTCAGAACAGAGATGCTCTCCATTGGTGACTGATCAGTTGGGTAGATTTCTAGGCCTTTTTTTCTGGGTGGATCTTAACTACCCACCTCTCAGTTAGAACTTGGGAGGAAGTGGATGAGCACTTAACCCTTTATGCCACCCAGGGACTCCAAGTATGGTACACACTGCTGTTGTTAAGTGACCTGGAGTTGATCCCAAATCCTGTGACCTACAGGGCAGTGTCAAGTGCCCTGTGGGGTTTCCTAAGCTCCCATCCTCACTGGTAGAGATCACCGGGATCCTCCTGAGACAGAACAGCTGGTAGGTTTGAGCCGTGAGCTGTGAGGGCTTCATCATTGAACCACCAAAACAAACTCATTGCCACCAAGCTGGTTCCGATTCATGGTGGCCCTACGGGGCAAAGGAGAACTGCCTCAGAGGGTTTCCAAGACTTTGCAAATGTGCCTCCCAAGGAGCAGCAGGTGGTTTTGAACCACCAACCTTCTGCTTAGTAGCTGGGACTTTTTTCTTACTGGCTCCACACATCATCACTGGGAAGGATCATTTTTCCCATTTTGAGAGGACGACTCGGAGGAGAACGTGGTTGGCTCTGTTCAAACAGCTGGGATGCAGCCTGCCTGCCCGAGCCCGTGTCTGCAGTGCCTGCGTGATGGCCATAGCTTGTCCTGGAAATGAAATTCCAAGAAAGACCCTCCCCAGAATAATGAAGGCAACCTATGTGCAGGCATTTTTGAAAATGACTTAAAGTCTTAATTTAGGCCTGTGCTTCCAACTAAATCCTTCGGTTTTACCACTGCTGAAAATGTCCATTCCCACGCCAGGTATACTGTGTCAGAATCCGCATGTTAACAAGATCCCTTGGTGATTTTTAAAGAGTTATAGAAGGAGCCCTAGTGGCGTTGCAAGTCAGGCTGCTCACTGCAAGGTCATCAGTTCACACCCACCAGCTGCTCTGCAGGAGAAAGATGAGGTTTTCTATGCTCGTGAAGATACAGTTTTGGAAAACCACAGGGGCAGGTCCTATAGAGTCGCCATGAGTCATAATTGAATCAGCGGCAGCGAGCTTTAAAGTTTTATCGCCCCGGGGGATCCCGTTAAAACGTAGATTCTGATTCAGCATATCTGGATTAGAAATGGAAATTCTCAGCAGAGAGTCAAACAACCACCCAGTTGGAAGCCCCGTTTTAAGTTTATTCCACCAACCTGAGAGGGTCCAAAGACCGTGGCTGTGGAAGGAAATGTATTTTACAAGGTAACGTAACTGGTGGAAGTGCAGGACTGGAGAGTCAGGTTTAAGAACAGCACTAATCCTTCCCGGAGAGGCAAGAACTCTGGTCCAAAAGCCGGTGGCAAAGAATGCCTGCACCCAGGAGGCGCCACCTCCTCTCCACCAGCCTGCAAGGGGACTGAGCCCCCTCCCAAAAGGTCAGTCTGGGAACACTGGGGCCTGCAGGGGGCGACGGCGGGTGTGAAAGTGTGAAAGTAAGATGTATGGCTTTCAGGGGCGGACACACAATGTCACACTGACAAGCCCTCCAATGACTGAATGGAGGGCTCCGCTCGGCTGCCAGGGGAGTTCTTTGCCTACCCCACCTTGTGCTTTTTGTTCAGCATAAAGGAGTGTGTCAAGGCCTCTCCCCAGTGCACACACCCAAGGCCACTGCATCTCGAGGGTTCCTGCTCCAGGGCTCCCTGCTCCTGGGCTCGCCTCACAACTCACACTCTGTCTCCTGGGGACAGAGGTGTGGTGGTGGCGGTGGTGTGGTACAGAATTTCTGGGTGGCCTAGTGCCCCATCACCCCCCGCCCAGTGCCCCTGAGGTGGTCATTCCCCTGGGCAAAGAAGGATCGATAAGATGCTTTGTGGCAGAGAAGGAAGGACATGCATCCCGGGGTTGTGATCAGGCACACCTTTGCTCAGGCTGTCCCCTCCGCATGGAATGCTTTCCCATCTATCCTCTGTCCAGTGGGGTTGTGCTGACCTTTCAGGACCCAGAGCAAAATTAACCCTGTGCTTACTTGCTCTCAGATCCCTCCTCACCCACAGAAGGACTAAGACCCCCGAGTCTGTTTCTCTCTCTCCTACATCCTTTATAACGCTCCAGCACCTTTTGTAGCTGCAGGTGAGAACTTGATTCGCTAAGGGTATTCCAAACCAAACCAAGCCAAACTCACTGCCACGGAGTCGGTGCCGACGCCTCGTGCCTCTGTAGGTCAGGGTGGAACTGCCCCGGCGCATTTCTGAGACTGTACTCTTTACGGGGGTGGAAAGCCTCATCTTTCTCCTCAGGAGCAGCTGGTGGCTTCAAACTGCTGACATGTGGTTAGCAGGACAAGGTGGAACTCACCGGAACTCCTCTGTCATTAGGGCCCTCCGTGTGGATGTTTATTCTATTGCCACTGGATGATAAATTGGCTAGAAATGGGTGCTCTAGACCCTGCTCCCTAAGCTAGGGCGTAGAACATTATCTTATAAACGATGCTGTGCCACTAGACATTTCTTGTCAAATGTGGCTATCAGAAGAGTTTTGATTGCTAGGTTTATCATGACTTATTTATCTCCCTCGCTCCTCAAAACACTTGCAGACAATAGAAAGGGCTTAGGGGATGAATGAATGGATCATTAAAGATTAAAAAGAGTAAGTGGTTTTTGACTTATACAAGGCCGCTAACCTGGTCCCAGGTCAGGCCAGTCTCCTCCGCTGGATGAGCAGAGGCTCTTAGGCTGGGGTCCTCGGGATATTCTTTGTTCTAATAACAGTCCCAGCTGTGGGCTCCTGCTCGGCCTCCCCCCTTCCCACCACCTCAAGGAGGCTGGTTTTAATAGGTGACCTCTGACCCCTCTGAAGCATCTCCAGTCCTCCCTTTTCCCACTCTTCGAGATGCAGCATCATCTCCAACTGACCCACAGTCAGGGTTTCGGGGGCTGCAGGTATTTGTGGAGGTGGCTTAGAGACTTATTCTAGGCCTACCCGCCCTCCTCAGGTGGGCTGGGAGTTCATGGCAGGTGAAAGAATGCTTGTTTCAAGAGCCTAGCTTCAAAAGAAAAATCCTGCCGCAGAACTCTGAGCACATAAATATAGCTAGCTATTGTTGCAGCCCTCAGAAAAGTTTTTCAAAAGCACTTAGAGAAATGGCTCCTAGCTTTTGTCCTCTGTTCTGGTTTTGTATTTGAATGGTTCAGGAAGGAGTCGCCCACAGACTCTCCCGGGCTGGGCTGTTTGGCTTTGGTCTGGTATACTTGTCAGCAGTTATGGTTTGGGGGGGAGAGGACAGTGTGGTTTGCTTTATTTTATTCAGTGTCAGATTACCCAATAAGCACCGGCTTCCTTGTGCTTCCTTACTAATCTGTAGTGAACAATGTCACATTTTTTTCACCACATCAAAGTTTCTGCTTCTAGGTCTGGCCGGCATCTGTGTCTCCCAACCCCACAGCACCTGCCCACAGAGCCGAAGCCTCTTTGCACATTTAGGATCCCTGACTGAGACAAGAGCGCCCCTAAGCACGTGTGAAACCCATGTGCCATTGTTCTCTACAGATCAGTAAGTAAACAAGGAAGCCCATGCTTCCTGCACTTCTTGGGGACTGCACCCCAACTTTATTTTCCCTGTGGAATCAGCTTTTCAATTTCTGGCCAGTTCTGCCCAGCAGGAATAGAGACAGTGATTTCAGAGGCAGCGTCCCTCCCAAGGGACTATGGTGTGCACTTCCAGGGAACCCAGAGCCTCTTTATAACACGTTTCAGTGGGGAATGCAGTTGCTCTTCACGGAAAAGTTGGTGGAGCAATGAAAGGAAGACTAATACCCAGAGAGTGGGTTAAGAAAGCCTGACTTCACAGGGCCAGGGAGTCCTTTCCCTGGGAAGCAGAGTCCACTTTTGTTAGGCACCTTAATCCTCACCGGAGACAGTCACATGCACAACACAACCCACCTCTATCTGAGGGCCTCTTCCTCCCACCCAGTCCGGGAACGGGGCGCCCCACGGAAGTGGAGATGGTGGCCAGCATTCTGGGTCTGGCTCATAGGACATGCTGTGAGGGCCTGGCATCATGAGGTGAGAGTAGACAGGAGGGAGCAGATGGTTGAGACCCACCAGCCATGTAACCTGGAGCCACTTATAGACCTCTCTGCACTTCAGACTCCTTGTCAGGGCTGTTCTGAAACTGAGTGAGCTACGACAAGTGAAGGCGTTTGATAAACTGTAAGTCTTGGTTCTCGTTTCCTAGGGACCTGTGAGAAGCAATGTTGAGCATGCGCGGTGGCCTTGCATGCGTGTGTGTGGATGGTGGGCCTTGTGGGAGCTGAATGCACATCACGGAGCTCCAAGAAGGCACGGGGACCTGCAGCACTTCCCGTCTCTATTGGACACCAGAACCCTTCAAATGGAGCATTTCTTGAGCTACTACTCAGAGGAGCCCACTGAAGGTTCATCTCCTGCACTGTGTGAGGTGGTTTTCATTTTCCTAGTGGGCCCCTTCTTCTTCAGCAACACCCTGAGCAGCCCGGGATCACCGGAAGTGACCCCAGGATTTCCCCACTCCCTGTCTGAGACTCCCCAGCAGAAGGCTTACCTTGAACTTCTATGACTCCCCACAGGGTGCCAGTGGGGAGAGAGAGGGTCCCCAGCCTTCCATACGGACAGAGACCTCACCCATGTCCCCAGCCTTCCATAGTGATAGAGACCCCCGCCCTCATCCTTGTGCCCTACCCACAGTCCGGTTCCTACCAGGCAGCCTCCTGTTGTTCACACGGAAAGGCACCATTCAAAGTGTGGCTAGCCGCTGACACAAACCAAAGCTTCACAGATGACCCTCCTGGTGATGCGCTCCCCACCTTCCTCCATCCTTCCAGCATGGAGCAGACCCAGAAGGACCACCATGGGGATTGGCCCTACATCCAGGCAGAGCTGGGAAGGCCTGCCTTTCTTTGTTTTAGCTCAGTGGTTCTCCACCTTCCTCATGCCGTGACCCTTTAATACAGTTCCTCATGTTGTGGTGACCCCCCCCAACCATAACATTATTTTTGTTGCTGCTTCCTCACTGTAATTTTGCTACTGTTATGAATGGGACAACCCCTATGAAAGGGTCGTTCGACCCACAGGTTGAGAACCACGGCTCTAGGAGATTCTGAAGCATATACAAGTTGAGAACTATAATTCCCACGGTGGGGAGCGCATGGCTCCCAGAGTGGGGCACCATGTTACGCAGGAGAGGTTGCATAACCAACTCCAGAATGAGTCACCTGCTCGGTTATCCAGCATTGTCACCCAGCAACAAGCAGGGCAAAGAAGCGCAGGGGCAGAGGGCCCTGCTCTCAGGCCATCCTGCTCTGTTCCCAGGACTTGTGGGCTCTGCCTTCCCAGCTGGAACCCTTGGCTCTGGACACTGGCAAACACCAGGCCGTGTCAAAGTCCCACAGCTTTGTGCAGTTGGCAGCAATGGAGCTTATCTGTAGGGAGGAGATAGGGATGGGGCTGTTTTCACTGGACAGAGTCTGCCCTGAGGGAGCCAAGTGGGGCTGGGCTGGGAGCCTGGAGACCTGAGCTAAGGCCTTCAAGCTCCCAGTGCATCATCTGGAGACAGACTGCTGGAAGTTACATTCTGGGTCATCTTTGCTAGCGGTGTGAGCTGGGCTACGTTGTTTACCTTTTTGTGGCTCCACCACCACAGCATTCGCACCTGGGGATTGGGCTGACGTGTCTCCGCACCACGGGAGGACTGCATTGTGAGCACTGGGTGCAGTGCCTGGCACGTACCCCATGCTCACTGGATGCTCTGGCTCCTATTGGCTCTGCTGTTGTCTAGAGCTTGATTAGAAATCCAGTGATTTACAGCGGGAGTGCTCTTGTAACTTGCGTTGATCTCATGTGATATTTATCATAACTCAGTGAGGTAACCATGTCAAGATTTACTACAGGGGAGGTGAAGACACTCAAGTTTAGAAAGGTCAAGTGGCCTATCTAGACCTGTGACGAGATCCCAAACCATGCACCCTCAGGCCTTGGATTCCTGGGGTGTGGCTGCAATGGCCAGTCCAGTACGATGCTGTCTTTCTCCCTGTGCTGTATCTATCTTACTTTTTAATATCAAGAGCTAGATTCACGATTTGGGACAGGTTCCCCTGTTCTGCATCCCCCAGTTCCTAGGTCAAGGGGCATCCAAAGAATACATTCCTACATTTTTCACCCCCTAACCTGGCTCTTAGGCTGACCTGGTCCAGTGCCCTCCTAGCCCTAGTTTCTAGCTGGGATCACTGCCCAGTCCATCATGTCCTGGCACACCAGGCTTGGCCAAGGCTCAGCACCTGACCCTGATTCAGTATGGAAAGGCTTATGGTACCAAGTCCTCCTGGGTTGGCCCTTTACAATGTCCCAATGGCCCTTTATAAGGGGCGCAGCCTCTGTTTTGCAATGACTGAAACCCAAGCCTGTTTCTCCCAAGGCTTCTGAGCTGGACCAAGGTAGGTGGGAGTGTGAGGTCAGAAGGTGGCTGTACTTGGCTGCTCCAGATCCGCCCCTCCAGTTGGCCAAGCTCTCAAAGGGCCCTTCACAGAATTCTGGGGTATTTGCACCTGTCCTTGCCCCAGCCCCTGGGAGTCACCACATTCCACAGAATGGCACAGCTTTTTCCACATGACCCACTTGGGACTGATAAGTACCATCCCCTTCCATGTCTGCACTAGCAGAGCCACAAGCTGGCTTGGCTGTGTGTCCGTGGGAAGGGCATTTGTTTATCTCAGTTCTCTTCCTCTGGCTCCAAGAGCCGCTCCTTCCCCTCCTCGGAGCCGGCAGCATCACCTCTGCTCAGCACTTATCTTCTAGGGATGTGAACAGGACATCCACTCCCTAAGAGCTGGGAAGTCCCCCTCTCTTCAAAGCTTGCCTTGGTTCCCCACACCCAGACCATGGCACAGAGGTCCCAGGCACGCAGAGCACAGCTTGAGCCGTCACCCAACCCCTGTCTGCAGTAGAGGCAAGCGGGCTGAGCAGTTTTAAAGAGAGCCTTCTTGTTGAGGTGGTGACAGGACATCAGAGGGGAGACTACAAAGGCTCCAGGAGTTCATGTGCATACACAGAAAATGCACACATAGGCCATCTAAGAAAATGACGACACCACGTGGTTCGATGCCATTGAATTGGTTCTGACTCACAGCGACCCCACGCACAACAGAACAAGGCCCTGCCCAGTCCTGCCCCATGGTCACCACTGTTCCTGTGCTTGAGCCCATCATGACAGCCACTGTGTCCATCCATCTCCTTGACGGACTTCTTCTCTTTCGATGCCCCTCCACGTTACCAAGCATGAAGTCCTCGAGGGAATGAGCTCCCTGACAGCATGTCCAAAGTATGGGAGATGACGTCTTGCCATCCTTGTCTCTAAGGAGCACTCTGGCCTTACTTCTGCCAACACAGATGGGTTTGTCCTTTTAGCAGCCAATGGTACTTTCAACATTCTCCCCCAGCACCACAATTCAAAGGCATTGGCTCTTCTTTGGTCTTCCTTATTCAATGTCCAGCTGTCATATGGCTATGAGGCAACTGAAAATACCAGGATTGGGGTCAGGGCCCCCTTAGCCCTCAAAGTAACAGCCTAGCTTCTCACAACTCTAAAGAGGTCCTGTGCAGCAGATTTGCCGAACGCAACACATCTTTGATCTCTTGATGGTTACGTTTTAAAAAGAAATATTTTGAAGACTACTCTTACATGTGTAGTATTATGATGTATTTTTCGACCATGCTAATCTTCTGTATCCTTACAATCATTATAATTTCAGTATACTTGTATGTGCTGCTGAAGTAAGCACCATTACATGTGTATTTAATGTTCATGTAAGCTGAGAAAACGGAGTCTTCAAACAGAGGGAGCAAATTTCCCAGAGTCACATATGGAGTTGGAGGGTGCTAGAGCTGGGAGACCGAGCCAGGAGCCGAAGCCCTTTCCCGACACCTCCTACTGCTGAACTGAACTACACAGCCATGGCAATGCAGGACCACCCCCTTCGTGCGCTGGAGTCTTTATTTAGTGGGCACACCAGACACAGCCAGTCCTCCTGGTTTCCTCAAATTGTTTCCACAGACCAGAAATGATATGGTATTCTTATTTCCCACCTCTGAATTTAGTGAAATTGAATAAACACGCTTCTTCGTGGCAGCACATTTTCTTAGACAGTATTTTTTTTAGATCATGGAAGCCATCCATGCTCACTAATCGGACTTAAAAATATGGGAAGATAGAAAGAGGAGGAAAATCCAAAATGCCCCCAAGCCTTAACCAAGCAAGGATGTTACTTTGAGGACCAAGGTGCCCCTGACCCACGTCATGGTATTGTCCATCGCCTCCTATGCATGCAGAAGTTGGACATTGAATAAAGAAGACCAAAGAAGAGTCGGTGTGCTTGAAGGATGGTTCTGGTGAAGAGTATTGACGGAACCGTGGCGGACCGCCGGGAGAAGCCCTGCTAGAACGTTCCTTAGAGGGAGGGATGGCGAGACTTTGTCTCATGGACTTTGGGCATGTTGCCAGGAGAGACGGGTGCCTGGAAAAGGCCATCGAGCTTGGTAAAGTAGAGGGGCAGTAAGAAAGAGGACGACCTTCGATGATAAGATGGATTGGCACAGGGGCTGCCTCGCTGGGCTCCAACGTGAGGACCATGGTGGGGCTGACACAAGACAAGCAGTGTTCCGTCCTGTCGCCCATAGGGTCGCTGGGAGCCAGGGCCGACTCACTGTCACCCAGCCGCCACCCTGTGCCTGCTGAGTCGATAGACAGCAAGGGCTGGTGTCTGCGGTTCAGAAAGTCAGGATGACACCAGGGAAGCCAGTGAGCTAGCTGTATGACTGCAGTGTCTTCTGACAAGACACAGCCCTGGGCCAAGAAGCAGACGAAGCACTTTCTCTCCTGGCCTTCTTTCTCCCGCACAGCCCATCTGAGCGCCGAGGAAGTGGGCTTCTTCTACCACTGACAAGCGGCAGGACAGTGCATGTAACGCAGCTGGGCTGGACCCTTCAACCTCCGGTTGCTTTCTGCCGAGAGGCGAGTTAATCACCTTCCAGAGGTTTGCGATACAGATTTCTGGAGCCAAACGTCACCATGGCGCTACCTGGCCAATTCAGAACACAAAGGAGGTGAGGGAGGCAGAGTTAGCAGGTACCACCTAAGTAAGCTGGGTATGACGCGTGAGCGCGTGCATGCAGCAAGTACAGAGCACCCAAAGAGAGCCAAGCGCTGAGCCAGATCCCGAGGGCCAGCAGTGAACGAGATAAACTGAACCCCTCACCCTTGGTGAGCTCACATTTCCAGGGTGGACCAAATCCATGGCATGCTGAGGGTGGCCGGCAGTCCGGACCGAATGCCCCATGGAGGCGCCTCACAGACCCCAGAGCTTTGCCTTCTGACACTCTTGTTCCCACTGCACCAATCACCTTGTTCTCCAAGGGAGAAACCTTCAGGAATGTGGTGGGGTTGGGGGTGGAGGGAATCTCTGTATTTTTTAGACCTAGCCTTGTCATCACTCATGAGTTGGAAACCAGTCGTCGATTCTGACTCTTCTCTACCCCGGGTGTGTCTGAGTGGGCTCTCAGAAGTAGATCAGCAGGTGTTAGTCTGAGCTGCCTCTGGATGGATTTGAACCCATACCTTTTGGTTTACTAGCCAGGCATGTCACCGTTTGCAGTTACCTTCTGCTCGACTTAGAGTCAGACTTCCCCACTGAGCTTTTCAACCGGAAGCTCTCAGGGGCCCTCATGGATGGGAAGAGGAATGTGGAAAATGCGTGTGTAGCAGGGAAGAGCAGGTCATGGTTTGGTCAGGTGTTCAAGGGACACAGGACCTCCAAAAGGTAAAAATGCACAGGTCCCGGTCTTTTTCCCCCTTCTGTGACATTTCCCGTACTCCACGACCGTTGGCTTTGCCCCTGTAAGAGCCTCGCACAGCGCTGAGGCCTAGTGGCCTTTGGTTTGTTTTCAGACGCAGCGCGCCCAGCACTGGTTTGAGTCCAGACAAGGCATAAAACGGGCTTAATTCGTTCACTTCCACATCAACACAAGGGGAATGTTCCAATCACTCCACCACGGAGCAAGGAAGTTTTCCCACCAGGCTCCACACAACGCTCTTTCACTCAATTATTACTGGAGTCTCACCTTGGCCCTGACTCCACACCGTGGGTCTACACCCCTTCCCTGAGGACACAGGGCCGCCGACGCCTTGGAGGCAAAGAAAACAACCCTTCTCTGATAGGCGAAGGCAAGAACAGATGCCCTATGTGGGCTGTTCCTCTTCCAGCATGTTCGCCCCCTGAGCTGACTCTGGGACGACAGGTCTCAGTAACTGGCGAGGTAGAAGTGGACCGGAAAACCCAGACGGCCTCCTGCTGTTCCATTGGTGACTGCAGGAGCCTGCCGCGTGGAAAGGTGCAGATCTTAGGGCTCGGTGAGCCCACCTGCCTGCCTCCCTTACTTCTGGGGCATCCACAAGCATACTACCAAACGTCCGCTGTAACCCAGACCCTTCCCTAGTGCGGAGAGCATATCACTGAACAAGAACAAGATGGGCATGGCCCCTGTCCTCTCGGAGCTTACAGGCCAATCAGGAAAGAGACGTCACAAGGAAATCTAACTATGCTGAACGCCAAGAAAGAAAATACTGCACGTGCTATTGGGAACGCTAAGGAGTCCTGGTGGTAGGAGTGGGTTATGTGTCAGCTTCTGACCAGAAGTCACCGGTTCAAACCCAGCAGCTGCTCTGCAGGAGCTAGATGAGGCTGTGTGTTGCAATAACGATTCACAGCCTTGAAAACTCATAGGGTTGCTTGATGGCAGTGGGTTGGGTTTGGGTATTGGGGAGACGCAGGCCCCTGATGAAGCAATAGCTGGGCTGAGTCTTGAGCAGAAGCTGATGAGGATCAGAAAGCCCGAACTCGCAGCCAAAGAGCTGATGCCGACTCAGAGAGACCTGTATGGCAGGGCAGGGCTGCTCCTGCGAGTCTCCGAGGCTGGAACTCTTCACGGGAGCAGAGAGGCCCGTCTTTCTCCCAAGGAGAAGCCGGTGGTTTCAAACTGCTGACCTTTTATGGAGCGCAGCTCAGCGAGTGACCGTGACACCATGCGGAAGGACGGCAGATTCAGAGCCACCGTAGCTGGTACAAAGGCTCTGAGGCTGGAATGAGACTAGTGCATTGTGGGTAGGGGGAGAGGAGTCCGGGAGGGAGCCTGGGTAGCCAGAGCAGAAACAAAAGCCATAATGACTGACATCAGGCTGGAGCAGAAACCGGGCTCTGCACTGATGGGGCTTCGTCCATCTCTGCAGGGTTTGGGGTCTTCCCCCCCCACCAAGGGCAATGGGGAGTCATGTTAAAGTCTCAAGGAGGTGTGTGTGTGTGTGTGATGATTAGATGTGAGGTTTGAAAAGACCATTCTGAAGGATGTGTGTGTGTGTGTGTGTGAGTGTGAGATGATTAGATGTGAGGTTTGAAAAGACCATTCTGACCACAGTGTGGAGAGTAGACGGGGGCTGAGAGGACAGTATGGGAGGAATCCAGTTCCAGGGCTCCCTCCATGGCCCTGGGAAGACATGGTGTGGTTTGGACCTGGGTGGACCAGTGGGCTCGCCTAAGAGGAAATACAGAGTGTGAGCCAACCTGGGGGATGAGCTATAATGCGTGTACACACACACACACACACACACACACACACACACACACACGTCATCACGTTGATTCCAACTCACGTCAACCTCCTGTGTCAGAGGAACACACTGTGTCCAGTAGTTGGTTCTCCAGAAGCAGAGGACCAGGCCTTTCTTCTGAAGTGCTCCTGGGTGGGATTGAACCTCCCACCTTTCAGTGAGCAGCTGGGTGCACTGACCTTGAGGCTCCTGATGTAATTAATGCTCACGTGTGCTCTCATGTAGAGGATGTCCTCATAGGAGAGGGCAGTCTGTGGGCCACCCGATTCCCCGATTCCCCACAAGTGCCTGCGTATTTGCCTTCCCATTTTCACCCGGGTCACAGGTGAGGCGCAGTTTCCTGAGAACTAGCAGTTCCTCGTCTTGATTCCCCAGAGCAGAAGATCCACACGACTCCAACACTGGCATTTTTCCAAGCCCTACCCCTTGGGGCACACGGCAAACGGGATAGGATCTTAGGACAGAATTGCTTCTTCGCGCCTCCGACCAGCAGGGCCCACGGTGAGTGAACACTGCTGCCGATTTGTTACTCTTATTACTTTTTCTCCTTTTCCCGACAGATCTCGGGGCCAAAGTCAACTGCACTTCTGGTCCATGGCTGGTTCTTTTGAACACAGGATATTGGGCAGGGTCCAGGTGTCTCAGCTACATCCCCTCTTGGATGAGGCTCTGGATTCTTCTCTTACACTTCTCATTTTATTTCTAAAAGATTCTGCTTTCGTCACAGGGAGACGGGGGCTGCGTTCTGCTGAGGAGAAGGAAACAGAATGTAGTCGGACCCAGCCAGGCCCCTGAAGCGCCCACCAAAGGTGGTCGCCACGGAATGGCCAGTCCTTGGAACCCGAGAGTCAGTGGCTGGTTCTCCTGCATCTTCTCTCTCCCTTCATTGTGCCTGCAGCCTCCCTCTGAAGCCAGGAGGGAAATGACGAATCCCCGAGGGGTCAGCATCCAGTGACTAGTCCAACCGGCTCTGTGATAGGGTGCTGGTGGGATAAGACGTTGGTCTCCCCAGGGGCTGGGATGGATGCGGGGCGGGGGCCAATAAGTGTGTGTGTGG
>NW_022103958.1:32431113-32443632 GCF_000313985.2 Echinops telfairi
GGGCGACAGAGGTCTATTTGCTTCAGAGAAACAATGCCAAGGTTCACATGAATGCAAATGCAATGGGACAAGACAAGACTCTCCTCTGTGACTCTCATCTATATGCTCAAACTCATAATTAACGGCATAGTTCACCTTTCAGGAAACACAGGTAAATGAGAATTCTATTCCTATGTTGAAACCACAGCACAACCTCGCTGCCCATCAACAGATGAACACAATGGAATTCTAGGCAGGATAATGGTGGGTTCTCAAAGTATGCTACAATGTGGATGAATCTGGAGCATGTTATACTGAGTGAAGTAAGTCTATCACAAGAGGACCAACACTTTACGCGCTCACTATCATGGAAAAGCCCGAAGAGGGATACCTCCAGAAGCCAACATTCTTTGGTGGTTACCAGGGAAGCGCGAAGAAGAAAGGGGAATCATGCTCTAGAATAGCAGTCTTGGTGATGAGGCAAGCAGTACTGAATAAGGGTGAAGTCAGTACAACCTGACCCAGGTAAAAGATGATTCTAAGAAGATGATATAGAATAAGGGGCAATTTTGGTAAAACAAACAATATGTACAATTTGCAACAACAGTAATTACAACCCAAAATATGTGTATACTTGCCTCTCCCTGCCCTCCAGTAGATTCCAACTCATAGTGACCCTACGGGACAGGGCAGAACTGCCCCTGTGGGCTTCTGAGACTGTAACTCTTTACGGGAAGTAGAAAGTCTCATCTTTCTCCCACAGAGAAGCTGGCGGTTTTGATCTGCTGAACTTAAGATTAGCAGATCAAAGTGTAACCATTACACTGCTGGACTCCTGTGTGGTTGTATAGGTAGTCGTATATGTTTGTATTTACATGGGTAAGCACAGATGAATTTATTTGTATGCATGGACAAACACCTTGTACATGCATATAAATACAATCAAATGGGTCTACCTGTTCACAAGTCTGTAGGCAAATGTACATACACGTTGGTGCGTGCTGCATGTACTCATGTATAAAATAAAGCACAGAGGGGGCTTAGTTATAGAGACTGCTGGATATAACCAAATACCTCACAACACCGAGCTGCTAGGTTTTAGGGTTTAGGACTGTAGTCTTGAAGGGGAGTGGGGGTCAGGGGAGCCAGTCAGTCGATTGGCATAACAAGGCTTAGAAAGGTTATGTTTTACATCCTGGTCTGGCGAGCAGCGGCTGGGGTCTCGACATTTACGAGCCATCATCTCAGATACAACCATTGATCTCTATGCGTCTGAAACAAAAGGGAAAGGAGGAAACCAGTCTAAGACGAAATCAGTGCGGAGGACCAACAGCTCACCCAAACACTGCCTTGCTTACTAAAGGAGAACTAGAGGGTGCCCTGCTGTGACCAAGCAGGGGCACTGCAGATGGTCATGCTGAGAATGGGGAAAGAAGGGAGGGCACAACTCAAACTCCTAAAAGAGGTCAGGCTTCCTGGGTGGGTGGAGACTAGAGGGCACCCCAAGATGATCACCCCAAGAAGTCACATTTCAAACTTGGAAATCAAGCCCCTCCTGGTGCTCACCTAGCCCTCAAAAGACAGAAAACCCACAGGGAACTCCCTGCCATCCAGTCAGTGCTAACTCTGAGCGACCCCCTGTGGGTAAACAGTTGCAAGACTGTAACTGCTTAAAGACTGTAACTGTTTACAGGACTAGAAAGCCCAGTCTTTCTCCTGAGGAGCAACTAGTGGTTTCGAACTGCTAACCATGTGGATCGCAGCCCAACCCATAACCTCCAAAGGCAGAGTGGCTCAGAAAATAAACTCGACCAGCCTCTAAGCCAGACCCTGCAGTCAACAGTTGCTCTGGGCCCTTGACAGGCATGTATGTGGGGCCAGGAAGCTAGATTAATGGAAACAGCCAGAGGGGAAACCGTGGGGATGCTGACACTTTGAGAGTCACGAACCAGTGTCACTGAATAAGATGGATAGCAGTTGTTGCGTGAGAACCCAATGTGCTGTGTAGTTTCTCCAGAACCACAATAAAATGTTTGGGATACATGCTACAACACGCATGAACTTGAAAGTTTGGGATACATGCTACAACACGCATGGACTTGAAAGCAGGCCAGACACAGTTGTATATCATGTGATTCCATGAGTACCAAATGCCAGGAACCAATACGAGCAGAGAGAGGAAGAATTGGTTGGGCCCATGGATGGAGAAAGGAGCCTTGATGATGATGTCAGGTAAGTGTTGGGCTGGAAACATCAAAGTCGGTGATTCAAAGTCTCCACTACCCGTTGGGACAAAGATGAGACTGTCTCAGAAACCCTCTGTGGGGTCGCTCTGAGGCAGCATCGACCTGGTGTTGATGGGTGTTGGGGACACTAGTGGGGAGGGGTTTCTTTTTGGGGTGACGGAAATGTTCTGTGAATGCATCAGAGGCTACTCCATTGTGGATCTTCAGTGACAGGGATTTTATCTCAGCGGTCGGGTGTGGGCAGCATTTATCACAAACTCTCCTGAGGCAATGGCTACGCGTGAACAGCAGCCCATTCGCAGGCAGAGCAGCCCCCCCCCCCAGCACGTGCCCACGCTGGCGTCACTGCCACCGCCCCTCGCCAGCCCCACACAGGATATTACCCAGACCACATGAAACATGCATGAGGTGTGTATCCATCGGGTTTTACAAATTAGGGAACGGAGGACTCAGAGAGCTTACATGACTTGTCCAAGGGCATGGGGCTGGCAAGCGCCGCAGGCAGGCGTCAGCCGGGGCGGGCTCTGCTCTCTGCAGTTACTGGGGTGCTCCATTTACACAGTCAGGAGACATGTACTGCTTGGTTTCTTCTTTTATTAAAAGCCGGTCAACAACTCTCTCTCATAACGTGGAGTCAAAATATTGCCTTTTTATTAGTGAGTGTGATAGACAGAACTGTCACAGAGGAGTCTTCCAGGCCCACAGCCTTATCATTTTGTTTTGATGAACAGCACGCAAATACCTGCTTCCTCTCACAAGGGGAATGGAGAATCTTATTAGGCGCTTTAGAATGCACACCAGTAATTCTCTGTACCCAGACTCCTCAGAGGGGCAATGCATTAAGATCAGCAGTCTCCTGGGGCCAGTGTGTGTGTGGGAGGGCTGGGGTGAGGATGGGGGCGGGGGTGAGAGCAGAAGAAGCCGCTCTGTTCCCTGGTGAGGCCTTGGCTCCCCCTGGGCAGCCAACATGGAACTGGTCACTAGATGATTACCAACCCAGCCAATCCCATGATGCACCAGGGTGCAACTGACCAGCAGTGTGGCGCGGAGCCGCCAGTCAGCAGCAACATGGAAGAACACACCCCAGGCTCCAGGCCAAGGCCAACCAGCAGCTCAGCCACCCCTCAAGGAGGCTGCCTGCCAGCCCGCCAGCCCACCCTCTCCTGCCAGGCCTGAAGCTTCTCCTTAGCCATCAGCTTTCACTGGTCACACACTCCTTCACATCAATGTCCCCTGAGAACCCTGCTTTGGTGGGAATGAGTCCCTGGTCTGGTATCGCCTCGCACCAATGGCCTCTCTCCCTTTTTGCCACAGCTACTGTGTCCCGTTCTCCTCACCCCATGCTCCCCTTCCACTTGTTCCCAGAGGCCCCCTCCCGCAGGCCCTCCCTATTCCACTCCCGTACAGAGTGCAGTCTGGGAAACCCCACGGGGCAGCCCCACTCTGTCACAGTCAGAACCACTGGCACCACCAGACTTCTGCTCACCCGCTCAGCCTCCGGGCCTCTCCCAGGCCCTCGCCTTGGCAGGCCACCGAGGGCTTGGCAAAGCCACCAAGGCAGGGGGAGGCCATCGCTTCTGCCACTGGTGCAGGCCCAGCTTCAAAGTATCAAAATAAGCCAGCCTTGGCAGAGCAGGGTGCTGAAGCAGGTGACTGGGGGCTTTTCACCTATGCCCAGCGCCCAGCTGGCCCAGCAAGCTTCCCAGGGAGGGTCTTCCCGAGCATCACTGTGACCCAGAAGCACCTCCTCTGGCCTCTTGCCCAGCCCTTGGCAGGTCTTCTATCCCAGGGTTGACTCTGCACTAGGCCTGAGAAATCTAGGGGGCTGGATGCAAATGCACGGAGGTGGGGGATACACTGCGCTCCTTCCCTCCCAGGGATCAACACCCAGCCAGTTCTGCTCAGCTCCACCGGGAGCAGATTTGTTGTGACTCATGCATCAAGCTGTAAATAGTTTCACGCCGCATACTGATCAGCCCAAGGCATAACAGAGGCAAGGGCACTTTGTACACAAAGAGAAGGCTGTCACTCTTAGTGAAAAAACCTCCAACCTGCTGACAAGGAAGCCTGCCTTCCACTAGGTGAGGAGACAGGAAACTGAGGTGAGACATGCCGGGCGCTGAACCTGATTCCAGAAGGACTGAGCTTGCCCCTGCAGTTCTCTCCTCAAGAACCTCCCGTGAGGGCCCCTTGCCCAGAGCCCAGAGCCTGCGGCCTGGCCTTCACGGCACTTCATGAGATGCTCCGAAGTGACATGTCCAGCCTTTGGCCCACCACATCCACTCTCCACCTAAGAGGGGTAACCGTTACAGCCCAAACACAGAATTCAAATGCCATCTCTTCTGTTGTGGTTGCTCTGTGACCTTGGGCGACCCAGGATCTGAGGGATACCTGGCTTACCATACATGCCAACGTGTGGAGTATTGCAGGCACTTCAGAAATGCTATAGGAGACCTGAGCTGCTGCTAGATAAGTGTTGGACTGTTAATCACAAGGCTGGAGGTTCAAACCCACTAGCCACTCAGAGGGAGAAAAAGGAGGCGAACTGCTCCCATAAAGATACAGTCCCAGAAACTGTATGTGAAGTCCTGATTAGTTAGCACCAACTCAATGGTAATGGGTTAGGTTTTCTTTCTTTTTTTTGGGGGGGGGGGTGGTGGTGTGTGTTATAAATGTACATAAATGCCTGCTTTGGCCTCAGTTCTCAATTCTCTGACCATACCTCCCAAAACCAGACTCCCTGCCATGGAGGCAACCGGGGCTAGAACTGCTCCTATGAGTTTCTGAGACTAGGAGTAGAGAGCCCTGTCCTTCTCCCATGAAGGGGGTTGTGGTTTCAAACTGCTGACCCTGAAGTCAGCAACCCAATGCATAACCAGTACACTACCAGGGCTCCTCTGACAAAACCTAGCTCCTGCAGAAGCTGGCACCACTCTCGCCTTGCCCTCATTAACTCCAAGTCCCACCCAGGGGACTCAGCACAAGCCTGCCTCCTGCAGGAAGCCCTTACACACCACCAGTCAGAGAGACCCCATCCTCTAGCCCAGCGGATGCGAACAACCTGCACCCCCATGCCACAGGTGCTATTCTCTTTGTGGAGTTACAGTTAATAAAAGCACAGGACTTTGGGGGTGGGGGTGGGTTGAGAGGTTAAAAAAAAAGAGAAGCTGATCCCAAAGGCTCAATAGAAAGGAAAGGAAATGCCTAGACAAGAACAACGGCAATGTATGTACAAATATGTCAGATACAATTGAAGTATGGAATGTAACAAGAGTTGTAAGAGCCCCCAATAAAATGATTTAAAGAAACAAAACAAAATGAATAATAATAAAACAGGCACAGGACAAAAAGTCCTGCAGGGGCAGATAAGGGATGGTGAGCTCAGAACAAAAGACCCAGAAAGGGTGGGGAAAACTGGGAGGGGAGAGCCTCATGGGGCTCACAGGCTGTCATTGTCTTGGACACTGAGTCCTGGGGTGATGAGAGGGGTGGGCATGGGGTGAGGTGGGGTGGGAGGTCCCTTTTGTAAAGCTGAAAAGCATGTCATTGTGAAGCAGAGTGAAAAGAAGCCCTTCTGCTGGTTTCCTGGAAGCGCTCTAGAGCCGTAGGCATGAATCACCAACCCTTCACTGTGCTAAGCCTTCTCCCCACGCTCCTACTCCCTCACAGCAAATATCTACCCCCACCACGGCATTGACCTCCATGCTGGGGCAGGCAACATGTTCTGACCCACCCACCCTGGGCTCCGAGGAAGGAGCAAACATCCAATTTGCCAGCTCAGTGGTCAGGAGACCACCAGGGACCACTCTGCCCCACGGGCTGCTGGGAGCTGGAGACTCGGGAACATCTGCCAGCCTCTAGCACAGTGGTTCTCAGCCTTCCTCATGCCTTGACCCTTTCATACAGTTCCTCATGTTGTGGTGACCCCCAACCATAAAAGTATTTTCCTTGCTACTTTAACACTGTCATTTTGCGACTGTTATGAATCGGGTGACCCCTGTGAAAGGGTCATTGGGCTCCCAAAGGGGTCGCGACCCACAAGTTAAGAACCACTGCTGTAGGAGGTCCCAGTGCTGGGAGACAAGAAGGCTGGCAAGTCTAGGGCAGCTGGACCAGAGGCTACGCCGAGTGGAGAGGGAGGGCCAAGCCCGAGAAGGGCCTGCTTGAGCTGAGCCTTAAAGGAGGGCTAGGAACGAAGCTCTTTCTTCATGTCTGAGACTCCCCACCACGGGGACTGCAGGATGCAGAAAGGCTAAAACGTGAACAATGTATACAACCGGCTCCCGGAGCTTTGACAAACAACCGACACCCTTGCCGTGGGGGCTTGGTGGCCCTGTGAGCTACAGAGTGGACCTGCTCTGCAGCTGCCATCTTTACAGGCCTGGCAGCAGAGACCTTGCTTCTGGGCTATCAGTGGGTGGGCTCAAAATGCCACCCTGTAGGCTAGTGTTAGGCATTGGGGTCCCCTAGTGTCCCACAAAGAAATGCTAGCCAGCCAGAGGCAAACAGAATCAAACGAAGGTGAACTCCATCAAGGTGCGACGTGACAACGCTCACCAGCACACAGCGAGTCTCTGGATGGCACAACAGGTGTGTTTTGGACACCTGCCAGGAGGTGGGACACTGACACCCACCCAGGAGTACCTCACAAGACAGTATGGCGTTCAAGTTTGTACACCCGTAAAGAGTTACAGTCTCAGAAACCCACTGGGGCGGTTCTACCCTATCGTATAGTCACTTGGCGCTGGCCTGGACTCGATGGCTTGGCGTTTGGCTTGGATGGAGAGCTGCACAGAGCAGCTCCACTCTGCACACGTGGCTGACTGAGAATCGGTGTCCACGCCCGGCCGGGGAGGAAGAGACAGAGGACCGCTAGAGCAATCAAGTTGTGCCAAACTTCATGGAAGTGAAAACCGAATTCCAGCTGAAGGTTGGTGCCCCAGTGTGCTCATTAGACTCCCCTGGAAGGCACCGAGGCTGCAGTACTTGAGAGCCCAGAACAAAGCTCCGTCTGGTCCCCGCTCCCGAGGCCCCAGTGGGAACAGGGGTTCAGACAGGGCGCCCTGAAAGCCACAGATGCGCTGCAGACCTTGCCGCAGACGACGGGCGGGCAGGCAGGGGCCGGATTCTGAGCTCTTGGCATTTCCACTTGTCCAAGGCTCTGGCCTTGCCCGACCGAGTTTCTCCTCTGGGGAACCAACGACGATCGAGTCTGAGTGCCAGGATCCCAGAAATTGCTTCCACCAGCTATTAAGGCTTGGAGCTCAATTTCCCTCCCAAATGAGCAGTTTCTTCAAGCAGCCCGAGAATGTACAGCCCGCTAAGTCATGACGAGCAGGTCACTTCCCCGAATTTCCATCTTGGCTAATCCCTGTTCTAACATTTTTGGGTCAAAGATTGTTCCCATAAGGAGCTTAAATTCAGATGTCTTGACATCCCGGGAAATGAAACGGGATGGCAGAGAACGCCTTTCATTCTGACTGGAGCTGAACTCTTGACAGGTGAGCTGAATTACCGGCTGCCTCCAGCTCCAATCAGCTTGCTTGCGACGGAAAGAACAGTCACTACAATACGGCGGCACTGGAGCTGCGCTGGGGACAAAGTCGCTGCGGTCAGTGAGCGGAGAGAGCCAGAGGCTCGGGCCCACCTGTGATGAGGATCAGCCCACGCAGGTTCACACCCGGGGTTCCCCGCCTTCCTGAAGGTCCATGCTGGCCAGGCCTGGGAAGCCAGACACTAAGTCTGCATATGGACAGAGGACGAGCCATTACCGACACTGGCCCTTAAGCTTATTAAAAAGACGCCGAGAACAAGCTCCATCGTGGTCAATCGCTTCATGGGATGGTGCTCAGCTTCTAAAACCAAGAGACCAATTGGAATTCTAAGCGCATCTTAGAGCAGATTCTCAAACAATCTGTTAGTCAAACTTAAGTGAGTCTGGGGAGGCTTCTGAATGCTTAGACCTGAAGCTCTAGGCTCTGTATCTCATGTTGGCTGTTATTGGTAAGGAGCCCCGACGGAGCTGTCAGGTAAGCACCAGGCTGCTAACCTCAAGATCAGTGGTTCAAACCCTTCAGCTGCTCCATAAGAGAGTGACGAGGCTGGATCCACAGGCCGGACAGCACCCCACCCCGCCCCACCCCACCCTACCCGGGGTTGCTGTGAGTCGGCACCAGGGCCGCGGGTGTGGTCTTGTGAGCTGGCCAAGCTCCTCCCTCTGCACCTGTCCTCGTCCTCAGTCATCTCCCCTGCATCTTTATCTGCCGGCATCATGACCACAATTATGCTACCGACCGAACGCCTCTACCCGTGATGACATTGTTTGGAACTGGGGTTTTCTTCTGCCATGTCAATGACGCTCTGCGGGTGTAGGGTCGCACCACGGTTAAGCACCGGCTGGTAACTGAAAGGTCAGCCGTTGGCGCCCCCACAGTTACTCCCCAGGAAAAAGACGTGGCAGTCAGCTTCCCTGAAGGACTTCAACCTTGGAAAATCCATGGGGCTGCTCCACTTTGTCCTACAGGGCCGCCGCTGGAATGACAACGACGGGTTTCTGGTACTGGAGTCGGGTGGGTCCTGAACCTAATCACTTCTGAGTGGTGTTTCCTCAAAGGACAGACACAGAGAGCTGGGTGAGCAGGTGAGGACTGCTAGGCAAGGGATGCAAAGAAAAGCCCACCAAGGCTGAGAGAGAGAGAGAGAGAGAGCTCTTCTGTGACAACTAACAGTGGGGAGCACCTCGCCCTGCTAACCCCTGCCAACTCTGCCTCCAGATGGTGAGAACAGAGGCGACTCTTCTGCGAGGGCACCCGCTGGAGGTGGTTTTGTTGTGGCACTCCTAGGTCACTGCGACGGGCCGACCTTGGCAGCTGGGGGCGTGTTTTCACTCCGTTCACAGAGTATGTCCCAGGAGCCCCAGACCAAACACCAGAACGGCACCGCTGCAGTGTACATTCACTCCCTCCCTCTGGGCCAGCTCCCATGTTAGGTGCCAGGGGTGCAGGGAGGGCAGGATGGGCACGCCCCTGGTCCCTGAGAAGCTCCTGGTGTTCCACAACTCTCTGCAGTGTGCCAGTGACGGCAGCTGCCTGCCTCGACTCGTGGGGACACCACAGACCATGGGATGGGGCCACTGGGGTCCATGGGGCTTTGCGTGGGATCACTTTTGGGGGAAGCAGATTGCCAGGCCTTTCTTTCTGGTCTTAGTCTGAACACTAAGCACCACAGCAACCCCCGCATCCCCAATGACAGACGGGGTAGCTGTGCTGGAGGTGAATTGGCCCGGGACTTAACTACCACTGCCCCCAAATGCACCTGTCTGATGGGACAGCCTGGTTGTCTGTACATTTATTTTCCTCCCTACTAAATGCCTGGAAGGTGCCCTGGTGCCGTAGTGGTTAGGTCATGGGCTGCTACCTGTAAGGTCAGCGGTTCGAAACCACCCATCACTCCTTGAGAAAGAGGGGGACTTTTTAGTCCCACAAATGGTTAGTCTTGGAAACTCATACAGCTGGTCTACCCTGTCCTGTAGGGTCGCTGCGAGTGAGAACGGACTCTGGCCTTCCCAACCCTGGCGTCCCAGATCTGGCAGAGCTGGCCAGCCACTCCCCCGGGCCGACAGGGAGAGCCTGGGCTACACGCGGGCATGAGTGATGGCCTCTGAGCAGGCTGGGGGACTGAGTGCAACCCGGCAGCAGTCTGCTTGGAGGGCACCTTGGCCTCGCTGGCTCCTGCACACCGCTGGTCAGGGCTGCCCAGGGCCTCGGCACTCCCCACAAAACCCCAGAAGCTTTCATTACATGGTCTGCACGTACTGCGGTGCCGAGCTCCACTGCCTGTCTGCCCAGGTTTCCTGGGCTGTGTACCATCCCCTACCACCCAGTTCGAGGGGCCCCCTGGCAGTGGGCAGCAGGCCTGGCAGCCCTGCCTTCTAGGCCCTTTCCTGCCCCTATCTGAGCCAGCAGCACTCCAGTTTCCAGGAGGGAAGGCCACACTGGCTCTTTCCTGGAAGGGAAATCACTGCCAAGGGAAAGCAAGCATCAACTCAGCCTGATTTTAAGTCTTAAAAAAACCAAACGAACTTGAAACCAGATCAATGCCATTGTCTGGAAACCGCCAGGGAGGGGAGGCAAAGCACGCTGGGAATGGGACAGAGCCTGGTTGCCTTCCCCCACGTCCTCAGGGCAGCCTGGATGCCGGATGGTCCAAGCTTGAGGCTCAGCAAGGTCCTGGGTCCCCCACCCCCCACCCCCACCCCACTCCTGGCAGTGCAGGGAGCATGCTGGAAGCAGCCATTTCTGGCTGTCTAGCTGAGTGAGAAAAGGTGCTGAACTTGAGCCCTGTTCCTTTGCTGCATGGTCTCAGCCTACCCCCTCAACCTCTCTCTGCCTCAGGTTCTCTACCTATAAAATAGGTATAATTATTCTTGAAAAGGGTGCTACCAAAGCAAACCCACTGCCATCGGGTTGATTCCCACGCAGAGACCCTGGCTAGAATCCCCAAGACGGCACATCTGTATGGGCGCAGGCAGCCTCATCTTTCTCCAGAGGAGCAACTGGTGGCTTTGAACCACCGTCTCAATGGTTCGCAGACCAGCGCTTAACCCTCAGCATCACCAGGGTCTTTCGTGTAAGGTGGCCCAGCACGAGTGATGGAAAGGTGCCTGGAACAATTACGTGTTGAAGAAAAGGTAGACATTAACGATTCTGATCATGGGGGCATTTTTTTAAATGGTGAGAGCCGAGCCTTATGAAGTTCTGTCTTGCAGTCTTTCTCGACCAGGAGCCCAGCGGAGGTCAGGAGCCACCGCAGAAGGTGGCCATGGCCAAGTGGCTTTGTGCGGAGGACAGCCCAGGGTGAATGAAAGCAGGACCCTAAAATAGAGGCGGAGGAGACACGGAAATCAGCTATAATTTAAACCAAAAAAAAGGAAATAAATCCATTTCTAGTTTTGCTCTCCAAGCCCGCTTATTAAATCCACCTTCTCCTGATTAATCCTTCCCGACTTCTCCTACTTAAGGACGGTAAGCACACCCCATAAATAAAATGCAGAGCAGAGAGGCAACTACTACTGAGCCAACCAACTCTGGGTTTCTAATCCCGCGCCACTTGCAACACAGTAAGATGAGAGGCATGTGTGACAGTCCATCGTACTCTGGTTTAAAAACCGCACATGCACGCACGCATCCCACATGCACCGAGGGGGGTGACTTGGGGAGAGATGCTAGCACCGCAGTTACCAGTGGCTCCCCATATGCCACCTGAATACGCTGGGTGCTGGGCTCCCATGGGTGTCTGTCAGTATGCAGTGCAGTCTGTTAGAGCTCTGGTTTCTCGAAAGCCACATGCTGGTGGGCAGAGTCTGCAGAACAAAGACGAACCCTGGCGCTGGCTCTGGCCTCTCCCGAGGGTGGGGAGGGCGTCTCTCGTCTGTGCTGCAGCTGACCTGGATCGAGGTTTGTCTGGGAGCAGCCCCTTCCCTGTTCTCTGGCTCGACGTCTTCACCCTGGAATCTGTGCACAGGGCCTGGCACTCCTGCCCAGAGACTCCTGCTGGCGCAGGCCTGTGCAGCCATGCTCTCCCCAGCCTGGTGGCGCCTGGTGCACTTTGGTGGCCAGCTGTGCCTGGTGTGACTCTCATGGGCCAGCATCTCAGACAGGGTGTCCCAGCCCAGCACGAGGGGCAAGTGCATGAAGGGCTGGCCAGAGGGCCGGGTCCAGGCCGATTTCTCTCTCAGGTGTTGTAATTAGGAACTAAGGGATTCGGATGGGCCTGTGAGAATGTTTTCATTTCTTTCTTTTTTTTTTTTTTATTTTATTGGAGGCTCATACAACTCTTATCACAATCCATCCATCCATCCATTGTGTCAAGCACATTTGTACATTCGTTGCCATCATCATTCTCAAAACATTTGCTTTCTACTTGAGCCCTTAGTATCAGCTCATTTTTCCCCTCCCTCCCTA
The DNA here is from genome assembly GCF_000313985.2 of Echinops telfairi. Classification (NCBI taxonomy): domain Eukaryota; kingdom Metazoa; phylum Chordata; class Mammalia; order Afrosoricida; family Tenrecidae; genus Echinops; species Echinops telfairi. The sequence continues at coordinate 32,443,301 of NW_022103958.1, forward strand.
CTCCCCCCTTCCCAATGAACCCTTGGTAATTTATAAATTATTATTATTTTGTCATATCTTACACCAGTCGACGTCTCCCTTCACCCACTTCTCCGCTGTCCCTCCCCCAGGGAGGAAGTTATATGTAGATCCTTGTAATCTGTTCCCCCTTTCTCCTTCACCTTCCCTCTACCTTCCCGGTATCACCTCTCTCACCACTGGTCCTGAGGGGTTCATCTGTCCTGGATTCCCTGTGTTTCCAGTTCCTATCTGTACCAGTGTACATCCTCCGGTCCAGCTGGATTTGTAAGGTAGAATTGGGATCACGATAATGGGGGGGCGGGGGAAGCATT
>NW_022103958.1:32443992-32448416 GCF_000313985.2 Echinops telfairi
ACCATCAGCTTTCTTCACCACATTTACTTATGCACCTGCTTTGTCCTCAGCAATTGAGTAGAGACAACTTGGTATGCTTCTCCCATGTGGGTTTTGTTATTTCTCAGCTAGATGGCTGCTTGTTTATCTTTAGGCCTGTAAGACCTCAGATGTTATATCTTTTGGTAGCCTGGCACCATAAGCTTTCTTCACCACATTTGCTTGTGCACCTGTTGTCTTCAGCGATTGTGCCAGGAAGTTGAGCATCTCACACTGCTGAATTGTTAGAACAAAGTGTTCTTGTGTTGAGGGAGTACTTGGTAGGGGCCCACTGTCCATCTGTTTCCTTAATACTAAACCTATAAATATACGTACATAGATCTATTTCCCCCTCATAGTATATAAATATATTTACATCTGTATATGCCTATATTTGCATCTCTATAACTGCCCTTTTCCTCCTAGTTCTTTCTTCTATTTCTTTGTACTTTCCTCTTGTCCCACTATCATGTTCAGGCTTCATTTGGATTCCAGGAATTCCTCTCGGTTACACTGCCCTTGATCCAGCCCTGCCAGACCTCTTATACCCTCCTTGCCACTGAGAATGTTTTCATTTCTGTTGAAATCAGAAAAATAAATGGAAAGAATCCAGTTCGGCCTCTGCATCTTATACCATCACAATCATAACATATACTTTATTTGTTTATTGCTTTTATGGCGGACGGGGTCCCTGCGGGAAGTGTGCTGAGGGTCTGGGGAAGTAATGCCGTGACCCCGGCCAGGTCCAGGCTCCATCGCTAACAGATGCAAATGTGCAGTGGGCTCTGAGTCTGATATGTCCACTCGAATACTTTGGGCCTACTGGACACAAAGCCGGGGGGTCAAGCAGGGAGTGAGAATTCCGGACACCACAGCAAGCTAGGGGGGGAGATTCCTGAGTTGGTGGTGGTCTCGAGAAGTCTGGGGCCCCCTGGAAGGGTGCCTGCTAAGCCCTTGTTCAATCTGACCGTCCCGTTAGTGGAAGGACGATGAGCCAGTTCTGTCTTTCTGGAGAACCCCTAGACAGAATTTAGTAAAGTTAAACCACATGTGCACGTGGAATCCATCTCCAAGTGCACCTGTGCAGGTCGAGAGGCAGGTCGCATGTGCTGTGCAGGATGGCAGCAGATGAGAGCGACCAGAACACCCATCAGGAGGCTGAGAGCCAACAAACTGCCGAGTGCCAGTAGCCATGAAATGGGCTGAAGGCAGATGGTAAGAGAGGCCTTGAAGCTCCGCGTCCAGAGAGCTGACGAGGAGCAGTGGCAAATGGAAGAGTGGCCTCTGGAGGGCACTGGCTACAGGGGAGGACAGGGGAGAGGTCTCTGAACATGCTTTGCAGCAACACTTTCTGGAATGGTGTGCAAGAACTTCATAGAAGGTCGGCTGGAGAGGGAGTATGTGGGAGGCTGGGGCAAGCACATGTTAGAGTCATTTAATCCTTGTAGGGCTAAATCCTTTTCTTAACTGCCCACATGTATGACTTTTTAAATTACAGGTCCTCGTGGAAGCTAAGGAGTCCTGGTCGCCTACTGGTTATGCATTGGGCTGCCATCCACAAGGTCAGCAGTTTGAAACCACCAGCCACGTTCCACTCCCATAGAGAGTTATCGTGTCAGAAACTCACAGGGGCAGTTCTACCCTGTCCTATTGGGTCACTGAGTCTGCACTGACTCAGTGGCAATGAGTCTGAATGGAGACTGTGCCAAAGGAAGACGCCTTGCGGCTTCGGACGCTTTGCTATGCTCCCTCACGCTTCTCCAGGTAGCCTAACGCAGCGTCGCCAAACGGGGGCCCCCCCACCCATGTCAGAACTAGACATCCTACAATATTTGGTGCAGAGAGATGGAAGGAGCGAGAGAGAACCAACAGCTGGCGCAGCATAAAGGCAGCAGGCGACATTCACTGGGACCCTGGCAGAGTGTGTCAATGCCTGCACTCCCCACCCCACCCCCCCACCCCCGCCCGCATACACACGTGCACATCACCACCACATACACACTCTGCTCCATGAAGGAACAGGGGCCCACCCCTAGGATAGACTGTCACTCCAGGTCGCTCTAGAAGGGTCTTACACTCTGAGACTGCACTAAGTCAAGGCCAGGGGCACAAACCGAAGCTCTCTGTCACTATGTGGATTCCCACTCATACTGACCCTGTAGGACAGAGCAGGACTGCTCCCGAGGGCTTCCGAGCTGCCCATCTGTACTGGAGCAGCCAGCACCATCTGTCTTCCTCCCTCGGGTGCAAATGCCGATCCTGAGATTAGCAGCCCAGCACCTAACCCACCGAGCCACCAGGGCTCCTCTGGGGACACAGGAAGCTCTCATTTCACTGAGTGACTCAACCCAAGTGCGCCTCAATTTCCACATGTGTAGCCGGGGAGCAATGGTACCGAACTTGCACGTGCTCCATCAGCAGCAAAGGCATCTGAAGCCACGGGAGCAGGAGGGGCTGGTGGTGGTACAGCGGGGAACCACAGCCCACCGAGGACTCTTGCTGGCAGTGCCTGGGAACATGGGCCTGGCATTAGGACTGGAAGGTGGAGTTGGTCTCCACTGGACCCAGGCCTCCCATGGCAGGGTGGGAAGTCGCCTCAAGGGCTCCTTGGTCTGGACCAGTCTGGACAGCGGCCGGGCAGGCCGGTGAGGAGCCGCTGGGCCCTCTGTCCAGTGAGGAGCTGCTGGGCCCTCTGTCCGTCGACAGGCAGAGATGAGCTAACACCTTGTGTCCAGGCCATCACATGGCATAACCCAGATGCCATCGCATGCCAGGGCCTGGAAAGGCAGCCCTCCCAGGCAGCCTACTGTGGACCACTGTGACCTGTCTGTCGCTCACACCATCACATCTGGCCCGTCCCTTGGAGAAACTCAGACCTAAGTCCTCTGTCCCCAGAGCTTAGACATGCAGGTAGCAGGCATTCTCCACTTGGAGTTGCCTCTGGGTACAGAGGCCACACGGTAGACCCACCTGGGAGTCAGAGCAGAGGGTCAGAGACCCCAGCACTCCCTGAAGACAGTGTACTAGCACAGAGGGAGGTGCCGTGTCCACCCGATGGTTGGGGGTCCCTCTCGGGCCCCAAGTACTGACCTCGTACCAAGACCACCACCTCTCATGCTTTAAGGCTACTTGAGCCTGTGGTAGACACCGGGGATGTGTCGCCTCTTAGATAAGACACAGGCTCGGAGAATTTCTGTTGTTTGTCTAAAACCAGTGTGCAACCTCTCAGAACGGTGTCCTAACACCTCCCGGTCGTTCCCTCTTTGCGACTCCGTTTGGTCCTCTGGACCATGAACAGGTTGAATTGGACCTTCCATTCCAGGATGCTGTTGTTTTGTTGCCTTGACTACAACACCAGCAGTCATCTAGCACGTGTTTCCGGGAGACGCCACCAGAGGGCAGTAGTAACCATGGATTCCCAGGGCAGATCGGCTGAAGTGGATGGCAAAGTGGGTGTGGTTTCTGATGCACCAGTGGATGCATAGGCAGGGGGGACTTCTTGATTTTCTGTCTGTGGGGCACCTGTACCAAAGAGTGCCTGCTTGCACCAGCTAAAGGCCAGCGAGGCTGTCTCCTGGCCAGGAGAACCAGGTCTGGCAGCCAGTGTGCCAGCGACACATACCCAAGAGTGCACCATACCCACCCACTCGCCCCCATCCAGTCACTGCTGACTCAGAGCACCCTCCTGTGGGTTCCTGAGACTGTCCCTGTTTACAGGAGGAGAAAGCCTAGTCTTTCTCTGGAGGAGCTGTTGGTGGTTTTGAACTGCCGACCATGGGGGATCGCAGCCCAACACGTAACCGCTGCACCGCCAGTGTAAGGAGCTATCAAATGCCAAGCCACATCCTACCTAAGGCATCTCGGTGTAAGCACATGGTCCACAGGCTTCACTGTAAACCACACAGGCACCCCTGCCAACTCAAGACCTGTAGGGTGATCACATGGGAACTTAATTAGGGTACAAGGAAGCCGTTTACTGGACATGTGCTGTAGCCCAGATGCTGTGGTTGATGTGCCCACCGCCTTCCTCGCCTGCCTCTGTGTCTGCCTTGAATTTGTGTCCTGGGCTTTCGAACTTCAATTCCTTTGCCCCTGGTGGTTTGGGGCATGTACCCAAACCTCGCCAAACTTCACGGCCCGAAACCACCTGCTCTCCCGCAGGTGAAGAACGAGGCTTTCTGCTCCCATAAAGAGATGCCGCCTCAGAAACCCACAGGAACAGTTCCGCTCGGTCACATAGGGTCACCGTGAGTCGGATATGTAAGGTAGAATTGGGATCATGGCAGTGAAGGGGAGGAAGCATTTAAGAACTAGAGGAAAATTGCATATTTCATTGTTGCTACACTGCACTCTGATTGGCTCATCTCCTCCCCGCAACCCTTTTGCAAGGGGATGTCCAATTTCCC
>NW_022103958.1:32448693-32459986 GCF_000313985.2 Echinops telfairi
GGGACCCCAGATTCTGTGTAATTTGACAGCTTGGCACCATCAGCTTTCTTCACCGCATTTGCTTATGTACCCGCTTTGTCTTCAGCATTCGTGTCAGGGTAGGCTGGGGTGCTTCTTCCTTGTGGGTTTTGTTGTGTGCCACCATTTAACAAATGACTTTCCAGTGCACCGACCACGCGAGAGGATGAAAGGGGAAGAGGCCAGGCTGCATTGCGGTCCCACTAGATTGTACCTGCTTTGTGAGCTGCCTTCTCCCCTGACAGGTGCCAATGGGTGCCTCTGGGGGTCGGATCTAATTTGCCAAGGTTGGGGATGGGCTCCAGCACACAGAGCGGGTGACTAAGGGCAGGCTGAGAGGCAGCCCAGCGCCATGGTAGCCGCTGCCTTCAACTCCTGCTATGTTTACAACATGTTTATCCTTTTGCTCTGGTTCACAGAAGTGGGCTCGCACGGCTCTTTCCAGAGGGTCATCCGGAGTATCAGCTGCTTCTTGGAAGAACTGCAGCGCTGCCTGGAGTCCACACAGAAGCCGGGCTTTTCCCTGCAGGAGAGGGATGCTAAGCGCATCCGTGGGCGAGCAAGTCCCTCATGCCCACATCACCTACCCTGCTTCATGTCAGGACTCTGGGACTGGGTGTCAAGGCTGGCTTTAAGACACTCCCCCCACTCCCTTCCCCTTTGAACGCTCACCCACACGGTCCCCATTAGGAAAAGCAGCCCTCCACTTATGGGGGCCCCGGTATTGTCTTCAGAACAAGCATATGGAGGCAACTTTCATCTCCGGCTGTGTGGCTCCCACATCTGTCACCCATATTCCAGCGCTACATCAAGGAAAGCTGGGAATCCACTGACAGGCTCCACGCAGCTCCCTGGCCGGCCTCTTGGCCTGTCTGGGCTGCACCACGTAGTGGAGGAGGCGACTCATACTGAGGCAGGAGGGGAACCTGGGTCTGGGGGCTGTCACCCCGCCCCCCGAGGAGTGACCCCAGGCTAGCAGAGGGGCTTAGCGGACTCAGTCTCTCCATAAACCCCACGCAGCTCCTCCCTCTATCCCTGTGAGGCAGCAATCTTCCCAGTAAGTGAGTTTGCCAGGTAACTGAAGCTCCCGCATGTGCCTCTCGGAACCTCGCTCCATAAGTGTGGAGCAGGCCTTCCGGCTCTCTCAAAATGAGAGAGCAACAAGCAGAAACCTACGTTTTTCTCCAGGTCCAGGTGTGTGTGAGGGGACACTGTGCTCCATAGAGCCTTCAGGGGCGGGATTTTTGGCAGTAGATTGACAGGCCTTTTTTCCAAGTGACCTTGGGTGGACTCGAGCCTACAATCTTTCAGCCAGGCGAGGGATGTGTCCACTATTGGAGAGGATAGAACTGCCCCTGTGTGTTTCTCTTTATGGGAGTAGAGAGCCTCTTCTTTCTCTCAAGGAGCAGCTGTTGGTTTCAAACAGCTGACCTCGTGGCTAGCAGCCTAGTGCATAACCATCTGCCCCCATGGGCATAGGCTGCTCTGCATCACTCAAGGACTCTTCAATGAAAAGAAACCCAAAGAACCCACTGCCACAGAGTCGATCCCAAGTCATAGCGACCCTGTGTGTAGTCTCCAAAGCTATCTATCTATACGGTGACAGCCAGCCTCATATCGCTCCAACAGATGAAGTGGTGGATTTGAACCACTGACTTTGTATTTAGTAGTCGGCAATGACCATGTGGCATCACCGGGGCTCATTTAAAATAGCTGTGCCAAAAATGACGAAAAGGCTTTTAGCTTTCAAAAAACGGTATTCCTCCCCCACCTCAAATCCCTGGGAGTGTGGCTGATGAGAGCTAGGGAGTGGCCATGGCCAACACCTGTAGAAAAGGCAGGAGTGAGTGGCTAGGCTTTGGAGGGGGCTGGCCTGAGTTCAAATCCTCCCTCTGCCTTTAACTAGCTGTGTGGTGCTGGGCAAGGTCCTCCCCTCTCTACTTGTAGGAGCTTTGTGACAGGGTTTGAAGGGCCCCCAAACTTCCCAGTGACTTGCATTCTGTGGTCAGACTCCAGATGGCTGGGAGAGGGAGGCTGGCAAAGTGATTACAAGTGTAGGCATCTGATCCAAATCCCGGCTCTGACGCCAATTAGCCCTCTGACTTAGTAAGTCAATAAACGGAGTACCTCTCAGTGACTCCTTCTGTGAAATAGAGGTGATAATGGCAGTGTCCCAAGAAGCTTAGTATGAGGATGAGCTCAGAAATCACACACACACACACACACACACACACACACACACACACACACACACACACACACCACCACCACCACCACCCCTAAGTCCATGCAGGCACCCAAAGGCTGATGGTTCCAGAGTTTTCATCTGACCTGCAAATCAATCCCTTTGTGTGCTTAGCACACACCTGGCATCCAAGCCAGGTCCCATGGGAGACCCAAACCTAAGTGCAGCCGTTTCCTGTGAAGAACCAGTCCATTGCCCAGTGTTCACTGTGGACGGCAGTCTCAGCCCAATTCGGCGGGCCAGGGTCTGCACCTTCCACCTCAGCAAAGCTGCAGGTCCCACATCTAAGGAGGTCCTCCCCATCTGTGCCCTGTGCCCACCAGCCCTGGAATCCAGCAAGGGCTGGCCCATAAGGCAGACCGACAGCAAGTTTTCTTGAAAGGAGGCTATTTTTAATCCTAGTGGAAACTGCATAAATTAACAATCTCAACCTTACCAGCTTCCTGGGTTCCCCCCCCCCCCTAAGTAACATGTTTCATGATCGAAAGCCATGCCCAGCGTCTGCGTGGAGCTGGTTGGAAGAGCGCGGGTGAGAAACATGGCCAGTCTGGCCCCCGTGTGAGTGGCCAGGCTGTTCAGACTAGCCCCAGGTCGCACTCGGCCCTTGGAATGCCCCTGGGGCAAAGGCTCTTGGGGGAAGACGCTTTCTCAAGGCTGATGCTGGTGGCTGGACAGGTGCTGGCAGGTGAGGCCAAGGCTGCTTGGGGTGGGGGGTGGCCCCCACCTCTCCAGGGCAGATGGCAGCAGATGGCATCAAGCACACAGGCTCCCACCTCCCGCAATGCGGGCCTCCCAGCCCCCAGTCACTTCCCCCAGCCTTGCAGGTTATTTTTACCCAGCGGGGGAAACAGGATGCTTTTCTCCGCATTTCCCCGGCAACAGTCACACTAGCACCCTCCAAAAAGCACCCAGCAGATGGCTCTGGTCCCCTGTGCTCAGGGAAGAAAAAACTGCCTCCCAGGCTGCCGGCAGCGTCTTACAAACCCACCCAGTTAGGCCAAAGGACTGGCTGCAAGCGCCTTTGTTCATGATGGCATAGAGCAGTAGTTATCAACCTGTGGGTCTCGACCCCTTTCACAGGGGCCACCCGATTCATAACAGTAGCAAAATGACAGTGATGAAGTAGCAACGAAAGTAATTTTATGGCTGGAGGGCTCACCACCACATGAGGAACTATATGAAAGGGTGGTGGCATGAGGAAGGATCAGAACCACGGGCACACTGGCTAGGAGCTCCAACCCTGGGTCTGACTCTTCCTGGTTGTGTGATCCTAAACAAGGGAGCTGGACTTGCATGCCCTGGGTTCCTCTCTCTGTGAAACGGGTCCTAACTCGGCTCTGAGCATTCCAAGGGCGCTCCAAGGGAACTGCCAGAAGACAGCAGGCACTTGCAGGAGCAGCCAAGGGTTTCTGGGATGCTACAGACAGAACCACGTCCGCACAATAGCTAAGCACCCAGCTGTCAACAGAAAGGTTGGCAGTTCCAACCCACTCAGGGGTACCACGGGAGCAGGAATCTGACAGGTTTATTGTGCCAAGCTGGCCAATAGGAACATGTGGGATTAATCAGGTCGCAGTTTGATTGGAGGGCAAAGAGATAAATGGCTCAGCAAGGCCCGCCCCCATCTCTCTTGCCCTCTGGTGCAGCAGACCAGAGTGCTCCTGCTTTAGCTAGTTCCCTGCCTCAACCTGTGAGCTACACTACTTGTAGGCCCAGCCAAAGCGTGGATCCTGTGGCTAGAGCTTGAGGCTTCTTTGAGACTGCTTCAGCATGCTGCCTGAGCTTGAGGCTGGTGGATCTGGGTGCCTTGCATGGTTTGAGTTTGCTATCTCCTACGGGCCTGCTTTGCTAAGCTCCTGAGCTGACCCACCCTGCTGTTTGCTGCCTGCGGGCAGACTCTCCCTGCATCTCTGGAAGGAGGGCTCCTCCGTGTGCTTCCTTGACCTTGGACATGGCAGCCCACGTGAGTAGGACTTCCAGTATATTAACTGTTCCATGAAAGTGAGTTGAACTGAGCCCTCTGTACTGCTGTGTGGGCTAAGTAGTTGTTATATTCCTGCAGCACAAACACACACACACATAATCATAAATGTCTTGGTTTGTTTCTCTAGAGAACCCTGCCTAACACAAGGAACCTGACAATCTGTTCCCATAAAGACTACACCTAGGACCACCTGTGCGGTAGCCAGGAGTCGGATGGACTTAAAGTCGCCAGGTACCAAGTATAATAAAGGGACCTAGAGCAAAGGGCTGCTCCCAGAGCCAAGCTGCCCCCATGACCACCGTTGGCAATGGAGCCAGGGAGAGTGTGCTGGGGCATCCTGCCACCAGTGGCACCAAGCTGCCAGGCTCCAGACCTGTCCCAAAGGCCACAGGGGAGGCCTGGGTCACCGGGAGGCGTTCAGAGTAGGGCTAGAGTGACCATGGCAGCTTATTCTTAGTGAGTACCTACTCCGTACCCCATCCTGGGAAAAGCAAATCACAGACCACGGCTGGTTTAATCCTCTCAGCGGGTAAGGGGGCACTGTCATGGTCCTCACTTACAAAGAAGAAAAGGCGCGCAGTAAGCAGGCATGAGACCAGGCCCCCACTCTGGCCCTGCCTCCTGGAGAACTCAAGCTTCCAGTGACCCCTGGCCACTGAGGTAGGGCTGACAGGAGGCTCCTACCTCTGACCCTGCTCCCCAGGGCACCCCAGCTGTGGGAGTCACTCATGACCTGTGGGAGATGCAGGCCCACAACCTCTTGATTGCAAGCTCTGCTGGTGGGATGCACGGACCGCGACCCCAGCCCTCCGAGGGAGCCCCTATGTCTGAGGCTTCAGGAACCCATCCCTGCTCAGCCCTCCCCGCCAGTCAAGCTTCTGGAAGTTTCTGTGAGATGCCGCTGTGTGACCTGGATGGATGAGAAAAAGGAAGGGGATGGGGTTCAAGGGAAAGGGACCCCAGGTGGCCATATTTGGAGGTAGTCCACCTTGCCTTCTCGAAACCTGCCCACTCAGGTAGGTGCCCTTCACCTACCTTAGCTGAAGGCACCGTTCAGCTGGTTCAGGTGTCTGCGTCTGGCACTGGCTTATTGTATTAATCCTTTCAAATATAGTGTTTCATGTTTTAGACGCATTCAGGACATCATGATTGCTTAGGCCGTGATGTTACCAATAATACAGCCAGGAAGCTGGTTCCGGCCACCACGCAGCAGGCTTCCCTGGGAGTCCTCAGGTACCCCCTTTCCCTCCCCACTCCCCCAGCACAGGTCACCTTGCCCTTCCTCCCTTCATTGGCTCTTAGATCACTGGCTGCTGCCCAGCCTCAAGGCCCATCTCTACTCCAGGCACAGTAATGCTTAAGTCTCTGCTTTTGGAACCCTGGGGTGGTGGTGGTCATGGGGCTTTGGGCTGCTAACCACAAAGTCAACAGTTCAAAGCCAGCAGCTGCTCTGAGGAAGAAAGATGAGGCTCTCACTTCCTGGCACGAGTTGCAGTCTGGGAAACCCACAGGGACAGGTCTGCCCCGTCCTCGAGGGTCCCTCTGAGTTGGAATCGGCGCATTAGCAGTGAGCTTGGTTTGAGGCCTGTTTCCCCATCTGTAAACCGGGGCTAACAATCCTTAAATAGCACACATACAAATATGACACACGGTATTACAGAGCTTAGATTCTGAGCACTGGGTTTGCAGAAGGCTCTGGATAATAACAGTGAAAGCCCAAAATACATGTGCAGAGTCCCCACATAGATTAAGTCTCCAGTGAATTCCTTCACCCATGCTGCAGGATGTGAGCAGCCTTGCCCCCATGAAGAATGCTTTAGAAAGGGATTAGCTCCATTTCCCCTAGCCAGGCAAGGGAGGGGCAGCCTCCCCTGGGGACTTGCTGGTGTGTCCTCATCTACCTCACTGTCTTTGCCTTGTCTTTGTTCTATTCAACCAAACTCATTCCCACTCACAGAGACTCTAGGACAGGGTAGAACAGCCCCGGTGGGTTTATGGGACTGCAAACTCTTAACAGGCATAGAAAGCCTCCTCTTTCTCCCATGGAGCAGCTGGTGGTTTTGAACTGCTGACCTTGCGAGCTGAGCTCTCTTTAAATTATAATTGGGATTGGGGGGGGGGTCTCCTTCATACCCTGAAACAGTGCATGGGGTACATAGGAAGCTGACACATGACACGGTTGCAAAGTTTCCAAGAAGCCTATGTAAAGCGCATGTTATATTCATAAAAACATGCTAGTACTTAAAGAGAGCTGTGTACATTCAAGTGACATCTTCAGAACCGTACAGCAGCAGTCAATAAATGTTGGTTGTCATGATCACCCTCCCCACCTCTCCACCACCGCCTCTCTCCCCATCCTCAGTGGGAGACCAGGATACCAGCAGCCCCTGTCAGTGCCCAGGAACCCGTCCATCCTTCTCCTCATCCTGAGGGAACTCTCCCACACGTTTAGCCCCCACAGCTCCCACCTCCCCGCGCAGGGTCCCATTTGCCTGAAGTATCCAGTCAGCAAATCCTTAATGGACTGGTGGTTGCCTGGCCTTGGGGTGGAGAGGGGATGAGGAATGAATGCTTAATGAAGATGGGGTTTCTCTGGGGGGTGATGGGAAGGTTCTGGAACAAGGGAGTGGAGCCAGTTGCCCTAAGTGTCCTTGACAGAGATTCTTAGGTGAGGTGTAACTGCCACGGTAAGAAATGCATTTCCATATCTTACAAAGCCGGTGCTACTGTTTACCAGCCTCATCTTCTTCAGATGCAAAATGTAGATTCAGCCTGGCTGAGAGGTTGGGAGGGTCTCCTAGGCTGGGGGAGAAGGGTGCTGCTTAGCTCCCAACAAGAGCTGGTAAAGGTCACCCCTCCTCCCCTCCACCATCCTTAGTTGAAGATGGTTCTATTATAACCCAAGGTGCCTCTTGAAGGAGCACTTTAACCCACCTGCTCTGCGGGGGGTGGGGGTGGGGGGGCGGCAGTGGAGTGGCTGGCTCCAGTGCAGAGCACCCCTGACCCCAGCTTTCCAGAGCTGCTTTGGTGTTGCAGACAATGCAACCAGCACCTGTGCTAACAGCATCCCTGTGTGAGGTCACAGAAAGGCTTAAGGCAGTGGGTCTCCACCTTCCTAAAGCTGCAACCCTTTCATACAGTCCCTCATATGGTGGTGACCCCCAACCATAAAATTATTTTCGTTGCTTCTTCATAACTAAATTTGTTATTGTTATGAATTGGGCGACCCCTCTGAAAGGGTGGTTCAACTCCCAAAGGGGTCGAGACCCACAGGTTGAGAACCACTGGTTTAAGGGGCAGTAAACACCCCCCCCCACGCCCCCCCTGCCTCAGAGAGGGCAAACACACCCTGGGGTCTCTGAAGGATGCGCTTTCTCTTGCCTCCATGGGGGCTGGCAAGGGGATGGGCTTGGCGCAGGCAGGACATGCCAAGATCTTCGGGAGATGCCCAGGCATATGACTGGGGTCAGAGGTCAGACCCTGAGGTGAGGGCCGGTCCCCCGAATGGGGTCCAGCTGGAAGCTGGGAGTTGAGTGTCTTGAGACACCAGTGACTTCTAGTCTGGCTGATTCTTCTTGAGCTGCCTAACCACTCTGACCTGCCAGCCCCGGGGCGCCTGACAGTTACGGGTGGAGGAGGCACGGTGGCGCCGTGGTTACATGCTCTCAGCTGCTGACCAGAAGATCCGTCCAAGCCTCCTAGTCTCTGTGGGGGAACCAGTGGCAGTCTGCTTCCATGGAGCTGACATCCTTGGAAACCCCACGGGGCAGTTCTACCTTGTCCTATATGATTCTGAATTGACTCGAGGGTTTTGTTTTTTATTTTGTTTCCCTGAAGTTGTTAAGATATTATATGAGACACTCTTACCTGCTCTGTGCCAAGCTCTGTTCTAAACATGTTCCTTGAATGGTCTTGTTCTTTGTCCTCTCAATGACAGCAAGAGAGGTTAAGTTCTTAGCTAAGGTCACACAGTACTAAGAAGGCTGGAGCCCAGACCGGTCTGAATCCCCAGGCCATGCATGCTGTTACTCATGTTTTGCAAACAGGAAGATATGATACGAGATCTGCTATCACTTATTACAGTGAGCCGGAGCAGCAGGCCCTGCCCAGGGGCAGACTGGAAGCAGAGAAACTGCTGGGAGGGTCAGTGTGGAGGAGTGGGAGCAGGGGGAATCCAAATCCCCCCAGTACCCCAGTATTTTGCCGTTCCTTGGACACCGATGTGCCCCTACTACAACATGCCTAGGGACCTGTCATTGGTGACACAGGGTCACAACATTTCGCTTGGAATCTGACCTGTTGCCTAAAAAGCAAAGGGATCTTGTTTCCAGTTCACATAACCGGATGTGCAACAGAACGAAACACTGCCCTCTCCCGTGCCATCCTCACAATGGCTCCTGTGTCTGAGCCCATGGGTGCAGCCAACATGTCAAAGGACTTGAACAGTCTCTCCACCCTTGCTTCTAAGGAGCACTCTGGCTGTCCTTCTTCCGAGGCTGATTTGTTTCTTCTTTTGGCCATCCACGGTATTTTCAGTGTTCTTCACCAACACCATATTTCAATTTTTCTTTGGTCTGACTTATTCATTATCACATCCATATTCAATTTCACATGTTATATGATGCAACTGAAAATCATGGCTTGGGTCAGGGACACCTTCATCCTCAAAATAACATCCTTGCTTTTAGAGCAGGCCTGTGCAGCAGATTTATCGAATGTAATGTGTTATCTGACCTCTTGACTGCTGCATGCATAAACATTGATTGTGATGAGCAAACAAGATGAAATGCTTGACAACTTCAATCTTTCCTTCATTTATTGGGATGTTACCTATTGGTCCAGTTATGAGAATTTTCACCTCTTTACATTGAGTTGTGATCCATACTGAAGGCTGCAATCCTTGCAAGTCTTCCTCACTTTCAGCGAGCATGTCATCACCTGTATGTTGCAGGTTGTTAACAAGCCTTCCTGCAATCCCGATGCCACACTCTTCATACAAGCCAGCTTCTCTGATGATTTGCTCAGAATACAGATTGAATAGGTATGGTGAGAGGCTACAAGCCTGACGCACAGTTGTCCTGATTTTAAAACATGCACTATACCCTTGTTCTGTTCACACAACTAACTGCCTCTTGCTTGATCCACGGATAGGTTCTGCATGCGCACAACGAAGCATTCTGGAATGCCTATTCTTCTCAAGACTGTCCAGTTTGTTATGGCCCACAGAGTTGAATGCCTCTGCATAGCCAACAAAACACAAGTAAACATCTTTCTGGCATTCTCTGCTTTCAGCAAAGCTCTGTCTCACATCAGTAATACTATCTCTTGTTCTATGTCCTCTTTTGAATCTGGCCTGAACCTCTGGCAGCTCCCTATCAATCATATACTGATGCAACTGTAGTTGGATGATCTTCAGTAACATTTTACTCGCATGTGCTATCAATGATTGTTCTATAATTTGATCATTCTGTTGGGTACAAACAGTTGGCCAAGTAGCTGTCTTCCAAATTTCCTGGCATAGATGAGTGAGTGCTTCCAGTGCTTCATCCGCTTGTTGAAACATTTCAATTTGTATTCCATAAATTCCTAGTCTTGTTTTTGGCAATTGCTTTCAGTGCAGCTTCAACGTCTTCCTGTTCAGAATTGATTCTTGCTCCTTTGCTACCTCTTGAATGGTTGAATGTAGACTAGTTCTTTTTGGTACAGTGACTGTGTATCCATCTTCTTTGGATGCTTCCTGTATCGTTCAATATTTTACCCATTGAATCTTTCAACATGGCAATTCAAGGCTTGTATTTTTCTTTAGTTCTCACAGTTTGAAATATGCTGAGCATGTCCTTTCTGTTTGTATTTCTAGATCTTTGCATCTTCCATTGTAATATTTTACTTTGTCTTCTTGAGCTGCCCATGGAAAGTTCCTGTTCAGCTCTTTGACTTCGCTTCTTCCATTTGCCTGAGCGACGCTGTGATCAAGGGCAATGCTTTCAGTCTCTTCCGTCATCCATGCTGATCTTTTCTTTCTTTTGCCTTTTTAATGGCCGTTTGCTTTCTTCATTCATGATGTTCTTGATGTCCTCCCACAGCTCATCGGGACTTCTGTTATTAGTGCTTAATACATCAGATCTGTTCTTGAGATGTTCTCGAAATTCAGATGGGATAGACTCAAGATTGTATTTTGGCTCACAAAGACTTGTTTGCATTTTCTTTAGCTTCAACCTGAACTTGGATAAGAGCAATTGACCGTCTGTCCTACAAGCAACTCCTGACCTGGTTTTAGCTGCTGATATTAAGCTGCTCCTTATCTCTTCCCACAGATGTAATCAATTTGATTTCCACCTGGAGGCCTCCATGCATAGTGTTGACCTTTGTGCTGTTGAAAAAAGGTATTTGCAATGAACATCTCATTGGTTTTGCAAAATTCTATCAGGAGATCTCCAGCTTCATTTCTATCACCAGGACCCTATTTTTGAATTACTGTTCCTTTCTCTTTGTTTCTAACTTTTGCATTCCAATTGCCAATATTATCAATGCATCTTGATTGCCTGTTTGATCAACTTCAGACTGGAGACACTGGTAGAAATCTTCAATTTCCGCATCACTAGCTTTAGTGGTTGGCATAGACATTTGAATACTAGGTGTATTGATTGGATTTCCTTGTAGGTGGGCAGACATTGTCCTATCACCGACAGCAATGCACTTCAAGAAACACGCAATCACGAAGTGTGACACCTGACCGTGCGATTGCATGGAGAAGTGGAAGGTGGCATCTCCCCACTTGTGGCATCAAGGAAAACCTATTTACATCCCAGAGATCTCAGATGGGTACCCATCCTGGCTGCCTTGGGTAGGGTTGTGAGATTTAGCAGCTATCAACATAGGATGCTCTGCTACAGTTGTATGTTACAGCAAGAGATAAAGAAGAAAACCAAAGAGTCAAAGGAGAAACCAGTCTATAGGACTAATAAAACTCAGTCTATAGGAGAAACTAGTCTATAGGACTAATAAAACTCAAGTCTATAGGAGAAACTAGTCTATAGGACTAATAA
>NW_022103958.1:32460093-32468133 GCF_000313985.2 Echinops telfairi
TATAGGACTAATAAAACTCAGTCTATAGGAGAAACTAGTCTATAGGACTAATAAAACTGTCTATAGGAGAAACCCGTCTATAGGACTAATAAAATTCAGTCTATAGGAGAAACCAGTCTATAGGACTAATAAAACTCAAGTCTATAGGAGAAACTAGTCCATAGGACTAATAAAACTCAGTCTATAGGAGAAACCAGTCTATGGGACTAATAAAACTCAGTCTATAGGAGAAACTAGTCTATAGAACTAATAAAACTCAAAAACCCACTGCCATCAAGTGGATGCCAACTCAGAGGCCCTACAGAACAAGACAGAACTGCCCCTGTGGGGTTTTGAGATGGTTAACTCTTTACAGTAGTAGACAACCCCTACAAACCATGGCCTCATCGATCCTGAAACCAGAAGAACTAGATGGTGCCCAGGTATCAAGACTGATTGCTCTGACCAGGGATACAATTCATGGTCCTAGAACAGAACTCAGCTTCTCAAAAAGGGCCATCGTAACTGGGCTGGCAGAGACTGGAGGGACCCTTGAGATGGATGGCCTGTGATTATCTGTCAGCGTGGAGCTGAAACCCTCCCAGAGGCCATCTTCCAGATCAATATGAGATTGGCCATTAAATAAACAGTATCACCCATGAGCAGTGGCCTTCATTAAAACACCGCTGTCTCAGACCAAAGAGTCAATGTTTACCTACAAGCAAAGATGACAAGGCAGGGAGGCGGGGAGGGCAGATGAATGGAAATACACAACCAGAAGACCGACACTGAGGTTGTTCAAAATGGAGACCGCGTCACCGAGCGAAATACATAGAAGTTGTTCAAGGGGAACCTAATTCTCAGTGTGGAATTTCACTAAAATTACAACACTTTAAGATATCTGACAATCAGTGAAATCTGAGTCTCCAGATAATGAATCCGGTGACACCTCGGCTGTCAGGTTCTATTTGTTCCAAACTGCACTTACAAATCCATTTGTCTGGCGCTTGAAACCACTGTGGAAGCTCGCAGCCTTCCTGCAGGTCCCTGTCTCTGGTACGCTATCGCCACGGAGGGGTTTCTGATATGTTCAAATTAACAGTCTCTTTTCAACCCCTGTGATGATCTGGGTTCTGTGCTCCCTGGGTCACGACTTCACACCTTTCACTACATAAGCCGCTTTAATCACTTGTTCCCCCTCGAAAATGTGATACTGTCAACTTGGGCCGTGTTCTATTCAGCTGCCAAATTCAGCCGGCAAGCAGGGACCTGAGTGAAAGCTCCCAGTCATTGCCTTCTTTACCTCAGTCGTGCTTCTCGTTTCCTCTGAGCTTTGCGCCTGGTGTCACTAACTTTCTCTGGAGCCACAGTTACGATCTTTTGTGCAAACAAAGCGCATGCAAGACAAGCACGATGACGGTGCTTTCACACACCAACACGGTGCTCTATGCTGTCTGAGTGGGAGTGGCTCTATGACCGAGCATCACCCGTTGGTGTCCTGGGAGAGACGTGACGTGTGACTCATTCTGGGGCTGTATGGGTTTTGTCTCGTCAGATGTTTGGGTGACTATCAAGCAAAGTTACAATTACCGAGCAGATTTTCCCCCCCAAACTTTGCTGTTGGAGGACGGGAAAGTCCCAGCCTGCAGCTATTCAACAGCCAAGGCTAAGGAATCACTGTGATTGCCGCAGTGTACTCCATGAAGTAGTTCTTATGAATTTAAGCTAAACTTTTATTTTTGTAGGTTTTGACCATTTTCTTTGGTTGTTAAGAATATATACCGATTCATCAATTTCTACATGTACAAATCAGTGACCTCATTTCATTTTTTCAAATTATGTAACCATTCTCTCGCCTCTTTTCTGAATGGCCCCTCCCCCACTAGCCTAGACTCTCTGTCCCTGAGCTTCCCAGCTTGGCTTGGAAGTTGCTATTATCGATTTAATTTCACGTGGAGAGTTGCTGAAAGAGTCCTGATGTCCATGTGGGTTAGGCGTTGGGTGGTTAACCACTTGGCTGGTGGTTCAAACCACCTTGGGAGAAAGATGAGGCTGTCTGTTCCTGGACAGATGGACAGTGTCGTCAGAAACCCCCAGGTGTCTACGAGTCAAGACCAACTCCAAGGCAGTCAGTGGGAGGCGGTTCGTCTATTTTCACATTGGTGCTGCGGTAGGTTAAGCACGGGGCTGCTAACCTCAGAATCCACCAGCTGCTCCATGGGAGAAAGATACAGCGGTCTGCTTCCGTAGAGACTGACAGCCCCAGAAACCCTAGGCTGCAAGTCAGAATCACCTCTGTGGCAGGGAGGTTGGTTTGGGTTTAGATAGTTGTTTAAAAGAGTGCAATGCTCCACATGGATATTCCTTATCAAGGAAACTGAACCACTGTTTGATTTAAAGAAGACTGCACACACACACACACACACACACACACACACACACACACACACGAGGGGGTAACCCCCCAAACCGGAATTTTTTCCCAAAGCTCACCTTCAAAGTCCTCTCCATTACACTTAATACATAATGTCAAATCAGCAATTCCATTCTTGGAAACATTTTTCAAACTCATCTGTTTGCAGGGCTAACTGCACCTCCTCGTTTTTCCCCTCATCTCTCCTACATCATCAAATCACTGTCCTTTCATGTCCCTTTTCATCTGCAGAAACAGAAAGAAGTCCCACGGACGGGGCAAGAGCATAAGGTGCGTGGGGCAAGAGAGGTGTGCTGTTTTTGCCAAAAACTAGTGCACTGAGATGGCTGTGTGAGAAGAATTGTCGTGGTGGCAAAACCAGCTCCGTCTGCCACAAAATAGGCCTTTTTTGTCGCACGCTGTTATGCAATCTTTTCAGAACCTCTAAACAGAAGAAAGCTTGATGATCAATCTGACCTGGTGGAACAAACTCGACATTTTCATCCATTCAGGAAGTTGGCAGATGTCCAGAACGAGGTTTGTCATCAATTGACATTTCACCTTTTCTGACATGAGAAAACCACTGCTACATTTGAGTTTTTCCCATAGCTCTCTCCTTGTAAGCTGTGTTCAACATCACAACAGTTCCTGTGGCATTTTTTTCCCAGCAGGAAACAAAATTGTATAGCTGCATGCTGTTCTCTTAAATTGGCCATTACAAAAAAATGGTGCGAAACTGCTTTTACAAAAAGATTCACTGTGACCAGAGAAAACCTTCCCAGGTGACACCACTGGGTGCACGAACTCAGAGCCAGTTGCTCATGCTTGCTTGGTGGGAAAAATGTGTACTACAAAAACGCCGCTCCGCCCAATGCTGTTCCGGTTTTGGGGGGGTACCCCCATATGTATATGCGTACATATGTAGTTGTACACACAGAGCACACACCAATTCAACATGTACGAGGATCTCCATGTACAATTCAATGACGCCGATTACCTTCTTCATTTGTAGCCTCCAAAACCTCCTTCTCTGAGCTCTCTCCCCCATTCACCAAAGCTCATTGCCCTTTAAGTTTCCTACCCTGATCATTCTCACATAGACGGTTTTAGTTGGAGGTTAAAGATTATTTCCGTTTCAAGGGTTCATCCAGCCTCAAAAGGTAAATGTATTATCTGAAATGCGTATTTTATTAGGAGTCTTGTATTGGAGGTGTCCTCCATATTCTGGGAGCAGTCCTCCAAAGACTAAGGGCACTGAGTCCATGGCCATTCTACTCACAGCAACCCTATGTCGGCTTTCTGAGGCTGTAAATCTTTACGGGAGCAGACAGCCTCCTCTTCCTCTCACAGAGCCCTTGGTGGGTTTGAACTGATGGCCTGGTGGTTGGCAGCCCAATGAGTAACCCACTATTCCACCAGGACTTCAGGACATTAGGAAAGGCCCACCATGGTCCCCTGCATCCAGCAAGCAGGGTCTGGCCAGGAAAGGGTGAGTAGGGAGGAGGCCAGGAGGGGCCGGGCCTGGGGGCACAGGGTCTGGAGGCCTTGCTGGCATGGGGAGGAATGCCAGGCCTGCTCCAGCTGCTCCCCATTAAGCAGAGCTGGCATTTCAGAGCACGTCAGAAGTGCTGGCTCCTGGCCCTGAAAGTCAGCCCTGGAAGTCGGCGTCTGGCCTCTGTGCCAGCACTGCCCAGCCGACCCCAGGCCTCTCATCCCAGCGGCCTGAGGCCCCACAACTCCATTGTCATCAAGCCCGGGCTGTTCAATGGGGCCATTCAGCAGCTGTGCAACAGGCTCCTCTGGAGGGCACTTCCTCCGCCCACTGCAGGGTGCCCTTGGCCATGGCGTTGGCCTGTGTGGGTGGGAGGTCTGGCTGTGGTGAGAGCAGCCGGCAGCCAGCCCAGCATGCCTGAAGGCCAGATTGTTGACAGAGGGCACAGAAATGCCCCACCAGTCATGGGACTCCAGGGCACGCTGCCCACATTGTTCCTACCCCCAACCCAAGGCTGCCATGGGTCCAGCACCTGAGGCCTAGGAGCACCCCAACACACACACACTGTGCACTTGTGTTGATTCAGTGATGCCAGGCAGACGCTCGGTCAACCCTCACAGTCACCATCATTGACAGCGACCCTCTAGAACAGGGTGGAACTGCTCTGTGGGCTTCTGAGACTGTAACTCTTTATAGGAGTAGAAAACATCATCTTTATCCCATGGAGTACCTGCTGGTTTTGAACTACTGACCTTGAGGCTAGTAGCCCTCTATACCAGTGGTTCTCAACTGCCCTAATGCCGCGACCCTTTAATACATTTCCTCATGTTGTGGCGACCCCCTCAACCGTAACATTATTTTCACTGCTTCTTCACCACTGTAATTTTTCTACTGTTATGAATCAGGTGACCCAGGGGAAAGGGTCGTTTGACCCTCAAAGGGATGGCGACCCACAGGTTGAGAACAGCTGCTCTATACCCAGGGGTCCTTGTGAGGTCAACCCTGGACTTTGCCGATTTCTAGCTGTGTGGTTTTAGGCCCTCCACCTCTCTTAGCCTCTCTTTCTTCATCTATAAGATAGTGGTGGATGGAAAAATGGAAACATTCTCTAAGGAGGCAGCACAGAGCCCGGCACACTGCTGTCCATGGTCTGGCTCAGGGAAACCCATGTATGACAACAGATGCCGCCCAGTGCTGCGCCATCTCCACAAGACTGGGTATGCTCAAGTCCGCTGCTGCGTGACTGCAGTTCTTGTGCCATTGAGACTGTTGGTGAGCGGTGGGCTGCTAGCCACAAGGTGTGTGCTGCCTGCCTTATACATGCCCCAGGGCATGGGATGCTAGGATACCAGGACCATGCCTAGAGGGCAGATGAGGGGCAGGGGCAGCCTTAGCAGTCCATCTCAGGCCATGGCACTGTCTGTGAGCAGCGCTGAGGTGCAAAGCCTGTCTGTGTGGTCGTAAATTTACCGGCTTCCCCCTACAGACCATGGCAGGGGATTGGTATCAAACTCGAGAGGACCCGCCCTGCATGTGCAATACGACCTGAACACAGGTGGGTGCCCATGCCCTGTCCAGGGCAGGTTGGGCCAGGGCTCCACCTGCCTCAGGGAAGAGCCCCAGTCCCTGTGTCCAGGATCAGGCAGTTTGTCACAGCGGTTTCCACGGAGAGTGCAATAGTCAAAATGGATTTACTGCAGTCTCTCAAGCAACATTGGGACACACACATATGCATGCTCACGTATATACAAATACTCTCTTGGGGTCCATCCTAGGACAGCCTCCCTGGTCCCAGGCAGAGGAAAGTCTGGACTTGGGGTGACCAGAGCGGCCCTTCCTCCAGCGGTCTGGTGCTGTTAGATGAGAGGAGGCCAGGGGCTCCCGCCCCACCCCCCACCCTCGCCCCCACTGGGTTCCTTCTGCCACTGTCCTCCCTGCGGCCCATGTCCGGTGGACCTTCAAGTCCACCTTCTCCTCCACCTGTGTGACTGTGCCACCAGACACTGGTGCGCACAGGACAGGCGGTTTCTATGGCACCTGAGATCACGTGAACAGCTTTTACACGGCCCAGAAAGAACAAGGTTGGGAAAATAACGGTGAGTGGTGGGGGTGGGGGTGGTGCTCCCCCATCAGCATTAGACAATAATTTCATCAAACAACCTGGTCCAAGGGCTCAAGCAATCTGCTCAGCTCTTATCAGGGGCTCTCCCATTTCAACACACAACCACAGCAAGATGGAACAAAATGGCTCAGTGGGCATTTAGATCCGTGCGGTGCCCACCATGGAGAGGGCTTCCCAGGCTTCTGACCAAGACCAGCGCTGCCCCTCCTCCCCGTACCCTCGGATGCACCCTACTTTTCCTAGGAATCAAGTGGTGGAATCGTGCCATACAAATTGGATGGCTGGAAACCGGGCCCTGCTGAGACCATGGGGACGGCTGCCTGGCCTTTGAAGGGTTTCACAGCCACACGTGGAAGGGCCTGGGACAGGGCTGCTCCAGATCCTGGCAGATGCCAACTCCGCCAGCCCAGAGCATGCCGTGCAGACCAGGAAGCTGAGCTCCTCTAAGCCCAGGCTCCCAGGCTGTAGACTGGACTCCTTTTCCTTCTGCAGTGTCCAGGTGGGTCAGAGCCACTTGTCATGAGGACCATGGCTGAGTCACAGTGCTCGGCCCACAAGTGGACAAGCCCTGGCAATGTCAGAGATACGGAGGTCATGGAGTGCTTACCTATTCTGGTATTGCATTCTAGGAAACCTCTCCTAACAGCTGCACACCTAGGTGGTTCACCCCAGTCACAGCAGGGTTATTAAAAGCCATGGGGTCCTCTGTGAGTGGGGGCGAGGTGGGGTGCTTCTCTCTGCTAGTTCTTCTGAAGGAGCTGAGGGTAGAACTGCTTTACTCACTCCTTGATTGGCCCTGAGTCATCCAGGGGGCCCTGCTAAAATGCAGGGTCTGGTTCAGAAAGGGTGCTGCAAGGCCGGGCATCTAAGGTTGACCACAGACCCTGCTTGTATCACATAGGGCTCAGAGCCGGAGAGAGGCTAGAGAAGGAAAGCCAATGGGGACAGGGGAGGAATAGAAACACTGAAGATGAAGGGGAGGCAGCACCCGCGGACAGAGCCAGTTCTCCTCCACACACTGCCTTGCGCATCTCAAAGCCCTCCCGAAACTTAAAGCAGAAGTCTACCCAGAGGCTGCGCTTCCCCCAGCAGGAGCCACACGGGGCCTACTCCCAGCCAGCGGGGCTCATACGTTCCTTTGCCCCAGACTGGTGTCTCCAAGAACCCCCAGTGAAGAAACACCGTTGTCAGAGGGGTGCAAAGAGCCCGGCCCATTAGCATCTTCAGGGAGCTGGGAGAGATGCCTTAGCAGAGGCTGAAGAAACCATGCCAGCATGCAGGCAACGTCTCTGTCATGCAGTCAGTATTAACAAGCACTTGCTGTGTGCTGGGCGTGGTCCTGGGAGCAGGGGACACAGCTGTGCAAGACACAAGCACATCCCTTGCTCTCAGGGAGCTGAGGGTCCAGGAGAGGGAGACAGGATACTCACCAAGAGAAAAAGGACACAAGGCAGGGGGTGGAGGGAGGTTGATTATTTTATGGACCAAGGTCAGTAAAGGAAGGAGGCCTGGAGGTAGGATGGGACAGCTCAGCCACTAACTGAAAGGTCAGCAGTTCGGCGCTATCTGCTGCTCTGGGGAAGAAAGATCTTTCTAAGACTTAGAAACCTAACGGGACACTTCTATATCATCCTGTAGGGTCACAGTGAGTCAGAATGGACTCAGTGTCAAGGACCACTTTTATTTTTTAAGTTTGGGGTCAGAAAGGAAGCTTCGGAGGTTATGTCACTTGTCGGGGGAAGACAATTCTAAGCTGAAACAACAGTATGTGCAAAGGCCCTGAGGCTCAGCTGCCTCATTCCGCTGCTAGCAGAAAGGCCACTGGTTAGGACACACCCGGCAGCTCTGCAAGAGTAAGGCCTGGTGATCGCGCCAGTCCAGGTGCCAGCCTAGCAAACTGCAAGGGGCAGTGTTAGCCTGCCACACAGGGGGTGGGGGGCGTCGCATGAGTCAAACCTGGTTCCACAGCGAATAAGAACCACCAAGGAGAGCAGGTCTTTGGGATGTGGCTCCATGGGCCTCGAGCTTGGAATT
>NW_022103958.1:32468233-32482929 GCF_000313985.2 Echinops telfairi
GGGGGGGGGCGGGCACGTACCTCGAGGAGGTCAGGGAAAATGACCAGCCGGAGGGATGGAGCCACTGTCACAGTCCCCGGCCCTTTCCAGAGCCAGACATAACTCTCCTCCCAGTTCTTTTCAGGGAGAGAGCTGCTGGTTGTTTTTAAGAAACAAAAATAATCTGTCCTGTTAAGGGAGAGATATTTTAAAACCACTGAATGGATTTTTCCTTTCTCGGTTTTTTAAAAAAATTTTATTTTATTGATACATATCCTCCCTCTCCTTCCAGTTCTAAAATAAGCGCCCGTCTGCCCATACTCCATTCCAAAGGCAACATGGCCCAGAATGGCGTGGGCCTGGGGAGAGCCAGACCGAGGTCACTTGGAAGCCACCAGACCTGCAGAACGCGGCGTGGCGGCAGCCGGGCCAGGCCGGCCTCTCCCATAGTCTACTTCCTCTGCACCCAGGTGACGAGACACTCTTCAAAACAGCCATGGAATGTGGCAAGAGCTGGCACCGGCAAATGACAAATTTCTGACCAAATTCCAGTTCTTTGGAATGGAAAACCAGCAGCTTCCTGTTACAAAATGTACCAGGGTTCATGCCTGGTACATGAGTGTCGGCAGCACACACATGGAGACACAAGTCTCCGTTTTGCTAAAATTATGGCGCGGCGGGCAGCTGTGCAGCCTGGTAAATATTTCCAGGGGCCAGGTCAGAATTGTTTTAGGGCGGTGCTCCAGGGAAGGATCCGTTCCAAATGGGAAAGAATCAGGAACTCAGGGGGACAACAGGAGTCTCAGGGTCCCTGTGACCGTTGCCAGTGGAAGGTGGCTGCTTCCAGGAACGCCCCCTCCCCATTAGAGAACAGCCCATCCCTCCCTAAAGAGCAGGGTCCCGGGCTAGTTGACAAGTCCACTGTTACTTGCAGACAAGTTGGTCTGACTCATGGCGGCCCCAAAAGGTGTCCAAGCTGTGACCTAGCAGATGGGGATCACCAGGTCTTACTTCCAACGCACGTCTAGGTGGATTTAACTGTGCCCTTCTGGTTAGTAGACCTTAGTCATTTGTGCCATGCAGGGTCTCCTTGAAGGCTAGTCTAGTTGGGTTTTACTGCCCCTCGGCTGCTTCCCTGCAGGGTGCCTCAAGTTATGTTGTACACATCTCTTCCCCATTCCCAACTGGATTTGGGTTCAGGAGGCACAGCAGAGAGGGCTGAGCTTGTGCCTCAGGACACCTGAGCTATGGGCCTGGCTCTAGGTGGTAAGCTCTGGACCTATTGCTTCTGTTCCCTGAGCCTTGGTTCATCTGTAAAATGAAAGAGTAGCAAAACCACAACCACTAAGGGTCCTATCTTTGTGGGGATTAAATGAGACTATCTACATCACATACTTAGCACATGGATTCCAGGCTTGTGGGACAATTGGACAGGGCTTCTTCATGAGTCCAAGGATTACTTTCAGGGTGATGAAAATGTTTTGGAAGGTGATACAAGTGGTGGTTGTACAGCAGTGTAACAGACTAAGTGCCACTGAATTTCTATGCTTTAAAATAACTCATTTTATGTTATGTGACACTTAATTAATTTTTTTTAATGTTTAGAACAGAGCCTGGCACATAGGTAACAATACCAAATGCACTACCATCAAGTTGATGCCAACTCATAGTGACCCTATAGGACAGGGTAGAACTGCCCCTGGGGATTTCAGAGATTGTAAACCTTTAGTCTTTAGTAGAGAGCCTCATCTTTCTCCCAAGGGGCTGCTGGTGGTTTCGAACTGCTGACCTTACGAGTCACAGCCCAACACATAAGCCACTATGCCACCAGGGCTCCACCATGTAGATTAGTGCTCACTAACTGGCAGTGATCTTATCTACCCAAGCCAGGCCCACTGATCCACATTAACTGCTTTCATCTGCACAACATTTTGAAAGGCTGCTATTTTCCTGGGGAAACTGAGGCCTGATTTGTCATTTACTGCTGTCATTTACTGCAACGCCTGTTGCAGGCGCCCATGAGAACTAGGGAAGTTAGACAGCCAGTCTATATAAATATGGAGATGGGATCTTAATCACAACCTCTCTAGCTCTCAGCTTGGGGGCAGGAGGGGGGGGGAGTCTAGGGGCTGGGAGGAGTGCCTGGGGGCATAGGTGATTATGTGCCAAGCCACTACCCGGAAGGCTGACATCTGGGAAGAAACATCTAGGTCTGTCACCCAAACCCAAACCTAAGTAGATCTGACTCATAAGGGCTCTTGGTCAGCTTGTTGCCTGAGGTATCTGAAGGTCGGAGCCCCTGGTAGCCCTCAGGGAAGTTCTACTCTGAAACGCAGGGGGTTCTCCTCTCCTCTGAGTCCACTGAATGGTACCTGGCTTTAGCTCTAAGAGGCAGGCGGGAAGAGCAGGGGCTTGAAGTGAGGGCGTCCCAATACTAGCTCTACAACAAGCCATGCCTGGGGTCTCGGCCAACTCACTGAGCCTCAAGCATCAACAGGGCAGAGCAGCACAGGTGTTACAGCGATGTTGAGAGTGTTAAATGAGACAAGCTATGCAGAGCCCGCCTGCTGGGGGGTGCTCGATGGTGGCCTATGGCCACATGCATACCATCTGTCAGTAGGTCCCTGGTTCATTGAGTCAAATGCCAAAGTTTTTCTAACAGGAAGGAATTATAAAAAACAAACAAAAACAGCACAAGGATTTTCCCAACTCTTCAAATGATTGGGCCCCTCAAGTGGAATCCCTGGTCACTGTAAGCAAGGTGAAAGGAATCCTGGGTACAGAGTCAGGGGACCCAGGATCCAGTTTGGCCTCTGCTTCACTGAGCTGTGTGACTTTGGGCAAGTCACGTGCCTCTCTGAGCCATCATTTCCCCATTGGGTAGAGTGGGGCTACAAGAAAAGATGGCTTTGACAGTCTCTACCAGCTCAGAAGTCCAGGGTCTCTCTTCTTTAGAGACCCACGGTCCTACGCTGACAACCAAAGCTTCAGCATTCTACGTCTAAGCGTGTTGCCGACCCAACAGAACAAGCCAGTCGCCATCAGGTCCGGTCCATTCTGACCCATAGTGACCCTACAGGACTGAGCAGAACTGGCCCCTCGTATGTCCCGGGCTGTAACCTTTACTGCGGCAGGCTGATACATCCTTCTCCCATGGAGCAGCTGGTGGGTTTAAAGGACCAACATTGTGGTTATCGGCCAAGTGTTTAAGCACCGTGCCACCAGGTCACCTAGTGGTGTTGACTTCCCTTCGTCAGCCCCCAGAGAGACAGCACCCAAGGCCGTCACACCGGAAGGCCTGGTGTCTCTGAGACACTCGCAGTCCACGCATTTGGACGTAAACATGCATCCCTCCCAGGTCTGAAAAGCATCAAAGCAAATCAGCATGAAACGGAGACTTGCCGGCAAGCCGGGGAGCAGGGTCTGGCGGAGGGCTGGGAGGAGGCTCTCCAGCTGAAAGGCACATGGGCCCCCCCAGCAGCGCAGGGGTGACTTGGGGGGCAGCAGTGGGAGAAGATCATAGCAGGATGTGGGTAAAGCCAAGTGAGGTTTCTCCTTATAAGCAGGACACGTTTGGTGACCAGCTGGGACAGGCAAGGAAGCCGGACCCACAGGAGACAGCAGGGAGGGGCAAGGCCAAGGCCAAGGCCGTCGGGTTCCATCGTCTAAAGCAGCACCTTAGCATGGGGGTCAGGCTTGCTCCAATCACTGGCCAAAGATGGCAGTGGTTAAGACCACAGGCTTTTGAATCAGAAAGACCTGGCCTTCCAATCCTGCCACTACCACCGCCACCTCCCACCCCACCCCTCACCCTAAAAACAACAGAACAACCGAAACACTGCCACTGAGTCAATTTCAACTCAAAGCAACCCTCTGGGGTAGGGTAGAACTGCCCCTGCTGGGGGGCTCCATAAAGATAATAGCAATAGTCTTACCGTGTTCTCAGTCTTATAGTCTTATAAGACTACAGTCTTACAGTCTTCTCAACCTGTGGGTCGTGACCCCTTTGGGAGTCGAATGACCCTATTCATAACCCTAACAACATTACAGGGATTAAGTAGCAACAAAAATCATTTTATGGTTGGGGGTCACCACCACATGAGGAACTGTATTAAAGGGCTGCAGCATTAGGAAGGTGGAGAACCGCTGCTTTACAGGAAAAGAAAGCCTCATCTTTCAACTGCCAACCTTGGGGTCAGGAGCTCAACACAGAAGCCCGATGCCACCAGGGCTCCTGCTCCAGTTCACACTCAGGGTGAACTTGAACAAGTCCCTCCGCCTCTCTCAGGCTACTGTCCTCCCTGACTGCTCGTTTCCTCTCCTCTGATAAAGCGAGATCAATAATATCGCTTAGGAAGTCGGGTGAGTGAGGGATAAAGGAGACAACTTGCGTCAATGGCACAGAGATCGTTGCCGGGAGTCACTCTTCCTAGAAACCTTGTCCTATCTTTGGGAAAAAAGGAAAGCCAACCACGCCGTTGCCAACTAGCTGATTCTGACTCATGGGGACCCCGGGTGTCTCAGACTAGAACTGTGCTCCTCAGCATTCTCAAAAGCTCACTTGTTGGAAGCTCACTGCCAGACTACCCCCACCCCCTCACACACACCCCCTTCTTGTCCTTCCTAGTGGTCTTGAACCTCTAGCCCTTTGGTTAGCAGCCAACTGTGTTAATGGTTTGTGCCACTCAAAGACTCTTGTCCTACCCTATGCTTTTCTAGACTCTCCTCTTTGCCTGACCAATCAACCTTCCCACCCAAGCTCACGATGCTCTCTCCTGTCAATGTTCTCTGCTGCCTGTCTCACACCCTGACAGACACTACCAATAGAACAACCAAACAGCTTCCACGTGGTCCACAGCTCTCTGTAAAGGCTAAGCCTCCTTCCTCTACCCTGTCAGTTCAGGTGCCCATCTTCACAATGAGGTGTGTGGGTAGCTGTTTGACATCGCCCTCTGCCAGTATTCAGGTTGCCCACTCTGCCTTCCAACTCTTAGTCACCAAGCATCATGTGATCGTCTCACTTCACAACCCCGGTGAGAGTTCTCCAGGATCCGAATGGTGTAGCCACGGCCTCACCCAGAAAGGTGAAAGCACAATAGCTCTGTGCTTCACTCTTGGTTCTCAATCCCTTTGCTTGTTTTCCCTCTACCCGTCTTTCCTTCTGCAAATATTGACTGAGTTCCTACAACAGGAATGGGCTGCAGCAATGGGCTCAAACATAAGGATTGTGAGGCTGGCACAGGACCGGGAATTGCTTCATGCTTTTGTGCACAGGGTCGTTATAGGTCAGAACCGATTCAATAGCACTTCACAAAAACAACGCCCTCCGTCCTGCGACATACAGATCCTGTGCTGGGTACCAGCAGGGATCAAGACAGACACATCGCTACGCTCCTCCTGGCAGTCCTGGCCCAGGCTGTGGGACCACAGAGCAGGCTATGTGAGCACCTGGGAGAAACACTGCTCTTGACCAAGGTGGTGATGGAAGACTTGAATGAGTGAGTACACGGTGAGAGGATGAAGAGCCAAGAAAGGAGACTTCGCTGAAGAGCAAGAACAGGACGAGGTTGAAGGCAGGGAGCACAAGTTTGCTCCTCCTCACCCTCATCCTTTTCAGTACCTGGAGCAGCAGGACTCAGCCAGTGGTCTCATTGCTGTTACTTTTAATTTCTTTATTTTGAAAAATCCTTTTACATTTGCCAGCTTGGGAACATATCAGAGTCTTATGAGAGATTATGAAATCACACTAGGTCTTGTGATTTCCATGAAATGCCATCAACTGTTCTCGTGAGTGAACAGGAATTAAGCCAAGACTCTCACAACTGCACCTGAAAGGAGAATGAGAGCCCAGCTCCCACACCTAGCAGGCCAATGTGGCCGGGCTAGTAGGAGCAAGCTGACAACAGACAGACAGACCGACAGACAACTGGTTTTCCCTTACGTTCTCATGGATACGGCAGAGATGCCAAGGGGACTGATAACAGACTCCTCAGCCAGGCCCTTGTTACACTCCCCAACTACTGATTTTGAAAAATGTCAAGCCTACAGGAAAGGCAAAAGACGACCGGCGAGCCCTTCACCCAGATTCACCAGTTGTGAACTCTTCACGACCTCTGCTCTCCTCTCCCTACGGGCACCAAAGGTGCTGGGGTCCATTCTACAGAGAAGAACTGCCCCATCGGGGATCCACGGATGCCATCTCTACAGACACAAATGGCCCTACTTTGCTTTCATGAAGTAGCTGGCGGGTTCAGATCCACATGCGCTTTAACCACTGCCCCGCCAGGGGACCTTCTCCCCAAATATGCTCGCCTCACCTCCCACCGCCAGTTGCTGACATCATGACACTTCACCTGTCAATATTTCAGCATGTATCTCCCCAGAAAGAGACCTTATCACCTATCCCTAATACCATTAACATGGGCAGAATGATACGCAACCAAATGCACTGGCTTTGCGTTGGTTCAGACCCACTGAGTCCGTTTAGGACAGGGCAGAAATGCCCCTATTGAGTTTCCCAGGCTGTGAATCTTTATTGAAGTAGACAGCCTCATTTGTCTCCTGTGCAGTGGCTGGTAGCTTCGAACCACGGACCTTTAAGTTAGCAGCCAACTGCTTTCACCACTGTGCCACCGGGGCTCCTAAAGGAATGGTACTATCTATGGCATTTACTTCAAATTTCTCTAAGTGGCTGCAAAATTAGACAATGGGGATGTTCTGGCTTTTGTGGTTGAGCCCATCTAAGATCTCGCCCGGGTTTTGCACTGTGTCTGGCTGTGGTGTCTCTCGGCTGTCCTTTTAAAAACAGTTCCCCACCTGCCTCCACGTGGCTAGGTTTTTGCTTTTCTTTCATGATGTGGACAGCTTAGAAGATCTCAGGTTTCTGGTCTTAAAAAAAAATGATCCACAACCTAAAATTATCTGTTTCCCCATGCCAATAAACAATTATGAACCCAACCGCCCCCCCCCCCATCTGTTCTGAGCCAGTGCTGTCAGTTATGATCAGTGATAACACTTTGTGGGCAAAAGTAGTTATTGCTTTGTGGCCTTCGAGGGCTTGGACTGTTATCCATCCCAGAGAGGTTTAATGGTTATTATTAAGCAAGTAATATGTGTTTAACACTAAAAGAATATGATGTTTCCAAACCAGAGAGAAGGTCAACGTGGCACACAGACCAATCCAAAGGCATTAACGATGCTTTCTCAGATTTTCTTTCTTTTTTTTCCTGAAGGGATTGCACTTGCTATGTAAGAACCTTGTGCTTGGAGGATTTGGGTTCTAATTCTAGGTCCACCACTTACCAGCTTCACGACCTGGCAAAGTGGCTTCGACTCCCTCACCTTAGTTTCCTCAGAGTCCGTAGGCTGAGCCAGTCTTAACCCAGGGCCTTGCTCCAAGCACTGCGCCTCCCCAGCTTCACCACCACTCCTCCCAGAGGAGAAGGCAGGCATTCTTCCATCATGTGACAAAGGAGGCAAACGAAGCTTAGAAAGACAACAGGGCTGGTTGAAAAACACGCAGCCAAGTGTCAAATGAAGTTGCTGACTCTGAGGGCTGTCATCTCTAATTCGCTTCAGGAAGTACCATCTACTTCATAGGAATGGAGGGAGGATTAAATATAACGAGACAGGAAGGGTCAGGCCAGTGCAGACCGGAGCTCAATCAGTGTTGGTTCATTATTGTACTCAAGTTTTATCGCACCTTGCTGCCATATGTAACTAGCTTTGTTCCAAGGCCCCAAACCCTGGGAGAAGGTTTCATCATGTTGATCTAATCCCATCTCTACTCTATCGTCTCCCCTCCTACTTATGGGGGAACCAGAGGAAGCCCAAAGCTGCTGACGGTCTTAGGTTTCTACTTCCCAGGACAGTATCCCTGGGCTGCAGGATCATTGTGTTGTCTGCAAAAAACAAGAGAGGGATTGTTTTCCTTGGGAAAGGGGGCACCACATTGTGAGTCATTCTTTCGGTTCTGTGTGGGCGACTTGGGATTCCTGCAAAAAGCCCTGTGTCCCTCAGTATTGTCCGGTGTGAACTAAAACACAAAAGCCTGGCTGATTCTTGTTCCCTTTCGGCCCAAGACATTCTAGGAACACACAGTCCATCCCTTGAACACTGTGACAAAGTGTCACAAGAGACAAGAGACAAAGTCACCATTGACGTAGGTCCTGTGGCTCAGAAACGCCACCGGGCAGCTGGCCATGCCTTGGGGCACCTTGGCCAAACTGATCACGAGGCTTAGCGTCCATCTCCCATCACCACCATGCCAGGCCACAGGGAGGCGGGCTTTCCCCAGCCTTTAGAACCACAGGATCCATTGTTGATCATGTGGGGTGCCATCAAATGTACTTCTGCTCATGGAGACCCCAATGACAGAGTAGAGCTGTGTGTCCCCCCCACCCCTGCACTCTTGACAGAAGCACAGCATCTTCCTTCATAGAGCCCCTGGGTGGGTCCAACTGCCTACCTTTCAGTCAGCCAGCGGCCAAGCTTTTAACCCTTGTTTTGCCAGGGGGGCTCCTTTATGGATCCATTCAAAGGGCCCAACCAATGGGAACAGAGTCCATTCTCGGTCCTGTCCTGGCTGGCACCATCAGATCGGCCAGCTCCACTCAAACCCCTCCACAGGGCTGGCTCTGGGCAGGCGCCGCTCCCTGCTGCCAAGGCTGAGCCGACCTTGTAAGGCTTACTGACCCGGATGGCTTGGCTTTTTCAGACCGGCTTCAGACATGTCATCAACACCGGATTAAAAGGCATCTATCTCCCTCAAGGGCCCATCCTTCATGTCTTCAATGGACAGAAAACGCGACAAGGTGATCTGGTGCTCTGGTCTTGGCCACCGAGGAGGACAAGTGCAAGAATTGGGCAGCAAGCTTAGCTATTCGGAAAGCCAGAAATTGGGCCATCAGCAGCCCCAGGCTTATCGTTGATCTGTGTGCTTCCAAGTCCCCACAGAGCTGTTCCCTGTGTCTACATTTGTCTGTGTGTGTACACACAGGTCTAGACACATAGCCAGAAGAGATGTGTTTCTGTGCACACACATACACACGCACATGCAATGACACCCCGCAACGAGCCACCAACGAGGTGGTACACCTTTAACGGGTCTCAGCATTTGGCCCATGGAATAAGCAATGATACGTGAACCGTAAACACTCTTTCATGTTGGCAGATGAGCACGCTGCACCCCCTGCCTCCAAGAACGGACAGTGGGAAGAAAGGGGATAACACAACGGCAGAGACTCACTAATCAAACCCATAATCAACTTTGATGATGGAGCAAGGGTTCTAATCAAGACACAGTGGGGCGACGGGGCCACAGGTTGGAGGTGTGGAGCTGTGCTTTCTTCCTGGGAGGAGGAAGGAGTGTTCTTGCTTTCTTTGAAACATCTCACAGGCCCACAGAGGATTTCAATCACTTCTAATTACTTTTTTGAGTTGCAAATTGAGCACCAGCCCCTGAAGGCAGGAAACGGCCAAGTATTATATTTCCCCCCTTCTGGACCTGTGTCTTTGAAATAGGCTATAGCTTCCCCTCAAATAGCTCATAGTCATTCCTTATCTTCAGGTGGGCTGGACAGGATTTCTGAGCTAAAGCAGAGCCTGTCTATTAAACAAATCCTTGCACATGGTCATAATTTATATAACAAACTAACATAGCCAACTCCATAAACGTACTTTTTGTGGGAGAAGGCTCAATTATCCCCAGGTCCAGGGAGGGGATCCAGGAGCGATGCGTCCCGATGGTGCTGAGGGTTAAGCGTTGGACTGCTCACCACAGGTGGGTGGTTCAAACCCAGCAACTGCTCCCTGGGAGAACGACGGGAGCAATCTGCTCTCATATAAACGTACCATCTTAGTCAGAAACATCCTAGGGGGACACTGTGAGTCAGAACCCACTGGACTGCAGTGGGTTTGGATTTGGGGTAGGCACTGCTGCAGAGCACAGTTTTCCCCACTGGGGGGCGAGACTTAGCTGTGGGTCAGTGGAAAGATGCAGGTTAAGGTTCCTGGAGGGTGGAAGGGTGTGTGTGTGTGTGTCAAAAGCGGGACTGTATCTAGCAGCTACCATTTGATGAGTTAGGTCATTTTACATCTTATGGAGCTGGGCAGCAGACCTAGGGCTGAAGGGGCTGCCACTTGCTAAAGAGGGTTATACATAGCACTATACCAGGCATGAGAACCACCTGCTCTGTCCTATAACTACCATGTTGAGTATGTCCAACATAAGCTAATAATAATAATCACAGTTGTTTCCCAAGGTCTGGTTGTGAATCAGGTCCTTGATGGATACCATCTCCCAGCACCTCACCACCACCTGCTTCTTAAGTTATTCATACCCACCCAGAAGCCAGCATGCAAAGCCTTTGTTCTTTCCTCTCCACACCCTTTCCATCAGAAGGCACCAGCTCTCCCCATGTGTGGTATTTGGTGATGGCAGCTGTATAGCAGAGGTCCTAAGCCCCTCTTTGCCGTAGCGTCCTCACGTGTCAAATAGGGATAGCACTTAACTCATTCATTAAACGAGCCATTTCATCAAAATTCTAAGCGCAATTGCGGACCCTAAGAAGTGCTATTATTAATGCCTTTATTATTGTTGTTGGTGGTGGCATAGTGGTTAAGGGGTAGACTGCTAACTGCAAGGTCAGCAGTTTGAAACCACCAGCTGCTCTGAGGAAGAAAGACAGGGCTTTCTACTCCCATAAAGCCTGGGAAACTCACACAGGCAGCTCTCCCCTGCCCTTTAGGGTCACAATGAATCAGCATGGGCTCGATGGCAGTGAGCCTGGTTTTCTGGGTTGATAGTCATCGAAGATGGATGTGGCATGCCTTCTCTAAAGGGTTGTTTGAAGATGAAATGAGATCCTCCGGAAAGAGCCTGGCATAGCAGTCACTCCACAAGGGTTCTCGCCTTCTCTCGTCCTCCCAGCACCTGGTACAGGATGGGTACTCTGTAAGTCCTTGTGGACTAATTGACACTTCACCAAGTGGAGAGAACAGGCTGTGCTCTCTCGATTCAAACCTCTTAGATTTAGATTTAGATGCCCTAGCTCTTGGGTTTAGCAAGCACCTGTCACCACCCACCCACCGTTAACTCGAGGTGACCCTATGTGACCGCGTAGAATCGCTCCATAGGGCTGCCGAGACTGAACATCTTATGGGGGCAGACCACTCGGGGGGGTTGAATTGCCAACCCTGTGGGAAGTAGGTAACCTGCTGCTTAATACCCTGCGCCACCAGGGCCCCTCTGGGTTAGCATCATACATCATTCAGCGGCTCGTTGTTTCTCATTTGCCAGAACACATCCACAGATGTTGTGGTTCATAGTCCTCACAATCCTGTGGTTGCTTATGCCCATTTTCACAGATGGGAACACAGAGGACCATAGAGGTGAACGGGTAGAGACAAGACACTATCAGTCCGCACTTGACTTTAAAGTGCTATTAGCCACTGTACACCCAACCACCCACCCAAAGTCCACCACATAAAACCAAAGAGGGAGGCCCATCTGCCAGTTAACTCATCGTTTCTCGAACATCCTCCACTGGCAAGGACCAGCTTTGGGGCCAGGCATTGCTGAGGTTTCAAGCCAGACACCTGCTCTCCATCAATAATGGGGAGGCTTTCCAGAAGACTGGCTGGTCACCATGTAGGTCAGAGGGGATGCTGCCAAAGAAGGCAAGACCTCTTTTGTCAGAGTCAGTATGCTACCAGGCTGGGAAAGTGAGTGTTAAGGGTCAGCCCTTGCCCCTTCTCACTGGGGAAAGCCTGGTGAGGAGAAGACATGCCAGGTCACTGAAAAGTGGCCAGCTCGCTCCGCAGCCCATTCTAGACCCTCCCTCTCATCAGTGCCCTAAGACCCACTGAAGGCAAAAGACAGAGACCCAGGAGAATTCTGGGCCAAAGGTCAAAGAGTGTGCCAGCCCCTGGAGGGGAAGGGCGTGGGGGAGACAGTGAGAATCACAGTTCTGCCTCTCTGCCCTCTGTCCTCTGAGAATGTCTGTCTGACAAAGGTCAGATGGGCAAAGGGTAGGACAGCTGTGGGGATATGAACAATCCCGGTCTCTACTTTCCCTCTCATTCCTCGGATGCTCCTCATCACCTCGAGGGTGTGTGTCATGTCCTGAGTCACCATCCTGGCCTCCCCTGCACCACCCACCACAGTGCAGATGCCCCGCCTCCGCGGATGACGGGGAAAGCCCCTGCAGCAGTGTACCCCAGCGCTCAAGCCTGTCTCCGAACCCACTGGGCAAGTCCTGAGGCTTCCAGAAGTGAGTCGAGCCCAGATCCTCCTGACACAGGCCTGGGAGCACTGGAGGAAGCTCGCCTTCCTCCCACATGCCATCACTCAAAGCTGTCAGCTTCCAAAAATGTTTAGCAAGTGCAGCAGCAAAGGGCTTGCTTATCAGCCTGGTGTGGGAGCTTAATCTGCTTTGAGGGCCTTCTCCACCCCCGTTCCAAAAGTCTGCTTACAATTAGCCTCCAGCTCCAGTGCCTCCACCAGCTAGGAATGTGTTGAGCTCCAGCCTCTGATCAGAGAAAGCTCAGAGAAGGTAGAGGCAGTGTCAGTGGAGAAAGGCCAGCTAGTCTGTTACCACTACACTGTGACACCAGCCCCAAACCTCCCCCACCACCCTTCACCTCTCCACCAACCCCACCTCCCTCCGGTCCGCCGCCGGCCTCTCCTGACCGGGGACAGTCACATCCATCAGGTCTGCCTGTCCCCAAAAGTCCCTGTTGACCTACTGCCAAGAAAATACAACATGCCCTGGCTCCCTCCTACCAGAGCAGGGAGAAAAAGCAGCGGGAGGGCAGGAGGCCAAGAGAACAGGATTGGCCCTCGCTGATTTCCTTAAAAGAGATTGCCTGGCCCGAGCCTGTCGCCCGGCCCGAATTGGGTGGTGCGGGCTGTCTGGCAAGGTGGGAGTCACCGTCTCCTTTCAACCACCCTCCCACCTCCCGCCGCTGCCCCGCCCCCGGCCCGCGGCCACCCTTAGCTACCAGTACCAGGATCTACCACCCAGGAAGGAGGGGCTTAGCTGCTTCAGAATGGCGGCCGCCCCCACTCCCACTGCCACCGCCAGCCAAGACGCTAGGAGTCCCCAGCTCCCTGTCTCAGCGGGTGTGCCTGGAATCCTGGCCCCAGGGACCGGCAGGGGCAAGCCACCTTCAGGCCAAGTGGAGCAGGTTCCCCCAGGCCCACTTTCCTGAGCCTTGCAGCCAGGTTGGGGGGTGGGGTGGGGGGCGTCCAGCCCAAGGGTTTGAAAAGCATTCAGACCATTCATCGGCAGGGACGGAACCTCTTGCCGAACCGACAGACAGAATGGCACGCACACTGCCTGCCTGGAGCCAAGCCGGCGAACACGCAGGGCCGTGGGCACACACACGCTTCTGAGAGGAGCCCGGCGGTGCCCACCTGCAGGAAGCCGCTCCCGTGGCCGCTTCGCGACTCAACGACTCGGGGGCAAACGTGCGCATCAGTGCCACACCCACCAGCTGGCCCAGTCTCCCCGCGCATCCCCAAACCGCCAGCCCAAGGGGCCCGGTTTCCTCCTCACTCACAGGGTGGTCCTTTTACCCACCTAGCTGAGACATACACCCACCCTCCCGGATCAGCGCCCAGCACGCCTCTTACCTGGGTGTCGAACCCGTTCTCCACGGAGCCGCTCTTTCGCAGCGGGAGCCCCTCCCCCGCCGGCTCCTGCAGCCCCTGCGATTTCAGGGGGATCTGGCTAGGGTACGAGGTCTTGCTCACCTCCACCTTGCTCCCCAACTTGAGGTAGCAGGGCTGGGGGCCGGGCCGGGCAGGGGGCACGTGCAGGATGGGCGCGGCGCTGTGCACCGGTTTGGGCAGTCCCGACTTCATTTTGGAGGCGACCAGGATGGCCGGCATCTTCTCCCGGGGCTTCGGCTTTCCCAGCACGTCCCTGGCAGAGGCGGCGGCGGCGGCGACCGCTAAAGGCAGCGCGGGCAAGGAGAGCAGGCGCCGGGCCTCGGCCCGCGAAGCGCCCACTGGCAGCGACGGAATAAAAAAGTCCCGGGGCCGGGCACTCGGTGGGAGCGAGCGGGAGAGCCTTTGGGGAGCCGGGGTGAGGGCCCCGGGGCCGGGGGCTGCGCTCAGCCGAGCCCACCTGGACGGATGCTGCCACCGGTCGCACGCCCCTCCCAGGCAGGCCGCTTTAAGAGCTCTCGGCGCTCGGGTGCTGCGGCCTCTGGCAATTTTCCTCCTGGGAAACGGAGGCTCGAACGCCCATATTATCCTGTCACCGCATCTCCGAAGTGAGTCGGTCCTCAAGGAAGGGCGCGAGCCGCGGGGACGCACGCCTCTGCGGTGTGAGCGAGCGAGCCAGCGAGCGCAGCGCGGGCCGAGGTGGGAGGGAAGGAGCGAGCGGCGAAGGAAGGAGAGGGAGGGCGCACCGAGTCCAAGACGCCTCCACCGAAAGGTAGCTGCCGCCCAGCTCGCGAGCACCGCAGTGTCACCCGCGACGCAGAGGAGCGGCGAGAGCCCCCGAAAGGTCTCTCCTGGCGTGACAGTCAGTCACCGCTGCCCAGAAGCCCCCCGGACGGGTCGCACCTTGGCACCTGCGGCTCTGCACATGCTCCGTGCGCTGTAGCGCAGCAAGGCCGTGGCCGTGGGGCGCGGGCACCGGGACGCGCGGCCGGCGGGCAGGGCGAAGCTACGGCTGCGCTCGCGAGCGGCAGCCGCGCTCCCCGGG
>NW_022103958.1:32483112-32500930 GCF_000313985.2 Echinops telfairi
CGGCTGTCCCTGCAAAGGGGGCGTGGTCTCAACTCCCGGGCCGCCGCCGAAACTCTGGGGCCGCGCTTGGCCGCAAGTACAAAGCGGGCTGGTTGGTGGCCGCTCTGCGGCCCGGCCGGGCCCGGCCGCGCGCTTCCCGGAGGGCCGCCGCCCCCGCGGCCCTGGAACCTGGTTTTGAAAGACGCCTTTTCGAACGCAAACGCCCGCCTCGGGGCCCCGCGGGGACGGCTCCGGGGAAGTGTGTGCTTTTTCAAAAGGCTCAGGTCCTCTTAACGGTTTGAGGCTTCCTGACCACACCCGCTGCCCCCCTTTCTGGGCCGGGCAGGGCCTCCTGGTCTCCCGCGTAAAGGACGCGCCCGCGATTCGCCCCCTTTCTGCTCTTCCAGGGGTGCGGGGGTAGGCTCTCACTAGGTTCCTCTCCAGCTTTCAAAGGCTGCATGTTTCACTGAACTATTTGAAGTATTTATAGGCAAATGCAATGCCCAGGGAAGCCGCCTGCCCGAGACTGCTCCTCCTCGCCACCTACCACAGACCCTGTCATTAGAGAGGCACGGGGAGGCCAGGAGAAGGCTCCGTGACCCCAACAGGCTCCAGCTCAGCCTGGAGCCGCTCCCGCGCGTCTCAGACGCACTGGTCCCTTGGTCTTCATTCACCTGAGACTTTCACCTCTGGGCTCTGCAGCGCTGGGCTTCCCCCAGGGAGTCAGGATTTAGGAAAACAGGAAAAGAATTCAGGGATAACCCAGGCAGGTCAGAGACCTCGAGGTTCATAGCCCCTCACCCTGGACTGAACCTCACAAGCTCTTCAACCTTGTATGCACTATGCACCAGCAGCTCCACGGTTTCTTCCACTCCCAGTAAAGATTTACAGTTTTAGAAAATCACAGGGACATTTCTATCCGGTCTGATAGGGTCACTGAGTCGGATTCGATGAGCTGGCAGTGAGTTTGGCTTCTGGAGATGCTCTAAGCATAAAGTACTGTGCTCTGGACAGAATAGATACCCAAATTGTTACTGAGTAAATGAAAGGATGATGCGAGCAGCTGTTCTGAAGAGGGATATGTTGCCTCCTAGGCTCAACGCCCTGCTGCATTACATCTGGAGAATCTCTTGTCCAGAATTCGCTTTCTGACTGAATTAGGGAAAGATAATGCGTCTTCCTCTCCTCAACTTACAAATGTCAAGATTTCAAAGCACTCCCAGGTTCCTAGTTCACAGTCGTTCCTGGCCCTGCAGTAGCAGCCTTTAGGAACATGCTAGAAAAGGCTGCGCTGGATCTGTTGTTAAACCCACTGCTGTGGAGTCTCTTCCAACTCCTGTGACCCTATAGGACATCCAGAACTGCCCCGTAGGGTTTTCAAAGCTCTCACCTCGACAGAAACACAGTCAACTCTTTCTTCCAGGGAGCTGGCTGTTGGCAGATTGGCACCATGAACCTTGATGGTTAGCAGCTAACGGCTTGACCATCAGGGCTCATTTTGTTGTTGGGTGTCTCTAGTCAGTGTTCAGCTCAAAGCAGGTGCATGTGACAGACTGGCACTGACCCTTAGATTATAAGAGTTTCGTGTAATCTTTTTTAGTAGAGTCCTGGCGGCACAATGGCTAAGCTTTTGCTAATGAATGGAAAGCTAGTGGCTGCAATCCACCCAGCATCTCTGCAGGAGAAAGACCTGGCATTCTGCAAATCTACTGCTGTTGTTTGATGTGGCCAAGTCAGTCTCGTGGGGCCGAGAAGAACAGGTTCATGGGGGGTTTCTCAACTGGAATCTGAGCTAGAGTCCATGGCCAGGTTTGTCTCCCACTGGCTAGGTTCCACCGCCAACCTGTCGGTTTGCAGCCAGGTGAATAGCAGTGAACTATCAGAACTCCTTAGAGCCTAGGCCTAGAAATTGAAAAAACCTTAAAGATGGGCCCCAACGATCTGTGCCCCAATCTGTTCAACTAGTGATTCTAACGCACTCTACAGTGTGAGAACTTCTGGCCTACTGGAACCGTCCCATGGGAAAGTAGAGGGCTAGTCTGTGACAAAGATCCTCAATGAGATGTGTTAGGCAGGGTTCTCTAGAGAAAAAACCCCAGAACACTTCTTGATATATATATATATATATATAAAGATAGGTTTATACAGCAAGAAGGAATAGAATAGCTAATTAGTCCACACAGCAGCACAGAGGGTTCAGGCCAACTCACTTCCGTAGAGCATTTAATATATCAGAAGTCTTTCAACTCATGTGGGCTGCCGGGTCCAAGGTCAAGGAAGCAGACAGCAGAGTCCTCCCTCAGGCAAGGTAAACAGGGTGGGTCACCAACAGTCAGTAGCTCGGGAGCTTAAGGAAGCAAGCCTGGATGGGATATCAAATGCAAGCAATGCAAGGCAACAGGATCCATCAGCCTCAGGCTCAAGCAATATCCGCACCAGCACTGTGGAGAAACAGGTCTTGAAGGAGCCTCAAGCTCTAGCAACACGATCCATGGGTTGGCTGGGCCCACAGGTAGGGTAGCTTATGGCTGAGGCAGAGAACTAGCTAAAGTACACTCTGATCACCAGAGAGCAAGAGAGAGGGGGCAGGCCTTGCAGAGCCATTTATCTCCTTGCCCTCCAATCAAACAGCAACCCGATTAATCCCACATGCTCCTATTGGCCAGGTTGGCACAATAAGCCAGCTATCACAGAGATAAACTGGCACAGTGGCCACGGCAATGGGCTCAAGCGCAGCAGTGATTAGGAGGGTGGCGCACAGCTGGACAGTGTTTCCTTCTGTGCCACAAGGAATCAGAACCAACTCAAAAGCACCCACAACCAATGATGATGCTCTCAGTGCTCTTCCAAGGCGTGTGAACCCTTAACTTGCATCAAAATTACCGGGGATATTGTCGAACCACGGATTCTGATTCAATAAGCCTAAGACTGAGGCTGAGATTCTGTGTCCTACAGACCACCCCTGCTGGTCGTCTATACGTTGAGTGTGGTCAATTAGTAGCACCTTTCTGTAGCACTGTGCGGAGGAGGATCCTGAGGGTATGCCTGTCCACAGCAGGCGGCCATAGTTGCCTGATAGGTTAGTGATGTCTGCCAAGAAATACAGCCAGAATTGGTCTTAGCGGCAAGAATAGGAATACTCCATCGTATGAATTTGGGACACGTTTTAGGAGACACCAGTCCCTGGAGAAGGACATCATGCTTGGTAGAAGGGCAGCGCAAAAGAGGAAGCCCCTCAACAACATGACGCAGTGGCCACAAGAATGGACTCAAACATAAGAATACCATGTGGATGGCCCAGGGCCCAGTGGTGTACAGAGGGCCGCTGTGAGTCCAAACAGACCCGATGCCACCTACCACCAGCAGCAGCCATGGGTACAGGAATGGAAATTACGGTGGATACATGCTATGTATTTGTACTCCTCAATCTTCCATTTAAATACTTGACCTTTGAATATATACCAGTCTGAAAAACAGCACTACTATTAAAAAAAAAAAACTAAAATTATTTTCTTCACAAAGCTGAGGGTGCCCAGCTATCAAAAGATATAGCGTCTGGGGTCTTAAAAGCTTGAAGGTAAACAAGCGGCCATCTAGCTCAGAAGCAACAAAGTCCACATGGAAGAAACACACCAGGCTCTGTTATCACGAGGTGTCAAAGGGATCAGGTATCAGGCATCATAGAACAAGAAATCATATCATTGTGAATGAATGTGAATGCGGGGTGGGGACCAAAAGCCCATCTGTAGGCAACTGGACATCCCCTTACAGAAGGGTTAAGGGGAGAAGATGAGCCAGTCAGGGTGCAGTGTAGCAATGATGAAACATACAACTTTCCTCTAGTTCCTAAATGCTTCCTCTCCCTCCCCAGTCTTCCCCACCAAACTGTCCTGGTCCCAATTCTACCTTACAAATCTGGCTGGACCGGAGGATGTACATTGATACAGGTGGGAGCTGGGAACACAGGGAATCCAGGGCAGATGATCCCTTCGGGACCAGTAGTGAGGGTGG
Source organism: Echinops telfairi (assembly GCF_000313985.2). Lineage (NCBI taxonomy): Eukaryota > Metazoa > Chordata > Mammalia > Afrosoricida > Tenrecidae > Echinops > Echinops telfairi. The sequence continues at coordinate 32,487,103 of NW_022103958.1, forward strand.
CAATACCTGGAGGGTGGAGGGAGGGTGGTGTGGAAAGGGGGAACCGATTACAAGGATCTACATATAACCTCCTCCCTGGGGGATGAACAACCGAAAAGTGGGTGAAGGGAGAACGTCAGGCAGTGTAAGATATGACAAAATGATAATTTATAAATTATCGAGGGTTCATGAGGGAGGGGGAGCAGGGAGAGAGTAGGAAAAATGAGGAGCTGATGCCAGGGGCTTGAGTGGAGAGCAAATGTTTTGAGAATGATGAGGGCAACGAAAATACAAATGTGCTTTACACTGGCCAGAGCTTCCCAAACCAACAAGGGATAGCAAAGCACTATGGGGGTCTATTCTCTGGGCCTTAAAAGAGGAGGTAAAGGAACAGTTTCCTTAACTTGTGTGGAGAGAATCCTTTAGAAAGGTCCATTGTAAGAGGAATGATAACCTATAAGAATGATTATAAGGATGCCACAGGACGGCACAATGTTTCATTCTGTTATATACCTGGTTGCCAGGTAAAAAGCAAGTGGGAGCTTAGATACAGAGCCAGACCTGGGCTAGAGAAACCTGCCTCTCATCCTCCTTCTCCCTCCTTCTCTCTAAACCAGCGGTTCTCAACCTGTGGGTCTCCACCCCTTTGGGAGTCGAATGAGCCTTTCACAGGGGCTGTCTGATTCATAACAGTAGCAAAATGACAGTTATGAAGTAGCAACAAAAATAATTTAATGGTTGGGGGGGTATCACCACAACATGAGGAACTATTAAAGGGTCGCAGCATTAGGAAGGTTGAGAACCACTGGTCTAAACCAATTATAAGCTAGAGAATGAGAAAGCCTGACGAGGCATTCCTTATAGACCCGATCAGACTGCTGGAGAAAATAATAATGAAGAGTACAGATATGGAGGAATAAGTGCCCGAGGCCCCCCTCCCCCCAAATTCAATTATATAAGTGAAAAACACACATGATATTGATCACGATGATATTTCGCATTCTAAGGTTATAATTCATAGTTGACAAAGAGTTATAAAATACAGTTCTTAAAAAATAAATGAAATATTTCTTGTAAAAAATGTGCTTTGCACAATGGATGGATGTATGGATTGTGATAGGAGTTGTATGAGCTCCCAATAAAATGATTTAAAATATTATTTTCTTCACATTAAAAAAACACATCTTACTAATACTTTAGGATTTGGTGAACTTATGAGCCCCCCCTCCCCCCCGCCCCTTAACACTGACTGGCTTGTACAGAAGCCATCCTCTCTCTGATTCACAAGCAAGATCCATCCCTCAGTGTGTTCATAAATCAGATTTGTAGATAAGTTGGGCAGGCTTCTTTAGCCTTACGTCAGTGACTTTGGGGTTACTATGTGTTGGAATGGGTCTCTTAGCAATGGGATTGGTTTTTAAGTGCAGAAAAGGGCTTTTTCAATTATTAAAAAACTGCGCATGCAGCCAGTGAAGGTGAACTTAATGAAGACTTTGTCATCACTAGGGTTGGATTCACCCACTTTTAAATGAAGGCAAGTTTACATAACATTAAGCGGGGAAACACAAATTTTCCGCAACTCTGGGGACTGCCTGTATCCAACGTCAGTATGATAGCCCACCTTTCCTGATAGAAGAGAACCTTCTAGTCTGTTCCCAATTTCTTTTCCTGCCTCTCTACCCCTTCTACAATTGTATTTTCTCCTTCCTGGAATATTTTCATCTCCATTTATAGCTTTCCTGATAAACTCTCATTTTTCTTTTTTAAAGCACAACAATTTCTTATCATAGCCATACAAGGGGAAAACAGGTACGTTTTCCCCCAGGGGCAAAGGAGATCATTGCCAGATCCCTCAAACAAGGTATCTCAGTTATACAAAGGGTCTCTAAGGTCACGCCTCCAGCATGGACATCGTGTCACATGGAGGTCATTTTAGACCAGTATGATCGGCAATCTCATCTGCTAAGAACACACTACCCAGATGTTAAAATTTTTTATTCATGATGATTTTAAAAAACTACTCTATGTACCGTGAGCAGACACGTAAAGTTTAAGCCACCCACCATTTAAATCCCAATGTTAACTGTCCTTCTCTTTTTCTTCTGACTTGGACATCTTGACTTTCAAAATCACCCCAATATCAGCATAGGGCGAATTGAAATGTATTCCACCACCCTCAGGATCACCCTGTCTTTCTACCACTATGCCCGTTCTCTGGTGGTGAGAGCCTTTGTCAGAGCAGAAAGCACAGCAGAACCTTCCTGATCCTCCACATCCGTTCAACAGCTGTTGGTAGGTGCCATCAAGCCAGTTCCATCTCACAGAGGCCCCGTGAGCAACAGAAAGAAACCCTGGCTGGCCCTGTTCCACCCTCACAATCTTTCCTGTTTGAGCCCATTGTTGCAGCCACTGTGTCAGTCCACCTCGATGAGCGTCCGTGATGAGCTCAATGTGAATTGGACTTTGGAGTTACTCTGCCAGTGGCCAGTCTTGTCAATGGTGAACCTGTCTGTCATCTGAATTAGAGGTCTCTGGCTGCACCTGACCTCCCTAGAAGACAGTGTGATGAAGAGTCTGGAATAATCTGAACTTCAGCCTATTACACACACACACACACACACACACACCACAAACTGCAGGCGTCTAGGGGAAAAGCCAACAGCCTCTTGGAGACCCTCAACAATAAAATGAAAGGGAAATGTTGCAGTTCTCTGGAGTAATAGGAAAAGCAAAGCATTCTTAGATTTATTGGGGAATTAAAATAAATACACTAGTTTATTTCCAAGAACATCTTTTTCCTTACTTTTCTGCCCCCTGGGTTGATGACCGATGACACAACTCTCTGAGGCAGGCCAAACGCTCATACTGTAGTGGTGGCTAACTCCAGAGCCCACTCATCCCAGACCACTAAGTAGGGGTAAGATCTCAGAACAGCCATTCAGAAGGCCCACCCACCATCTTTGCCCTCACCTCCACTCCTGATTCCCATCGACTTTCTTCCAGATGGGTTGGTACATAAATCAGTACTCACAGTGGTGGTCTCTGGGCGATTTGCAAGAGCATTAGACGGCTCCTAGTGGGCTCTAGAGTATGAGGTGTCTGTGTGAACGTGTGTTTGTGATCACAGACAATGAGGCAGCTCCCACACAGGGTGGGCTCCGCTCACTGCAACCCCATGCTGCCAGAGAGAGAGCCCTGGGGACGTAATGAGCTACGCACTGAGCTGCCAACCCAGGTCAGTGGTAGGAATCCACCAGCGTCCAGGAGAGAATGAGACAATTGTCCGCTCCCATAGAGATCTAACGTCTAGGAAACCACATGGAGTGGTCCCACTCTGCCCTCTGGGTCACTATGAGTCTGAATCACTCAATGGCAGTGAGGTTTTGTTTGCTTGCTTGCTTGTTTTATTTTAGTGTGTTGGAGTAAAACTGTGTTCTATGGGCTGATTTTTTGTTTGTTTATTTCAGGACAAACCCTCTAGGCCTTTCTTCTAAGTTGCCTTGGGTGGATTCGAACCTCCAGCCTTCCGGTTAGCAGCTGATTGCTTCACTGTTTGCACCACCCAGGGACCCCTTTTGAGGTAGCGATCAAACCAGCCTGTAGTAGGTCACTGAGAAGTCAGATGTAGGGTGTCTCAGTCACTAACTCAGTGGATACACCGTCTAAATCAAGCTCTTGGATGATGATATGGAGCATGCAGGAATAGCGCCTTGTTCCCCCCTCAAGGTTTGAAGAACGATGTCGTTGCTGTCTCTTAGCATCACAGAACTGGTGGGGGAACCCAGAAGAACTCACAATCTAATGGTGGAACCAGGGAAAGAAATGGCAAGTTGTATGCCTAAGCCTTTAACAGCTGCCGCTGCTGTTGCCGCCAATTCAGTACCACAGCATGGAACCCCATTCTCTGGTAACAGAGACAGCAAAGTGTGCAGTGATTGGAAGATACAGAGAAGGGCCCGCTCTTCCTGGGGACATTAGCGACGATGATGAATTTCACTTGCTACGTAACAGGACTAAAGAACAATGTGGAGAAGTCAGATTCTTTTGTAAGTTGAGTCTAGGAAACATTCTTTGGTTAACATCTCGCCTCATTCCACCAAGGATGTGAGAAAAGTCTCTACTTAATAAAAAATAGCAATGGCTAACGGTAACTCGGGAGGCGCTTGGCAAGATGGACGGACAGTGGCTGCAGCGTTTTGAAGGTGGTAGCAGAGGATCGGGCGGGGCTTCCTGTTGCTGTGGGCAGGGCCGCTCTGAGTCAGAACCAATTGGATAGCTCCTAACAGCCACAGCTAGAACTAGGCAGCAAAGTAGCCGAGGGAAAATCTCCCTGGAAACGTGGAGCGCAGGCTCCTTCTGCCCGCCGTAGCTGAGGGAGAATGCGAGGGACACAAATCGCATCCGTGGAAATGCAAACCACTCACCACTTCTTTCCAAATTCACGAGCCAGTAAACTGTTGTCTGAAAATTCCAAGTCGGCTGGTTTGACTCTAGAGAGCGCCTCTGTGTGTACGGGATTAAAACAGAACACAGCCAGGAACAGCGGACTCCGGGGAACCGTGAGCCCATGTCTGTCAGAGGAGAATGGTGCCCCAGCAAGTTTTCAACAACTGGTTTTTCAGGAGCGGTTTGCCAGGACTTTCTTCGGAGTGACTTCGACCTCCAGCCTTTCACTGAGCAGCCATTTCCGTCCGTTTCCTGGGAAAGGCTTCGTGTAGGGCCACCCCAGTGGCCTAGCTGGAACACTGCAAAGCGGCAGGCTCCGAGCGGGGCAGATGAAGCAGGGCAGTGAGGCAAAGTGCAATCCTTTCCTTTCTTCCAAACAGCAACAGAGGCTGCTGTGCGAGCAAATGCCTCGAGAGAGTGTAGTTTTTATTTTGTGAAGGAGGATTGTTTACAAAACAATAAAGCTGAGCTTTGAGTCTGGCTTCATCTAGGAGCTGGAAGGGGTGGGGGTGGGGGTGTCGTCCAAAGCCATTGAATTGATTTTGCCTCACAGTGACCCAATAGCAGTTGCAATTGGTCCTCGGAGCTCCCAGGCTGAATCTTGAATGCAGCAGCTTGCTTCACTTTGTGGGGCGGCTGGCGAGTTTGAACCATCAACCTTGAAGTTAGTAACCCAACACTTAACCCACTCTACCACCAAGGCTCCTTGAAGGAGGAAACGAGGGATAGGAAATAGACACGAGTGAGACCCCATTTAATGGGAGCAACGACACAGAGTCAGTTTGACCATCGGTGGGAACACTGTGCCCCCTCCCGCCCCACCTTGGTCCTCCTACTCAGTGAGCTGCGGAATCCCAGGGAGGGCCTTGCGTTTCCATTTGATGGGGGATAACATCATCAAACACACTCAATGAAGAATATTAAGAGCTGGGAGCCAAGAAGCAGCAATGAAAGTTAGTATGGAAGCGGAGGTGCAGGTGCGTGGGGTGGGCAGTTGGGGACAGGTGGGTGTTGGCTTCTTCCTACGCTTCCTCTCTGTTTGCACTGGGGATGGGCCCGGGCGAGACGGGAAGTGTCCCAGACTTTTGCTGGGAGGCTGCATGGCCACCGGTGAAGCCAGAGTGGCATGACAAGGAGACTCACCAGGACACCGTTCTAAGGGTGACTTAGGAGGCGTTTCCTGTGCAAAGAGAATTTTGTTGGAGAAAGTGGGGGTTGAAGCCAAATAGCCAGATCCTGCCACAACCAGGCAGTGTATGAGAGGCAGACTGGTCAGGAACGACGAGAAAATCACAGCCTGTGTACCCAGTGATTTTCGCTTGCATTTCATTGAGGAAAACGAAGTTCTAGTTGCCAGCGCCATGCTATTGATGACATTCCTGCAGTCTGCTTTAAGGATTTCTCAGAGTAGCCAACGTCTCTTCTTCGCGTAGGCAAGAAAGGAAGGCCGAGCTCTTGAGTTTTGGTGATGGAAACATGCTCGTAATAAAGTTTCACACACACACACACACACACACACAGTGTAGTAGATCGGTGAAGGCGTGTAGTAGAAGAGGAAACAAGGGGGTCTTCTGCTCACCTCGCTGGTGTCCTGACTGGTGGGGGATCTGTCCATACGTTAGAGTGAGTTCTGTCTCTGACTGCACCTCTGAGCAGTCAAGGTAAAGGGGGTGGAGTGGAGCATGTCCAGATTCTAATCTGGATCCTACCTCAGAGTGTTTTGTTTGTTTGCTGTCTTTAATTCTCCACCCACTTTTTCCTCCTATCACAGATGAAGAAAAAAAAGTTTATCAGTTTAGAGGTCGAATTAGTTGGGTTTCAAATTGTTCTTTTCAAAGAGTGTATTTCGCAAGAGGCCACTTAAAATGCAACAATTGACCTCTCCCTCCCCACCCAAAGCAAATAAGAGTGAAGGAAATCAAAGATTCAAGAAAACAAGGACTAATGAACCAGGCAAGAAAGAGCCTCCACCAGCCTGAGACCAGAAGAACCAGGTGATGTCCAGTTACCACACTGACCATTCTGACCAGGACCACAGTGGAAGGTATTGAACAGAGTAGGGGCAACATTATAGAACAGAATTTGAAATCATTAAAACAAAACAAAAACAGACTTACTGGTCTGACAGGGATGAAGGAACCCCCTAGACCATAGCCCTTATACAACCTTCAAACGCAGAACAGAATCTACCTCTGGGGCTCATTTTTCAGCCAAACAATAGCCATGTCTATCCTGTGAATAAAAATACCTGTGAGGAATGCTCTCTGCAGAGCAATCATCCATAAAGGACCCAAAGAGTAGCATTTGCCCAGAATAACAACTCAAAAGGCGAGAAGGAGCAGGAAAGGACGGCAAATGGAAGCAGAGTACCCAGGGAAGTGAGACGGGTGCCATTACATCGAGGCGATGGCTACTAGTGTCACAAAACCACATGTGTATACACTGTTGACGGGGAGATTCTGTAAAACTACAGGCTACACCCAAATAGTATATCTGAAAGTACCGGCAAGGTTCTTTCTTGCTCTGGACCCTGAATTTTGTTTGTGACGTCTGACCTACTGGTATTGGGTTTCGCCAGCTCTTGCTACTCTGTAGACCAGCAGCTTGTCATCTGACCTGCCGATTTGAGACCACCCGCCCCTTAACCACGTCAATAGAAAGAGGTCTCCAGACTAACACCTGAGCCACGGATTTGAGACATCAGCCTCCTTGACAGTCTGTACACCTTTGTGGTGTCGTGGTTACATGTTGGGCTGCGATCCACATGGCCAGCAGTTCAAAACCACCGGCAGCTCCTCAAGAGAAAGACTTGGGGTTTCTACTCCCATTCACAGTTGCAGTCTTGGGAACCCACAGTCAGCAATGACTCAATGGCAGTGAGTTGTTGAGTTTCGACAGCCTGTGAGTTCTGTGAGAGGTTGCAGTGAATTTATGTAAGCCTAAAACAGGAGAGAGAACACTGAAGGGAGGAGGAGTTAACATTAGAGACGAAGTGTCCAGAGGTTTGGAAAAGCTGGAACATTTGGGGCATCTTTAACCTCCACTTCATCCTTCTAAAATAAAGGATGGTTGCAGTCAGTCCTTAAATAAGAAGCCTGGGACTCACGGTGGGTGCTGGTTAAGGGAACAGATCCCAGAATCCCCCAACAACCTAGAATCCTAATCTCCTGGGCTGCAGTTTAAACACTAACACTGATGATTCAATCAGCCTCACCTCATGTCACTGAGCAGACTAAGGCTGAACATGAGACTCGCTGGGCGAATTCAACGCAATGAGAGCATCCAGGCCCCACCCGGACAATTAAATCGAAGCCTCTTGGCAGTTGGGGGTGGGAGTACCCATCACACCTTTTTAAAGCCCTCCAGGTGCAGCCAAGTTGAAAAGCAATGCTTTAGAGTAGGAGGAGGTGAAGAGTGTGGCAATAATCTTGATCATTTTGAACAAAACTGGAAAAATCCAGGTCTTCTAGGGTTTTCTGAGTGCGATGTTCTTTTCTTTTTCAAGTGACAGTCAGTCTGGCTGCTCAGGCAGCTCACACAGAGCCAGGTGATTACCCAAAACACTGCCTCGAGTCAGCTCTGCTGCGGGTGGGGGCCTCCCACTGCTGAGCAACGGTCTCCCCTTGGCTCCCTCGGCCACATTTCCTCTTTTGGTACTGCTGTCATCCCAGGAGCCTTCGTGCCTCCTCACAGACTCTGCCAACGCCCAGAGCCTGGTAAGCTTCCGTTGGGCTAGCCTCTGACCCACAGGAAGAGCTGGGCAGTGCCCAGGGCTCAGGACTCCCTGAGGAGGACTTACACAGATAACCTTGCTGGCTAGCTGGAATTAACCATTAAAGGCCAGTGCTAAGAAAAGATATACCGGCATGCCAAATCTCTGGCCAGAAGTAGTTAAAAATCAAATCACTTGGGGCGTTGGTATGCATTATGTAATTAAATACTTCTTGTAGGGGCATTTCTTAATTTACAGGTCTATGAAGATCTGTCTTGGAAGACGTACAGCCAGAGTGCTCCCTAGAGGCAAGGATGGAGAGACTTGGCAAGGATGGAGAGACTTTGTCTCATATACTTTGGACATGTTGTCAGGAGAGACCAGTCCCTGGAGAAGGGCATCATGCTTGGTCAAGCAGGGGGGAGGGGCAGAGAAAAAGAGGAAGGCCCTCAGGGACATGGATTGATACAATGACTGCAGCAGCGAGCTCAGGTAGAGACCCTTGTGAGGATGGTGCAGGCCCAGACAGTGGTTCGTGCTGTGGTGCATGGGGTCGCTGTGGATTGGAACCAACTCAGTGACACGTAACAACAACAACTAAGGGACTATTGACATTCACTTGTTCATGTATTTACGTGTATAGACAATGTAATTTATAAATCTGTAAAAATATATATTTAAAACATAGAGAGAGAGAAGGACAAGGAAGGAGTCAGACCAGACTATGAGCAGTGGTTGCTTCGAGCAAAATCGAATCCATGGGCATAGCATTGATTCCGATTCATGGCAACCTCCCGAGTTACCGGGAAGATGTTTCTTGGCTGTGATCTTCCTAGGAGCCAGACCTTTCTTCCATGTCGTCACTGAGTGGCTCTAAACCCCCAACCACTACTTGGTGTTTGCGTGCAAACCACTGGCGGGACTCAGAGATCTTGAGGGGCAAATGGCTGTGGTTAGGTGCCATCTTGTCAGTTCTGACCCACAGCGAAGCTGTCTACAACACAATGAAACTGCTATGGACACCACTCTTCTATCCTTGTTTTAAAGGGTTGTAGTTATGGATCATCCTCACATACTCTTCCATAGGATTTTATGTATGTTTCAAATAAATATCTGTATTTGTTTACCCTTACCCCCCCCCTTTTTTTCCCCCTCAAGGAATGACTTATTAAGCCCTAGGAGAAGGCAAGCAACCAGGGCAAATGTCGGTGACATGAAACTGGACGAAGCTAGTTTATGTTCCAGAGAGATGAGCCCCTCTGCCAAGCAGATAACCTTGCTGGCTAGCTGGAATTAACACCCAGTTTAGTGAACTATACCTAAGTCACAGGTGCTCTGGTGGCATAGGGGGTTATGAGCTCGGCTGTTTGTAACCACAAGGTTGGCGGTTCAAACCCACCAGCTCTTCCATGGGAGAAAGGAAATTTCTACTCCTGTAGATATTTACAGCCTCAGAAACCCACAAGGGCAGTTCCACGCTGTCCCGTGGGGTTGCTGGGGGTCGGACTTGGCTCACTGGCAGTGACCCAGTAGACTTGAAGGCAGTGCCACAGTGGAGTGTGAGGCCGGTGGTCTCCTTCGAAGACAGCCAGGAGTCATTGCTCAGAGTCTGCCTCCTCTCCCTTCTGGGAAGGAGCTCCCAAGGGAACCATTATCGACTGAAGCGCCGAGACCACCCCTGAGCAAAGAGAGCAGGAAATCGATTCTTCTCCAACTGCTCTGCCAAGCTGCCACTGCAACCAAAGATGCTGGGCCTGGCCCCAGTCCCCCTTCCTGCAGATCTCAGGAGAGAAGGGAGAGAGAAGTGGGCCCCGCAAGCCGGAAAGGAACCCTGCAGGGCATGTGTGAGAGTGAATTCTGGTAACACCAGCCCTCGGCTGAGCTCAAAGCCAGCCTCGGGACTGTCAACAAAGCTGAGACACCACGAGGATCGCATGGGCCTTGGGATCATCTGAAGCCACTAACCCTAAGCAGCTGTGTTGATTTCCGCTCCCCCACCTCATCCCCCATCCCCCAAGTCCCAGGCAAAGAAAACGTCAACGCTTGATGGATGGAAAAGAACAAACTAGCACAAGCATCCTCTTTTACATTTCCACTTGGAAAGATACTGCTTTACAAACAGCGGAGCAAAACACCCTTCAGCCTTTTTTTTTTTTCCTTTTTCTTTTTTTAATTGTCTGGCAACTTTCTTAACGCTCCACATTGTGCAAGGGATTTTAGACATTCGCTGTCTCAAAGATAAATGTCTCGGGATTGTTCTCCCCAGGGCAGTCTGGCAATGCCTCAAGTAGGAGCGGATTCAGCTAGTCCCTTAATGTTGCGCTAAAGACGACTGCGCAGGGTCATCCTGCCTGCCTTCAGTGTGTCCACAAAAATCACTTCGTCAAACTTGGGGGGATTGAATGAACTCCCATTCAGAAAGACTTGCTTGCTAGGATTTTATGCATCCAGGGGCAAGGCGGGGGGCCGTGAAGAGTGGGGTTTGAGGATGAGGGAATCCAGTCTTCAAAGGCATCTGGTTTGCAAGACTGGCTTCCTGCCCAGTTATCAAAGACAGGCTTCTAGAATCCACTCCCATGAGGCGTTCAGCTCCTTCGTTGCCTTTGATCCTTACCCTTGACTTTCAATTCCATCTAGGGTTCCACAACCCCAGTCTCTTTCTCTCTCTCTCTCTCTCTCTCTCTCTCTTTCTCTTCCTTTCTGTTTCTCTACAGGAGGAATTTGAGAGGCACACATTCTATCCAGCTCTGGGCCTCCAGGCTCAGGGAGGGGTGCAGAAGAAGCAACAGCTGGACTGTGGTCAGGCAGGCCTGGATATGACTCCTGACCTCACCTCTCACGGACTGAGGGAGCCAGTCTCATTTCACGTCTCTGAGCCTCACTTCTTCCACCAGTGAAATGGGAGTGATGAGAATTACTTCCCAGGGTTGCTGTGAGAATGGAGGATAATGGAAGGGAGCAAAAGGCCCCGGGCTCTGTAGACGGTACAAAGCAAAGCCACTGTGGTCAACTCCACCGGGCGAAGCTCAGCTGCCCCATAGGGTCCCCAAGGGTGTACATTTTTCACAGAAGCACACCGGTGCCACATCTTCCTCCCGCGGGATGGCTGATGGGTTGAAACAGCCAGCCTTTCCTTTAGCTGTGGAGTGTTTTGACCACTGCCCCACCATTGCTCCTTTGCTGATGGCTGACTTAGTCAGGAATTCAAGGAATACTTTAGGGCCGACGAGTGCTAGGCGACACGCGAGGCATGGGCAGGACTGTGCTAGTCAGAACCAAAGTTCTCTTCTGGAGGGCCCACCAGAGTTAGGGGCATGGACAATCACGACAGGGTCACGTCAGGGACTGTGTCATTGGTACATGAGGCAGGTGCTAAGTCAGCAGTGTAAAAGCTTGGGGCCCTTGACCCTGCCAGGGCAGGCAAGGCTCCCCTGGGAAGTGGCGCAGGGGTGAGGTCTGAAAGGTAAAAGGGAAGCCAGGACTTTCATTGCTCCCACTTGCTTGAGGAGGAGATTGGAGCAGCGGGGCACAGAGCTGGGTGGCTAACACCCCCCCCCCTTTCCCTCCCTGCCCTGTGGCCTAAGAGGACATTCTGGGGTTCCGGTGGCTTCTCAGGGAGCCCCTTAGTGAAGTTGGAAAGTGCCACATAGGCATGCCCAGCCTGCAAGTTTGACTGGCAGGGGTCAGGGACTTGACTGTACTACTTAACAGGTTGCAGGATTGTGAGCTAGTCCTTCACTGCTCTCAGCCTCAGTTTCCTTAGCTCTGTAAAAGGCTGCTGAAAAGACCCACCTCCGGGGACTCAGGGAGAAGAGGAAATGAGAAAGCAATAAAGCAGGGTACAGCGGTCAAGAAGAGAACAACTCAAAATTCTGGCTGCGTGGCTGTGAGCCCAAGTTCAGCCATGTACCAGCACTGGGATCTTAGACCCATTGTTACGGAACCTCTCTGTGCCTCAGGATGCCCATCTGTAAAGGGGCCTATAGCATATCCCTCCAGTCTCCATCACTACACTCACTGCCAGTCGAGGCAATGCTGACTCAGAGCGACCCCCTGTGCGTTTCCAGACTGTCACTGTTGATGGGGGTAGAAAGCCCAGTTTTTCTCCCGAGGAGCTGCTCTGGTGGTTTCGAACTGCCGACCATGTGGACTACAGCCCAGCCCGTAACCACTGTGCCACCAGGGTTCCTCTGAAGGGCTCATGGGGCCCTTTCCAGATGCCGAGGGTTGAGACCTGTAACCCTGTAACCTCTGCATTGGGGGGTCTGGCACAGACCAGGCAGGGGAGAGCAACTAGAGAGAAGGTGACGGCGCCTGTTGTAAACGCTCCTTGGTTCTGTATGCAGGGAGAGGCACAGAGGAGTCTCCTGTCTCTCAGTGCAGCCTGCCCTCACCTGCCCATGCCTCACCTGGCCTGGGTCAGTGAGAGCCAGAACAGCTGTGAACTCAGTTCACAGATGTGCTCGGCCAGGCTGCACACCCACCTGCTTTCTCCAAGGAAGGAGAGCCCTGCTCAGGGTGCTGCACCCCTGCCCTGCCATGCACTTTGAAATACAGGTGTTCTTCCCCACACCCCACAGAGCCCTGTTTTCATTTCCAAGGCCTGGGGTGCCTGATGATTATTCCAGGGGACTATCTCCCTCTTCTTGGGACACGGGTTTTGCACCTGCACTGCTCTCTGCACTTGTATCTTTCTGACACTTGCAACCCCCCTATGAAAACTACATTCTAGGGCCAGCCCTGCACCATGGTGTCCTGGGCACAGAGAGCCTCTGGGGCTGGAGGTGGGGTTTGGATGGCATCAAAACTGCTCTGTGCCGGGGCATTGATCTCATTCCAACAAACCATGGTGGGAGGTAGTCTTTCTCTCCCTTTGAACTCATGGAGAAACGGAGGCTCAGGCAGGTGAGGAGGGAATCTGCTTAAGGTCACATGGCTTCGAAGCAGAGCAAGGAGAATCCAAATCTGGACTTCGTCTCCTTCCAAATTCCACCCTTTCCCGCGACATTCCACTGGACATGAGCAGTCTGGGATTGGATCCCTGACTCCGGCTTGTTTGTTGGGGGCTGAGCAAATCATTGTGTCTTAGCAACAGTGAGGCTGACTGGCTGGGGCCATGTGGTGGGAGGTGGTGGGGTGACAGACCATGGGCCTGCTGTCCTGCTCACACCTGCCTTCAGCTGACGGCTGAGAGCAGGGTTCAGAGCCCGGGAGGGGAGGCTCAAGCACAGGGTGCTACAGTTCAGATAAGGAAATGTCACTCTATGTCATAGAGTCCATTGTAACCCAGAGTGACTCTGTAGGACAGAGGAGACTTGCTCCAAAGGTTTCCAACACAAAGCCACTGCCACATTTTTCTTCCACGGAGTGACTGATGGTTTGAACTGACAACCTTTGGGCTCATAGCCAGGCCACCAGTGATGCTTGGTACAGAAATTAAAAAACAAACCCAGTGTCATTGGGTCCATTCTGTCTGTAGGACACAGTAGAATCGCCCCATTGGGTTTCTGTAACCTATATGGAAGCAGCCGGTCACATCTTCCCCCTCAGAGTGGCTGGTGGGCTCGAACTGCCAGTCTTTCGGTTGATGGTCAGCCTCTTCAACCACTGTGACACCAGGGATCACTGGTATAGAAACAGATTTCTGAATATCTGGAATCGTGGAAACACACACACACACACACACACACA
>NW_022103958.1:32501030-32503062 GCF_000313985.2 Echinops telfairi
ACACACACACACACACACACACACACACACACACACACACACATCCTCGGGTAGCTCGCATCTGGCAGGAAAGCCTGCCAGCAGAGGTGTTGAAATGCCTGGAGAATCATGCCTTGGCACCTGTGGAGGACATTTCAGCACTCTGGACTGACAGCTCCCTCGCCCACACAAGCCTCCCAGAAAGGCAGTGTCCCTGCGTCTTGCTGGAGGAATCGGGGCAAAGGCTGTGAGTGGTTGTGGCCACTCAGCCAGTGAACTTCTCACCCTGGCCCAGTGCAGAACAGGGGGCCTCTCCAGGTCCAACTGCTGTGCACAGTCCTGGTGACCTTGGGAAAGCCACCCCCGTCTTCTCAGCCTCCGTTTCCTCACCAGCAAAACCACAGGGTCCTTTAGGCTGGGTTCCCAGGTCCCATGGGGCCTTAGAAGAGGGTACTGTGGGGGACCAGCCTGAGGATGGCTAGCCCTTGGACACACTCCAGTGAGAGTTCCAATTATGAAAATCTTTATGTTAGAGTGGCCACCCTACCTTACAGATAAGAAAATGGAGGTCAGAGAGGTCAAAGGACTAGGCCTGCAAAGCATTGAGTGTGGGGGTTCAAACAAAGGCCCTCTGGGTGCCCATGACCCAGAGGCCCCACCTGTCACTATTGTCCTCTGCTCTGGCGAGGCGCTAGCCCGGCTCTTGGATTAGATGAAGGTGACTGGGGGTGGGGGAGTGGGTTTGCAGCTCCTGTGTGGCTACCCTCCAGCTCTCAGCCCCAATCTCTCATGAGAGGACACTGGACAGTGGCACGGCCAGGGATCTGGTGGGCACCAGCGCCAGGCAGACCATGCAGTTTGCACAAAGGGCCAGTAGCGAGCGATTGCTCTAGAGCTGACCTGAGGCACCTCTGAAGCGGGGAAGTGAGAGTTCGCTGAGGAAATGGAGCGAGCGGACCTGCTCACATACCTCCACTCAGCAGATCACTCCTGTCAGAGCGCAGGGCCATCACACACCCTTTCCATGACACTGGCCTACTTTTGTGGGGCAGAGATGGACCCAGAGCCCCCCCCCTCCCAATGCATCTTACTCTAGTGGTTACAGGTAGGAGGTGTTCCTGGGTAGAATCTAGTCTTCCAATCTGGCTCCCTGAGCCTTCCCCTCCTGCCACCTGTCCCAGTCAGCTTCAGACATGCTCCCACGCACCAGGAGGCAGCCAAGACAGTGCAGACCCTTTCTCTCTGAAGGTGACCACAGAGTAAGCCAACAATCTGTGCCTCAGCGTGTCCTCTCATCTTTATCATGGGTACAACCGCCGGCCCTGCCTTGAAGGATCCCTGGGAGGAGGGAAGCAAGAAATGCACATAGAGGGTGCTTCTCAAACACCACCCAGCTGCGTCTGCAGAGCAGCCAGGGTTCTTGGGACCCCTGCACCAAACTGTGTTCTCCAAGAGAAGGTGGAGAAGGCTCCTTCCTGTGCTCCGAGTGCTCCGTGCTGAGCTAGCGCTGTGCCTGGTGCAAAACCGGTACTCTGGAAATGGTTTGTGAAGAGAAACATTTTTGTCCAAAGAAGATATACACGTGGGTAGAATTGGTGGTGATTGTGGCTGCCGCCACGTCGATTCTGGCTCACAGCAGGCTGCACATGCAGAAAGCAGAAAGGCTCTGTAGGGTTTTCAAGGCTGGGACCTTTTTGAAGTCGATTGCCCTTCCCACCCAGCTTTCCACTCTGCCGTCCCCACCGCCCCAACTTTGGATGGGTTCGAACCTATAACCTTTTGTCTGTGTTAGAGCTTAAATTCTGAGCACTGACTTTGCAGAAGGCTAAGGCCCATAGAGGAGTACTGGTGGCATAGTGGTTACACACCGGGCTGCTAATGGCAAGGTTAGCAGTTTGAAACCAACGGCCACTCCTCAGGAGAAAGATGGGGTTTTCTACTCCAGTTTAAGAGTTACAGTCTCCGCCTTGCAGAGGGGTCTCAGGGAGGAGATGAGCCAGTCAGGGTGCGATGTAACAACGATGAGAAATACAACTTTCCTCTAGTTCCTAAA
>NW_022103958.1:32503498-32555609 GCF_000313985.2 Echinops telfairi
TTTACACAATTGATGTGTGTATGGATTGCGATAACAGTTGTATGAGCCCCTAATAAAATGTTTAAAAAAAAAAAAAGAGTTACAGTCTCCGAAGGCAACAGGGGCAGTTCTACCCTGCCCTATAGGGTTGTTATGAGTCGGCACTGACTTATGGGCAGTGAGAGAGTAAAGGGTCACAGCAGAAGCCCTGAATCTATTTTGAGTCTCCATGCAGATTCAGCCTCCACTGAATTATTTCTGACCATTTGTGTCAGTCTGGATAGACTAGAGAAACAAATCCATAGAAACTCATATGCGTATAAGAGAGAGTCCAAGCCCATAAATCCGATATTAGCCCATGTCTGATAACCAATCTATACAGTCATCTTCAGACTCAGAAGCTACATGCAGGATGATTACAGGCCAGTGGGTAGAAGGTCTTCTGGATCCAGTGGCATTGTAAGCATCTCGGTGCTGACAGGGGTCTCCACATGGTTTCTCCAGGTCCAAGGTTCTGGCTGCAACAGGATAGGTCCACGCGCTTCTCCGCAGAGATGTCTCACAGGGAGTCAGCTTTATCAATAGAGTCTCCAAGGAAGTGAAGTAGTGAGAGACAGTCTCTCCCACCTCCAAGGAGGAAATACAAGAGTTTTCCCAGAATCCTCAGGGGAAGGCCATGCCCACAGGAGGCCTCATTGGCTGTGACCTGATTGACAGACTAGACTCCACCCCTTCACTCTTAATCCTCTCAAGTCCCAAATTGACACAGGATTATGTAACTACCACACCATTCAACTGGCAATGTGAGTAGCCTTGCCCTCCCTTGGGCAGGGTGTGTTAGATTACTACCACTCCCCTGGCCATTAGGGACTTGCCTCAGTGTGTCCTTGATGGAAACTGGAGTCCCAGGATCCCTGAAACAAACTGTAAACTCTCCTTCTGTCTGACCTGACATACGTATCCCAATCATGGTCCCATCCCCACTCCTGTGGTCTTGCCTGCAATGGCGATGCTGTGATCTGCTGCCAAATATGCTTTTGTGATAGTATCCTTTATACTCCCCCGTCCTACCTGAACGGCCACGTCTCTGTAATCGTTGGATGCCATTAGGTCCCCTACCTGTGGTCTCTCTTATCCAGCTGAACTTTTTTGTCCCGTTGAAGACTTAATAAATAGGTCTCCATAAACTATATTTGGATTCCAAGTCTCTTTCACCCACTACAGCAGGCCTAGTAGCCCAGCACTCAATCATGTGCACCACTCAGGGGCTTCTGTAAAGGGCTTTTGAACCAATAAGGATTGATTCGGAAGATTACGGTACTCTATCAACGATCCATTTTTTCCCCAGAGGCAAACATCCTGGTACCACCAAGGGCCGATTTCAGTGTAAAAACAGCAATCCTGATCATCCACGATTCTGTTCAAAATCTTTCCAAAACAGACACCAGGATCCTATCCTGCTAATCAAGAGACAGCCAGGGTGAGAGGACTCCATACAAGAGGCAGAGCTGAACTCTGGGGGAATAAAGCTAACATTGAAAACCGACTCCTGGGCCAATGAGTGGAACAGATCACAGGAGAGCCCTGAAGAGCGAGTGGGTGAGCACGTGCGCACACACACACACACACACACACACACACACACACACACACACACACACACGAGGGTGGCTTCTGCAGCCCGAGGCAGACCTGGGGGCAAGTGAACCTTCGGATGTTTACTGGAAGGTGTCTCGGTTCTTTTGAACAGACGTCCAAGCTCCAGGGACCGTGCCAATTCCAAGCTGGAAATGGACAAATCCACTTCCTGCATCCTTACATCTAATTCCAGATGGACACACAGGGAAGGCTTTCTGTCCAGCTGGACTTCAGGGGCAGGAGTTATTCTTAGCACAATGGGTCGATGGCTAGCAGGGCTTTGAAACAGGTTCAATCTGGGTCGAGCCTTGTGAATTTGCCTCTGGAGCTCAGAAACCCTGAGAGGGAATCAACTCTGTGAGGAGCTGTCAATGTAAGAATCCCCCAGGGATCTGTTACACAGGATTCGGAGTCAGTATATCGGAGGCAGATTTGTGTGCAGATTCTTGGCTGGGGGTTGAAAGGGAGTAACCCTGTTGGAAGACTAGTAGCACAGCCAGGCTATGTTTGGTTATCCGATGTGAGCAATGTTCAGTGGGGCTGCTGAAAATGAAGACTGCATTCTTGGGAAAGGGGAGAAGGGGCTGGAGGTGGTCTACGGAACCCAGCATTTCAGGGTCATGTTTCTCCTCTCGTGCTGTTCTGCCCAAGAGTGGGGGACGTTTAGCGTGTGCAGTGTAAGTGATCTCAGTGACAAAGGTCAGGGGGCTAGCCTCGCATTAGTGGAGAGCAAGGGGGCAAAAAATGAAGGCCAGCCAGTGCTCTTTGACAGAGCTGGGATGGTAACCCATAGGAGACACAACCGTTCCAAACACACACACACACACACACACACACATACACTACCCAAAGAGGACCTGTTTCTCCAGCTCGCACCTTGCATGCAGGTACATGCACCGTGATAGTGATGGTGGGGTGGGAAAGATGAATGTGGTGGTCCAGAGGTGGGACAGGAAGCCAGACCAGGTGTGGCAGTTACATCATCTACTGTCAACTTGGGGAAGGGGTGGAGTCTAGCCTGTCAATCAGGTCATAGCTTGATGACCTCATTTGGAGGCCCAACAGAGATAAATAGCTCACTGGAGCTCAGATACACTTTCTCTCCCTGGGAGACATTCCTGTTGACAAGCCACATGGAGCTAGACTGATGCAGCCAGAGCCCTGGAGCTGGAGGAGCCAGGTGGAGACCCCTGCCAGTGCTATGCTTCTGCCACTGGATCCACAAGACTTTCTAGCCACTGCCCTGTGATCTTCCTGCATTCGGCGTCATTGCATGCGCTGTGTGACTCTGAAGAAGAATTTATAGACTGGTATCAGACATATGGGCTAACATCGGACTTATAGACTTGATCTGGACAGGGCTGGGGTGTTTTCTCAATATACAATTGCTCTTTTATATAAAGCTCTTTCTTATACACATATGAGTGTTAATGAATTTGTTTCTCTAGTCAACCCCGACTAACACACCAGGAAAATGAATGTCTAGAAAAAAGTACCGCGCTCTTTACAGATAGCATCTCATGTAGTCCCTAGATTCCAGAGTGCCTGGCTGGCATAAAGGGCAAATGGTCGGTGCTTCAAACCCACCCAGAGGCACCTCAGAAGAAAGGCCTGGTGATCTTCTCCGAAAGGTCACAGCCCTGAAAATCCTGCGGAGTGCAGTTCTCATCTGCAAAACACGGCTTTGCTGTGAGTCAGAATCAATGAGAAGGCAGCTGGTAGGGTGGGGATGAATCTGTTTATTTCCATGTAAGTTTATTTCAAAGTGAATTCCTCACAGTTGACTGATAAAATTCATAAGCTCTGCCAAGTGGAACATCGCCACCCCCCTGCTGATGGATGACAACGCTGCGGCACAAAGATGTGGAGTCACGGCTTCAGTAGCTGCACTGAGGTGTGAACTCCGATCCCCGTCTCCAAAGTCTGGATCTGAGACCAGGGTGTCATGCCCTGCGCCTGGGTGCTCTGACTCAGCTCCCCTCGTGGGGGCCTCGCTTGAGCGGCCACATAAGAACAGGTAAGAGACTACACCTGGCCGGGGGAGTGAGTGGAGAGGCAGCAGCTGGAAGTAAACTCCTCCCCAGGTGTTGTGATGTCACTGTGTGCCTGGGCCTGGCATGGCGGGGAGCGCATATCCTGATCCACACCAGGCGCCAACAGCACTCTCAGGCAGCGGCGTTGGGCAGTGTGCTGCTGCCAGGCACTGCTGCTGCAGAGGGCCCCAGACTGCGCCTGCCTCTCCAGGGACACTGGGGGGACATGTCAGCCGATCTTGTAGCCCACACTCCATAGGGTGGGCAAGCCTTAAGAAGTACAAGGATTGCCAGCTTGCTGCCCAATAGAACTAGACATGCTCCCCATAGTGGTTACTAGTGGGGGTAAGAGGGGGCTAGCCTCTTCATGAGCTGGGTTGGTTCTAACATCTCACTGAAGGAGAAGGTGCCACCACCTTGACCTTGGTCACCAAGGACATTGGGAGAGGCATTTGGATCATGACATCATGGCCGACTCGGAACATTGTAGACCTCAAACCCCACCCTGGTGTAGGCAGGTTGAGCTACTGTTTCACCCCAAGGACCAGCTGCAGTTGCATTGACGCCGATTCCTGCCGCCCGCGTGTGTGGGAGCAGAACCATGTGTCACAGGGCTTTCGATGGCGGACTACTCAGAGTCTATCACTGAAGGGCCTTAGGGTGGCCTGGGAGCACCCGTCTCCTTCTATGGAGCCTTGATTCTTGGCACCACCAGTTTCTTTTACCCTCTGAAGAATGGTCACTTCCTGTGTGAAATGAACACACACATACATGGTTCCAGGGGTCCTGCAGGTACTCCGCTCAGGTGTTGGGGGGTAGGGGAACCTTTCTATGTGTTTTGCTTCTCGTGGTCTGCACCTGTGACCAGACTTTGGCCTGGCTCTGGTTAACAGGAGCTCCGTCACTCATGCATACAGAGAACAGCAGATATCCAAAGTTACTACCCTGCAGCAGCCTGTGGCAACAGACTATGGGAACTTGGAAGCTCAGCTCACTTTCCCTGAGGTGGGACAAACTCCCACAGGCTGGGGCTAGGGCTGGGGCTGGGGCTTCACCAGAACCGCCTTGCGGGTTTCTCCTGGGAGCACTATCATACATCACAGACCTCTGTTTTGGGTCTTCTGTGGAAGCCAATGTAAGCCACCACCTAACTGGTAATAAACTCCAACAAACTCACTGTCATTGAGTCAGTTGACCCTGTAGGACCAGCGTGGAACTGCCCCCCTGTGTGTTTCCTTGACTGCAACTCTGTGGAGCAAAAATCCTCATCTTTTTCCTGAGGAGCAGCTAGTGGTTTCAAACCGCTGACCATGCAGTTAGCAGCCCAACGCCTAACCCACTATGTCACCAGGGCTCACTGGTGATAGTGCAGATTAAATGACATAACATACGTAAAGTGCTTAGTGCTACTCCTAGCACACAGACCCCAAAACCCATCGCCACTGAGTTGATACTGGCTCAGCCACCCTCAGTAGGGTTTTCTGAGGCCGCCAATCTTTATGGGCACAGAGAACCTTATCTTTCTGCCTCAGAACTCCCGGTATGGTCGAACCACCAACCTTGTGGTTAGCACTCCAATGCTTACCTGATAGTGCCACCTGGGCTCTTTGGCCCACAGACAGTATTCAGCAAATGAGGTAAAAAACAAAACAAAACGTAAAAACAACACAAGCAAAACAAAGTGGAAAATGAGTTGCCGTTGAATTGGTCCTAACTCATGTGTGCCAGGGTGAAACTGTGCCCCACAGAGTTTACAAGGGCTGGCTGTTCTTGAAGTTGATCTCCAGGTCTTTTTCTGAGGTTCCTCTGGGTGGATTCAAGCTGTCCACCTTCTGATTAGCAGCTGAGTGCCTCATGACTTGGGCCACCCAGGAACTCCGGGGTCAGCCACGCCACAGTCAGTGCCCACTCCATGGCAGGGAGCTTGCTTTTGGTTTACACCTGTCAAGCCAATTCCGTGTTAAAGAGCAGCAGGGATCCCCGGGCTACAGAACAGAACTGTGTTCCATGTGGGCTGTTTTTTCTTTAAGGCTATAATCTTTACAAAAGTGAATCACCAGGCCTTGCTTCTGCAGAGCGGCTGCTGAGTGAGTCTCAGGCCCTCACCTGCAGATCAGCTGCAGAATGGGGCTGTGAGCTTTATGCTTTGTTGGTTTGTTTTCAGACTGAACTATAGGACATCGACTCAAGATGGTCACTGAGGATGGATCCACCTAATGGTGCCCTCACTTCTGTTTTCCTCCGTGTGACCTGATGATCCAGCGTGCTGCCACTCCCCGCCACCCCCCCACCCCCTCCACCCCCGCTGCCCCCCGCTGAGGCAGACCTTGGCCTGGTGGGTTCCTGTGCAGTGTGCTCTCTCCCTTGGCTGTCCATCCATAGAACAGTGTTGATGCCCAGTGCTGCCCCACCGGTGGCTGGTGTTGGGGCTTTTCTGGGCTGGTTTTTCCAGAACATCATGTGCATTGGGGCCCCAACTAACATGGAGACAGGGCAGAGGTGTGGGCAGGGGAAAGAAATCCCGGTTTGCCAAGTGGAAAAGGGCAGGATGGTCAATAGGAAAAACGCTTTCGATGTCACCCATGGGCAATGTTTTGTAAATATCCTTTTGTTTTATTTTCCCTCAAAGATGACTTTGGTGGCCCTTTGAAGCGGGCTGCCATGAACCAGCTCTGAAGGGCCATGGCATATTTATGGTACATTTCAGCTTCAAACACTCAACGCAACACATGAATACCTTGTTCTCAGCCTGGAGCTCCTGGCTGACAGAGACACAGAGTGCATGGAAAACAGCTGTTTATGTTCCCCTAGCTATCACAACTGCAACCTCATGACCATGGGGAACAATGGGACAAACAATCCATCTGCTATCTCACCCAAAACACAGCCCCCCACCCCCACCCCAGGCATCCCCTGACCTCGCAGCACGAGCGGGGTGGGCTTGTACTGGGGGAGTCACACACCAGTCCTGGCTCCAAACCCAGGGGAAACCCAGGGCCCAGGCAGAGACGGGGTGGTAGCAGATAAGAGAAAACAAATCTCAAAATATGGGCGGATGGGGCTGGGCCCCAAAGGCCCTGTTCAATTGGGATCGGGGCCCTGTGGTACACTGGTTTGTAACAAATGCTCTTGGCTAGAAGATGTAGCCCATTCATTTCCACCACGTAAGTTATACCTGGAGCTGCTCACCAAAAGGATGATGGTTTGAACCCACCAGCCTCTCCATGGGAGACCGACGTAGAGTCTGCCTTCACAGGTCCCCCTATGATTGCGGCCATAGAAACCCTACAAGGCAGTGCTGCTTTGCCCCGCAGGGGCCCTCTGGGTGGGAACTGACTCGGCAGCCATGGGGTTTGTAGAGAAGAGAGATTGATTAACCTCCGGGCTCTTCTCTCCGTGTCTCTGTAACGCCCACCAGATGATCGGGTGGGACCAGGCACATAGGGCGTGTGGAACACTGATCGAAGGCACTGGTCAGTTTTGCCATCCCATTGCGATCTCTGGGAGCCAGCTCAGAAGCTGGAACAGAGAAGAACCAACCTGGCACCATCAAGGCAAGAACAGCTTGAGTGGGTGCAAGAACTGAAGAGACACAGGCGGCAGAAGCTGGGGTCAGAGACGGCAAGATAGAGCAGAGAAGGCACGCCAAGACCGTGGGTAGCAAGACAGGGTGACAGACAGGTGGGCTTGCTGGCCCCATGAGGCAGAGGGGACCACACGGCTGCTGGCCGAGGCCCAGAGAGAGACTTGGCTGCTGGTTCAGGAAAGCCGCTGCTGTGGACCAAAGACTGTCCCCTAAAAGTTTCCCGATTCCTGTTTGTGGTAACCTGCTAACTTCCCCAATAACCCCCTTAATCACGAGTAAGGTGTCTGAGTTCTGTGTGGCCACTGCCATGGAGAGAACTAGAGAGTCTTGGGAGGAAGGGTTGGTGTCAGAACAGGGAGAGGGGGCTGGAAGTATTACTGACATCTGGCTTGCATCGTCAGCGTTAAGCAGATGTGGAGTGGACTCTCCTCCTCCGTACCATTTCCTCCGAGTCATTTGTAACCCAGAAGCTATGGAGCTGGGAGACGTGATTGATCTTGAACAGGGAGCCCTGCCGAGCCTCCTCGGCAGAGAGCTAAACGTGCCCTGACTGGGGCAGCAGCTCTCTGTAAGCGGTAGCTGTGTGGGTTTGGAAACACATTAGGTGTGTAACCACACATAGAACGTTCACCACCAGGGATATAAACCCCAAACCAAGCTCACCGCCATAGAGTTGATGCTGACTCAACAGCCACCCCATAGTACAGGCTAGAACTGCCGAGAGTTTGTAAGACTGTAACTCTTTTATGGAAGTAGAAAGGCCCATCTTTTACTCAGAGTGGCTAATGGTTTCGAATTTTGGACCTTGCAGCTTGCAGCTCAACTCCTGATAATGAGGCTCCCAGGGCTCCTACCAGGGATATAATTGATATGCTATTTATATATTATTTGCTTATTGTCCATCCCTGCCCCACCCTTTACCATATGTACACATACACACACTAGACATATAAACTCCATGAGAACGGGGATTTTTCTTCTCCCTCTTCTGTTCCTTACTGAATCCCCAGAGCCCAGGAAGATGCATGGTCTACAGAGGGTACTTATAAATCTTGGTTGATTGAATGGATAAAACAGAATTGCCCAGACCATCAATATGTTAAAAAAAAAAAAAAGCCTGCAGAGACTCTTAGTGTTGCTAAAGCATTGGATAAGATGTGATAATGCTCATGATACTCTGCTTACTAGTAAGGTTTCTGCTTCAGCAAGAAGTGCCATTGACAGAGCTTCCCTATAGACATGGAAGCTTTGTCTGTAAAGCACAGCATATGTAGTTGTTCCAGACACTCAGATGTTTGGCTTTAGGTAGACCCTGTTATGAGCATTCTCAGACCCGCTCCCAAAAGCAAAAGCAAGCTTTTGGGCTGAAGAGTCTATTGACCCTACTGCAGTTATGGGACTCCAGGGTGAGCAAACATGTGGACAGAAGGGCTTGGTGAGTCACCCGAAGGTCACAGGTTGGGGAAGAAGTGTGGCCAATAATTGGTTTAGACAAGACCCACAACTCCCCGAGGTGGTTTCTCGCCATGAATCTGCTTGCGGGTGAGCCCACTGAGGTCTCTTTGGCCGGAGAACAGCCACACCTCCCCCAAGTCACAGAGGGCCCACAGGTGTCACTGTGGTCCTCTGTCATGGAACCACAGGCCAGACAGAGACAGGGCCTGAGCGTGGTGGGAGAATTCTCGGCCGCACTCTCCTGATGGCAGGCAGAGCACACAGGCCTTCAAGCGTTTACTTGCACAGTCCCAGGCTGGTCTGACACCAGAGCCTGCAAGACAGTTTGAGCAAATATAGTAAGCTGATTTTTAAGGTGGTAAATTTGTATGGCTTGAGAATGATATTATAAATACTCAAATGGTCCTTGGCAGGCAAAAAGGTTCCCCACCCCTGCTCTATATGTAATCCCATTTGGGAGTAGGCTTTCTTTGCTATGTGAATGTAGCCATATTAGTATAGGGTATGTTTAAGATAAGGGAGACTCTGGTGGGGCAGTGGTTACACATTGACCTGCCATTCCCATGGTCCACAGTTCAAATCCACCAGCAGCCCCATGGGAAAAACACTGGGCTTTCCACTCCTACAAACAGTTACAGCCTCGGAAACCCACAAGGGACCGCTTTGAGTCAGCATTGATGAGTGTTTAAGGTGATCAGTGAAATAAATGTGCTTATTAAAGCCTCTCATGTGTGGACTTCTGCTACAGTCTTCCTTGTCTCCAGTCAGCCCCTTGTTAACAGCTGGGTGCTGGGACACGGTGGGAATAGAGGCTGCCGTTCCTCCTGACCTGAGTTTGGAGCAGGCATTTTTCACCTACGATCAAGGTGGGTATCATCAAGTCTACACACACAGGCCAAGCTCTAGGGTCTTTCTGTAGCATTTGTAGACGCTGAGATAGACGTTTGTAAGGGTCTTTCTGTAGCATTTGAAGACGCTGAGATAGACGTTTGTAAGGGTCTTTCTGTAGCATTTGTAGATGCTGAGATAGTTAAGGTTTACTGTGCCAACCTGGCCAATAGACACATGTGGGGTTAATTAAAGGGCAGAGAGATAAATGGCTCAGTGAGCCTTGCCTTTCAAGTTCTTGGGTCTCTTGCTTTGTGATGGTAGGACCAGGGTGCAGCTGCCTTAGCCAGTTCCCTGCTTCAGCTTGCAAGGCTTTATTCCTGCAAGACATCCCTGAGGAGAAGCCACATGGACCTACCCTGATGCAGCCCTGGGTGCTGGAGCAACTGTGTGGAGACCCCTCCCAGCGCTGTGATGCTTACACGTTCACTGATTTTGCTTTCCTCCTGCAGTCGGCGTCATAATGTGTGTGTTTTGTAAGATGGAGGAGGACTTTGTGGATCAGTGTTGGACATATGGGCTAATGTTGGACTTACGGGCTTGGACAGCACTAGGTTTGGATGCTTTCTTAATGTACACTTACCCTTTATAGAAAACTCTTTCTTATACATATAAGTTTCTGTGGATTTGTTTCTCTAATGTACCCAGACTAACACGGACACTCACAGGGTAATCAATAGCACAGATTTCTTGGCTCTGACCATTTCTGTAGCCAGGCTACACTCCACTCGCCGCCACTCGCCGCCTGTCCACAGCCCCTCCCATTTCTCACAGGTCTCAGCCGGGACCTTGGTATGTGCCCTACCTTGCACTGCTCTACTCAGCTCTCACAGTCCCGGGGCCAAGTGTCTCGCCCCGTCTTCTGATGGTGTCTTTCTACTTATTCCTTTGATGTGACAACTTATTTTGACTTTAGTTCTCTCTCTGATAAATTCCCAAGTTCAGGGGACCTCCTTGTAGGTGGATGCATGGCTCTCCTTTTAGCATCATCTAGTTACCCTGTTTCCCTGAAAGTAAGACATCCCCCAAAATAAGACCTACTTACAGTTTTGCCTCTCGCTGAAATATAAGCCATCCCCCCAAAAATAAGACCTCCTGAAAATAAGGCCCCCCGAAGCTACCATAACAGCAGGCGCCGCCGCACAGCTCACTGTTGGCCACAGCACAGCTGGAGCAGACAGGAAGTGGGAGGTCTCTTTTAATAAAACAATAAATGTGTACCGTATTCTTCTTCATGGAAAAATAAGATATCCCCTGAAAATAAGACCTAGTGCATCTTTGGGAACAAAAATTAATATAAGACACTGTTTTATTCCCTTCATTCCCTACTCTTCAGTCAGTCTGTCACACTCTGGGGGGTTGTGTGCCGTGACGCTGGAAGGGATGCCATTGGTATTTCGAACTCCAGCGGGGTCGCCCATGGTGGAGTGGCTTCCGTGGTGCTCTCAGACTAACTAGAAAGACCCAGCCGTCTGGTCCCAGTGAAAACTAGCCAGAGAAAGCCTTACGGATGGGAATATTACTTGACAGAGCATGGGGACACGTTGAAAGAGGCTGTCAGAGTTGCCGCTGTGGACTGAGATGGACTGATGTCCATGGCGATGGCCCGGAATCTGGCCATCTTTGTTCTGGTGCACGCAGGGTGGCCTGAGTCGGCGTCGACTCCACGGCAACCAGCAACCGCTGTGCTCGGCGATGCCCAGACTTGCCCACAGGAGTAGAGGATGTGAACAATGTCTGTGCAGAGGGCCCACACAACCCTGGGCAGAACTTTTCTCCCCAAAGCCCATCGGTGTCTTAGTGGCACAGTGGGTAAAGCACCAGCTGCTGACTGCCAGGTCAGTGGTTCAAACTCACCCGGTGCTCTGCAGGAGGAAGGTGAGGCTTTCTGCTCCTTAGAGAGAGTTACAGCCTCAACAACCACAGGGGCAATTCTACTTGTCCTACAGGGTTGCTGTGAGTCAGCATCCAATCAACTTGATGGCGGCGGGTGAGTTTGCTTTCTTTGTTTGTTTGTTCATAATACACCTTTGCTTTGCATTTTCACCATGATGATTATTATTCTGTTGCTCTTTTAATCACTCCAGAAAGATGCGTGCCCATGGCCTTGGTTGACTACACAGGTCTGAGAAACAGGAAGCCACCACCCCTTCTCATCCTGACAGCGAGAGAAAACTGACACTGACCGCGGCCGAGCGGTTTGCGGACGAGCTAAAGACTTCTACAGACCAAGGGTCCTGGCCGAGTGGTTTGCGGGACGAGCTAAAGACTTCTACAGACCAAGGGTCCGGGCTTGCCAGCTACCACCAACACAAGCCCCATTGGAGAGTCAGGGGGTTCACGGTCACAGGCCCTTAGATAAGGATTCTGAGCTTAACAATGGGGCAATGTTACGGGAGAGTCTTCCCAAATGGGAGGTTTCAACGTGGCCCACATCCCCCTTTCATGTCCTTCCCTGCTTCCCAAAGAAACCAGAAGACAGGATCCCTAACAAGGGTCCCTGCAGTGCTAGGTCTGGATGCAGGATGGAGCCTGGGCTGAAGGGCAGATGCTTCTGGGACTCAGCTAAGCACGATGTTCTCAGTCGGGCTACCTAACTTGGTGGGATCCCTGTCTCCCTGCAAGTCCCTTTCACCTAGCAGAGTCCCACAACACTCCTAAAACACACACACACACACACACACACACACACACACACACACACGGAGAAGAACATCGAAGTCTCCTGGTCCAAGAACACCAAGCAACTCTCCCTTTACCCTGGAACCAGCGCCCCCTTGGCCCCCTCGGAGCGCTTGAGCCAGCTTGAGTTGGACCCCGCCCTTCCCCCACTTCCCTTCCCCAGATTTACAATTTCCCTGGAGATGAAAGGATCATTTGAAAATGAACGTCTAATCCCAGCCTTTCCCCATAGCACCAGGGAATATCCTCAGATCAAAACACACAGCCTGGGAGGGAGAGACTAGACGACGAACTGCCAGGGGTGTCCCCGGCCTGCTCTGCGTGGCGGCAGGCCCCATGTGTCCTTGGAGAACCTGCGCCCCACGACACCTGTGGAGTCCATGCTCCCCGCTGTGTAATTCTTCTGCACAAGTGTCACTGGAAACCCGGTCCAGGGCCTGGGCAAGACTGTGAGGGAGGCCGTAAGCCGGAGCTTTGCTGTCTGGTTCAGGAAGCTTGATGCTTCTCACTGGGCTCTCAAAGCCCAGCAGCAGAGAGCTGCTCCCAGCCAGTTCCAAGGCCCTGGGCTGAGCATCTCCCATAGGAAGTGCTGGGTGGAGCGTGTTTGGGTTTGAGCTCGTGGACTGTCCCTTCTGAAGTGCTGGGCACACCCACTATCCTAAACCAACATTGGGGGTGGAGAGTGGGAGGGTGGGGGATAGGGGGGGTTACAGTTCAGGGTCTATGGGTCAGAGAAACCTAGGTTCCACCCTGGGCTCTGCCATCTTCCAGTCAGGTGACCTTGGGAAAGTTATATAAAGTTTCTAATCTTCAGTTTCACCATCTGTAAAACGGGGCTAATAATAGTGCCGCCCCCATATGGCTGCTGTGGGAGTTCCCTGTGCAGGATAGAAAGGATTGCGCCCAGGGCCTGACAACCCATAACCAAAGATGAAACAAACCCACTGTGCCGGCCACCCGGTTTGGACGGTTTATGGGAGCAAACAGCCTGAGCTTACTCCCACGAAGAGGCTGGTGGCTCCAACTGCCCACCTTGTGGTGAAAAGCCCAATGCTTACTCCACAGTGCCTCCAGGGCCCGTTCTGGCCAACAGTGCTGCTGCTGCTGCTGCTCCCAAGTTGGTTCCAACCCATAGCAACCTATGTGCAACAGTGCCCCGCCTCCTCACAACTGCTTTTGGACTGCACCCCACTGCTGCAGCCACGGGGTCCATCCCTCTTGCTGAAGGCCTTCCTCTTCTTGACCAAGCATGATGCCCTTCTCCAGGGAATGGTCTCTCCTGACAACAGGTGCAAAGTACGTGAGACAAAGTCTCGCCATCCTTGCCTCTCGGGAGCAATCTGGTCATCCTTCTTCCAAGACAGGTGTTTGTTCTTTTGGCAGTCCAGAGGACTTGAATATTCCACTCCAGCACTGCGATCCTTCTTCTGTCTTCCTTACTCAGTGTCCCATGTCCACATGCATAGGAGGTGATTGAAAACACCCTGGCATGCGTATTTTTACACCTTGGTCCACAAAGTAACATCAGGCAGGCGACACAAGCTAATTCTCAGTAAGTGGGGCTGGGCTAGAATAGTTATAAAAGCTTATAAAAGTAAGTGTCACCTGGCTTTAAATTGAGTTCGGGGACATGTAGGTTATACGTTTGCTACCTTACCTTTCTATCAAGGCAGGGCTGGTGGTGCCGTGGGCTACAGGCTGGGCTGCTAACCACAGGTGGGCAGTTTAAACACACAAGGGGCTCCGTGGGAGACGGATGAGGCCTTCGGCTCCTGGGAAGACTTACAGCTTCAGACACACAAAGGGGGCGCTCTGCTCTGTTCTGCAGAGTGGCTATGAGTCAGACCTGACTTGATGGCAGTGAGTTTTCGGAACCTTTCTGTACAACAACCCTTAAGGAAGTGCAGCTAATGATTATCCTCACTTGACAGCTGAAGAAATGAATATTCAGAGAAGCTATATTCGTGGTTTCCAGTTTTTGGATTTCGCAAATGAGAAAAAAGGAGAAACTTGGGGGTGGGGGTGATATATAAAGGACTACTAGCTTTTATTTTACTTTCCCAAGTAAAATCCTCACCATTGCGGATGGTGAGGATTTACCACTATCCCCATACAGCATCATTTTTTGGTAAAAGACATGATCTCTTAATGCCAGTGAAATTAGGGGACATTCTAAAAATTCTATAGAAAAATTCTGACTGAAAGGAGGAAAGATATGCCGCATAGTCTTAACATTTCATGGGGGATGGATGAACCCCCTACACTATTGCCCTAAGATAATACCTTAAACCTTCAATAAAAACATAATATCCCCTGAAGTCCTCTTACACCTAAAGAATGGTTTGGCTCACGTGGTCAAGGTTAAGTCCTGAGAATTATCTCCTTGAATGGTCTGCCTATGCACCATCCAATGGAGGACAATACAGCTAGAATTAGTCGGAAGTTTGGGAGGCAGTGAGTTCATGTTCAAGGGCGAGGGACAACTCAGAAACGGAGGGTGCACGGAGCCCATGTCAACCAACTGCACGTGTGGAGGCTCGAATGGGCGTATGTCTCTGCTGTGTATATATATATCCCCAACAACAGCCAAAAGCACTTTTTAAAACTCAAAGACAAGAAAACTTGGGGAAGAACAGGGGAGGGCGGGAGAAGGCGTTCTAATCAGAATAAGAGCCCGCTTTTCAAAGTTCAGACATTGACACTGTTAAAAATTCAATATACTAGCCTATCTTTCTCATTACACCTGGTGACTATTGAAACACGACCCTGTCCTTGTGCAGGACTGAGAGGGGGGACCCCAGGGGCCCAGGGACTGGCTTATAGTCATCAACCAGCAAGGGGAAGATCCAGCTCCTCTCCAGACCAGCCTCACGCCAGTGCTCCTGCTCTGCAGGAGAGGCTCGGCCTCGGCAGCGGAGACCTGCAGAGCTACCCAGATGCTCTGCGGGCTGCTCCAAGAGCCATCTGTGCCTCCAAAAACTCCTCCCTCCAGGCCTCTGAGATGGAGCATCAATATGGCTGAACTATCTACCAGTAAACCCAGCACAGAGGACTTGACTGAGTTCAGTGCTCCAAAGGCTGCCCCCTGAACAGTCGGCCCTTGCTAGAACAGAGGCTGCTTGCGGGAAGGCCATCTGATTCAGTCTGTGCTCAGGGGAAAACCCCACTGGGGCTGGAAGAGGCCCCCAGCTGGGCCTGTGCTCATTCGGCGCTGCTTCCAGGAGGCTTTTTCCCAGAGGCACCAACCCGGAGCAGATATATACTAGCCTTCCTCCCGCACTTTTCTTGGTCAGCAGGCTTCGAGTAGGGGCTAGGGAAATATTCCCAGACAAAGCCCTGATAGCTTCCCAAACTCCAAGGCATTCTTTCTTCTTCTTCTTCTTCAGAAAAATCTCAAAATAGCAGTATTACATGACACTTCAAGGACGGTTTCATCCGACACCCCAGTTTCCATACGAGCAGCAAAGCCGCCAGGCCATTCCGGCTGTTGTACCTCTGCATCAGAGACCAGCCACGGATCAACTGGGGTGTGAGCATCTGCATCGGAGGTGGTGTGACCCTGAGAAAACCTCCAGCTTGCTGACCCTCACTGTGCCCATCTAGAACACGGACACAAGAAATACCAGACTGCCAGGGGCCTTGCAGGGGTTACTCACAGGGGTTACGCGTCGCAGTCATGGGCTTCCCTCTGTCTTACACGGGGTCACAAGGAGTCCCGGCCGACTCAATGCTGCCTCAGCACAACACGTGTCAAGTCCTTTACATGGAACCTGGCACAGTGTCTACAAAGCCAGTGCTCAGAGTACACGTGTGTGATTGTGTGCGTGTGTCTGTGTATATGTGTGATTGTGTATGTATGTGCATATATGTGTGTCTGTCTGTGTGTATATGTGCATGTGTATATACGTGTGTATGTGTGTGTCTGTCTGTGTCTGTGTGTATATGTGGATGTGTATCTGCATGTGTACATGTATTTTTTCTGAGTTTTTCTGAGTTTATTGATTTCTCTAAGGCTAGGTGTTCTTCTCTGCTAAGTGAGGATAGTAATTAAAGGGCAAGAGGTCATGTATGTATGTAAATGATTTGACTTGCCTAAAACTAGCAAATATTTGGAACTTACAGCTATTGAGTTGATTCAGACTCATAGCGACCCTGTAGGACAGGGTAGACATCCCCTGTGGGTTTCTCAAACTGCAACTCTGGTGCAGCAGGTAGGTTTGAACCGCTGACCTTGAGGTTAGCAGCCCAGCCCTTACCTACTATGCTACCAACATTAAGGAGCTGGAAGCAGTTACTATTACCACGCTATCACCATTAGCCCTTCTTTTCACTCTTATTTCCTCTCTCAGGTCTCGCTGTCCTCAAACCTGGTTAAGCGAAAGCATGGCGTGTGAAGCAGCAGTGGCCAGCCACGACTTGGTCCCCAAGTGCTGGTGGTAATCACTGCCACTCTATGACTTGTGCCTTCCCAGAGGGGCTTTATCAGAGCCCTGTGGCCATCACCAGTTGCTGGTGGTAGTCCCTGCCACTCTATGACCTGTCCCCTCCCCGAGGGGCTTTATCAGAGCCCTGTGGCCATCACCAGCTAGCTCAGCCATCTGGATGTCATTCCATCTGGAGTACACTCCTGTCAGGCAGAGGAGTTTTCATTCCTATGTGAAACCACCCCACCACCTCCCGAAAGCCGCCAGCTCCCTGATCACCTTGTCAGGTGATGGCTCTAGCCCTGACAACACCTGCTAGGCAAAGCAATTCCCGAACCTCGACTCCTGACTTGCCAGCCTGGCAAGATCAGCTCAGAGCTTCAGACCATTAGCCCAAATGACGGAGCGGCTCTTTTCGATGGTGCAATCTGGTGCCAGATACCATCACACTGGTGACCTTTTCAGGAGGATTCAGGAGCACCTGTTGTTAGAGGATTCCCTGAGGGTGAAGTCGGGTACCCACTGAACTGGTAACCATCCTCAAAGTTGGTAGTTGGCACCCAGCAGCTGCTCTGAAGGAGAAAGAGGAGGCTGTCCGCTCCAGCAACTATGTACAGCCTCAGAAGCCCTACGGAGGGCTCAAGGGCCTCTCAAACGGCACTCCGTTTTTGTTTGGGGGTCCTTTTTAGGAATCCTGATGGTGGTGTTCGGCTGCCAACTGCCAGGTTGGTTGAACACAACATCTGCGTGCATTTGGTTCTATGTGAGGGTCCAGACTGAGATGCCCAGACAAGGGCTGGAGCCAGCCCCTTCCCCGAAACCCCAGGGGAGTGGGCCATTAAGGCTACACCATCAGGTCATAAACCTCAACGAAGCACACCATTTCCATGCCAAGTCAACCAGACGTTTCGCAGGTAGTCAGGGGTCTGCCCTGCAGTTTGAGGGGAGGTCTGGGTTCAAGTGCCCCAAGGCTCATTGTCCTCATCCATACAACGAGGACACTAACAATCTACTTCTTACATCTGCTGTGAAGATGAAAATGAAACCGAAACGTGATGGTGCTTAGTTCCGGGCCGGCATCTTGTCGTTATCTAGTCATGACCCTTCATAGGAGGAAAGCTCAGAAAGGACTGCCAGGGATAGCCCAGGGATAGCGACGCTCACCCGATTCTAGACGTTGGTGTTTGAACCCTACTTGGCCTGCTTCTGTGTCTGTTTCTCTTCTAAGTGGAATGACGATCATACCTCTGAGAGGGTTATGATGATTAAGTCACTCCAGGTAAAGGGCTTAAAACAGTGCCTGGCATATGAAAAATGAGGGGCTTCCAAAAAGTTCATGGAAAAATGAAATGAAAAGAAAATGGCGTTTTTCCATAAACTTTTTGGAGCTCCCTCATAAATGCAGGCTATTTATAGTAGAGCTAAGTGACTTATCAGCAGACTGAAATCAACTCCTCAAGTGTCGACTTTGGGAGACCCAATTTCCTCCTGCATTTCTAAAACGAAGAGTCCTTGGTTGCTGCAAATGGTTACATGCTTGACCAGTAACTGAAAAGTTGGTGATGCAAACCTCCCCAGAGGCACCCCGAAAGAAAGGCCTGGTGATTGGCTTCTAAAAGTTTGCAGCCTTGAGGACCCTATTGTCAGGGATTGCACCCTGTGTCTCCACTGTGTGTGTCAACTTGGTTCGACCATGTTCTCGCTGACAGTTACGGAATGAAGTCCTCATCCCATGATGGGATCCAACAACCTGACTCAGGTCACAGTCATGATCCATGGATGTGCGAGAATGAGGTGGGATACAACCCCCTTAATGAGATCAGTCTTCATCGGATGTAAAGGGAATGTCTCCAGGGTGTGGCCTAGGTCGTTGCTGTTAAGCGTCATCGTGTCAGTCCTGACCCATCGCAACTCTATGCACAACATAATGAAACAATGCCCAGAGAGTCATCCTCAGAATTGTTCCCAAGCCTGGGTCTAGTGTGGCACCCACTGTGTCAATCCATCTCATTGGAAGACTTCCTCTCTTTTGTTGCCCCTCCATGTTGCCCATGATGTCCTTCTCCAGGGACTGGTCTCTCTTGACAACATGGCTAAAGTATGTAAGATGAAGCTTTGCCATCCTTGGCTTCTTCCAAAACAGATGGGTTTGTCCTTTCAGCCTATGCCTACTACCACCAAGAAAGAAGAGTCAGGAGGGCAGTATGTGCCTTGGATCTGGGGTTGCTGTGCTGGGAATATCTTAAAAGTATGAGATGCACAAAGGGAAGGCTTCCTCTAGGGCAGGGGTTCTCAACCTTCATCATGCCATGACCCTTTCGTACGGTTCCTCATGTGGTGGGGATCCCACAACCACAACATTATTTTCGTTGCTCCTTCATCACTGTCATTTTGCTGCTGTTATGAATCGGGCGACCCCTGTAAAGGGACATTCGCCCCCTAAAGGGGTCGTGACCCACAGGTTGAGAACTGCTATTCTAGAGCTGGTATCCTGAATTTGGACTTCTACCTTCTCAAATTGTAAGAGAATAAATTTCTGTTGAAGCCAGCCACTTGTATTTCTGTTATAGCAGCACTAGCAAAGTAAAACATCATTTGGTACTGGGAGTGGGGTGCTGCTCTAAGAGATACCTCAAATGTGGAAGTGTTTTCAGAATTAGGTAATAAGTAGTGGATGAAAGAGTATGTGTAGTCGTAAAAGCCTAAAAATTCCTGGAGGCACCTGTTGGTGAAGCTGCCAGAGGCAGTTCTGGGGAGGGCTCAGAGGAAGTGAGGAGAGTTGTAACAGCAAGACGCAGAACCAGGAGACCCGCATGGCAGAGTGGGATGCCTGCAGACACTTATCCAGTAGTGCTGAAGAGCTTTGTAAGATCAGGAGAGTGGTTAGACTGGCCCAAGATGCCATGGAATCTGGATGCCGAAGTTGAAGAGGCAAGGAACATGGGAAGTAGAGCTGCCTTTACCTCAAAGGGTAGGCCCGTGACTTCCGAGGGTTTGAAAGGTGAGCTGATGCAGAATCAGATCTTCACCAAGTCACTTCTAGAGTAGGGCTGCTGCCCAGGTGGATGAGGCAGGGCTGCCCTCCCAAGGAACAGAATGGGGCCTTCTGGGGCGGAGGGGTGAGGGCACCACTCAGGTGGTCTGGGAGGATAGCACTGTCCAAAGCTGAGGGGGTAGAGTTGGCATCTCAGCGGGCCTGGAAGATGAAGCTCAAGTCCAGGGCTGAGGGCTCTCCATCCAGAACCCACAGAGTACGGCCAATACCAGAGTCTGGAGGGAAATAGGAGATTAGTTTTAAGGGTTGTGGGCTAATGTAAGTTATTCTTATGGGTATTTGATTGGCATGGCACCCATTAGTCCTTCTTTCCCTCCATTTTCTCCCATTTGTAATGGATATGTCTACCTTGTAACACAGATGAAGAGGAATTTTGCCCCAGATGGAAATCGAATTTGGGATTGATTTAAGACTTCCGGAAGGATATGATAGGTTGAAAGTCTTTTACATGTGGCAAGGACATGAGTTTCTTGGGGAGGTAGGATGTCATGGATTGAATTGTGCCCCCCACCAATAAAAAAAGATGTGTCAACTTGGCTGTGTCATGCTCTCCCTAAAATTACCTAATGATGTAATTTGGCAGTTATGTAATGATGTCATCATCTACCATAATGTGATCCGGTGTGATCAGGCAACCAGTCGTAAGAAGATTAAGGCGGGATACAGATCTCTTACTCCAGCCACATCCCTGATCCGATGTAAGGGGATTAGGTGTCTGTGGGGATACAACATCCTTAACCAGATCACAGACCAGATCTGATGCAAAGAGACTCTCCCTGGCATGTGACCTGTATCGCATGTATCTGACAAGAGATAAAAAGGGAGAGAAGTGAGCAGAGAAGAGGGATCTAATACCACTAAGAAAGCAAAGCTGGAAGTGAAGCCTGCCTTGGGACCCATTGCCCTTGTGCTGGGAATATCCTCAACCCAAGAGACCAGATGAGAGAAGCCTTGCCCTTGAGCTGGTGCCCTGAATCTGACGTCTCATCTCCTGAACTGCAAGAGAACCCATTGTCAAAACCACCCACTTTCTGTTATAACAGCGCCAGATAACTAAGGCAGCCATGGGGCACCGTTCTTCTCGGCAACAGGGAGGGTCCACCGAACTGGGAAGAGACATGGTGGCTACTGTTTCTTTTAGTTTGTTTTTTAATCTCTGAAATGACAGGTGAACAGAGGGCATGAGACGGTTGCCTTCAATGTCAGTTTCCTCCCAAGACTGTAATCCTCACATCGATGCACACGAAACAAGTGTTATCACTATTTTACAGGGAAGGGAGTCGAGGTTCAGAGAGGTGAGGTGACTTTCCCAAAGGAAGCCAGTGGGCAGGGATGGAAGGGTGGATACCGAATCAGGATTTGAAGCCACTCTGTATGGCATCATCTCTTCTTTAAATAGTGTGTGTGTGTGTGTGTGTGTGTGTGCGCGCGCGCGCGCGCGCGCGCACGGGCACACATGCATGACCTCCAGTTATGGAGCCCTCCCTCAGCTCCACTGGTCTGGCTGGAGAGGTGGAGATTAACCATCTGGATGGTCAGGGGAAAAAAACGAAACCAGCAACACAAAAGCCCTCAAAACAATCACGGTGATTCAGACGGAATCCTCACCAAGGCAGTTACGAGAACCAGGCAGGAAGCCGACAGTTTTAGTCACTTAGGAATGGCCGAGTCCCTGACTCATGGGCAGCAGGGTCACACGGTTCAGGACAGAAGCCAGAAGCACTTCGAATGCCAAAAGAGCTGAAAAAAGCTCGGCTGATTGGCGCTGGGGCTGAAAGGACCAGAAGAGCTGGGGATAGAGGCAGGGGCCAGCCTCCTCCCAGTTCCTGGAATCACTGCCCTGCAGAGCGCGTCTGATGCGCCAGCACCGCCCACCTCAGTGGAAGGGGGTGTCCAGGGAGCCTCCTGCTTCTCTAGACCACGCTCTCTCCTCTGACTGCAATGCTTTGGCCTCAGCCCCGGGACGGTTTGAAGGACTCTTCTCTCTAGACTGGGGATGGGTGTGGGTCCCCTGATACCTTCTGAATTTAGTCCCTGATTCCTCAATTGTTTATTGACTAAGGGCCCATTAATATACCTGTAGTGTCAAGTCCAATGTTAGATGTTGGCAGTGCATAGATGGGTTAGACACAGTCGACATCCTTCGGAAGCTCTGAGCCAGGGTTCATTTCAGAATGTAGATCAAAGAAGGGCTCGAATGTGAGGTACACATGACACTGATGGAGGTGCTACCCCCCACTATCCCAGGGTCTAGGGGAGCCTCCCTGGTGAGCGGGTGAGGTGGGTGGGGAAAAGTATAGATTACTGTATATACTCAATTATAAGCCAACCCAAAATTTTCAAAATTTCGGGTCAGCTTATACTCGAGTATAAATGGTAATCTCCCCTCTGAACCCACAGCTCTTGAAAACATCAAAACCAGAAATCCAGTTCAAGTAAGCGAAGTTTATCATAAAGGAAAGAAAATCAAACACGTAAGGAAATGGAGAGCTGCCATATCATAGACCCTCAGAAAATTCCGGAGCCGTTTCGTCTAGCCCTCGTCTATGCATTTTTCCAGGTGCATAACCTCAAAACTCACTGCCATCCAGTCGAGTCACCTCCTAGTGACCCTGCAGGACAGGGCAGAACTTCCCCTGGAGTCTCCAAGACTGGGACTCTTTTTGAAAATCATTTTATTGGGGCTCATACAGCTCTTATCACAATCCATACACCCATCCATTGGGTCAAGCACATTTGTACATATGTTGTCATCATCATTTTCTAAACATTTTCTTTCTACTTGAGCCTTTAATATCAGCTCCTCATCACCCCCCTCCCTTATCCTCCCTGATGAACCATTGCTAATTTATAAATTATTGTTTTTTCATGTCTTACACCAACCGATGTCTCCCTTCACCCACTTTTCTGTTATCTGTCTCCAGGGAGAGGTTTATATATCGATCATTGCGATCGATTCCCCCTTCCAACCCCCACCTTCCCCTTCCGGTCCTGGTATCACTACTCTCATTATGCTCCTGAGGGGTTTATCTGTCCTGGTATCCCTGCGTTGTGAACATGATAGTGGGACAAGAAGAAAGTAAAAGGAAATAGAGGAAAGAACCAGGAGGCAAAGGACATTTATAAAGGTCTAAATACAGGCATGCCCATATGTAAATATATTTTTATATAATGATAGGGAAATAGATTTGTTAAATGTTAAATATTAAGGTAGCAGACAGACATTGGGACTCTACTCAAGTACTCTCTCAATATAAGAACACTTTGTTCTATTAACCTGGAATTCTGTGATGCTCACCTTCCCGACAAGATCACTGAAGACAAAATGGATGCATAAGCAAATGTGGTGAAGAAAGCTGATGGTGCCGGCTATCAAAAGATATAGTGTCTGGGGTCTTAAAGGCTTGAAGATAAACAATCAGCCATCTAGCTGAGAAGCAACAAAGCCCACATGGAAGAAGCACACCAGCCGGTGTAATCGTGAGGTGTTGAAGTGATCAGGTATCAGGCATCAAAGACCCAGAACAAAAAATCATATCACTGTGAATGAGAGGGGCATGGAGTGGAGACCCAAAGCCCATCTGTAGACCATTGGACATCCCTTATGGAGGGGTCACAGGGAAGAGAGGAGCCAGTCAGGGTGCAGTATAGCACCGATGAAACATACAACTTTCCTCTAGTTCTTTAATGCTTTCTTCCCCACACTATCATGACCTCAATTCTACTTTACAAATCCGGCTAGACCAGAGGATGTACATGGGTACAGATAAGAGACTAACTCATGATGGGAGTCGAAAACCCTCTCTTCCTCCTGGGGAGAGGCTGGTGGTTTCAAACTGCTGACCTTACAGTTAGCAGCCCCACAGCGTCTGTAGCTGTCTATCTCTAAAACAAAACAAAAACGTCTTCATCCTACTGTTTCATTACCTTTCTACTACGGATAGCTTTCTTAGCCAATAGTAATCGACATCATACAGAACCCACAACTGCTCTGGCCCAAGAGAGCGTGTGTTAGGCTCAAGGAGGTGCTGGAACCTTCTGAAACTGGGACGCATGCTGGGAAGCCCTGGGCAGGTCCCGCCTCTCTTCAGTGTCCCTGGAGACCTGCTTCTCTTCATGCACCACCTGCCTAGCCCTTCAGGCACCAGCACATTGGGCTCCCCATGACCCCGACTATTTCAGAATATCAGCGCACCTCAATTTCCCTGGTATCTTGTCCACCCTTCTCATGTGGCACTGCCAATCTCTACCATCAAAAAGACAACCAGACCCATTGGTGAGTTGATTCTGATGCACAGCAACCTGTTTAAGGTTTCTGAGTCTGTGTCACTTGACGGGAGCAGACAGCCTCTTCTTTTCCAGAAGGAGAGGCGGGGGATTTGAACCGCTGACTCTGCGCTGAGCAGCCCATCGTTTACCCCACATCAGGGCTCCTAACCTCGACCACATGCAGCGATGAACCATGTAGCCACCTTCTCTCCTCTGTTCATCTGTGGGACCCCAGACACACTGGCTCTGCTCTCTTGCCCCCTTGAATCTCTGCATGCAATGAAACATTTGATACTGGAGGGGAGGGAGAAGTCCAGTGTTTGACTTCTAATCCAGGTGAGTTGACACCACCACCACCCCAACCCCCAGCCCCCTCCGCTCCATCTTCTCTTTGTCCAGAACCAGCACTGAAGGCCTGGGCTCCAGAATAAGCCTGTCAGCTTTCAAATCCCACGTCCAACACTTGCTGCTGTTGCCAGGTGCCACCTAGTTGGTGCTGAGCTGTCCACAGCGGCCCTTTTCCCACCAGAACGAACCACGGCTGCCGGGCCACCCTCACGATGGTGCCTGTGGCAGCCACGGTGTCGGTCTGTCTTGTGGAGCGCCTACCTCACTTCCGCTGCTCCTCTGGGTTTGCCAATGACTTACTCCTTCTTGCCATCAATTTTTTCCTTTGCAAAAACGGGTTGTATTGATTAATGGCACCTCTCTCACAGAGCTGCTGTGGGGGTCCCATCCCATGGAGAGGTGCTGGAGCAGAGCCTGGCACACAGTTCCCAGCAGGCGCTGCTGTGGCTGGCGTTGCGGCTGTGGTTGCCAGTGACGCCAGCTTGCTCTTTCCCAGTGTGGGCTGGCCTCCCAGCTCCCCTCTGAAACAGCCCTTCCTTCTGTCTTCCAGGGCCTCTTCCTGTTTGTGTTCCTGGTGCATCGTGTCTCTGCCTGACAAGGGGGGTGGGTTCTCTTCTCTTCAAAGGAGGGGGACATGAGGAGCATGGCCAATAGTTTCTGGGTCTTTGGACAATTCTCCATGGGTCAGGCCCGGGGTAAGCAAATATTTCTTCTGCAGGATCACACAGCAAATATTTTAGGTTTTGAGGCTGTACAGTTTCTTTTGCAACTTCTGTCTTAGGCAGCACAGAAGCAGCCATAGACATTGCATACTGGACACGGCTGTGTTCCGATAAAACTTTATTGACAAAGACAAGGAGTGGACCCGGGGGTAGACTGATCAAAAGCGTCTGTAGTCAGGGTCTGTCAGCCTTCTCCCATCTCAGGGACCCCACGAAGTGCCTTTTCTGACCCGAAACTCAGTTGGCAGCTGAGGGGATAAGAGCAGATCATTTCCAAGAGCTGTTCTGTCTCTAATGTGTGATAATTCTATGCCTCGCAAGCTGTGTGCCCCTAGGTAAGACCTGCCTCTCTCTGGGCCTGCTTGCTCCTCTGGAAACTGAAGGGGTGCATAGTGATTAAGCTCTGACCACCATGGTGCCCAGGAGGAGCCCTGGGGCTGGAAGGCCCCTGAGTTTGCTGTAAGTCATAGGGGCACAGGGACCCTGACCACCTCTGGGCCTGGGCCAGTACCCTGCCCCTGTTCCCCCACACTCTGTGATGCAGTCGGGTGCTTTACAGCCAAATGGCCTCCCTGGAAATCCTTCCACTGCCAGACTGCAGTACCTCAGCTTTAATTAGGCCAGGCACACGGGGCCACGCCCTCTGCTGAGCCCAAAGGGGCGGGGCAGGCTGGATGGGAGGGTTCCCGAGGCCTGGACCAGCCAGCCTTGGGCCTCTAAAAGCCAGCACACCTCGAGAGTGCCCCACTCCACAGTCCCGACTTTATAGCCTCTTTGAGGCTGGTAGCCTTTCTTCTGCCCTCTAGTTAACATGCACACACACACACACACACACACACACACACACACACACACACGCAGGCACACGCGTACAGTCACAGGGCAGGCTTGTGGTCGCTGCGTCCTCCACAATGTCTTAAAGATCTAAGGAGAGTCAGGAAGCTCTCCAGACCCACTCAAAATGCTGCTCTCACCCCCATAAAACCAGGCAGGGGTGGGGGGCAGCTGCTCTGGCTTGACCCACAAGGAGGCAGGCCTCAGAAGATGAATGGAGTCGCCAGTGGAAGACCAGGGCGTCCTTGCGGCCTGACCACGGAAAGGCCAGGACGGGGGCAGCCCAGGCTCGCTGGGCGCCAAGGTGCCAGTGGCAATGCCACCAGTAGCAGCAGGGACCAGGCAGCATCAGATGCCTCTGCCCCATAGAACCCGTGACATCACCTCTTCCCTGGGGTATTGGGACAACAAAGGCTGTGGCCCAGCACTATTGTGCAGCAGGGAAGGCCGGAAAGCAAGCCACCGGAAAGGGGTTGCTATGGTTTCCTAGAGCATAATGCCACAGAAATGGCTTGCTTTAAAAAGAAATTTTTTTTTTTTAAGATTTCTGATCTTCTTCCTCAGGGAGAGAGGGAGGGGCAGGGACCCTTGTTGAGTAGACCGTTTCCATCCCAGGAAACCATGCGGGTCAGAGTGAGACTGTGTGCCA
Organism: Echinops telfairi; assembly: GCF_000313985.2. Lineage (NCBI taxonomy): Eukaryota > Metazoa > Chordata > Mammalia > Afrosoricida > Tenrecidae > Echinops > Echinops telfairi. Next base: position 32,530,061 of record NW_022103958.1, read on the forward strand.
CGGGATCTTCCAGCACACCGCCAGGCCTTTCTGCGGCAGCGCCTCCAGGAGGATTCGGACCACCCACCTGCCATTTGCAGGTGAGTGCTTCACCCATCGCACCCCCGGGGGCTCCACAGCTCACTCCCATCCAGTCTGTTCTGACTCATCTGGATACCGTAGACTGAGCAGAACTGACCCTGTGGGTTTCCAAGGTCATCAATCTCGACAGGAGCAGAAAGCCTCATCTGTTTCCCGAGGATTGGCTGGTGGGTTTGAACTACTGCACTTGTGCTTACCAGCCCCACACGTGACCCACTACACTACCAGAGATCCAGGGTACCAGAGCACCAGGGTCTCCAGGGGGGCCAATAGGACACGGACCTCAGGGTTCACTACACGGGAGCCACTTGTGTCAGGCTCTTACTCCTTCATGGCAGCCCCATTCCACTGGCAGGTGAACTCCGTTTTGCAAATGTGAAAACGGAAGCACAGAGAGGCCAGGTAATCTCTTCGGAACACACAGCTGGAAGGCATCCATTTCTGAACCCAAGATTGCCCGTCTGTAGTGCCTGCTCCTTCCCCAATATCTATCCCCAGGGAGAGAGGAGACCCTGCAGCTGTGTTGTTCTTACCATGAGGCCAGGCTCTGGAACAGGCAGTGGACTGGAAGGAGGTAAGGGGACTCTGTCGGATGGGCCACAGGCTCGAGGGATGAGGACGCAGGGGCCTTCTCATGTCCTGAATGGGGCTCTGAAGGGAGGCGAAAGGCACCCAGGACCTGGCATCAAAAGCCCGAGGGTGAAGGTCACCTTCTCCCATCTCAGTTTGCACCTCAGTTGTCACATCAGTAAAATGGGGATGGCAACTGTGTCTGCCTGACAGGCGTGTTGTAACAATCAGCTGAAATCACATGTGTCGACTGCGTGGCAGGAGAATGCACTCAGTGAGTGGCAGCCTTCGGGCTCCTCTAACATGCATGGCACTGGCTGCGGAGACTTGTGGGCAAATGATGAATTGCTGACCAAAAACCAGTTCCCTTCTGGCAGGCTTGGACCATGCTGGGCCTACCTCAGTGGGAAGCAGAGCAAGGACCCGGCAGACCCGGCAATGGCCACACAGGTGGTGCCCTCCAGGGCCTGCACGCTGTATAGGTGGCTCTGATTAGGCAGGAGGGCAGACCTCAGCGCAGTGATGTGCATAGTCATCCTGCAGGCATCTGTGGAACACCTACTATGTGCTGTGCCTGAAGAATACAGAAAGCCTTCCCCTGCTTCCTCTTGCCCCCCCCTCCCCCATGCTCACAGACTTCAGAAGTGACAGCAGGACCACTCACTTCCAAAGCGATGCCTTCTCTCACAGGAGCGCGCCTGTGGTGTGGGGGTCCAGAAAGGGGCAGCCGCTCCCTGCAGGGAGTGTGTGTGTGTGTGTGTGTGTGTGTGTACCTGACACATGAATATGTGTGTGTATGTGCATCTGTGCCTGACTGTAATGGTAGACAGGGAAGTGGCACTTAAACCTTAAATGCGAAATAGGCATTTAATCAAGTGAGGGAGCAGAAGAGCACACAGAGAAGAAGCCATGCATACAATGGCCTCAGGGTATTTCCAGAACATTCGATTGGGGTTAAAGGGTTTGCACATGGAGTGCAGTTTGCAGGGAGGGTGCAAGGTGGGCAGGATGAAAGATCAACTGGAAAGGAAGGCCGGGGATCTATTATGTACTGTGTATAGTGTATGAGGAGCCCTGCTGGCTCCATAGACAAGGCATTGGGCTGCTAACTGCATGGTTGACAGTTCAAAAACCCACTGGCGGCTCTGCAAGAGAAAGAGGAAGTGTCTGCTCTGATAACGATGAACAGTCTCAGGAATTCTAGGTAGGCTTGCTATGAGTCGGGATGAATTAGAAGGCAGTGGGCTTGATGTATGTGCTACTGTTCAAACGAACACACCAACTACTAGTGCCAAAGAGGAACACATTTGGAGATTGCTACTAAATTTTGCAGAATGAAAATAGTGGAACATACAATCCAGATGCATTGATAATTATTGGTGATTGGAACATGAAAACTAGAAACAATGAAGAAACTCAGTCGTTGCAAAGTACGGCCTGAGCGATAGAAATGATGCCAGAGATTACATGACAGAATTTCGCAAGACCAGCAACATATTAATTGGAAATGCCCTTGTCAACAACATCAACAGTGACTATGTACTTGCATCGTGCCCAGTGAAGCATACCAGAATTTTGAGAAAGACCATTAAAATGTTCAATACCATCAGGCAGAACAAGGCCAGGGGCCAACTGACGCAAGTTCAGGTTGAATCTGGACACAATATTGCAGGAAACATTAAAATAAGATGAAACAAATACAAGAGAGTTATTGTAGTAAAATGAATTGGCCTACATACAGCCACTTCAAGAGATAGCATATCAGCAAGAACCATGGTATTGAAGGGAGAAGTCCAAGCGGCACTTCAGGCACTGGTGAGAAACAAGGCTCTGAGAATTGACAAAATACAAACTGAGGCATATCAACAAACAGATGCAAGGCTGGAAGCGAAGCAAAGTGATTCAACAGAAAAGCATGAAACAATGTCATTAGCAACCCAGGCAAATACAATTTTGCCAAAGATATTTCAAAAACAGTTGCGGCACTACATCGCCAAGGAACTGCCAGGATTTCAAGTCAGATTCAGAAGCTGATGTGGAACAGTGCTTGCTGAAAGGGCAGAGGATCAGAAGCACTCGATGCTGAGACCACCTACCGCCTGCAGTATAGACTGCACCTCGACAGAAACGAAACACAAATCCTCGCAACTGGACCGATGAACAACATCACGAGACAGAGAGAAAGGATAGGCATTGTCAAGGATTTCATTTTAGTCGGACACGCAGTCAACACCCACGGAAACAGCCGTCAAGAAATCAAACGACCTCATGCATGGACAATTCTTCCACACAAGACTTCCTACAAGCACAGCTGTCTGTCACTTTGCGGAGGAAGGTGTGCCTAATCTCAGCCAATGTATTGTTGCGTGTCCCACCTGCATGTGGAAGCTTGGGCAACGAGGGAGGAAACAGCATGCCGCTGAGTTGTGTTGGTGGTGAAGAACCTTGGAAGACCAGAGGAGTCTTGGAAGCAGGACAGCTGGAATGCTACTTAGAAATGAAGACGGAGCTACCCGGTCTCCCACACTCTGGACATGTTCTTCGGAAGGCACAGTCCTGGGGAAAACCACTGTGCTCGGTAAAGTAGAAGCAGAGAGTTAGTGAAGGGTACCTCCAGGAGCTGGACTGACAGAGTGGCGACAAGCCTCAGCTCACACATGGAAGTTGAAACGCACCCTTGACCCGCAATTGCCACACTCACTGCCCTGGGGTCCAGTCTGACTCACAGCAGCCCCACAGGACAGGGCAGGACTGCTCCTTGGGTTTCCAAGACTGTCTGTGACCTCTTACGGGAGTAGAAAGCCTCATTATTCTCCCATGGGACAGCTGGTGGTTTCGAACTCCTGACCTTGCAGTGAGCAGCCGAATGGGTAGCGATGATGCCACCAAGGCTCCTGGCAAGATTCTCACGGCATCCTGGGGTCGCAGATGGTTCAGTGCTCAGGGGCTAACCGAAAGGGTGGCAGTCTGCGTTCCCGCGAAGTTACAGCCCAGAAAAGCCCATGGCAACAGTTCTAGTCTCATGGGGGTGTATGAGTCGCAATCAACTCACGCGGCCTAACACCACCACCTCAAAGGACGCAGCGGGGTGTCAGTCGAGGACCCTGGAGTGGGGATTTAAAAGCTTTGGGGCTAGAAGACCTACTAGTACTCTCTGCTAGCAGAGCGCTCCGCTTTGTAAGGATTCCCGACTTTAATCCTCATCCCCCGCCAGTCCCCACAAAGCTGTGCAATGATCTCCCCCCATTTCACCCATGAGGCAACTGGGCCCAGTAAAATTCGAGGCCAGAGTTAATTCCAGGCAGCCTGGCTCCTTCCCCTCGAAGCAGCAGCCTGACTGCACTCTAGACAGAGCCCCCTCTCAGAGCTAAACAAGAGGCCCAGGAAGGCATCACAGTGGCATCCAGGCCAGAAGGGGGGCGCAGCAGCCACATGTGCAGGGAGGCAGAAGGTGGGAGGCCTGGTGTTCCAGGCAGGGAGGTGAAGAAATACCTGGAAGCCGGAGGCACAGAGAAGCCTGCTCCCTGGATGACCTCACTCACTGAAACTTCCAGCTGTCACCACAAGTTCATTGAGAGATTCCTTTCTGGGCCTGGCCCCTGCCTTTCCTCGCGGGCAGTCAGCTGGCTTAGTACACACTCCCCCGTGCCACACTGTGGGGCAGAAGGAAGCAGAGGTCCCCTGGTCCCCTAGGCAGACTCAGCCTTCTTCCATTGAGAAAAACTGCCTGCTGGGAGCTGCAGCTTTTCCTCCCCACCAAGGGCGGCCCTCAGGGGAGCGAGCTCCCAAGGAAGACTGATGTGTGGGGCGATGTGATTACCTTTTATTTCTATTTTCCCCTTTTTCCAGTCCCTTCACATGCACACACCCTTCTGACAGTTAATCCTTATGTCCCTCTCCTGCAAAACGCTTTGGAGTGGAAATGGAAATACTGCTTGGGGATTGCAACCAGAGGACCAGCTAGCAGGGCACGCTTCGGCTTTCTCTGCAAGGATTGCGCACTTTCATGCTCCGTCAACGCCAAAGGTGGTCCAGCAATCCCCCCACTTTACAGAGGAGAAAACAGAGGCTGGGCAAACATGGAGTCCAGGTTTGCACCCAGGCGGGCTGGCTCTTTGCTCTCGACGTGGCTGCTGCTCCTTTGGAACAGGAAGCACAGAGGGGCCTCATCTTGGGAGGTTTCTAGAGAGTTCAGAGAAAGCCGGGCTGCGTCAGGTAAGAGGGAAAGAGTGGAGCAAGTCGGGGAGAAGGTGGACACACAGCCTGATACACAGCCAGGAGTGCCTTCCACCCCCCTGGGCTGGGGGTGCTGGGTTGCATGGCTGAGGCCTGCCAGGGTGCAAGCTGCTTCCAAGTGCCGCAGAGTGGCTGCTCCTTAATGAGCTCCATGGTCATAAAAGGCTGGCTCAGGTAGGCACCAAACTGAAGTGTCATAAAAACACAGCCTGGAGAAGGGAAGGCCCAGGGTTGGGAGATTCACACCATCCCGGACACTTCTGTTTCCATCCACCCTTGCTCACGCTGACCCCGAAAATCTGTGCGGACCCTGCTCTGGGCCCCAGCACCTGGCACTCGCTGTCCTAAGCAGGCTTGGCACAGTGTGGAAGGAGCCAACAGGTCCCCAGAAGCCAGAGACACAGCCAAGGGCTCAGGTGCATGTGCTGCTTACACAAAACCTGAAAGACAAAGTGTAAACACACAAACTTCAAGCCTCCACGGAAAACCAGTTCCTGGGATTCTTATAAAACGGTTGATTGTTACTCAGTAGTTCCCTTTTGCCCCAATTAAGCCTCACGTGTGCCATTTCTTATAGAATGTGCCAGGGAAGTCCGTTTCCGACGGACTTAGGAAGCAGGATGGTGACAACAATCTTTGCAGCCAAATTCCTCTGGGTTTAAATCCTGGTTTGGGGCACAGACTAGCTGTGTGACTGTAAAGAAATCACACCACCCCTCGGATCACTGCTGGTTTCCTCATCTGTCGGATGCGGACGATAATAGGATCTACTTTTGAGCATCGTTTGGAAGAATAAAAAGTTTGTAGGTAAGGCACCCAGCACATAGTAGGTGCTCAATAAACACAGGCACACGTGACCATGCTTATCACATGCAAGGCAACCTCTCCCCAATCCTGGTTCTCTAGGTAGGGATACTAACAATCATCCTTGTACACTTGCTGGGGAGAAATGCCATCCACAAAGATGGTGTTCAATAAATTTTACTTCCTTTTTCTCTCCCTCCCTGGCGTCTGCTTCCATTGCCCAGGCTGCTAGGAGGCTCAGTGCCAAACGCCGTGTTTAGTCCAGCTCTTGGGCCAAAGTGACTCCTCACTTTCTCTTCTTCCTTCTATTAGGTCTGTTGAAACCTTCTCAAACCTCTTTTATGAGAAAGGGCAGGAGTAAACAAACAAACGAAGAATGCCTCACTATTCTAAACCCTTTGCTACCTCTTGCCTGCTTGTCTAAGACCTGGGTCTTCTTGCTGGAAGGTGCCTGGAGCAGCCAGCAGGGAACTCTATGGGTCCCCTAGCTCCGCCCCACACTAAGTCTCAGATGGATAACACACCGCTTGCTTATTACCATCTGAGCCTGAGCCGGCGGCTGCAAGATATTCCAGTTCCAGGCCTCTCTGAACCTCTTTCTCCAAGTCCTCCCACAGCCCCTGGATCTGTGCCGACCGCCCTCAGTGTGTCCTGCCTTCTGTCCCCTGGGCCAAGCAGGTGGTCACCACCCGCAAGACATTTGACAGGAGCACATTGTCTAACTAAAGGCACGCCCAAGAGGCAGGTGCTATCATTACTCCCACTTTACGGATGGGAAGTGAACACTTAGAGAGGTGGAAAAACTTGCTCAACCACGACCAGTTAGTGCCAGAAACGGGAATAGAAACCAAGTCCAGGGGAACATGGTGCCAAAGGCTCAGCTTCCAGTCACATCACACCCCAGGGGATCTGTCTCACCCCTCAGGGTGATGGGCCAACTCAGGACCTTGTTGCCTGATGATAATTTTAAAAAAATAGAAGTAATGAAATGACGACACCAATCCCAAATATTTCTGAGCACCAACTCAGGCCCTGGCATTGTGAACAGTGACGGGGGGAGGCATTCAATTCACTATACTTAAAAAGTCCAGACTTACCCCAATGGGTTGAGGCTAAAGGATGTCCCAAGACTACTGCCCTGATATAACAAAAACAAACCCGGTCAAACTTGCTGCCATTGACTCAATGCTGACTCACAGCGACCTCCTGTGGGTTTCCAAGACTGTGTTTACAGGAGTAGAAAAAGCCCAGTCTTTTTAAAAGTTTTTACATTTTAAAGGGTAGTTATGAAAACAAAACAAAAAACAAAGCACACAGAAACTAGTCTATAAAACTAATAGGATGAACCACAGCTTCATCTACACTGAGACCAGAAGAACTAGATGGTGCCCAGTACCACTAAGGACTCCTTATCTGGGACATGATACATGCATCCTGATAGAATGGAAGAAACTCAAAATCTTAAAAAATCCAGACTCACTGAACCCCTCGAGACTGGAGGACTCCCCAAGAATAACCTCTGATAGTCTTTAAACCTTGAACTGAAGTTATCCTCTGAAATTTTTAGCTGAGTAAAAAATTGGTTCACAAAACAAACATGTGGCGCAGCAAAGTCTGAAAATATTTGTTGTCTTCTTTTTTAACAGAAAAAAAACCCCTAAACATTGGCTAATCAGTGCTTTGAACTGAAAGCTAAGGCATGGGCGGTAGACGCTACCGTGGAGCTAAAGGGAGGAAAGGCTTCAGATTCCAACCTAAAGGAGCTGTTCTGGCTGTAGGAAACAGGTAAGTGTCCTGCGGACCAAGGAGAGATGGGTGATGTCTCCGTGCACTTGGGGCAGGGAATAGCTAGAGAGAGGGGAGGTTTCACAGACGGAGCTGAGTTCAAAGGGAAGTAGAATTTCCAGGATCACCAGAGATAGGAGATGTTCCATCCTTGAAGGATAAATTCAAACCAAACCCACTGCCATCAAGCAGATTCCGACTCATAGACGGAGAATTTTCAAGACGATGGGAGCAGACAGCCAGATCTTTCTCCCGTGGAGCAGCTGGTGGAACCTTGCAGCCTAATGCCTCACCTGTAATGCCATCCGTGCGCCTGCTGAGGGACAGGGCATAGAAACAAGGTGAAACGAGCCTCTCTATCAAGATGGTGATACCCGTCCCTCATGGAGGGATGTGCACGCTTGAAGGAGCACATCTAGAGTAGGACTTAAGCTCTCAGCTGCTAGCAGGAAGGTCATTGGTTGAACCACCAGCTGCTCCATGGGAGAAAGATGTGGCAGTGTGCTTCTGTAAAGACTACAGCCGCGGAACCTCTATGGGGCAGCCCAGCCCTCCTCTACCCTACAGAGTCTCTAGGAGTTCGGACTGACTTGACGCCAGGGCTTTTTTGTTTGTTACGTACTTGAGGAGTCCCTTAAAAGGTTGTGCGCTTTGCTGCTAACCAGAAGGCTGGCAGTCAGAACCTACTCCCACCCTCTACCCCTCCCAGGTACTTCCGAAGGAAGGCCTGGGAATCTGCGTTTGATAGGTCACAGCCCCGAGCTCCCGCCGGAGCATCTCTGCCACGGTGTGTACGTGGGGATGGCAGGAATTAGAGAGACTCACAGCAACAGCAGCAGTGACAGGTACTGGGGATGGAGGAGTGGCAGTTACATAATCTGGTGTCAACTCGCGAAGGGGTGGAGTCTAGACTGTCGATCAGATAGCAGCTAGATGACTTCATCTGGAGGTGCGAAGGAGATATATAGTTCACTGGAGGCCAGACACACTCTCTCTGCTTCGTCTCTCCACCTGATAAGGCACATGGAGCTATTCTGGAGCTGGAAGAGCGGTGTGGAGACCCATGCCAGTGCTAAGATGCTTCCACCACCACTGGATCCACAAGACTTTCCAACACTGGCTTGTGATCTTCCTGCATTTGGTGTCATTGCATGGCTGCGTGAGTCTAAAGATGAATGTATGGACTAGTATCAACATATGGGGTAATATCAGACTTATGGGCTTGATCTGGACCGGGCTGGGATGTTTTCTTAATGAACAATTGCTCTTTGATATAAAGTTCTCTCTTATACACAGAGGGGTGTCTATGAATTTTTTTCTTTAGTCAATCCAAACTAGCACAGTTACACATCATGTGAATTTCAAGGATAAGGAGGCTTTCAAAAGCTGATAGAGAAGGGGATGAAAACTTTTTGAAGCTCCATCATACAGACAAACTGCTGATGGACAAGAACAAGGGCTAACCATCCCCAAAAGGCAGTTGCTACCTAGAGCCAACAGCCCTCCCAGGTCACCACCCTCTTTTGAAAGGCTCGGAGGTCCTTTCAAAGTGCCTTTCCACCCATGCTTCAGCCCCTCCAGCCACTTGGGGAACACACAGCAGAGGTGGCCTGGGTGCCACCCACAGACTCCTGCACAGTAGGGGCCTGGAGGAGACGGCCTAGTCTGGTGGATGGCCCGAGGGAGGGCTGGCAGGAAGGCAGGGCTCCTGGGGGACCTGCCCTCCCATTCCAAGGAAGTTGGAGGAACCAGCCTGTGGCTGCCAAGTGCTTAGGCCAGGCTGCCAGGGAAGACAGGGGGTCATTACTTATCCACACAAAGTGCGCGGCGGCTGTTATATCCTTATTAATATTTTCCTGTGGGCTCAGAGGTGCCCACAGCCACCCCGGCCGCACCTCATTGGCCGCTCCCGCCTCCTCAGTGGCCCAGCTGCAGCTTCAAAGCTGGGTCCTTTCTTTGGGTGCAGAGGGACCAGGCAATTAGCACTCGCCGCCTCCCTCCTTTGCCCAGTGAGTCACAAAGACGCTTGGTCAGCAGGCCCTTCTGGCCGGGCCTCTGAGGACTCCAGACAGTGCAGTCCGTGGGCGGTCTCTGTGGGCAGTTGTAGGGCGGCTGGCACCCTCTCTGGTGAGATGCAACCGAAAAGAGCCTGGTCCACTCCCCAGAGCGCCCTGCGGGTCTCATGCGACAGGTGTTTGTGGAGCCTACACCCCATGCAGACGGCACAGGGCACACTGGGGACAAGAGCAGGGAGGAGGCCTCCTCCTTTTCGTGGAGCTCCCAGCCTGGCGGAAACAGATTGCCTGGATGCAGGGGAAGGAGAGCAAGCACAGATGCAGGGGAGAGGAGGGTTTGCCCAGGGAGGTAAGGCCTAAGCAGAGACACAAAAGTTGGGCCACTAACTGCAAGATTGGTGGTTCAGACCCACAAGCGTCTCTATAGGAGAGAGATGAGACTGTGTGCGCCTATAAAGATTTCCATCTGAGAAACCTTGTCTCAGGTCATTCTGAGTCTGAATCGAGGCAGGGGCAGGGGCAGACACTGAAAGGAGCCTCGCTGGTGAAAGCAGTTTGCCATGAACTGCTCCCAGACACACGGGCTATTCAAACCCTCTGAGTGGCTCTGAGGAAGAAAAGCCTGGTGATCTTGCTTCCACAGAGATCACAGCTTAGAAAACCCTGTGAAGCAGAGGCACCCGCTTTCTCTGTGTGTTGACATGGAGTCCCTGGCAACGGGTGAGGGGCACTGGTGGCAAGTCTGAAGGCGGAGTGGAAAGCATCGCAGGTACAGGGAATGGCTCGGGCCGGATGTGTCTTAGTGTGCAAGGTGACCGTGATGAGGAGCAGCTGGGGGTGGCCACCTCGTGTCTGCAGGGGCTAGCTGGAGCATGCGGCCAACCAAGAGTTAGATCGTTTCCATGTTCACGTGCAGGGTCATGACACAGGGGACTGGGATGATTAGATTCACCCTCTAGAGAAACCTGAAGTCCTCCTGGATGCCAAGTGAAACTTTATTTTTGATCCACTGGGCACTGCTCCGGGCAAGGGACGAAGAGTCTCACCCCACCACAGGCCTACTATGAAGTGCAAGGGAGGTCCAGGTGTGGGCACTTGGCCTTAAGAGGGTGTGAATGACCTGGACTTTGCTAAGAGAAAAAAGAGCAGGATGGGGTACGGCCCCTAACCAGGTTCAAACTACTCATCCAGGTGTTTCTGACTCAAGGCCCGTGTCCACAAGCACTTAGCTACACTGCAGACAGGATCACACAGGGGGAGGCATGGCACCCAATGCCTGGCAATTAGTCGTTGTTTTATACAGAGCCCACTATACACAGGCCCCATGCTTTTCATAAATAACTCCTTTAATCATCCCTAGAGTTTACAAGGGAGGTGCTACTCCTCCCCACATTTTACAGATGTGGCACAGAACCTAGATGAATGAGTACAGTACATCCATACAATGGAATATTATTCAATTATAAAGAGAAATGAGCCATCAAGCTACATGAAGACAGGAGGAGTCTTCAGTGCACATTGCTACGTGAGAGAAGCCAGCCTGAAACAGTTATGCATCGTAGGATTCTAGTTATAAGACAGAACCATGGAAGCCGTGAAAAGATCAGTGGTTGACGAAGGTTCCGAGGGAGGAGAGGGGGTGAGCAGGGGAAGCCCAGGGTATTCAATGATAGTGAACGTATTCTGCTTGCTACCCTAACGACGGCTAGGTGACATTGCTTTTGTCACAATCCACAGGATGGCACAATGCCGAGTGAACTCTGATGGAATCTATCGGCTTCGGTTAATAACCCTGTGAGCACGCTCATATTGTGACTCTACCACACCTTGTAACAACTCTACCACACTGACACAAGGTATTCTACTAGGAGGTAGTGTGGGGGTGGGGGTTATATAGGAAACCTTTGAACTTTCTGGGAAGTTTTCCTCCTACGGTTAAAATAAAATTTACTTGATTAAAAAGTTTTAAAAGCCGAGACACAGAGAACCATACAGCAAATAGGAGATGGAGCCAGGTCAATGAAGGAAGGAAGGGATGAGAAAGGGCATTTGAGGCTGTGGGCTAGGTCGGTGTTGGGTGAGCTGCAATGGAGCTGATGGGACCAGGGGAGGGGCAGGAAATAAACGTAGCAAATGTTGGGAAGGTCTGTCAAGCCTAGAGCAAAGGCGGGTAGGGATGGAGGAAGAGTGCTGGGTGGGGTTCATCTTGCAGACTTTCTGGGTGATTAGATGACTGCTCACAAAGAAAGTGCCTAAGACGGCTTGTGGCACAGAGGACTCGCTCCATCAATGTTAGGGGCTGGATGCATTTCTCTTCGTAGCTGGTGCACCTGCTAGAGCGCTCCACCTTTCTCATCGCTGAGAATGGAAGTTACTCTCTACCCACCCGCCCATCCACACCCACCCATCCATCATCCAACCACCCACTCATCCACCCATTCATCCATCCACCCACCCATCCATCCATCCATCCACCCACCCATCCATCCATCCATCCATCCATCCATCCATCCATCCATCCATCCATCCATCCATCCATCCGTCCACTCTTCCATCCTGGCGTCCATCTGCTCATCTGATCTTTTATTGGGCTCCAAGAGGATGGGCAATAGATGGAAAGCCAAAGCTCCCTGCACATGGAGGGAAACACTTGGCCAGAAGGAGACAGGACTTTATTCTCAGTTGGGTGCATCCTGCTTCAGCAGCAGCCTACCTCAGACCCCCGGGGAGAGAGCCAGCTTGGATTCGGTCAGCAGATATGCCGAGGGGAAGGAGCCTGTTTTCTGAGCAGTCACCACTTGGGCATCCAGGCAAGGAGGCTCAGGGCCCTCGTACCTTCCACCCACTCTTGAAATGGTAAGTCAAAGGGCCGAGAGGAAGGGCAGGAAGGCGGGGCCCCCACGTTGGTTTGAGGTGACTCAAGATCAGCTTCCCAACATACCCCCCCACCCCAGCTCACTGGGCTGCAGAGCCTCTGGCCACTTTTTAAGGCAAGCAATGGAAATGTATTCCATCTGAGAAGTGCAGATTTCATGTCTATGTGATGAAACAAAAACATTCTCATCCATGTGTTCCAGAACATTTCCTATCGTCTTCTGCCCACCCATCTTCCCTCCTCCTCTGGCCCCTCTCCATTGGCATGCTTTGCCAGCTCAGTGCCCTTGGTCATAAGAAGCAAGCAGGGGCTGAGCTAGGGGAGTTGTGGAGGCATTGGTTAAGACAGGCCCTCACAGAATAAGAAAATATATGGCCCGGCGGGTGGGAATGCTAAAAAATAATAATAATAAAAACACTTCAAGACATGTATTTCAAGTTCTTTTCATGACGTTTGAGAAAGACCAAAGAAAGGACTTGCGCGTGGTCATGTTTCATTTGGCTATGGAAGGATGCACGTCTAACCTTGACACTGCTCTGTGCCTGAACCTACAGTCCCTGCTTGGTATTCTTTATGCTGTTAGTTAACCTCATGTCAAACAAGTCCAGGAAACGCAGCTTCACGCTCGGGCCAGTGAGTTATTTAGTTCCTCAGAGATTAGCCATTGGCATTCCTCACTCGTCCACTCACTAACTCACTCACTCACTCACTCACTCACTCACTCACTCCTCACTCACTCACTCACAGCTCTTAACAATCCCACCCAAACCCACTGCCAGCCAGGCCATACACTACATAACAACTCTTTGTAGGGTTTCCAAGCCTGTACATCTTTAAGGGAGCAGAGGGCCTCAACTTTTTCCCTCTGAGCGGCTGGTGGATTTGAACCGCTGACCTTGTGATGAATAGGCCAACACTTACCCCACAGCACCAGCAGGGCTCCTTTAGCTCTTAATAAACGCTCTCTCACTGCCATGGAGTGGCTGCTGGCTCAGAGCGACCCTACAGAATGGGATAGAATTGTCCCTGGGAGTTTCTGAGATGGGGACTGTTTACAGGCATTCAAAGCCACATCTTTCTTCCATGGTTTCAAAGTGTGGACCTTTGGGATGGCAGCCCAACTCATAACCACTACCCATCAGGGCTCCCTCAGCTCTTAAAAAAGACCTGGGCTGGCACAGGGACCAGGATGGTTCTGTTCCCAGCAGCACTCCACGGCCACCCCAACCCCAAACCAAGTCCCTGATTCCCTGGGGCCCACAGAACACACTCACACAGGTATTAGCCATCCTGTCTGGTGTCTTTAGGCCTGAAGACGTTGCCAACTTGCCACCTGTGCCAACCGTCAGACACCACATGATAACGATTTGCTTCATGCCTGTGGTCCCTGCCCGGGAGGGTTTCAAGGTCAAGGACCACATCTGACTAAGCTTTCAATCCTCACAGGGTCTGGCACAGAGCAGGCATCTGTGAATGACTGTTGGCCTCCATTGGCCTGGCCTCCATCTATCAGTCATCCGGTAAGAGCAGGGTCCCTATTCCACGCAGGCATTGGCTCTGAGGACCCCAACTTGAACAGGGTAGGCACCCCACCATGCATGCCTACTGAGCTCATCACTTCTTTGGGGGGGAGAGACAATGCCAAGAGACGACCACAGAGAGGGATGCTGGGAAAGACCAGGGCGGAATCATGACACGATCGCAGAGGGTCTGAATCTCGTCTGGGGTGCGTGATGAGGGGGTTGGGTAGGAGGGAAGCTGGAAGGCTCTCTGAAGGAAGCGGTCTTCCCATGGAGTGGGAATTCGCTCCTGTCAGCAGTTCGCAGCCCTGGTTGCATGCAAAGATCACCTGGGGAATAATCCCAAGATGCCCCTGACACTCCCAGGTAGGAGTCCTGGTGGCGTGGTGGCTACAGCACTTGGCTGCTCACCAAGAGGGTGGTCATTCGCACTGACCAGCTGTCCCTCGGGGGAAAGAAGGGGCAGTCTGCTGCCATATTGATTACCAGCCTTGGAAGCCCACGGGGGCAGCCCTGCTCTGACCTCTAGGGCTGCCGTGAGTGACGATCCTCTTGGTAGCCATGGGCTTGGGGTCTGACACTCCGAGAAATTCTGATTCAATTGGTCAGGGGTGGAGTGCAGACACCAGCCTTTTAATCTTTATTTTTAAAGCTCCTCGGACGATTCTGACCTGAAGCCAGGGTGGAGGCTCATTACGCCAGATTAAGGTGGAGGTGGATGCAGGTGTGGGGAGCAGGGAGCACAGGCCAGGCCAGCAGATGGGAAGGTGCTGAGCGCCAAAGGCGCATGGCACAGAAGGTTGGGGGCCACAGGAGGGGCAGAGCGAGCCACCCCACACCCAGCCCATCAGTGCCAACCCAGCCCACCTGATGACACCACGGCTCTGCAGTGGGCCTGGGAGCTCACGCTGCTACGGAGAATCACTCAGGGCCCAGGCCACCCACCCCAAACTGCCTCCAGGGTGACAGCGGTGCACGCCTGACAGGCTGCTGTAGGAGCGGGAGCGCAGATGCCTGCAGAGGTAGGGACTGGGAGGGGACAGGGAGAGTTGCCCTCTCTGTATCGTTCTAGGAATTAATGCGTGCGAATCTGGCTTCCACGATATGTGCTTCTCATGCAGGCCAGTAGATCTCAGATCTCAATACCAGCTGCGCAGTAGATCATTTGGGAGAGCTTAAAAAACACACTTGTTCAACCAAATCAAATTCCCTGCTGGTGGGACCAGGGAAGAATGGCATGACTTCCCGGAAGCCATGGGGCATAACGGAAGTAGCAGGTGACTTTCAAGTCAAAGGGAACTGGGCTCCCATTCTGGCCCCGGAGCTTTTTCTATTGGAACATGCACGGCTTCTCAACCTCTCAGAAGCTCAGCTGCTTTATTTTTAGAACGTGAGTGCTAACACCTCTCTGGCACATAAGCTGGGGGACTTGGGAGTGACAGTGCGGGGGCCCAGCTCCTGGGAAGGGAAGAAGTGACGAAGCTGGTCAACGACGGTCATGACGGGCAGGGCGCTACGGATGATGAGAAGGCGCCAGTCTTTGAACTGATGCGGGTTCCTGATCTGAGAACGCAGCAATCTTCAATGAGGTTGCAGCTGATCATGAAGACCACATTGGTATTTGATACCTTGGTTGCTAAGAAAGTGCTTAACGAGGAGGGTGATAAGAACACCCAGCTACCTGTCTCCTTAGTGAATCAATTCAATCGTCATTTCTGTTCTTCCGGAAGATCGATACTTTTGATGGTGAGAAGTTTGGGATGGATCTGACTTCAAATCTCTGGGGTAAGTGGAGAAGCATGGCTACTGGGGTTCTGGTTTATATGTGCACGGATTGACTGCCAACATCAGACATGTGGAAACATGTCCGTGTAATTAGTGGGTGTCTGCAGGCAGCTTCTCTCAGCGGTGCACTTATCTGAGTCTTCTTTGGGTTAGGATGTCTTTAAAAAAAAACAAAACACGTCTAGTCCAAACAGTGACTTCCGAGGGAATCTGCGGGGCTTGGAGAATTCAAGGCAGAAGGTTAGGATGACTGTCCTTTGTTTTCTTTTAATAGACTTCTCCCTAAAGGACACAGGCCAAGTGTGGGGACTGGTTATGAAGATGTTTTAAGGAAATTGAAATTGTATTGGTGAGAAAGGAAAAACAAAAAAAAGGGCCTAGGATTTCCCGCCTGCATCAGGACAACGCACCTGCCCACTCTCGGAGGTTAGCTGGGGCTGTCCTGTGAGCGTCTCTTTGGGAAGCCTTGCCCATCCATGCCTCAGCCCTGATCTTGCCCCTCGGACTGCTTTTTGTTCTCAGAACTCGAGTGCCAGGGAAGAGAAGGCGATCGATTCTCCGGAGGATGCCCTGACTGCCATTTGGGTGCTGTGTCACGGGAAGGGCAAGGGTACGTTGGGGGAAGGTTGGAGAGAGGGACGCACCGGCCTCAGACCAGATGGAGCCATGCAGGGAAACACGCTCCGCGTTTGGATTGCCTTGTTTAACAAAGGTTTCTAGGATTTGCTCGCCTTACTTCGGAGTTATCCTGGTCCATCCCGGGAAGCAGATACCAAGGAATACTAATGATAACGGCAGGCGGAGTGGGCACAATCTCTATGGGCTATTGTACGTATTGATTTTATTGCAAACAGCCATCCTTCCAAGTGAGTGCTAAGATCCCTGTTTTACAGAATAGCCCGTTCCTTAGAAAGAATAAGACATGCAGCTTTCCCTGGCTGGAGCTTCCTGAATGGGCCTGTCTCGGGAGGGAGGAGAGGCTCATGAGCTGTCAGGAGGCTGTGAGCAGGGACAGCAGGCAACCGCCCCCTCCACCAGGCACCATCTGCTTCTCAGCCTCAGCTGCCTTAGAAACAGCATCGCCCCCGAAACCTGACGGAAGTGCTCAGTACCAGCGAGCAGCAGGAGGGGAAGGAGGAGCTCAGCTCTGCCGGCAGCCCTGGGAGCTTCGGGAGCCACAGAGCTGTAGCTAAGGGCACTCACGCTTGGACCTTGCCAGTGGTAAATGCCTCCTGCTCGGTCTGAGTGGTGGGCTTTGTTCCCCTCGTGGGGTGGTCCTGGTCTCATCAATGGCATCCTCTCTGCTCAGTCCTGCCTGTGGTTTTTCTCAGGCCTAAGCTACCTCAAGGAGCCCTGGTGGTGCAGTGGGTTCCACTTACAGGCCGGACTGCTGACCACAGGCCATTAGTGTGGACCCACCAGCCACTCCTTGAGAGAAGGAGAAGGCTTTCTGCTCTCAGAGAGATCTGCACCTTGGAACCCCCCAGGGGCAGTTCTGCTCTACCCTGTGGGGTCACTATGAGCTGGAACATGTTTTGTGTTTAGGACGACCTCTCCTCTACCACCTCTCACGGGAAACAGGTGTGTGTGTGTGTGTGTGTGTGTGTGTGTGTGTGTGTGTGTCTCGGGGGGATTGAGCTATAGGTATATAAGTTCCTGGCCTTTGGAGTCTCCTTGCCTTTGGAGTTGCCTGCCACTCATGGTGACCCCTTGTGTTACAGAGAAGGCCTGCTTTGCAACGTTTTCTTGGCTGTAATCTGCACGAAAGCAGACAGGTACATGTTTCGTCTGTGGCTGCTCCACTCTGCGAGTCCCCACTGCTCCCTTTAGCTTAGTAGGGGGGCACCCACTGTGTGTGCCTTTTCAGTTCCAAACTGCTTGGGCCTCAATCCCAATCCGGCCACTTACCAGCTGTGTGATGAAAGCAAGTCACCTACGTTCTCTGAACTCCATACTCTTCAGCTGTGAAGTAAGAGCATCAAACTTCTCGCTCCCATCAGTCTTCCTGGGTCAAGTTTTACAGTGGTGTAAACGTGTCTAGCACATGACAAGCACCCAGGAGCTGTTCAGTAGATGCGCATCCATTCCCTTCTTTCCCTAGGCGGCTGGGCCTTAAACACCATCTTCTATGTCAAAGGCTTCTGGACATCTTGAAGCCCTCAGGCCAGTAGGTCACGCTCAGGAGTTGAAAGCCTGGCTCTCAGTGTCTACTCCACTGAGTCAATGCTGACTCCTGGTGACCCTATAGGACCGGGCAGACGTGCCCTTGTGGGGCTTCTGAGACTGTAACGCTTTCTCTTTTTTAAAACATTTTCCTTGACACCTAATCCATATAACATATGATTCAATATTTCAATCATTCAATCATATCATGGAGAATTACACAATCATTACCACAATTAACTTTAGAAACTCCACCCCACCCCCACATGGTTAAATTGCCTTTAAAATGAGTTGTGTAATCACAGTAAGGTTGGGTCTCCCTCCCCCTCCCACATTTATTGTTTACTCCTGAAGTCCTCTCACCCTCCCTATTGCTCAC
Organism: Echinops telfairi; assembly: GCF_000313985.2. Taxonomy (NCBI): domain Eukaryota; kingdom Metazoa; phylum Chordata; class Mammalia; order Afrosoricida; family Tenrecidae; genus Echinops; species Echinops telfairi. Next base: position 32,548,274 of record NW_022103958.1, read on the forward strand.
CCCCTACCTCTACATCCCCTGTAAGTCATCGCATCCCCTGTAAATCATTGAGAGTTATTATCTCTATGCATCCACTCCTTCTGAGCTTCACAAACTTGGAAACTCAATAGAAGCTATAAAAAACAAACTCGAAATAAAGTGGTAAGAATAAAATAATAATATAAAGATAAAAATACAAACAATGAGAAAGAAAAAAACACCGTCAATATTTAAGAAGCCAGGTAAGAAATTTTTGTTATGGAACACGCAACAAATTCAGGTTGGGTCAATAGGGAGGTCAAATGACCAAGTATCAAGTTTGATCCAACATAATCAAGAGGACAATAACCTCTGTCTGATAGTAAGGCTGTTCGAGACCCTTGCCTGTAGCTAATAAACTGTAACTCTTTATAGGAGTAGAAAGCCGCATCTTTCTCCCACAGGGTGACTGGTGGTTTTGAACTACTGAGCTTATGGTCAGCAGCCTGTGTAAGGCCAGGTTGTCCTGAGAAACAAATCCAGTGACATTCATCTATGTATAAGAAAGAGCTTTATATCAAGAAATAATTATATATCAAGAAAGCATCCTAGCCCAGTCCAATTCAAGTCCACAAGTTCAATGCTAGTGCGCAAGGCCCTCTTCAGACTCACCTAGCTGCAGGCTAGGGAAGCAGATTGGTGAACCAGGAGGAAAGATCACAGGCTGGAGTATGCAGTCATGTGTATCCAAGATCAGTGGGAAACATGGCGAGGTGCCGGCATTCTCAGGGTTGGATGGCCCACCTGGGGCCACCCCTCCAGGCAGACAAAGTCCTAGCAAGCAGGAAGGTGGAGGGGCAGAGGGAGACAGTTCCCAGAGTCCCTCACTCACATACAAAAAGCCACATCCGTGAGGAGGTCATCAAGCTGTCATTTGATTGACAAGTTTGGCTCTACCCCTAGCCAAGAGTGTCTAGTTGACATAAACCATCCAACTACCACACAGCCCAGTGAGTAACCACGACATCAACAGGGCCCCTCTCGATTAGGAAAAACCACCCCATTCCAAGGCTTGTTGGAAGCCCTAGGACATGCAGACTCACCTCCATTCCTGGAGGTTCATTTCTTTGGCCAACCTTGTTACCATCCTTCTGGCTTGGGGAAGCCTCTTCCCATTAAGGGCTCTAAATTAAGCTTGGACCCATAGCCTCTATTATTATCCACGGACCAGTTGCAACCAGGCTGGGACATGAGACATGATGACTAAACGTCCAGGGATGGTGACAGGGAATAAATATGGAAGTAACAGGAAACTGGCAGATCTGGTTTCTCTTCAGTTTGGAATTTCCAACCGCTGCCTTCTTACCTATTTGTGGGACCTGTACCCAGGTGGCGAAAGGTCAACTTCCCCAACTCACCCCAAACCTGCTAAGTTAAAAGAGAGTGAGACTCACAGAAAGGAAGCAACCCTCGTCTACTGTCAGTTAAGCCTACCTACTAAGTTCTGGGCTTCACCAGTGATGGAGTCTGGAATTCACCTAGTTTGCCAAGGCCAGCCCACTCCCTTATCTATAAAATTATGGGGAGGAAGAAAAGCATTGGTGCATTTGAATCACAGGGTTGGTGAAGAATATTGAAAGTCCTGTGGGTCGCCAGAAGAACAAACGAATCTGTCTTGGAAGAAGAACAGCTAGAATGTTCCTTGGAAGTGAGGATGGCAAGGCTTTCTCTCACATATTTTGGACATGCTATCAAGAGAGTCTTGTCCCTGGAAAAGATATCATGCTTGGTGAAGTACAAGGTTGACCAAGAGGAGGCAGGCCTTCGTGACAGGGTGGCTACAGCAATGGACACAAGCATGACAATTGTAAGGACGGCACAGGACCCGATGGCATTTCGTTCTGTCGTACATCAACCCAAACCCAAATCACTGCCATAGGGTCAAGTCTGACTCCTTGTGACCCTATAGGACAGGGTAGAACTGCCCCTGTGGGTTTCTGAGACGGTAACTCTTTACGGGAGTAGAAAGCCTCGTCTTTGTCGCCTGCTGCACCTGGTGGTTTCAAACTGCAGACCTTGTGGATTTCAGCCCAACTTGTACCCACAGGGCCACCAGGACTCCTTATCTGTGGTACACAGGATTGCTATAAGTTGGAACTGACTCAAGAGTACCCAACCCAACCCCCCAACCCGCACCCCATGGGTGGGAAGCGAGGTTTCATTTCATGCATCAGACAGACCAGTTGGTTGTAGCTAGCTGGGCTCTGGATTTGGAAGTGGTGCCTGGCTCAGCAGGAAGGGGTGCCGTGAGTCACTGGGGATGCACCACAGGTATAGGCGTGGGGAGTGGCAGCCACTTGCTAAGAAGCTGCCCTCCCGGTCCTTTAGCAGAAAGCATCCGCTATTATAAGACGAGTCTGTACGCCTGACATCAAAGGTGAGTGGGCCTTGTTAGAAGGCAGGTCTTTCTGTTCTGCTGAGCAGATGGATTCTGAGATGGAAGAGGAGGTTGGGAGCAAAGACCCAGGGGGGCTTGAATGATTCTAAATAATAACACAAAAACCCAACTCACTGCTGACGAGTTGATGCCGACTCATAGTGACCCTGTAGCACCGAGTAGAACTGCCCCTGGGGGTTTCTGAGACTAACTGCTTATGGGAGTAGAAAACCTTGTCTTTCTCCCATAGAGCGGCTGGTGGTTTCGAACTATTGACCCTGATGGTACCAGCCCAATGAGTAACCACTACTGAGGCTCGTTTTGGGTGGCAGCGGGAGACAATTTTGGAATTTCCATGCCAATTTGAAAATAAGGAGGCGGTGATACGCAGTGAGAGTGGGAAGAGGCAATAGGTCCAGGGATGAGGTGAGGCTGGGGATAAGCAATCCTGTCCAGTAGGGGCTGTTTGGTTAGAGACCCACACAGGGGCAGCAGGCTCTGGATGAGGCTGCTTGTGCTCAGTTCCCTGGCTCTGCAGCTTCCCCACTGTTGTCGCCCTGGACCGGTTTTTTGACTCTTCTGAGACTCAGTTTTATTTGTGCATCAGAGGTAACAGTGGTGTGGAACTCGGAGGGCTGTTGGGATAATCAAATGTAAATGCTGAGCACAATGTCTAGCACATCGTTAAGTATTCCCTCAGCGCCGGTGCTTGTAATTGTACTGGTTATATAGCAGTGTCTAGTATATATTAAGAAATGATGAGCATTTCTGAACTACGCCTCCCCCTGGTCATCCCTCCAGCCAATCCTTAGCAAACCCTACACATGCTACCCTGTGCTACACGGACTGGGTTTCCACAATGTGGAACAGGGTCAGCATGGACGAGATGGGGGACGACGGCCAGGACACCCAGGAGTCAAGAGTTCTGAGGGAACTGTGTGAATGGCTACCCCTGACCACCACCCAGCTGGAAAGGGATGGACATTGGGGTGACATGGGATACGGGACTCAAGCTCACCGTATACTTTCCTGCGCCAGAAAGACTCAAACTGGCACCCAGTCACCTGTACATGAAATGGGACTACTTGGAGAGGACACACAGGCCAGGAGAGGTAGGCAAAAGGCGCAGTCCGTTGGTCACCGGACCTGCGTCTGAACATCACGGGCACGGAGGGGCCAGGAGAGAAGTGCTGTAAGAAGCCCCGTGGAGCTGCAGGAGCCCCTCGGCCCACGGGCACAGCCTCAGCGATAAGTGGCAGTAATGGCACGACAGCTCCAGGTGTTGCTGGCTACCCGGGCATCCCTCCAGCTGCCTGGCTCATGATGGGTAGAGGGGCAGACTGGGGCAGGAGGCCCCACTGGAGGTTGAAAACGAAGTCGCAGTCCCAACCATCATTCTCTCCGAGGAGGAGACAGGGGTCTAGCCTCACACGCTCGGACTTTGCTGGCAGTTTTCCATTGGATGCTCCCACCAACTGGCAGCTGGGGCCATCCTTGAGGTTTTCACACCCCACCGGTCAGCAGGGAGGCTCCGTGGAGAGCCGCCGCTTTATTTAAAGATGTGCTGTGACTCCCGCCATAGCCAGCAGGCTTTAGCGTGGGATCAGCAGCCAATCATAATATTGCTCTTAAGCACTTTGGACAACAACCTTCTGGTCTTTGATGGTAGGCAAACCAGAAAGCTCAAGTTCATTTGGCCTCTTTTTCTTCTTCTTGTCCCTTTTCAATAAACGTGTTATAACACCGCCACACAGCGGGGGGTCCTTCTCTTCAGAGGTCTCTGTCCCCCGCCCAAAAGGAAAAGCACGAACAAGTCAGACCACAGATAGCAGATGTGTAACTGCCATGCCTACTCCCCACGCCTATACCTATGACAGACATCACTAATCAAACACAGCACTCTTCCCCACTGTGCCCCAGACAGCCACTCAGTTTATTTGCTCTCGCACATTTCTCCCTGACCTAGGTTAAAAAAAAAATCGCTGCCTCATCAGAAATTCAGGAGAGCTGGATGCCAGTCTAGTCTCTGCCATTCACCCACGTGAGCCGAGTGCCCCAGTCACCTTATCCCTTCCACGAGACCGACGTCATACATACCTAACCTGGCATCAGGAGTGACACTGCACCCAAGCTCCATTTCCTCTAGCATGGGGACGCGCTTGCACAGAGAAAGGCTATTATTACCCTTACTCCCGCTGTAATTAGAGAGGCGGTTTCCCGTCCTCAACTCGGAGCACACCACCCGCACGATCCTATCAGAATCTGGGGGGGGGGGGGCCTAGAAATTACATTCAGTAGTATAATTTTCTCTTCGGAAAGCACACAGGACTCTCTATTGCGTCTGTAATGAGGACTGACGGAACATCAAGCGGGTCCAGGTCTTCTAGGCAGGTGGGGCTCCGGTAGGAAGGGCTAAGAGACACCAAGCTACGGTCTCCATAGCTGGAGACCCTTGTGTGCTTGCCTTTCCCCTCCTACCCAGTGCCTGGGAGCCCGCACTGATACCTGATGTAACCCAGCACTACTGCCTTCCCCGGTCCTACCTGCTGGATTCAGGTCTGCCCTGCTATTGCTTCCAGGAAGTGGTGAGTGGTAGTGGTGACTCATCCCCAGGCACATCCTGAGAAGAGGGAGCAGACAGTACAGGTGATGGGCTCCCAAGTGGAGTCTCCATCCTCCAGGGAAGGCCAATCCTGCGGTGGGGGGTGAGGGTGGAGTAGCCCCTAGGACCAATGACCTTTGAGGTCAGCATGAAAGGAGTCTGCCTCCTCCTGGCCCAGCAGGGCTGCGCTGCCTAACCTGATGCTTTCTGGGACACAGAACCTGTGTTTACTTTGAATAGCGCTGCTGCCAAGCCCGTGCTGGGCCAGGGAACACAAACACAGCGAAAGGGGGATCCCTGGGGGGGCTCCTCTCCAGAACATTTTCTCTCCAAACAAGAGTTGTTTGTCCCGAAAGGCTCAATCTCTTAATGACAGGCGGCCGGGAGATGGCCACTAGATGAATAATAATCACAATAATAATGACAGCTCTCTTGTGTGCAGTGCTCATCATGTTCAGGCATCAAACTAAGCACTTCCCAAAGGGCGGCAACTCATTGAAAGGCACACCCACCCTGTGAAGCAGGAACTATTACTACCCCTGTTTCACTGACGGGAAAACAGGCCCACGGGATGTAGCGAAGTACCTGGAGTCACACGGCTGGTAAATGACAGGATTTGAATTCAGGAAGTCTGTGTTGGGCCTCTTGTCTCTGCTGGAGCTCAGAAAATCTGGACATGATACTCAGGGCCTTGAAGCCCCTCTCAGTCAATCGATCAGCCCCCCAGCCTGCCCTGTTGCTCAAAACTTCTAAATGCATCTCAGATGGGCCCCCTACCACCCAGGTCACAGAGGTCCCTCTCCCCGAATTTCTGTGATTTCCTTCTCACAGGTGCACCTGCTTCTGCTTCGACCACCTGCCACGAGAGACAACATCCTCCCTCAATGTCACGGATCAGACTTGGTCACTGCCCTCCTTCCTCGTGGCGCTAGACCCCTCCCACGGCTTCCTCTCACCTTTACTCACAGTGTGGGCCACCTGAACTGACCTTCAGCATCAGCCAAGCTTCTTTCTAGAACCTTCACACACTTCCTCTGTCTACCACTCAACAGCTGGAGCGCTCTCTTTAAAACGTAGATCAGATCCAATCCCTCCCCTCCTTGAATCACCACTATGCCGGCCTATCACACCTGCAGCGAACTCTTAGCCTGACCTGCAGGCCTCTGCCTCCCCACATCAATGCTGAGTCTCTCTCCCTGGCTCACTGCACGTCACCACAATGGGCTTCTTGTTGGTCTCCTAAGCACCAGAGGCTGCCCCCAGCCTCAGGGTCTTTGCCGGTGCTGTCTCCACCAGATGGACACTGGCTGAGCTGGGTGAAAATGAATGGAACTGACCCCCCTTTACAAGAGGAATAGGTTTCCAGTGCTGAGAAGTCACCACTCTGCACACCGTCAGGCCTATCCGCTATGAGAGACGAGACTTGCTTGACTTGAGGTTGCATGTGAAATTAGAGGGCCTTAGTGCACCAAAGCCAGCTGACAGGGCTAAACCCCCGCATGGAAAGGTCTTCTCAAGCCAGCCGTCCTGGAAAGCATCGCACCCTGACTTGACCCCATGGAAACCCAGGGATCCGCTGGACAGACTCCAGTCTTCAGCCAGGCGTCCAGAGAGCACGAGGCTGGTATCTGGTCTTTGTGCTCATGCCTGAACCTTGTCTGTCAGAGCATCCAGGCGAGAGGGGGCAAAGAAGAGTGGCTGTGCTCAGGATCCAACCGGCTCGGATTCAAGTTCTGGCACTGCTGGTTAGGATGGCATATATATTTATAGGTTTAGTATTAAGGTAGAAGATGGACATTGGGCCTCTACTCAAGTACTCCCTCAATGCAAGAACACTTTGTTCTATTAGCCTGGCATTCTGTGATGCTCACCTTCCCGACACAATCACTGAAGACAAAGAGGGTGCATAAGCAAATGTGGTGAAGAAAGCTGATGGTGCCCGGTTATCAAAAGAGATAGCATCTGGGGTCTTAAAGGCTTGACGATAAACAAGCGACCATCTAGCTGAAAAGTCCACATGGAAAAAGCACACCAGCCTATGTTATCATGAGGTGTTGAAGGGATCAGGTATCAGGCATCAAAGAACCAGAACAAAAAAATCATATCAATGTGAATAAGGGGGAGTGTGGAGTGGAGACCCAAAGCCCATCTGTAGGCAAATGGACATCCCCTTACAGAAGGGTTGCAGGGAGGAGACGAGTCAGTTAATGTACAGTACAGCACCATTGAAACATACAACTTTCCTCTAGTTCTTTAAAACTTTCTCCACTCCCCACTATCATGACCCCAATTCTACCTTACAAATCCGGCTAGCCCAGAGCATGTACATGGGTACAGAT
>NW_022103958.1:32556113-32562036 GCF_000313985.2 Echinops telfairi
ATACCAGAAGAATTGCCCTCTCCCTCTACCCTCTGTTTAGAGCAGGGGTCCTCACACTTTTTAAACAGGGGGCCAGCTCACTGTCCCTCAGACCGTTGGAGGGCCAGACTATAGTTTAAAAAAAAACTATGAACAAATTCCTATGCACACTGGATGAGTCAGCTGCTAAGCAGGACAGGCAGCGGCGGCAAAAACACCCAGCAGGCCGGATAAATGTCCTCGGTGGGCCGCATGTGGCCCACGGGCCGTAGTTTGAGGACCCCTGGTCTATGGGGTCAGATAGGTCAGTGTGAACACACCACCAACCAAACTCTAGACACACTGCCATCGGCGACACAGACTCAGCGACCCTATTGGACAGGGTAGAACTGCCCCTGGGGATTCCCCAGACTGCATTCCTTGGTGGGAGTAGAAAGGCCTGTCTTTTCCCCTAGGAGTAACCGGTAGTTTTGAACTGCTGACCTAGGAGTTAGCGGCCCAATGCGTAACCCCCCCCCCCCACCAGGGCCCTGGGGAAGACACAGTAAGAACACAGTACTTGTTTCTGTGTTGCTGTAGAATCCATCCAGCTTGTGGTGACTCCTCTAAGTCTGAGTAGAACTTCCCTCCGGCTCATTTTTCAGAACTCAATTGCCAGGCCTGTCTTCTGGGGTACCTCTGGGTGGATGCAAACTGCCAAGCTTTTCGTAAGCATCTGAGCACATTAACCCTTTCCAACTCCCAGGGACTCCTCAATGAGTGTGAGCCGTTATGATCATCCCTGTCATCTCCGGCCTCTTCCGAGAACACGGCAGGGCTGGGTGGAAGGAGCGTGACGTTTGGATGCCAGATCTAAACCCAACCCTGCCTCTCAGGTGTGTGTCTTTGGGCACGCTGCTTCGCCCTCCTGAGTTTCAGCTTCCTCGTCTGAAAGACCGGGCTATTCCGAGATGCTTCCTGTATGGGAAGGGCATTCAGGAGCTCACAGAATGCCCGGCTTCCCTTTGGTTTCACAAACGCTAGTTCCTTCCCTCCTGTCCTGCTCTCTCCCTCTCCTCCGCCCCCCTACATTGACAGCGTTCTCCTCTCCCTCACTGTCACACTGAATACATGAATACATTAAGTTCGGGCTGAGCAGACACGCTAAAAGCCCAAGCTGGTAGGTTTCCCAGGTTCCACCTCCATCCATCATAAAACATTAACAAGAGCACTTAGAGAAATACAGTCACACCAAAGGGAGAGCGAAGCTCCTCTGTCCTTCATGGTTCCTGCCAAGTGTCACATGCTATTAAGGCCGTGGGCAGGAGAGGCTGAAACGGGAGGGAGGGGACGGGAGCAGCCAGGGGGCACCAGGAAGGGATGGTGATGGAGAAGCCGGTCCCAGACATGCATCCAACAACGTGGAGCTGGTCACAGTAATGTAGAGTCTATGCAAATTCAGAAACACGTTGCACCCATTACAAAGCAGGACGTGAATGTCTACGTGCTGCCAAGGGAAGCTGCCGAGTGAAAAAGTGAAGTGGGGGATGGGATGGGTGGGATGGTTGCACTTTAGGTCAAACATTCTGTAGTCCCAGAAGGATGAACATCTGCATGTCTGTGGCTTAGCTGTACCCCCAACTGTTACCTCTGCACACGGGGGTGTGGGATGCTGGGCAGGCGAGCCGGTCCGAGGCCCACTTGTGCCTTTCAACCACGTCAATGTTGATGCTATCGGTTGCTCTCCCATGTGCAGTACTCACCAAGTAAGGGTGAAAAGGGATTGAAGGACGCAAAGAACAAAAAGAAACTGTGATTCCTCTCTGCAGACCACAGGGGGCCTGGGAGACATGCCACGGTGTAGTCCTCACTGCGGAGACATGCAGCTTCTTGTGACCCTCTGCAGATAGGCAGCTTGGGGCTGCCCGGATCCAGGGCCCCACCAGAGCCACATCTGGGAGGAAGCTGGTCCTCTGGAAACCGGAGGTAAGTGGGGTCCCTCAGAGCGCTCCCTTTGGGAGCCCCCAGCCCTGATGCAGTTGCTGACAGCTTTCATCTGCTGGGTCACAGGGGCACAGATGGCATTTTCCCAATAGGCTTCATTGGACTGATGAGTACCCTGCATCCATCTCTTTGCATCACACTTGTGATCAGGTCAGTCCTTGCTCCAGGAGATTCTGTGGTCTGCCATTGGTCATCTAGGACAGTACCGGCATCTTACCCCGGCTTTCAAGGCTTCCGAAGGGCTGGCCCGGCCTACCCCTCATCCTTCTAGGTCAGAAGAAAACCATCCTCTGTTATCCTTGGCGACTCCTCCTGCCAGAATAGGCTTCCAGAAGCATCTGCCGTGGCTGCCATCTGCTCTGACTTTGAGACGATGGTCCAATTTCTCACTGGTCATTCTAAACTCACTGCCATCGAGTTGATGCCGACTGACTCATAGCCATATCCTACAGGACAGGGTGGAACGGCCCCATGTGAGTTTCCAAGACTGTTACTCTTAAGGAGAAGCTGGTGGTTTTGAACGGCTGACCTTGCGGTTAATAACCCGACACGTAAACCACCGTGCCACCAGGGTTTCTGTAGACGAAGCCAAACAGGTGACAATAATCACCTTCTAGAACAAGCTTTGCCCTATGCCAGTCAGTGCGAGAGGCTTTACGTAGTGTCTCAGTGACTTCTCGCTGTGACATGGCGGCCAAATGGGTGTCCTGCGTGTCCTTTACAGATGAGGAAACTGGGGCACAGTAGGTGTAAGATCAACTCGATGGCAGTGAGTTAGGCTTGTTTGGGGCGTGTAGTGGGTCTCCGAGTTCCTGGGTGGTGTGAATGGTTAACGTGCTCAACTCCCAAGTGCAAGGTAAGAGGCTTGCGTTCAGCCAGCTTCACACAGGACGAAAGGCCTGGCTTTCTCCTCGCAAGAAACAGCCACCAAACCCGTGTGAGGAACAGTTCTACTGTGACACCCCCGGCCACCAAGAACTGGGGTTGCAGCACAAGCAATCGGTCGGTACTGGAGCTCATTACGGATTTCATTTTCACGTTTCTCCGATTCTGGCTCATGTTCTCATCTTTTCACATGTGGGGTGCCACCCCTGGGGGCCCGATGGGCCACACGGGCAGCTGCTAACCACAAGGTCAGCGGGTGAAAGTGCAGCAGCTCCCCGGGAGAACCACGAGGCCGTCTGCTCCCGGGAGGATGCAAACAGCCCGGAAGGCTACAGAGGCCGCTCTGCGCTGTCCCCCGGGGCTGCTAATTCAGAACCAACTCACTGCAGTGAGTTTGCTGCCGTATCTTCTTTGCTCATGTTTCCTCCGATTTCTATTTGTGTTGTTTGTCTTGTTTATATTGAGTTGTAAGTGGTCTTTATATCTTCTCTTCGGGCCTTTTACAAACGGGAGTGATGGTCTGATTCCCATGGTCCTGACAGCTTTCCTTCTGGCTCCAATGGTGAGAACAGTGGGAATTTTAGCCCACTGTTCAGACGCAAGCATTAAACTATGCTCGTGCTTTAACGCGTTAATCTTCCTCCAGGGACTTTATCCTGAGCTTCAAGAATGTTCCTCACTGCTCTTACACATCGAAATGCCCCACAGTGGAAGATTTAATCCCATTTAGAAGCGCGCCATGCAGGCACTAAGACAGGCGTGCGAGAAATTAGCATGGAAAGGTAGTTATGAGGAACTGTGGAATGAAGATATTCTAGCCATGAAGCATTATGTGTGATAGGATCTCTTCAAATGCATCCAAGTAGAAGCATAGGCAGATATCAGGTAGGGCAAATCTAAAATGTTGATAGTCATTGTGTTAGGTGGTTGAAATTCGGATAATTTCTATTTCCTTTGGGCTTGTCTGTCACCTCAGATGTTTTTTTAACCGAATTTACCTAACAATACTTGTGTGGTTAGTTGCTGCTGAGCTCATCCAGAGGCAAGGGGCCCTGTGCATCTAGAATCCAACTTCTGGGTCAGGTTTCCAAGGCTGCAGCCTTTGGGAAAATAGGTCTCCATGCTTGACTGCCAAGGTGCCTTTGGGTGGTCTTGGACCCCCCACCTTGTAGCTAATGATTGAATGCTTCACCATTTGCCAGGAGCACTGGTGGCTCGGTGTTAAGTGCGTGGTCGCTCATCAGAAGGCTGGTGGTTCAAGACCCCCAGTGGCTCCATGGCAGGAAGAGGTGCTTGTTGGGTTCTATAAAGAGTACCACCTCGGCACCTTGTGGGGCCCTTCTGCTCTGTGCCACAGGGCTGGTATGAGCTGGAATCATAAGCAACCCCCTAGCACTAACCCATGAATGACGAGGCCTGGCAGGTAGTGCAAACCAGAGATCCCCGAGAAGGGGCACCATCGCTCTCCTTGCCTCACTGCGTGCAGGAGGGGCTGGCATTTCCCAGCATCCCCTGCAGCAGACCCTTCAGGAAATCTGGGCTTGTGGTGGGCTAGGGCCGGGCTCTTCTTGAAGTGCCTGGAGTGTAGCTTTCCTAAGTTCTGGCTCTTCCACTTCCAGCCGAGTGATTTTGTGCAAGTTACTTAACCTCTCTGGGCCCCCTGTTCCTTATCTATAAATTGGAGGAACTGTAACCCTACTTCATAGGGCTGCTTAGATGCTATATCCACAGCACCTAACATCCTGCCTGGCATGTAGCAGTCGCTTGACCATGAGTCCCTCTTAGCCCGTTCTTTGTCTGTCTCTGGTCAACATCCTCTCTCTAAAACACACTCCGACACCATCACACCCTGGGACCCCACCCAGACCTCGACCCCTAACGACGTGAGTCCACCCTCCCGGTTTGGGACACATGGCACACCCCACAGCAGGGGCCCCTCCAGTGTGATACTAAGTTCACGTCATTGGCCACCACATGTGGCTCCCAGTGCATGTCTTTACAAAGACCAGAAGGCAGGCAGAACCCAGCCTGCTGGGCCTCTGCTGGGCACCAGTGAGTGTCTGCATCCAGAGAGACACTCCCAGACTATCCTTCTGCTTTGTCGGGGCTGGCTCTGCTCCGCAGCCCTGCAAGATCACTGAGACCACTGGAAACGGTCACGCTCCGAGATGCTTGGGTGTGCATTTTTGGGCATTTGCTAGGGAAGCCATTAGCATTTTTGCTGATGGGGCCGTAGCCCCCAGCCTGACCTCTCGCTCAGTCCTGGGCCCCGAGCCAGGGGATGCCGTGCAGGGCAGGCAGGCTCCAGGGAGAAGCTGGCTGGTTTTGCACCAGTGACAGGTCTCTCACAGCTGGTGATGCAACAGCGAAGGCGCTGCTCATCGGTGCCCCCTCCCGCGGCGCCCCAGGGGTGTGCATGGTCCCTGCCTCTGGCTGGATGCCATCATGGGTCCATGGCGGCCGCCCTGGCAGCTCCTTCACTTTAAACGACATCACCGCACATCAGAAACCTCCCAGGTTCTCCGCCTCAGTCACCTGTAGCTATGGAGCCGGCCTCGTTTTGAGCTTTGGCTCTGTCAGGTGTCTTCTGCTGAGGCACATAGCCTATCAAGGTCTCCATTGTAACCCAGCGCTGACCCCCTCACTGACCAGGTTGCTGCTGCTGAGCTGAGTCCAGGCACAATACCCAGCGCTGAGCCAGCCTCCGGATCCGCGGCAGACGAGAGACACTGTAAGCCGTTGAGTTCTCAGGGGCTGACGTTCAGGAGTGGACCGCCAGGCCTTTCTGTCTGAGTCTGGAAGCGCTGCTGAAACCTGTTCGGCAGCAGAGTAATCATACACCACCTTTGACAGATGGGCAGTACCGATGCTTGAGGCTCCTTGACCAGGAATCAAATGTAGGTCACCCACATGGAAGGTAAGCATTCTATTATGGACCTGCCCGATGCCTTGGACTCCTCTAGGAAGTGCCTGGCACTATCAAAAAGTATAGCGTCTGGGGTCTTAAAGGCTTGAAGGTAATCAAGCGGCCATCAAGCTCAGAAGCAACAAAGCCCACATGGAAGAAGCACACCAG
>NW_022103958.1:32562666-32597069 GCF_000313985.2 Echinops telfairi
TAAATGGAAAGAAAATGTTTTGAGAATGATGAGGGCAATGAATGTACAAATGCGCTTTACACAATTGATGAGTGTATGGATTGTAATAAGAGTTGTATGAGCCCCTAATAAAATGATTAAAAAAAATTTTTTTAAAGGAAGTGCCTGGCAGATAGCAGAGGCTCAGAAACATAAATTCCCACTCTTCTTACCTTGCTGTAGCCTTCTGCTGCCCGCGCCCGCCCCCCAGCCCTTGTCATTAAGCTACCAGACTCTAGGGATGGTGGACATTTGCAATCCCTTCCACTGCATACCATACTAGGGCCATGGCAGACATGACTAATTGATCTCTATCTTCTTTCCCCATAAGCATGTACTTGACCTGGGAATTATTTTCAGAATAGTGCTCCAGGCAACCAGCATCAATAAACTGGTATGAAAACACCAAATGCCGGCAGCCTTTAGCCTATGAACTGGTTTGTTATTCTAGTTCTCTGGTGTCTGTGCCCTGGTGTGATGGTTCATTCGTCCCAATTTGAGACCTTTTCTCAACTCTGCTACCTAATTACCCTTTAGCGTGGGGCCCAACAAGAAGAAGTCTGTACCACAGCCAGCTCTTGATCTCTTCCTGCCTGGTCAGACTGCCACAGTGGCTCCAGAAATGGACAGCCCCTCCCGAGAGCTTTGCTCTCTCTATTCCAGCAGGGCCAGGGGGCTGTAGCTGCCTGGCATCCCACAGCTGGGCCATTCTTGGACCAAAGGAGCCCACAAGGATGGCTGAATCAGGAGGAATGCTAGACCACTGCCTGCCTCCCCGCCCCACTGCCCCTCGCTTTACCAAAAAGACCCTCACCACAGGGGTTCTCTGGGATGCATAGACCCATCTCCACTGGGCTGTGGCCACACAAGGAACAAAGGCTTCTTGCAGCAACGCCTAGCACTCAGGAGAACTTCAGACTGAGGAAGAAAGAGTCTCTCATAGAAATGCTTTCTCCCATTCGTGTCTAGGAGGAGCTTATCGACAAGGCTCTCAGGGCATGGGAACCAAAGGGCAACAAGTAAAAGTTCAAAATAAGGACAAAAATGAGAGTTCTAATGCCTTGCCACCAAACGCCTGCTCCTCAGCATCCATTTCTAGTAGCTTGCATGAACTCTGTGTGTGTGTGTGTGTGTGTGTGTGTGTGCATTCAGCATCCAGAGCTGCCACACTTTCTGCAGCTATATGTGCACACACACCATGCCAAGCTGTCGAGATACCAACCCCTGCGATGGGAGAGCTCACGTAAAGCATCATATGCAAACTGCCTGGAGCATGCATGCATGCACAGGCACAATGTGCCCGTTGACAGGAGGCTGCAGTGTTCCACACAGCACTGTTAGCTGCTTCGAGCTGATCCCTGGTACACAGACACCCCCCACACCACAGGGTGAGATTGCCTGGCCTGCGGCATCGCCATGGTTAGTTGCTAGGGAGACCAATGATTGATTTTCAGAGTGCCAGGCCTTTCTTTCTGGTCTATACTGGTCTGGAAGCTCTGCTGTTCAGCATCATGGAAGCTTACCAAGCTAGACGGTGGCTGTGCCTGAGGAATTGAACCCGGGTCTCCTGTGTGGAAGGGGAGAATTCTCCCACTGAGCTGCCACTGTCCCTGACATGTACTGCAGTGGACTTGAACCTGACTCCTAGCTACCCTACTGGATCAAGCACAACCACCACTGAACCAGGAAGACAGAAGAAGAATCAGTGTGTTTGATTCGTGGTACTGGAGGAGAAGATTGAAAGTACAATGGACCACCAAGAGGACAAAGACACCTGTCTTGGAAGGAGTAAGGCCAGGTGCCCATTGGAAGCAAGGGTGGCAAGACGTTGTCTTACTTACTTGAGCCACGTGGTCAGGAGAGACGAGTCTCTGGAGAAGGACACCATGCTTGGGAAAATAGAAATAGGGGCAGCAGAAAAGAGGAAGGCCGTCAAGGAGATGAACGGACACCGTGGTGGCAGTAATGAGCCCAGGGACAATGGGGCGGAGGGTGCGGGACCAGGCGGTGTTTCACTCTGCTGTGTACAGGGGCGCTGTGAGTTGGGACCAACTCGATGCCACCTTACAACAGCGCCAACGCCCCATAGGGGTCTCAAGGCTATCAGTTTTGAAAGCAAATCTTTCTTCCATGAAGTGGCTCGAGGATTTGAACCGCTGACCTTGTAGTTAGCTGCCGAATGTCTAACCCAGAGCACCACCAGGGCACCTTTACTGCTCCTCTAACCTAAGCCATTGACTTTCTGCCAGTTCTACTCAGAACAACCCTGTGTAGGATATCAGAGGCTGTAAATCTTGAGAGGAGCAGATAGCAGCTTGCTCCCTCGAGGTGGAGTCAGGGGCTGGGGCAGGGCTTGAACTTGCGATTAGCAGCCCCACACGTGCCCAACACCACCGCCAGGGCTCCTGGCCATGCCCATGGAGGAGGTGAAACACCCACTGGACATCTGTGTGTGCACAAGCACAGCACGGCACACCTAGTTAGAAGCCCAATATACCTCCTGTGGCACCAACACCGCCAAACCATGAGACCCCACCACCATGCACCCAGGCCCCGAGCCACGTGCGCACCCGCACAGAACATGCCCTGATGGACACCCTGGTAAAGTGCAACAAAAGGCCTTTGACGGTTTCATTTCTCTGGCAGGACTGCCACCTGACTGCAGTGCCTGGGCTACTGCCAGCCGCCCTCCTTATTCATAGCCCACGTCGCCTTGCCTCCCGGCAGGCAGCCAACAGGAGGACAGGGATGCGCACGCTGACAGCATGGTAAGCATCTCCCTGGCAGCCTGGGGTGGCCCCATGAACACACATGCACACACAGGCAGGGGCACACACACACACACACACACACACGCCCACAAGTGTGCGTGCTCATGTACACACACACACACACACACACACACACACACACACACACACACCCCTGACTGTTCACAGCTGCCTTTCCTTTTTAAATCTCATATAATACACTTTGCAATCCAGCCCCCCTCCTGCTCGGCTTGGCTAAACTATTTCGGGAATTGGCACAGATGCTGAGAGCAAAGATATTATTCCGAGATGCTCAACAGAGATCAAAGCCGCTTAATCAAAGCTGCCGACTTGGTGCATCCAGAGAGCCCAGGTGGAGAGGAAGAAGTCGAAACCGATCATTTAGGGGACGGGGAGAATCCAGCCGTAGAACCCTGGACTTGACAAGCCCCGAGCAGCCAGGATGCTGGGTGGCGGGTGGGGGGAGTGGGGATGCTCCTGAGGTCATCGAAGTCCCTGGTTTGTCTCATCCTTCATCTCCAGACGGAAGTCTGCTCCAAGCAGCCCCAGAAAGATGAGCCTTTCTCGACGTGCAAAACCTCCCAGGGAGGGAGATTGCCTAATACAGTATTGAGCAATTCTCATACTCAGGAAATGTCTTTGTCTCTCAGTGCAGGTCTGATGAAATGAACCTGCACTCCCCACACACCTCAGTGTGCCCGTCGGGGTGGCTGCCGAGGGGAGCCCTCGCGGCACAGCCCCACTGTGGCCAAGTGGGGACACTTAGCTGGCGGGGACTGCTCGAACACAGTCACGTTGTGTTTCATAGTTTGGGAGGCTGAAGGTCCACACCGGGGCCTGGGCTCTACAGGGGGCCCTCCTTGTCCACAGCCCACGTGTTTCTTGGCTTGTAAATGGTTTCTCACACGGTCAGTTCTCTCTTCACGTGCCTGTTTCTACTCTGCGCTTTTTAGAAGCCTCCACTCAGAAAAGATTCCTTTTAGGATCTCCCCTGCCTGCTCTGGTGCAGGGGGTTGGGCTGGTAGCCACAAGGTCAGCAGTTTGAACCCCGCAGCTGCTCTGTGGGTGAATGAGAGGCTTTCCACTCCCGTGCAAACGTACAGCCTCAGAGACCCAAAGGGGTCAGTTTACTCTGCCCAACATGGTCACTGTGAGTCAGAACTGACTTGAGGACAGTGGACTGTTTGGGGTTCTGCATGGGTAAGACCTCACGAACGTAACAAAACCCTCTTTCCAACACAAAAACCAAAGTCACTGCCATCGAGTCTGATTCTGATTCACAGCAACGGTTGGATTAGAGCCACTCCATGATCAACAAGCGCCATCTAGCTAAGAAGCAACAAAGCCCACGTGGAAGAAGCACACCACCTGTGCCATCACAAGGTGTCGATAAGATCAGGTACCAGGCATCAAAGAACCCCAAATCCTATCATTGTGAATGAGGGGGAGTGTGGAGTGGAGACCCAAAGCCCATCTGTAGGCAACCAGACATCCCCTTATGGAAGGGTCTCGGGGAGGAGATGAGTAAGTCAGGTTGCAGTATAGCACTGATGAAACATATAACTTTCCTCTAGTTCTTTAATGCTTCCTCCCCCCCACTATCATGATCCCAATTCTACCTTACAAATCTGGCTGCCAGAGGATGTACACTGGTACGTATCAGAGCCGGACACACAGAGAATCCAGGACAGATAAACCCCTCAGGACCAATAATGAGAGTAGCAAAAACAGGAGGGGAAGGGGAAGGGGAAGGTATGGGAGAAAAGGGGAACCGATCACAATGATCTACATATAACCCCCTCTCTGGGGCATGGACAACAGAAAAGTGGGTGAAGGGAGACATCAGACAGTTTAAGACATGAAAAAATAATAATAATTTATAAATGATCAAGGGATCACGAGGGAGGGAGAGTTGGGGAGAGAGCGGGGAAATGAGGACCTGATACCAAAGGCTCAAGTAGAAAGAAAATGTTTTGAAAATGATGCTGGTGACAACTGTACAAATGTGCTTGACACGATGGATGGATGGATGGATGGATGGGTTGTGATAAGAGTTGTATGAGCCCCAAATAAAATGATTTAAAAAAAGATTAGAGCCACTCCTTAAGATTTTTGAGCCTGGAAATCTTTATAGGATTAGACAGCCTCATCTCACTGCTATAGAGCAGCTGGTAGGTTTGAACCACTAACCTGGTTAGCAGCCCAATGCATAACCCATTGTACTACTGGGACACCTTGGCAAATAGAAAGCAATCCTTCATGAAGTCATGAATTAGACCAGTCTTTAAGAAGGGCCTACTAGTGGCATGCCAACTACTGCTCCACACACTGGGGACCCAGCAGGGGACAGAGCAAAGTGCCTGCCCTTGGGAGCTCACCCTTGGGATGGGAGAGACAGGCCAGGTTTGGATGACGTGAGCACAGCTCAGATGGCTCTGGGTGCTAGCAGGCAGTAAAGCGCCTGAGAGAGGCAGTGGTGGCCTGGAGAGGCATAGAGTGATGGCCAAAGGCCTCTCTGTGGGGGTGATCCCAGAAGGGGTGCAGGAGGCTACAGTGAGAGGAGCAGGGCCTGTGTTTCCAGCGAGGGGTCATCAAGCACAGATGCTAGGAGGTGAGAAGCATTTGGCTCGGTGGACAGAGGCCTGTGCGGTTGCAGTCAGCACAAAGGAGGGTGGAGGAACTGAGGCCGGCTCAGGGCTGGTGGTGCGTAGGCCCCAGGGAGGTGGTTCTTGTTAGGTGCCATCGAGTCGGTTCCGACCCATAGGGACCCTGTGCACCCTAGACCCGCTATGGGTCACAGGGAGGAGTTTGTCCTATCGCAAGAGTCTTAACTCTCTGACCACTGCAGAGGGTGGGGCAGGAGCAGACGCAGAGGGACCCACTCAGAGTCCACTGCAGCTCCTCAAGCAGAAGCTGAGAGTAACTGTGGTCAGGTCATTTGAGATTAATTTTGAATATAGAAGCAATGGGCTTGTGATTGGGTTGAATTAGCCAGTAAGAGATGGGAGAAAGCTGCCATCAGCTAATCCTAAAGAGTCAAATTGTCGACAGGCAAAATGCCAGGCCTGGGGGAGACATTTGAGATCTCCCAGCACAGCACCCTGTTTCCATGTACCCCCTGCTCCACTAGGTGGTCAGTAGACCCTGTTTCCAGGCAGTCGGGGCTCTTCATGCTGGAGAGCACTGGTCCCTGGAAGCTCTCTCTGGCATTTGGCGCCATGCAGGGGCTGCAGAAGCAGATACTTACACTTTATCCTGGACCAGGGGCTACAGTAGAAAGGTTTTTAATCGCCAGCAGATGCTGAGTAATTTTTTTTTTCCTGGAAAGGGGAAGGGAGACCAAATCGGTTTGGGAGCCCATGCACTAGATTATAATCTCGTCTGAGCTTCCCACCCACCTGGCACCACCTTGGGGTAGAAGTCCTGCAGGACAGATGCCCATCCCACTTGGTTGATTTGCAGACTGACCTACGTGTTAGCCAAAGTGACCTTCTGGCCTTCAACAATGACTGCTCATAGCTCCCCTTGGGGAAATGCCATTCCAGATGACTGATGGAGGAGATGGGATTGGTTTCCTGGGAAACGTAAGCCCCAAGTTCCACCTTACTCCCAACCTTATACTGTTTGAAAGCCCGGATGGCATTTTAAAATCAACTACCACCTTCATGGGCTTGGTTCTTGGCTGGGTTGCTGTTTTTTTAATGGTCTGTATATACCTGGCTTCCCTCGAGCACACACAGGTCAGTTCTAAAACATGAGCAGGAGATCAGATTAGTTACCTTCCCTCCCCTGTGCTGCATTCAGGTAAACACCTTGGGTGCCAGACAGTCAGGAAGCAGACCTCAGATGGAACCAGTCTCTGGGGGAATCCAGCAGTCAGACCCTTCTCAGGGTCTCTCTACGTACGTGCCAGCTCCCTGCTCACACACACACAGGGTTGATGGGGCTGGCCCAGCTCCACGGGGCAGAGGGAGCAGGGCAGCAGGGGGAGCCCGGCCTGGTCCTTCCTCAGCCACAGGCTGTCCCTGAGGTGCCCAGGACCTCACCTCTCTCAGAACCTCCATTCCCAGCTCTGGGGCAGGAACCCAGTGACCACTAGGGCACCGGGTGGCTAGTACTATTTCGGCTATCTCTTCTCCAGCGGGCCCGGGGCCATCATTTTCCCAGCAAACCAACTTACAAATACAGCCGTGGAACGCACCCACCCCACACACAGCCTTATTAAAGCCGCCACAGCCCCTCGAGACAAAGACTTCCATTGTTTGTAAAATAGCTGGAAACATTTTGCCCTTCTACCTGGGATGGCCTGTCTGACGTGCAGTTGTTGGAGGATTAAAGATAGCAGTGGGGGTGGGGTGAGGCGGTCCCAGGGGCAGTCACGGGCACTGTGCAGGCAGTGGCCCCATGTGGGACCAAGCACTACTTCAAAACAGTGACCCTATTTTATCCTCACAACAAGTCTAGAGTCGAGATGTGCCAGGGGCCCCCAAGATACTCCCCACCCCCCGGTTGAATGTGTCAATAGAGCTCACAGGACCCAGCATAGAGTTGGACTCTTGATGCATTAAGATTCATTATCATGATGAGACAGGATATCAGCCAAGGGAAAAGGGGCATGGGCCAGAGTCCAGGGGAAACCAGGCTCCACCTTCCAAGGGTCCTCCTCCAGGGCAGTCCCAAAGGAGGCAGGCAACTCCCTGTGGGACAGCACCTGTGGACCAGGGAAGCTCGTTACAGACTCGGTGCCCGAGGGTTCAATGGTGATGGCTGTTCGATACCAGTGGCTCAGCCCCAAGCACGTGGCAGAACCCCATACGCGATGGGATCGGGCTGCTGTGAGCCATGGGGTTTCTATCTGCTCATCTTCAAAAACAGATCACCAGACCTTTCCTCTGGTCTTAACCTAGAAATCCCCCTGAAACCCAGTTAACTCCAAGTACCAGGCAAGCTGCACGGACAGATGAGTGGTGAGTGAGTTTACTGCGCATTGCCTGGTCACTGAGCCTGCGTCTCTTGTGTGGGAGGCAAGGACTCTACCACTCAAACCCCACTGCCCTTGGTGCCCAGCGTCTTGGTTGGGGATTGTTTGTGTAGGCACCCTCTGCCTAGCGTGAACCAAAATTACAGACCCCAAGACAGAAAGCAAGGTTCAGCACCAGGCACATTATCTGCACACACAGTCTCGGCAGCGTGAACCATCTTTATCAGTTAGGAAATGGTGGGAAGCCTCCCTAAATCCAAGTTCCCCGACACCGGCCAAGGACCAACTTTTCTAAGGGTGATGGTTCAGGCCGGCGATGTGAGCTCTTCTGCACAGGAGTAGCTGGTCTCTCTACGTTCAGATTGAGTGAGGGTGTTAAGGCTCAAGAGATACGGCCAAACACCTGTGTCTGTTTGAACACATGACTCACACCTGGGCCTCATGGCACAGAACAGGGATAATAATAGCAACAGCCTTGTGTTGACATTGTGAGAATAACATGAGTCAATGCATATAAAGCACTGACCACGGTGTCCGGGACACAAGTGTGAGATAGTGTGACTATTGGATGGGAGCTCGTATCAGCCATTGCCCAAACCACACAGCTAGTAATTGTCAAAGTGATGCTTCAGGCTCCAGTCTGTCTTGGTCCATATTTAACACTTGCAGAAAGACCAGAATTACCTTCATGGGCCTTCCGCACTCAGCCCTCTGGGGCGGCACGTTATTGGACAAATGTCTCCTGCCCGACAGCCCGGCAGCTATTTATACATGGGTCTGCGCTTCCTGGACCCCTGAGGCATTAAGAAAAGCATTTTCAAGACATGTCATCCTCTGTCCCTGACACTATACATCATTGTAATTTATGTGCTCTGCTTCCTTCGTCACTCTGCTGCCATCAGTGAGTCCCTGGGTCTGAAACAGAACGCTGGGCGCTGGGAGGAAATCAGGGACATCATTTGGGATGATGCCTCTGCTGATGGTGCCCCACGGCACTGGCTCTGGGGGCTGCCTCGTCATCTCACTGCCGGCAGATCGATTCTGACTCAGCAATCCTACAGGACAGGGTAGAACTGCCCCCTGTGAATTTCTGAGACTGTTTCTCTTTACAGGAGTAGAAAGCCTTGCCTTTCTCCCTCCAAGGGACTGGTGGTCTCAAACTGTTGACCTTTCGGTTAGCAGCCCAACACATAACCGCTAACCCACCAGGGCTCCTTGTCTTATCACAGTCACCTGGAAACATGCTAGTTAGGAACAGAAACCCAAACAAAAAGCACGTCTCCTGAGACTCAAAGGCAGAAATGCAGTCAGACCTCAGGAATGAACCAAAAGCCCCACCCCCCCCCACCCCCACTCTCTCTCCTATTGCCGAGCCACCCATTCTTTCTCTGGTTCAACATATGGGTTTCTGTGGTCTTTGGGGTTCGTGGGTAGAAAACGTGCTATTAAGGTACCTGGGTTTTACGTGTTACTTCTCAGACACACTCATTCTTTTCTCTCAGTCTTGGTTCCAAGCTTTCCTGGGACCAGAATGGTTGTTGAACCTTTAATGGGTGCAGGTGCACACACCCCTGCACCAGCCACCTGGGGTTCAGAGGGTTGGGTCACAGAGACATGCCGTAGCTCCCGGTGAACCTCATGGGTGTGTAGAGGGGACTCCCTGGAAAAGGGGGTACCCAGAAGATAACCCCAGAAGTGTCCACTGCAAGTGAAGGCACTATGTGAGCCTCCTGTTAACAAAAGGACATAGCTAGAATGTGACAGACAGGAGAGCAGGGGGTATTCATAAAAACAATCTGCCTCTGAAATAAAAGCCACTCAAAGGAGCCCAGAAACCGAGAGTAACATGTCCACTAGCCCTGAAGGGCCCCAAACCAACTTGTGAGTAGGTACCCATGTGGCAAGATAGGCTGAGAGGAGATAAGGAATTGGGTGGGGGAGGGGAGGCTCATGACAACGGCGGGAAAGTGAGGCTGAAGAGAGCTGTCCAGAGACTGACCATGGAGGTAAGGCCAGTGGCTGGAGAATGCTGAGGCCAGAGGCCAGGGCTGGGAAGAAGCCGTTCCTGGCCCTTCAGGAGGCCAGGAGTTCAAAGCCCAACTCAAGCAGACACAGACACTAGTTGGGAGCAGCTGCGTCTTCCTCCAGGAAGGGGCCGGTGGGCTTTCTGCGGGGCCCGGCCACACACACCAAAGTAGGGCCAGCTCAAGTCTGCAGCTGGCAGGGAGGGTGATTCCCGAGGCTCATGGCACGCTGGTCTCCTTGGGTAGAACTGAAAGGCAGAGCCAGAGGATCGTGTCTTACAGTGCCATAGGAGACCTCCCTTGGAAGTGCTGAGCTACCTGGGACCACATCTGGACCACTTAAATACATGCGCAATTCCAGCGCCAAAGCTCTCTTCTTTATCTGGCAACTCATTATCACCTCCCACGTGGTGTGGGTCTCTATCAAGAGGATTCTGGACCAAACAAGCCTATGGATTAACCTCAAAGCTACAGAACTCATCACCTCATCTCTAACAAAAGAGCTGCTTGCACGGACTTGCATCTCTTGCTTCTCCCCCTCCTTCTTCTCCGAGGCAGCCAGCAGCTTCCTCACCTCAAGGTCCAGAAACCTGGGTGTTCTATCTTTTGAGTGACAGCCGGGGCCTTCTGGGGGGTGGTGAACCTGGGGAGTCACAGGGGGGATCCCCTTTCCCAGGGTCAGAACATCTTCCCACTGATGACGAGGGAAAGTCCTCGTTTCTCCAAGGACAGAGGCAGGACACAGGGAACAGACATGGTCAACCGATGGAGAGAGAAAAAACCAGAACACAAAAGCACAGCGAAGCTAAGAGAAACAGACAATCCAGTCAGTGAGCAACACCAAGATCTCTATCTGGTTTCTCCACAAGCCAGGTGCTCCACCTGCCAAAGTGACCAGCCGCTCCCTAAGAAGCTCGGGAATCAGGCTATTGGGCTTGGAACTCTGCTGCGCTGCATTGATCGTAACTCCATGGCCACGAGGTTCAATTAGCCCTTGGACTAGACATGGATCCGAAGACACTGAAAGCATTGCTGTAACACCCCCCCCCCCATCAACGGCCCAGCCTGCTTCTTCAGACAGTTCTCCTCCCCTCCCTGTGTCCCAGGTCCCCCCAACTGCTCACCTGCCCTTAGAGCAGTGCTCTCCACCTCCCTAATGCCGCGACCCTTTCATACAGTTCCTCATGTGGTGGTGACCCCCCAACCATAACATTATTTTGTTGCTACTTCATAACTGCAATTTTGCTATTGTTATGAATTGGGTGACCCCTGTAAAAGGATTGTTTGACCCCCAAAGGGGTCACGACCCACAAGTTGAGAACCACCGCCTTAAGGAAGCAGGGTTGGCTTATACCACTGTAATACACACTTGTTGGTACCACTGTCCCTAGCCTCTGACCTCCAACCCACCCTCCACACTGCAGCTAGAATAACTGTTCTTAAAGGCAAATCTGATTCTGCCACCACCCTGCCTAGGACTTTCTGACGACTCAGCACTGCTTTCAGGACAAAGTCCAAACTCTCTACCATGGCCACCTTCATTTGTAAGGCTGGGCGCTTCCCCAGCAGTACAACCACGTCTTTCACCAACCCTGTCCTGGAACTTTTGTTCCCTAGCCTCTAGGCATTTTCCAAAGCCATTTCACTTTCCTGGGCACATGGCTAGCAGTGAAGGATGCCAGCATCCCATGATGGAAGGCGCCCAAGTGTCTGATCCATTATTTGGAGCAGAGCCACATCCAACCAGGGTCAATGGTGCTGGCTGATTGAACGTGTTAAAAAAAAACCTCAGATGAAATCACATGTTGGGGATGTTTGTTACAGCCGCTAGCATATACTAGCTGATACAGGAATGTACTCTCTCTAGATAGTCGGTCCTTGCATTGTGTGCCCACTGCTATTATTTTTTACCCAGGTAATATATCCTTCAGCCGTCTGGTGTCACTTCTTCTGGGAGCTCTACCTTGATTCTCCAGGCTGAGTTAAGGGCCTAATACCTACAGGGCAAGAGAGTTCTGTCCATGTAGCTCATTGTAATAGTCTCCTCACTTGTCCCTCTCTTTCTACTAGGCTCTGGGCAGCGACCATGCCACATTCATGTGTGTGGTCCCAGGGCCCAGAATAGGGTTTTCCCTGGAGTCGAAGTTGACTACTTATTTTTTGAGTGGATGAACACATGACGTATGTGAACGCACTGCAGGCAGGACCCTGTCAGAGAAGAAAAACAGCCTCATTTTCCACGGATGGAGAGCAGCAGAAAAGTGGTCAGGAAGCACCTGCCAAAGGTGGGGGTCCTTCCAGGCTGGAACAACAAGTCCGTGCGTGACTTTGGTTTCTGGCTCGTACCGGCTTTGGTGTCCTCGAGAACGGATTCGCAAGTGGTCGTTGCCTGATGATAAACTATCCACAGATCCAGTGTGGCCTCCTCGGGTGCGCGTGCTGAGTGCGGCCAAGAGTCGAGAGCAAGGCTGACTGGGCGCTGCAGCATCCCCACCGGTGCAGTCAAGCCCGGGCAGCAAGCTTGCTGGGCAGGGGCCGCTGTCCCAGATAGAGCGCTCTGGCTCCCTGTGGGTGGTGGGCATGGAAGACGAAAAGACTGGAGGGACACCATGCTTAGATGTCCCCGAGACCTATATATATTGAACGTTTCACAGGCCATGTACATATACTATTTCAGCAAGTCTATCTCTCCCCTAAGAAGCCCTGGTAGTGCGGTGGCTAGTGTGGGGCTGCTAACTGCAAGGTCAGCGGTTTGAAACCACCAGCGTCTCTGGGGTACACAGATGAGAAAGACAAAGAGGTCCAGCCCTGGGGACACACAGGGGCAGTGCTCCCCTCTCCCACAGGGTCTCTATGGATCAGAATCCTCCTGATGACAGTGAGGGGGTGATCTTTACGACAAGGAGCCCCAGTGGTGCTGTCAGGGAAGGGTCGAATTGCTGACTGCAAGGTCAGCGGATCAAACCTGCCAGCCACTCGGCTTCTGGAACAACTGCAAAGCCTCCAAAGCACTAAAGAGGGTTTCTACGGGTTGGAGCGGACTCAGTGGGGGATGTGATCCTTCCAAGGAGCCTTGGTGGTCTGAAGGTGAAGTGCTTCACTGCTAACCAAAATTAACAATTCAATCCCAGCCAGGGCTCTGGGCCAGAAAGACCAGGGGGTGTACTCCTGTCAAAGGTCACAGCTTCGGGAGCCCTAGACGGCCAGTCAACTTTATCCTGTAGGGTGGCTTGGGGTCAGCCTCAACTTGATGGTATGCCACAACAACATCCTTACGCTGTCCTGTATGTTTTAGCTGCTATCCCCACTGGGTGGTTAGAGAAGCAAGCTCAGAGAAGTTCAGCGATTTGCCCAAGGTCGCACGGCGGGTATGGGGCAGAGCTGGAATCCAAACCGGACTCTCGGAGCCTCAGTGGGAGCTCTGTCCAGGGTGCGGAGGGGCAGAAGCCAGCCACACGGTTGGTTCCTCTGGGACACGCCAGGCCTCACAGATCTGTGAGCACTTGCTCTGAACGCTCCCCCTGGGCCCGGGGCCCATGAACGGAGTGGGGAGTCAGGGTGGGCTCGGGCGGTGGCACATGCCACTTCCTCCAGCCTGAGCCTGGCCAGGCAGCCCTGGTTTGCAGTCTGCCCCAGACACGGTGGAAACCAACACCAGGCTGCTGGGTCAGGTTCCCTGGCTGCTCCGCAATTGGAGCCAGCACATTTCTCAAACCCCAGGCAACCAGTGACCAGGCCTCCTGGGCTCTGTCTGCGCTGGCAGCCAGACAGCGGTGCAGCCTCTTGGCGGGCCCAGCAGCCCCAGGCCTTGCTGGCAGGTAAGGGCCCAGAGTCCAGAATGCCAGGGCCCTCCCCCTCTGTCTGGAGATGGGATCCAGGAGCTCGTCCAGGAGCCCAGGGCCCCAGTCAAGCCTTCGCTTGCCTCAACAGCCTGGCAGCCAGGCAGAGGCCCCGGATTGCTGGCAGGGAGATCAGGAAGGAAAGAGGCCTTCTGGGATGTGGGTAGAAAGGAGGTTAATGGGGAGGGAAAAGAAGGGGGGTGGGTTCCCAACTGAACTATACGAGTGACTGGTGCCTTACAAAGCCAGACCCAGTTCTTAGGATTTCGGAGTCTAGAGGGGTTGGGAGGGGGGCACATGGGTGGCTTCTTCAGGCCCCGCTGCTACTAGATGTGTGAGCTACGCAAGGGAAAGACTCTCTGGGCCTCAGTGGCCTCGTCTGTGAAGTGGGCTGATAATGCTAACGTAAGAAATAGCATCTCTCAGAAAGGAGGGCAAGGGAACTTCAGCTGGCTGACTTGGGGCGCGTCACCAACAAAGACCAATCCTTAGCCACGGTCATGGGGGTTGGTAATGCAGAGGGTCTGTGGACACGAGCGGGAAGCTCACCAGGATGATTGGACACAGTGGCTGCAACATGGGGCTCGGACACACAGACGGGCAATGTTCCCGCCACAGGACTCCCAGCCGGCTCCATGGCAACAGCAACAACAGCCAGGAAGGGTTGGGTAAGAAGCCTAGGAGTAGTAACCAACCCCACAAACCCATTGCCGGCAAGTCAGTTCGGACCCACAGCAACCCTGTAGGGCAGGGGAACAGTGCTCCAGAGGGTCCCCAAGGCTGCAGCCTTGATGGAAACAGACGACCACATCTCTCCCCCACGGAGGGGCTGGTGGTTTCCAACCACTGACCTTCTGATGAGTAGCCCAGCGTCTAATCCTCCATGCCACCAGGGCGGCTCTGCTCGTAAACAGGTACTTGTTAAATGTCAGGTGGATTTCCCCCTCCCAATTTAACTGGCTGTGTTGAGGTCAAAGACCTGGGGCTTGTATTTCTCTGATGATCCCCGTGTCTTCTAGCCCCGTTTGAGCGCACAGTAGGTGCCGGCACACAGTAGTTTTCTCTGTAGGCGAGAGGTCAAACGCACACCCCACTGAGAGGGAAATTGTTGCCATCAATAACAGCTTCAGGGCACAAGTCCCTCCCTGCTGGGCTTGCTCCAAGGAGTCCTCTCTTTGAACTGACCAAGAGAAAAACCACAAAACAGGCCACAGCAGGCAGGTGGGAAGGGCTCGGCCAGCCGAAACCATCTCATTATAATGAGTCTGGATCATCTACACCTGGTCAAAATGCCTCGAGTAGTCAAGGGCAGACTGCGAGTGTGAGAGTACGTGTGCAAGGCTCAACCACAAACATTATTTCACCGGAGGAAATGAAGCCCAAGAAATGCATGCTGAAGGATCTGGTCTTGCAGCGGCTAACGTGACGTGTGGCATCCGGGTCCTGATTTACTGGATAAGGAACCTGAAGCTTGGAGAAGTGAATTCAAGGCCTGGAAATCAATGGACCCAGGACTTGAACTCAGGTCTGTTTGATGCCAAGCTCAGTGTCCTGTCCCTTCTACCTGGAAGCGATGGCAGCGGGGGCCTTCTGCTACTGACCCCTGAGCCCAGCAGGAGAGCCAAGGAATGCAGAGGCTCTGAAGGTGCTGGTCTTGGAGATGGGTCTCTGAAGCAACACGCAGAAAGCTGCTCCCTGCACCCCGACCCTGCACGCCAGCGGGCATGTTCCCTGGTGGGTGGGAGCCGTGGAAGGATGGGAAGGGGGCAATTGGCACCACTGGAATGTAAGCAAACAAATAAGGATCTCGCTGAAAGATTGGCCCGGGTCCCTCTTGCTAATGGAGGGAAGGAAAAATGTGGAAAGAAAAATTACACAACTATGCTGTCTCCAGGGAAGATGGTGGCTAATTAGATGTCTCACAGCACCCTGGCTCCTTGTCATGGAGCCATCTTTACCTCCGACTGCAAACCCAGCCACAAGCCAGGCCTGGTGCCCGGGCAGCGGTTGTGTCCTAAGAACCCAGCCCCCACTCAGAGGGCAGCTCCCAGGTGCTGCATCCGTAATGGGGGCTTGTATTCAATCTTTTGCTGGGCAGAAGTCTCTCTTGAATCCCCGAGAACAAAGTGCCAGCTGGGAGTACCCTCACTTGGTGGCTGAGGGATGGAGAGGACAGGAGCTTCTGTGTTCCTAGCTTGGGAGCAGAGCTGGATGGTGGCCAGTGACCTACAAACACACGGAGGTACCCCCTAGATCCATAGATCATCGTTTCTCCTTGCTGTCTTGGCTGGGCAGTATGTGGGGTAGGTGAAATATAAGATAAATCATGTTTCCTTTTAGACATTTTAAATTGTGAATTTAGCCGATCATTGTTACATGTCATTGCTTGCAACCCCTCCATGTAGCATTGCTTAGCCCACTTGCTCCCTGTCACCATTCTTCCCCATACCCTAACCCAGGGGTCCTCAAACTTTTTAAACAGG
This sequence comes from Echinops telfairi, assembly GCF_000313985.2. NCBI lineage: Eukaryota > Metazoa > Chordata > Mammalia > Afrosoricida > Tenrecidae > Echinops > Echinops telfairi. Next base: position 32,578,783 of record NW_022103958.1, read on the forward strand.
GGGCCAGTTCACTGTCCCTCAGACTCGTTGGAGGGCTGGACTATAGTTTAAAAAAAAACTATGAACAAATTCCTGTGCACACTGCACATATCTTATTTTGAAGTAAAAAAACTAACGGGACACAAACACCCGGCGGGCCGGATAAATGTCCTCGGTGGGCCGCATGTGGCCCGTGGGCCGTCATTGGAGGATGCCTGCCCCTAACCCTTCTGATGCTTTACTTTTGGCTAAAGGCTACCCTTGTGATCTCAAGTGGTCCAATCTTCGAAGGTGTGACTGTTCCCTTTCTAGACCTGCCCGTGGCTTGAGAGCAAAAGCAGAAATCAGGGAAATAAAGGGAAGACTCCCAACAAGACGGAAAGATGCTCTGGTACTTACATCATCTCCTGTCCACGTGAGAAGGGGTGGAGTCTAGCCTGTCAATCAGGCCATAGCCAATAAGACCTCCATGTGGGCATGGCCTTCTCCCGAGGATTCTGGGAACTCCTGTATTTCTCCCTAGAGGCAGGAGACTCTCTGCTTGTCTCCCTGTGAGACACTCCTATTGACAAGTCACATGGAGCTACGCTGATGCAGCCAGAGTCCTAGAACTAGAAGAGCCACGTGGAGACCCGTGCCAGCACTGAGAGGCTTCCACTGCCACTGGATCCACAAATATTTTCCACCCAATGGCCTGTGATCTTCCTGCATTTAGCATCATGAGCCTGAAGAGGAATTCATGGACTAGTATTGACATATGGGCTAATATCAGACGTATGGACTTGATCTGGACTGGGCTGGGATGTTTTCTGAATGTACAATTGCTCTTTGACATAAAGTTCTCTCTTACACACACGAGTGTCTCTGGATTTGTTTCTCTAGTCAACCTGGACTAACAGACACACTGGCTGCAACAATGGACTCAAACATAGCAGTGGTTGTGGAGACGGCCCGCACCGGGCAGCATTTGCTGTGTGGTACACAGGGTCACGATGAGTTGGCATCAACTCAATGGCACCAAGCAACAACGATATTCTTAGTTGAAACCTGAGCCACGGAGGTGACTAAGGGCCGTCCTCTCAGAGGTTACAGGAGTCTCCATATGACCAGGAAAACCAAACGCCACCCCCCCCCCCCCCCCCCCACTGCCATAGGGTCGATGCTGACTCACAGCGCCCCTACGTAGAGTTTCGGAGACTGTGAATCATTATGGGAGCAGACAGCCTCATCTTTCACCTGAGGAGCAGCTGGTGGGTTTGAACCACTGACCTTATGGTTAGCAGCCCAGCACCTAGCAACACTGAGGCTCCTTATCTGACCAGTAAGCCAGGGTAAATGACGAATCTTGACTTAGCAAAGCTAAAAGAGCCCCCAGCTAGCATGGAGGCCAGCAGTGGTTTCCAAAGTTATTGTTTTCACTTTCTCATTTTTTTTTTTAAGCAACAGGCTCATTTGAACGCAGTCTCCTATGGAGCCCCCAGGAATGAAACGGAGTGGAAGTGAACTGCCCTGTAGAAGCTAGGCCCTGTCCATCCACTGCCCATTACCTCGTCCTCCCTTATCTTGCTCTGTGTACAATGACATCTTCCTGGGACCCCCGGGGCCCTCAGAATTCAGTCTGAAAACCACTGCCATCGCTCAGCACGCCATCCTGCAGACGAGAAACAGTGATGTGGAGAAGCGGACTGAGCTGCCAAGCAACTGGTTGGGGCAGAGGCAGAAATCGACTTTGTGATGGCCAGGCTGCCGTGTCAGCAGGGCACGGGGTTGCACGTCCAGGTCAGGGCCGTGGACCGGACCAAGCAGCTGTTGCTGCTCCGAGCAATTGGGTAGACAGCCAGCGATGTCCCTGAGCTTCACCCTGGCGACCTGGATACTCATGCGCAGGTACAGAGAGATGAAGGTGTATAATGTATGAGCAGCATTGCACCAGGCTGTGTCTCTATCTTCGGGGCCTAGAGGGGAGGAAGCACATCCCCCGGTCCCCAGGAACCCATAGTTGAGTTGTGGGGGACTGTCCCACATAGCAGAGCATGGAGAAGATCCCCGGGAGGTGATCAAGAGAACTTGGGGTGCACGGGGTGGGAGAGAATGCTCTGAGGGATTTGGGGGGGGGTGTGGGGGGGTGGGGCTTGCACAAGCTGAGCTGGAGGCTTGACAAGGCTGCCCCAGGGAAAGGGAAGCAGGGAATGGTCTGAACCCTGGGAGTGCTCCCAGACGAAGGAGTGCTCAGTCCCCCTACATCCTCTCTGCTCACAGGGGCTACTCCTCCCCCACTCTGGGACCTATTTTGGGGGTGCAGCCTCTTCCTTTCCAGCAATTTTCTTGAAGCTGGAAAGGGAAATCGGGGGAGAGCAGGAAACAGGAAAGGAATTCTCCAAGGCACATGTGCGTGTGTACGTGTGCATGCGTGTGTGCTTGTCAGAGTGAAAAACAAAAATCATCTAGGTCAAACCCCATTGGAAGCCACTTCTGCCCAAATCCCTGACCCAGCCCTCGGGGGTTTCCTTCGGAGCTTTCTCGCCATCCACATGAGAAGGGTCTAGGGAAATGCCTTGGGGGCACCGTGGAGAGAGAGGCGAGGGCCTGGTCTGGAGGGGCAGGAGAGGTGGGGAGAGCAGAATCACTCTGCCCGCAATGATGGGTGGGTGCTGTTCCCTGGAAGCTCCAGAGGCTGGGGCGTGGAGTGGGAGGTGGAGGTGGGGAAGGGGACAAGGGCTCAGACCCGGTGGAAAATAGGGGTGCAATGAGGCATGAAAGGCAGATCCCCGAGACATGACAGGAGGCTGGGCTGTGTGGAGACGGATGGCCAGCACGTGTTGGAAAGCCATGCTCGCTGAGGGGCTTGGCAGCAGCACAGCCACCACAGGCTGAAGGTGGGTGCAGGCGGAGGTGAGCAGGCTCGGGGGCTTTGAGCAAGGGCAGGCCACTGGATGCCTGTGGTCTGGGCAGGTGAGCATCCTGGGGGTGTTTCTCAGAGGAGCAAGGGCAGACTGGGCCTGAGCAGCTGTAATTGGTTATTATTATCATGGACAATAAGGAACCCTGGTGGCAGAGTGGTTGCATGCTGGACTGCGATCCTCAAGGGTAGCTGTTCGAAACCACCAGCCGCTCTGTGGAAGAACGACAGGGCTTTCTACTCCTATAAACAGTTACAATCACAAAACTCATGGGGCCAGTTCTACCCTGCTCAATAGGGTCACTATGAATCAGCATCAACTGGATGGCCGTGAGCGTGACCATGGACAATGCCAGAGTCTAGAAGGCTAAGGGACTTGGCATTGCTTCCTTCATGGAAGTTCCTGGAAGGTGTAAGCAAGAGTGTGCTAACCCCAAGGCTGGAGGTTTGAGTCCCACCAGGGCACCTCAGGAGAAAGGCCTGCCGATCTGCTTCTAAAACGTCAGCCTCTGAACACCCAGTGGAGCACAGTTCTACTCGGACCATGAGTCAGGGCCAACGGACCTATGGTTTTCTGGTAAGTTGCTTGTGTGTAATTGTGTGTGTATTGTTCATATTTATCAAGTGTGCATTCATGAGTGTGGTGTGTGTGTGTGTGTGTGTGTGTGAGCGAGCAAGCACAGGGGTCTGTGTGTGGGAGGGATCAAGTGTCCCTGTGTGTGTGGGAGCTGTGTGTGTGGGAGGGTCCATGGAGCCATGAATGAATGTGTGGGCATGGTGTGGCTGTGTGCATGCATTTCTCTGAATGCATGTGTGTGTGTGTGACTACGTGACTACGTGCACTTATGGAAAGGGATGTGTGTGGGCTGATGGGCTCGGGGCTGGGCTGGGTCCCTCAGGTCACGTCTCCTCCCAGGGGCTGGCGTGATGGCCAGGCTCTTGGGCGGTGCTCTTTGCCCAGGAACATGCCCACTCTCCCATTCCTGGGGAGGAACATAACGTCCACTGGCACCTCTCCCGCCTGGCAGGGCCAGATGTGCCGGCGCCTCAGGCTCCAAGGCACTTCCTGACCCGGGCAGGGCACGTCCAGGGAGCCAGACCTCAGGGCAGAGTGGGAGGGAGGCACGCAGACACAGGAGGTCCTGCGGGTGGGGGGCGGGGAGCTAGAGCAGCGGCTCCGGACATTTGGGAGCACATCACCTGGATAAACTCACTGAGGTCTCCTTGCACCCTGGCTGCTAAGTGTTAGCACTGTTTCTTTCATAGGTGAGAACACTTGGAGTCAGGCTAAGGGATGTGCCAAGACAGCACAGCAGGTGGATGACAAGAGGCGAGATTGGAAGCCAGGCTGCCCGGCTCTGGAGCCCAAGCTCTTCCCCGACAGCCAAGACCGGCGTGAGCCATGGGCCTGGCCCTGGGCGCCTTCTCAGTGGAGAGGCTGAGGCCAGGAGGGGACGCACTCTTAGTCTGGGCTTTCTTCTGCTCTGGGCCATCTGCTAGGAAGCTGTGGGGACCGGTGCACTATAATTGCAGGATGAGACCAAGGAGACAAGTGACCTCTCCGTTTGGGAAAAAGGCCTGGCCTAAGGGTCCTGCGGGCACCTGCCCCTCCCATCTACCAGGAGGGATGCCATCCGAATAGTAGCTTCTGAGCTCTCTGGTTCTGACAAGACAAGACCAAAATTCCCCAGATCATGGCGATGAGGGAGGCCTTCAGCAAGGTGTCCCCACGATGCACAGTCACGTGGCTGGAGGTGAAAGCCCGGAACACAACAGAAATTCACCAGATCAAGACTGGCGGCAGGTCAGTTCATCTCGGCTGCAGGCAGGGCTATGGAAGTGGGCCAGGGGCCGTGCATGGGATGGGTGTGTGACTGTGGATGAGACAAGCTCCCAAGAGTGGTTCGGGCTCCCCACTGTGGTCCGGGTAGGACCTGTGGCCACGCATCCCAATTTCCATCGAGGGCATGCCCCAGCAGGTGCCTGAGGGCCAGGTTGCCCCTTCCCGGGCTGGCCAGTGGAGCCACAGCGCATGCTGTGCCCGAGGGCAAGACTTTTCACGTTGCTGGCCGGTGCTCAGAAAGAACTCAATGAAGAACTCAATGAAGGCCGGATCTAGGTGGGAGACTGGGAGATGGCTCCAGGGCTCCTACAGTGAATGGCAGCCTTCCCAAGCCTGGTGCTCAGTGTGTATGCTCTAGTATGGGTCCAAAGGGTCTTCGTGGTCCAGGTTTTGGAAGTAGATGGTCAGGCCTTTCTTCCTGGTCTGTCACCATCAGGAAACATCACCAGTATCTGTTCAGTATCATGGCAAGACTCATGCCTCCCCTGAAAGGAGTGGTAGCTATGCACCCCGTGCCCGGCTGGGACTCAAACAGGGATCCCATATGGAAGGTGGGAATTTCACCACTGGACCACCACTGCCTCCTGTCTGCCCCCTTACCAGCTCATGATCAGCTTGATGGGCCCCCAGGGGCTGATCACAGGCCCAGACACCTCCCTCTGGTTGGGAAAACAGGGTGTTCTTTCTGCAGACATGTCATCCTGCCCTTGCTCCAACTACCACCATCCCCCTCCCCCCAAACATCCTCTAAAACCCACCCAGAGAAGATGGGGTGAATTCAAGTTCCAACAAAACCAGAAGGCAAGCCTTGCAGGGCCGAGACCCCTCTCCCCACCAGGTCAGCCAAAAACAAATAGCTTTTTCCGAAAGAAACTGAAGATCATCCTTGCTGGTCTAATCATTACTTTGAGAATTTCACAGAAAAGAGGGACAAGATGTGACTGAGGAACATACTGGATACTTTACGTCTGCGGCATGATGGCATTGCACCCCTTTTACCGAGCAGGAGGGGGAGGTACGGCAGCTCAGTAACAGTTCCTATGTCCACACGAGGTGTGTTTTCATTCCATCTGAGATCAAAGCCCGTACTTCTCCTACATCCCTATGCTAAGCAGCTATGTGTTGGGCTGCTAACTGCAAGGTCAGTAGTTCCAAACCACCAGTCACTCCATGGAAGAAAGATGAGGCTTTCTACTCCTGTAAAGACTTACAGCGTTGGAAGCACACAGGACCAGTTCTACCCTGTCCTACAGGATCACGATAAGTCGGAATTTGCGTCTTTGTTATGCCAGTCTAAGCCTTAATTCAGCATCAAACATGCATGTCTGAGGCCCCGCAGAACGGAGGAAGGAAAACAAGAGAAGTATGGAGCCTGCATCCAGAGGACTAGGGTGGCTGCGAGCCCTCACAGGGCTGGCTCCGTGCTGAGTATCAGAGGAGCCGTCCTGGAGACTGGGGCCGACCTGGCAGGAACATCCTGCATCCCTGAGCCCAGGCAGGTGGGCAACCTGGTGCTCTCTGACAGCTGGGGCATCTGAGGGGCCCTGGGTCAGCCTCCTGGCCTGAGGACGCCACTGGGAGTCTCGGGCCGCCTGTCTGCCTGCCTTCCAGACTAAACACTTCTTATCCCAACTCTCTCTGCCCTGCCAGGCCTGAGTGTCCTGATGTAGTCTGGATCACAGGAATGGAGGACAGTTTATGGGTATCTCTGACACCCTTGGGAGGAAGGGAGGCATCCACCAGGCTTACAATACCACCACCCCTCCTACACACACACACACACACACACACACACACACACACACCACACATACCCACACACGTACATTCACACACACATATTCACACTCACACCACTCACACACACACACCCCCCACAAGTATCCACACATGTACACTCACACACTTAGTCACACTGCACACACACTCCCACAACACACCCACTCACACATATACTACACAAATACCACACATACTCACACACGTACACTCACACACAAATACACCACATACACATACACTCACACTCTCACCACACACATACACACACACCACATGCACATGTATACATAGCATACACACACTCCCACATACATACCCACAACACACACAGTCACACCACACTCAAACCACACATACACACACCAAACACATAACTGCACATGCACACAGTCTACATACATACTCATATCACACACACACACCACACATATATACACCACACACTCACATACAAACACACACTCATGCACACCACACAAACTCTCACACATGCACACGCACATACACACACGGAGGAGCAAACCTGTGGACACTGGCTGGAGGAGGCAGAGCAGCCCTGAGAGCCACAGATACATGGCACCCACACTCCCATGCGCGTACAGATAAGCACCCCTGGGGGCTGCGGTGGTCTCCTCTGGGCAGGGGCAGGGGAAGTGGGCCCCCATATCAGTGCATACACCCCAAACAGCCTGCCGTGTGGGCTGCTGGCCAGATGGGAGGACTCATGCTCACCTGGCTGCAGGGCTATATTTTGGAAAACAGAAAAGCAAAAGGAAACGAAAGCAAAGAAACAGCTGCCAGTGTTTCCACTGTGAGCTGCTCGTGCAACTCCTGCAGCCTGGGGTGGTGGCCCTGCACGGGGGAGCTGCGGACGGCTGCCAGAGCCAGTGGGCAGCCCGAGAACAAATGGCTCCCAGGTCAGGTCGTGTGGGGCACGACCCCTCAACAGCTGATACAGAGACAGCACACAGTGCCGAGGCCCTCAGTCTGTTTGGTTGTGTTCGCTGCTGTGGACTTGACCTCAACCTAGGTTGGCTCTGTGACCCGTGGGACAAAACCCTACCTGGTTCTGCAACCTCCTGGTTCTGCACCTCCAACTAGAGGTTGGACTGACCGCTGGGAACTGTAAGATGTTCATCTTCTGGGTTGTGGAAATATATTTCCAGGCCTTTCTTCCCGGTCAGTCTCAGTCTGAGAGTTCTGACGAAGCCTGGTCTGCACCTTAGCCTCCTCTTACAGGTGCGGAGCGACTGCCTGCGTGGTGGGCTGGCCAGGGAGTTAGAAACCTTTCGTTGTGAATCGGGGAAGGTTTATAGAGCAGGTGACCCGTCTTCTCTTCCTGCTCCATTTCATGTCGGCTCCTCCGTTGCAGGCCCCTCAACGGACCGCCACCTGGCCCACTTCTGCCCTGTCGCCCTTGTTTCCTTTCCTCCTCCTGCCTTACCCTCTGACCCCTGTCCTTGGGTAAATGCTGTCCCTGATTCTACCTGACCTGAAGAACGACTGAGGGCCACTGTCTCCGGGGTCCTTCATGTCTCTGACTAGTAAGCCTGGTCTCTTTTAGGATTTTGAGTTCTGCTCCATATTTTGCGCCTATCCCATGTGAGACCTTCCAATGTGATGCTTTTCAGACCAGGCAGTAGTGGAAGGCGGCCACCACTTAGTTCTTCTGGTCTGAAGGTTGTAGAGCTGGATGTCGGCGCGGTCCGTAATCTACTGGACTCACTGTTTCTGTATCTCTTTCCATTTCCAACACTCTTCCTTCCTCTGGACGAAGACAGGGCGATGGTGGCATCTATGTGAGCTGCTCATGCGCTTTTAAGAGCCCAATCACTCGCTACTCACCCAAGTAGGCTGTGGAACATGTGTGTGTATGTGTGTGTGAACTAGATTACGACATCAGCCAAGAAGTGAAGCCATGTCCCCCACATGGAAGGCGGATTACACCTGAATCCCTACTGACCCCAGCCTCCTAAAGCCACGGGTTAAAAAGACAGGAATCGGGCCATCTCCATCTTCCAGCTCATCCTGTGATCGTGTTGCTTGCCTTGGGAATATTTTACAGAATGTAAAGAATATGTGACATGCATTTGTGACAAAACTAACAATCACAAAAACAGGAAACATTTATTGAGGACATGGGGCCAGACAGGGTGTGGGACATGTTACATTATTATCTTGCATGACTTTCTCAGCAGCCTGGGGTGGGTGTCATGACTCCCATTTCATAGGCGAGGAAAGGGAGACAGAAGAGTTTAGCAAGTTGCCCCAGTCTGACAATTAGTAAATGTGGGGAGTTTGAATGGGAATGTTAATCATTTGGGCACTGAAATACTATAGCGATTGCAGGCAGATAGGTTGGCATGTACGTAGATAGGTAGGTGGGTGGGTGGGTAGGTATGTGGGTATGTGGGTAGGTAGGTAGGTGGGTAGGTGGGTAGGTAGGTGGATGGGTGGGAGGGTATGTGGGTATGTGGGTAGGTAGGTAGTAGGTGGGTAGGTAGGTGGGTGTGTAAATGAGTGGGTAGGTAGGTAGGTAGGTGGGTGGGTAAATGGGTGGGTAGGTAGGTAGGTAGGTGGGTAGGTTAGTAGGTAGTAGGTGGGTAGGTAGGTTGGTGGGTAAATGGGTGGGTAGGTAGGTAGGTGGGTAGGTGGTAGGTGGGTAGGTAGGTGGGTATGTGGGTAGGTAGATAAGTGGGTAGGTGGGTAGTTAGATAGGTGGGTAGGTGGGTGGGTAGGTAGATAGGTGGGTAGGTAGGTAGTAGGTGGGTAGGTAGGTGGGTGGGTAGATAGGTAGGTGGGTAGGTGGTAGGTGGGTAGGTAGATGGGTATGTGGGTAGGTAGGTGGGTAGGTAGGTAGTAGGTGGGTAGGTAGGTGGGTGGGTAGATAAGTAGGTGGGTGGGTGGGTAGGTAGGTGGGTAGGTAGGTTAGGTAGGTAGGTGGTAGGTGGGTAGGTGGGTGGGGTGGGTTAGGTGGTAGGTGGGTAGTGGGTTAGTTGGGTAGGTGGTAGGTGGGTAGGTAGGTAGGTAGGTGGGGAGGTGGGGAGGTGGGTGGGTAGGTAGGTGGGTGGGTGGGTGCGTAGGTAGGTAGGTAGGTGGGGAGGTGGGGAGGTGGGTGGGTAGGTAGGTGGGTGGGTGCGTAGGTAGGTAGGTAGGTGGGTAGGTAGGTAGTTGGTAGGTGGGTAGGTGAGTTAGTTGGGTAGGTGGGTAGGTAAGTAGTAGGTGGGTAGGTGGGTAGGTAGGCAGGTAGCGTTTTATTGCGGGTAGTCAGCCAGAACAATGGGCTAGGCACCAGAAAGGCAGACTCTCGGGCCGTGAGAGTGAAGTGTCCCTGTGCACTTCTGTCTGTGTGGAGCAGGCAGCCATCTGTGTCCTCCTCCTCCTCCTTTTTTCTTTGGACACTCTTCTTTGGAACGATGGCACGAGGGGTGGGGGCAAAGCCACAAACACGAGGGCCATACTGGATGTGAAACAGGAAGCTTTATGGGGATTAAAGGGGTCTTAAAGGAAAGGTCCAGAAAAAAGAGGGCATGTAGGCACTGGGGAAGTCTCGATCATGATCCTCCCTGCGGCTGGAGAAGGGGCGGTGGGGAGAGAACACGAAGGCGGGCACCGCCCATGTCCACACGCTCACCCACCGTGCGGACAGCACAGTGTTTAGAAGAGAGTGGAGGGGCCTCAAAGAGAGGTACAAGCCACGACCATGCCTGGGGTTCAAACTGCATCTTGAGGAGCTAAGGGATTTCTGAGAGATGCCCTATAGAACACTCAAAGTTTAGAGCTGGAGTGGGGATGACGGAGCCTCCAGGGAAGGGAAAAGAAGGGAATGGACAGGCCCAGGCCTAGCTGTTCCCTGCATCCTCCCCTGCCTCTCACCGGAGCTGCCCTGACTTGATGGCGCTTGTCCATTGTGGGTGGACAGAAACAGCATTTGAAGAAGGTTCAGCGGCTAGCCAGGCTTTCAGGGCCTCTTCTTCAGAAGCTTAAATGTAGAGAGACTATCCCCCACCCCGCCACACACACACACACACACACACACACACACACACACACACTCTTATCTGTAGAGCACCTGGTAGTCTCATAGAAGTGCCCGGGGCAGATTGAGGGTCAGTCTGGTTCACGTTAGGCCCTGGTGCACAGGCAGGTCTGTAGAAAATGGTCCATGATTATTTACTGCATAAATGAATGCTTCCTTTGAGTTGTAGAGCAAACCTTGAGGTGATCCAAGCCCGTTTGGTTTTACATTTATTGAGTTGCAATGGTCCAGGCACTGTGTTAAGTAGTTCACCTAGATTAACTCAGTCCGTCCTCATTATAAATCTTTGAGATAGGCAATTTCTTTATTGATGAAACTGGGACACGGAAGAGATGTCAAACAGCAGCAGATTCCAAGGGCCATGGCAGTGGGGCTCTGCTCTGACTCACTGTGGAAAGCTGTTTCGGACTCAGGGAGTTCTGGCCGGGAGAGTTGTGGCCATCCCTCCAAGCCCTGGGGAGTCAAGTGGACGCCAGGCTCACATCTCCCCCCATCACATCAGGGGAGGGTTTCTACAGCTTGAGCCGGGTTTGGGATGGCCAACTCTCTCGCACCTGGTAAACAACAGGACCCTCCCAGCCTGGGAGGCTGAGAGAGCCACCCACACCCAAGTCCTGCAGGAGGCAGAGGCGGTGACAGGAAAAGAAAACAGGAAGGCACAGTCAGAGCAACAGGTTTAAAAGTCTGATAAAAACATGACCTCTTTGCCCAAAGGCTCCCATCTCATCCATATCCCTCAGCCCAGACATGGGGCCACTCCACCCTCCCAACCTGTTGTGGGACTTTGCCACTTGGGTCCTTCTGACCAGGCGGGGTGGGGTGGGGAGCTGACTAGACCCAAAGGAAGCATGAAGGGTCAGCTGTCCAGGCAAGTGGCAGGCGGTTCCAGGCTCTTAGTACTGCATCCACCCATCCACCCACCCATATACCCACTTACCCATCCATCATGCATCCATCCACTCACCTATCCATCTATCCAGACCTTTATGTACCCATCCCTGCATCCACCCTGCCACTTAGCCATCTCCACCCACCCACCTATTCATCCATCCATGTTTGTGAGTGTGAGTTTGTGTGTGTGTGTGTGTGTGTGTGTGTGTGTGTAAAAGAGAGAGAGAGATGGGCCTGACCCATATGACATGTGGCTATTTTTTCCTCATCAGTTCATGGTTGACATAAGACAGGTTTCCTCAGAGTAAGTGGGCAGGCTCCTCTCAATGGAACCTTTGTGTGGAGACGGATGGCCTTGGCCCTCAGACACACCTCCAGGGCCCCGGTGTGTTCACGCACTAATCAGCGCCGAGAGGCAGTTGGCCGCCCCTTTCTCAGCTTTCTGTGCACAGTGGCGTGTACTGGTCCTCAGCTGGCGCGTGGATCTGTGCAGGAGACAGGCAGTGTGGCAAATGAGATGGAGGCACGGGGCCCAAGGCAAGCGGGGAGCTTCCGAGTGGCACTCGCCATTGACGCGCACCTACATTTTCACAATGAGAAGAACATCACAACTCGGAGGACCTCGTGGCTTTGAAGGAACCCGCAGACCATGGCGTGCGGAGGCTGGTGAAGAACCGGCTCCTAGGTGCTTTGTGACTGGGGGCATTACTGTCTCTTCCCCTCGTAGGTAAAATGGGAAGCATCTGAGGTTCCGGGTATACAATGGGGGAATGAATGTCTACGAGCAGTGTGTTTTTGGAGCCAGCCCTCAGAGCCTGGTAGCTTGGCTGGCAGTTGCCTTTAGGCGGATCGAGCTTTAAACAAAAAGGGTAATCAGGAAACAGGACGAGGAATCTGTGGTCAGTTATCTCGGTTCAGTCATCGCTTCTGAAAGGTTTCCAAAAGGCACGAAATATTTTTCTCCAAGCTGTGATTACCAAGCCTGCAATCAGAGTTCCTATCCTGCTCCCTGCTCAATGGGCAGATTTCTTTCTCAACCCTCATAGGGCGGGCGTCCTCTGCCAGGCCATACCCATTCATTAAGGCTCTGAGGCTGATGAAGGAGCGTGGTGAGGCTCAGCGTGCACAGGTTGGCTTGCAGGAAAAGTCCCTGCTGGCTCCTTCCGCTGGGGCCAGGAGTACAAATTAGCCGATGATGCGACAGGAGGTGTTGTGAGTGAATGGAGTAGTGAGGGAATAAGTTTAAATGCAAAACTGCTGTCTTCTGGCTGGAGCCTCAGATGACAGCTGCTGTTCGGTGTTGCCGGGCGGGGCTGCCCTGCCAAGAGATCCGGAGGGCAAGGTGAAGGAGCCTCTTCTCCCAGCTGAGCAAACCAAACATTGGTCATCACCCCAGTCAGGGGTGACTCGGGCGAGCAGAGCTGGACTGCCTGGCCTGCTCAGGGCTGCAATCCTGCGGCTGCAGATGGCACCACGGGGTTGGGTCGCACCACCAAACTTTCAGCTACATAATTCAGCGCTTAACCCTTTGCCCCACCCAGGGCTACCTCCACATGATATAAAGCTACAGATGAATCATGCTGTCTTTCCTCTGGGTCAAAAGCATTCCCATTTCTAAGAGCAGACAAAGGCAAGTTGGGGAAAAAGAGATTCAGGAATCAGGTCTTTACGCCCCCTGGGGCCTCGCCTATCAGAAACCTCCTGAAGAACAGGGACCTATAGGAGGTGTAGAACCAGCCTGGGCGGGAAGAGTCAGAAGGCAGCACAGCTGGGAGTGGCTTCTTGCTCTCCTTTCCCTTCCCTCCACCCCTCTTCCTCCCCAGCCCTCCATCTCACCTGCTGCCTGGGGTGGGAGCATCCTGTGTGATGGAGCTCCAGGAGGGGCTTCTCAAACTTTGGTGTGTCCCCTGTGAATCACCTGAGCAGCTTGCTCAATGCAGATTCAGAGGTTCTGGCGCCTGTCTTTCTAGTGAGCGCCCAGGTGGAGCTCGTGCTGCCAGCCCACCTTTGAGAGGGTGGCATAAAAAGAGGGTGCCCAACAACAGGACTGAGGGCTTGCCAGAGAGTGTTCTCCTGGCGCCGGGTGTGGGTGCCACCTCCCCTGGTAGAAGCGGCTTCCGTGCTCCTGCCTCCTGGCGGCCTTTGGGGTCCCCTCTCGGTGTGCCCTGTGGAACCACTCAGAGTCAGGGATTGGGATTCAAGCACCGTGAAGTGCCTTGGGGATTTCTACGCCCATGGAGACTTAGCCTTGGGAACTACAGGGGCAGTTCTACCCTGTCCTACGGGGTCGCTAGGAGTCTGACTCTCCTCGCTGGCAGGGTGTTTGATGTTACTTTTTGGTTTGGAGCTGTGTAAGAGGAGAGGCCTGGAGGCAGACTGCAGGGCTTCACTGGATCCCTGGGCGTAGGGAGGTGTGGGCGATTCAGGGACAATAAGGGGGAACCCAGAGTCGGGCTCTGGCAGGGTCGGGAGTCAGCTAACGTCGTGTTGTGGAGGCTCCGCAGAAGAAAGACCTGGCGCTCTAGGTGGGGAAATCAGATCTCCAAGGCTCTGGGAGGCGCGGTCTTGTCCTGACACACACGTATGAAATTACAGTGCACTGGCTGGCGGGGCTTCACGGGAAGGGCACTGGGTGTGGAGCCGGGGCTCTGAGCGGCGTTGGCTCTCCCTCTGGGGCAGCACTGCAGCAGGCCTCCGGAGGAGGGTGAGGCTTAGATAAAGTAACAAACTGGAAGGCATCCAGCAAATTACCTGGCACATAATAGGTGTCCAATAAATTCTGGGGTAAGAAATAAATCAGCAGGCTCTGACGTGCAGGGCCTTGACAACCACACAAAGGCAAGGGGCTGTGCTGCCAAGAAGCCGGTCGCAAATTATTCTTAACTCTTCCATAAAGCCAGCCCCCACCCCTGCCGAGAGAGCTCCGCTTAACTGCTCCTGAGTCATTCTGCGTACTTAAATGGGATTCCAACTGCTAAATGACAGAATTCAAAACCAGTCCTGAATTCAGACCCCTCACTCATTCTGACTACTCTTGCCTCCTGCTGAATGGGTGATTCACTGGGCCCCCGGATTTCCTGGGGTCACCTGCCAACTTGCTCACCCAATAGGCACCCAGAGGAGCAGCCAGTTATAAGCGATCGCAAATGAACAGGGAGTGCTGGGGAGACCACCAGCCAGGCCCAACCTTGCCCTCCAACTTGGGGTCCCAAGCACTTCCGAATCTGGACCCTGGTTGTGACAGATAATCTCCTGTCAACTTGAGCACAGGGGTGGAGTCTAGCCTGTCAATCAGGTCATAGCCAATGAGGCCTCGGGTGGGCGTGGCCTTCTCCTGGGAATGCCTGTCTTTGTCCCCGGAGGTGGGACACACTCTCTGCTTCACATTCTGTTGACAAGACACATGGAGCCACGCTGATGGAGCCAGAGCCCTGGAGCTGGAGGAGCCACATGAAGACCCACACCTGCCCTGAGATGCTTCCACAAGACTTTTCACCCACTGGGCTGTGATCTTCCTGCTTCCAGCATCATTGCATGCGCTGCGTGAGTCTATAGAAAAATGTAGAAAAATGTACGGACTGGTATGGGACATGTGGGCTAAAATCAGACTTATGGGCTAATATTGAACTTAAGGACTTGATCTGGACTAGGCCAGGATGTTTTCTTAACATACAATTACTCTTGGATGCAAAATTCTCTTTTTTTCCTCATTAACATTTATTGATGGGATGGGTACATACAGGTTGAGACACATACTTGACAGCACAGTATCAAACTGATAGCCAGACTATCAAATGTATCCAACACGAAACTCTCTTGTACACACTGTGAGTGTCTCTGGATTTGCTTCTCTGGTCAACCCAGACTAACACACTAGGAAGCTCAGAAAAGAGCAGACCCATCTTGCAGGGCCCTTGCTAGAATCCCGTGGAGAAAGGCAGCCCCCAGAAGACACTCAGTTGTGTGCCTGGAGGGGGTGCTGAGGCTGATGCCGCAGGGCTGTGAGCCAGAGAGGCCCAAGTCTGCCCTGCACCCCACAGCCCCTGTGAGCTGCCCTAGACAGGCCTTCCTAACTCGGCAGAGCCTGGGCCCTTTTGCATGATCTTTTTCTTTTTAATAATATTTAGAAATGTTTTGGGGCCCAGGCACTTAAACTTTCCCACAGACTCATTTTCTGTCCATGCTGTGGTTTTCTGTTTTTTAAGAATTGAGAGAAACAACGTCAGTATTTCATGAACAGAATTACAGCAACAAGCAAAAAAAACAAAAAAAAAACCCAAACCAACCAAACAAAACCCTGTCACACATTGGGCTGCTTGTGGTTACAAGGTCAGCAGTTCAAAACCACCAGCTACTTCACGGGAGAAAGATGGGTCTTTCTACTCCCATAAAGAGTTACAGTCTGGGAAACCGACAGGGGCAGTTCTACTCTGTCCTCCAGGGTCCCTCACTCGGTGGCAGTGAGTCTTTGGTTTAGTCAATGCAGAGGATCATGCAGAAGCCCTGAGCAGACTGGAGAGGGGCAGGGCTGGAGGATGAAAGTTCTAGATGGGGGTTGGAGGCTGGAAGGTAAGGAGATGGCTGGGTGGATGCACCCAGCATCTCCTGTTGGCGATTTTCTTCACGGCCCATCTCTAACAACCAGCGTGGCGTGGCACCTTTGAGTGGTGGGTTAGAAACAAGAGCCACAGCTCCTGAACACTGGCTCTATCCCAACTCTGCATCTTCCTACCTGAGCGACCTTGGGTCAGTTAATGACCTCGTGAGAGAATGCATTACTCCCTCATTCTGGTTCCGGTCTCCATCAGAAGAGGCGAGCCCTGCATGCCTTGTGTTGTGTCGCTGTAATTTACCCCTCAGTCACACAACCTGTCCTTAGAACCCATCCGGATATGGGGCTGGCTCCCACAAGGCTCATAAAGATTAAGTACCTTGCCCAAGTCACCCAACTCTTCCACAGAAGTGGTAAAACTTGAGCCCAGTTCCTCTGGCTCCGGAATCCATGGTCTTAGCCACAAAGCCAAATGCTATGGAATGAGAGCAGCCCTGGCCCAAAGGGTTTCAAATCCGTGTGCCACTGGTCAGCTGTGGTGGCTTATGGCTGCCGCTCACAACCCGAGAGCCTCGGGTTTCTCTAGCAGGTGCTGTGGCTGTCTTGGTGTTGCCCCTGCACATGTCCACAGACAAAGTCTGTGGCCTTTTCTCACTGAGAGATCTACTTGATCATGGGACAGGGCAGGGCAGAATGCAGGTTTGTGTGTGTGTGTGGGGGGGGGGGCAGGTCACACTCCAGATGTGACCCTGAACCACTGGGTTGGTGAGTTCACTCACTCAGCTGTCTAGCTCCACAGAGGGTTGTTTTTCAAGTAAGCCTCACCGGTCTCCCAGAAGGTCCCCAGAGGGAGTGAGCCCCACTGTCCACAGCAGCAACCCATCCCAGAGTAGACCTCTTATTGGCTGTTTCTGCCTCTTCCTGGGCCTCGCTTCCCACTCCCTGGTCCTGGTTCCAGGGAAACAGGTGCTGTTTTGCCATGTTCTGTGCAGTCAATTCCTCTGCCCAGTGCCCCCTGTGACAGTCCACCGGGTCCCTTGGGGTTTCTGGACTGAAATCCTTATGGAAGCAGATCCCCAGCCTGTTTCTCCCACGGAGCTATTAGGGGTGCTTCAAACACCAACCTTTCAGGGAGCAGTCGGTGTGTCACTACTGCACTCTGAGGGGCTCCTTCTCCAAGAAGCGGTTGCTACACACCCTCAGGTTGGTTCCGACTCACGGTGAGCCTGTGTGAGGGGAAGGCGGTTAGAACCACCCCATTGAGTTTGGGAAGCTGTAATCTCTATTGAAGCCCATCTCCTGGTCTTTTCCCTGACAGAGTGTCTCAGGAGAGTTTGAACTTATCTGTTAGCGGCCTCAAGTCTAACTATGATGCCACCAGGGATGAACTAATTAATTTATTCCAAATAAATGCCTTGAGCCCAAATCCTCATTCAACGTCTGCTTTGAGAAGCCACACGAAGACAGGGATGCGATACAGTGTGGGGACAGATGAGAGGGAGCGGTGGGTTTCAGATCATCCGGTCAGACAGTGCCAGGGGAAGGGCTGGAGAGGGGCAGGCCTGATCTCAGAAAGTGCGGACGGGTGGGGGAAGGAGAGGGTCCCATAAACTGGAGAAATGGTCCAGGCCACTCACATGCTGTTTCTCAAACAGGGCAGCCCCCTCCCAGCCTACATTTTACCTGACACTTCAAAGAGATGAGCCCTCAGTGGGTTTTGGCAAGAACCCCAATGCCTCTGGAGTAGATTACAGGGACATTCCTTGAAGCTCCAGGCCATAACGTGTAGAATAAAGCATGAAGCATCCCCTGTCGATTATAAAGTGGAGGGCAGTTTTATGAGGCCATCCCCCCCTTCTCCCACCCTCCCCTCCTTTAAGGTCATGTTTGTTTCCTTGCCTATTTATTCCCAAACCCTCTTCACCTTCAAAAGGCCCCTTTGTGTTCAGGAGGAAGTGGTGCGTTTCTACCTGGTGGACATGATTTTCCAAGTGAGCTCCCCAAAAGAGAAGAGCCCAGCTTATCCACGATGAACCAGCTGTGCTGCTGAGCCAGTGGCTTACATGGACAGGAGGTACCAGAAGAGATGGGCTTCCAGCAGGTGCCTCCAGCCCACAGTGGAAGAAACCAAAGGTCATGGTGGAAAGGTGGGATGCTGGCTCAGCCAGGCAACTTCTGTGGTTCATCAGGAGGGAGCGGGGCAGGACTGATACAGAAAACTCAGAGCTGGCTGGCATGGGGGGAGGTGGCCTGGCTCGCAGACACTGGGCTGGGCTCCAAAGGCCCACTGCATGCTCAGGAA
>NW_022103958.1:32597169-32651768 GCF_000313985.2 Echinops telfairi
GGCGGGGGAGGAAGATTTCCTAAACACACGCTGACATGAAGAAGCAAGAATGAAAATGAGAAAACTGACCATTAAACTAACCAGACAAACAACAGGTGGGACAGGTGCACTGGGGTGTGTC
Organism: Echinops telfairi; assembly: GCF_000313985.2. Lineage (NCBI taxonomy): Eukaryota > Metazoa > Chordata > Mammalia > Afrosoricida > Tenrecidae > Echinops > Echinops telfairi. Next base: position 32,597,291 of record NW_022103958.1, read on the forward strand.
CTGCTCCCTAACGCGTCTAGTGCTTTCTAGGAGAGTTAGCAGAACCTAGTGGACCACAGCTTGTGTGGGGCAGCAAGCTCTCTGGGAGGGAAGCACCCAGTCCTGTAACATACCAGCTTAGTGACTGCAGGCAAACCATTAATTCTCTCTGGTGCCTCCGTTTTCTCATCTGCAAATTCGGAATAATGATGATAATGGAATTGACCTCAGAGAGTTTGTCTGTGGGTATTAACTGAGGAAATGAATCTAACAACAACAACAACAACAAAACAACTGACTCTGACTACATGTGTGTCAGACTAGAACTGGGCTTCATAGGACTTTCAAGGGCTGATATTTTGGCAATAGATTTCCAGGTCTTTCTTCTGAGGTACCCGTAGGTAGACCTGAAGCTCCAGCCTTCCAGTTAGCAGCTGAGCAGCCTTAGCTGTTTGCACCATGCAGGGGGCACTGCTTGCATAGAATACCTGCCCGGAACCCATAATCCAGCGGTCGATTGCAACTCATAGCGATGGTATAGGGCAGAGAAACTGCCAGACAATGTTTCCAAGCCTGTACATGTCAATGGAGGCAGACTACCACCTCTTTCTCCCATGGATGCTGCTGGTGGCTCCACACATGCGATAGCAACCGGCTGCCCAACCACGGCACCACGGGGCTCCTTGCATCAGAGCCCTGCAAATGGGAGCTCTCATCCCCACCCAGCACGAACAGCCAGTCATTCACCCTCACTGCAGCGACAGAGCGAGTGTTGAAAATGCACCGGCATCAGGTTGCAGCCAAGGAAGAGTTCCCAGACTCTGGGAAGCTGTTCTGCCTGAGTCTCGGGCTCTGCCCTCCAAGAGGAGACCCCTCACCCAGCCCAAGGCCGTGCTTCCACGTGGCTCTGCCTGCCACCGGCAGGAGCGGCGTCTGCCTCTGCTGGGCTGGGCAGGGCAAGGGCATGTCTCTGTGGTCCTGTCTGAATGGCAGGTGGCATCTCCCAGACACACCGGTGCTGGAGAGCCAGCCCTCATCTCCATCCTCAGCTCAAGAAGTATCTTCAGAAGGAAGAAATGGAGACACACACACACACACACACACACACACACACACACACCCTGCTAAGTCCAGCCCTGTGCACAGGTCACCCCTGTTCCCCTAAACTCCAGCGCCTTCAGACAAAGAAGCCCACTGGTCTAGACTCCTGCAGCTCGGAATGGAGCCGGGTTGAAAATGCAGACAAAGGGCCACTTGCAGTAATTATTTCTGCAATAACAAGCAACTAATTAGGACTGCGTGTTATTAAAACCCTATACTGCGGGCAGTAATTAAACTGCAGCTAACAAGGATCTTTGCACCACACAGCCACCCCCTGGTCCCAGCCAGAGGGTCCAGGGTTGAGGGAAATGAGCAGCTTCTTCATCCCCGCCCAGGGACAGTCGTACTCCTCATGATGTCTGCCTGGGGGCCCAAGTGAAGGAGCAGCAGGGGTGAGACGAGCCTGAGTGGGCTCCTGAGCTGAGGAGTGCGGGGAAGTTTCGGACAGTGGGCATTTCCCTTGGGCCTGCGATGTCACGCCTGTGGGAAACGGTGTCCTGGAAGTCGGCTCTCTTGTAAATAGATGTACCGAACACCTTCCTCAATCAAACGCTCACACACACGACCCCGCTGACTCTTTCTCCCAGGGACCCCAGTCCTAGGCAGGGGTGGGTGGGGGTGGTTTCATCCATGCGGAACTCTTGCTTCAGAAGGAAGTCACTCGTGGGCTCCCCGCTGGCCACTAGAGTTGGAACCCAGAGGGAGGGCGGGACTGTGGGCCATGTTCTTGTCGGAGCCAGCAATGTGAGGAGGGTGGTGGCAGGAGAGGGGCCATGCTAGTTGTGAACCCCAATTCCATCCCTTTGGGGCCACTGGGTGAGCTGTGCAGTGATCACAGCTATCTCGGCTTCCGTTTCGGCGTCTGCAGGGAGCGGAGAGCTGTGCTTCCAGGAGGGTTTGCTGTGGAGACCACAGCCTGCTGCATGGAAGGCGGTCAGCACAGGGCTGAGTGCCCAGCCAGTTCTCCATGCTGCCCGGATGCTTCCAGAAGCAGCACGAGGGGCTGGGTGAAGCTCATCACCGGCCTGGGCGAGATTTCGCAACAGCTCAAGCTGTGGAAGGCTCAGCAAACAGTTTGTCTGTCTGCCTGCCTGTGTCCCTTGGGAAGGGGACAAACAAACCCAGCGGGCTGGCTCTGCTCAGAGGCCACTGCCCTGGTGTCCGGGGCAGCCGGAGGTTGGCCAAGCTCCCAGACAGCCTGTCTGGGGTCTGGAGTGCAGAGCCGTTGCCTCACCAGCTTGTAATGAGTTGCATCTCCATCTTGATTAGAGGAACAATCCACTCCCAGAGAGACAGACACACTCAAGGGAAGTGAGGGCAACGTGGCACTGGGCACTGGGCGTGACCTCACCCTCCAAGGAGAGGCTGGCTTCTGGGGAAGTGGGCACTTGAAGGTCACAGCCCAAGATGGTGGCCCATCTCCAGGCAGGAGGCTGAGCAGGACCCACTGAGCGAGTCTGGGTCAGAGCAGGAAAGGGCTGCAGCTCCAAAGCTTTCTGTTGCCGGGGGCAGCAGAGGGGGTGTGGCACTGAGGGTTTTTTTTTTCCAAAAGGGACAATAGGCCAAACAAGTATGAGAACTTCGGTTTAGCGTCTTCATTATTATTATTCTTAGTTGGGATTTAATACATATATCATATCCTTCCACATTTCAATTACTCTGAGTAGAGTATACAGTTGCTACCACCATCAGTTTCCAAACATTCTTTGTCCACATGGATTCCTGGATGTCGTCTGTTGTGGATCTTGACGGAAGTCGAACACCACAGCTTTCTTCTGCAGAGCTGGTTCGAACCACCAACCTATAGTTAGCAGCCCAGTGATGGGCGCTTGGCACCACGAGGGCTCCTTTGATTAAGTTTACATAGTTTGAAGGGCAAAAGTCCCATTCTGAATCCATGGGCCTTGTTCTGAACTTCTCCACAGCAAAGGCGTCCGTATATCAGATCCACACCCCTCCAGTTAGGGACTGTGGTCTCTGTTCTGCTTCAGATAGGAAAATGAAAGGCTCTTCACTCGCAGAGTGGATCAGAACCCAGACTTCTGACTCTTGGCACCACGCTGCCCGAAACAGCGGGCCTGCCACTCAGTGCCAGGGGAATGACAGGCGAGGGAGAAATCTTCTCCCTCAAGCCTGAAGCCCTCTGAAGACAGCTGATGGTGCCAGGCTATCAAAAGATACAGCGTCTGGGGTCTTAAAGGCTTGAAGGTAAACAAGCGGCCATCTAGCTCAGAAGCAACAAAGCCCACATGGAAGAAGCACACCAGCCTGTGTGATCACGAGGTGTCGAAGGGATCAGGTAACAGGAATCAAAAAGCAAAAAAATCCTATCATTGTGAATGAGGGGGAGTGTGGAGTGGAGACCCAAAGCCCATCTGTAGGCAACTGGATACCCCCTTACAGAAGGGTCACAGGGAGGAGATGAGCCAGTCAGAGTGCAGTATAGCAATGATGAAACACACAACTTTCCTCTAGTTTTTTAATGCTTCCTCCCCCTACTAGCATGATCCCAATTCTACCTTACAAATCTAGCTAGACCAGAGGATGTACACTGGTACATATCAGAGCTGGAAACACAGGGAATCCAGGACAGATAAGCCCTTCAGGACCAATAATGAGAGTAGCGATACCAGGAGGATAAGGGGAAGGTGGGGTAGAAAAGGGGAACTGATGACAAGGATCTACATATAACCCCCTCCCTTGGGGATGGACAACAGAAAAGTGGGTGAAGGGAGATGTCGGACAGTGTAAGACATGAAAAAATAATACTTTATAAATTATCCCCCCCTGTGAGGGAGGGGGGAGTGGGGAAGGAGGGGAAAAATGAGGAGCTGATACCAAGGGCTCAAGTAGAAAGCAAATGTTTTGAGAACGAAGATGGCAACAAACATACAAATGTGCTTGACACAATGGATGTACGTATGCATTGTGATAAGAGTTGTACAAGACCCCAATAAAATGATTTAAAAACAATTTTTTTTAAACCCAAAATGGAAGACCTTTTGCCCCGTGGCAGGGCTTGGCCTGCAGTAGAGAGGAGGGAGGGAGGGTGCGGGTGGGTGGGCAGGAAGCAGGGACAAGTGTAGCAGACCCACTGGACGTCCAGACAGACTGCTCACATGCTCGGGCCTTCACCGCTCAGGCTGCTCAGTGGGCTGGTGACGTGAGAGCTGTGTCAGGATCTATTAGGGTGGGTCCTAATCCAATTTGAATGGTTTCCGTCTAAAGGAGAAGAAACGGGAACACACTCAGACCCAAGAGCCAGAAAACAAATGCATGGCCATCAAGTCAATGCTGACCCATCGCAGCCCGACAGGACAGAGGAGAGCTTCCCCTGGGGTTTGTGAGGCTCTAACTTTTTACGGGAATAGAAACCGTCACCTTTCGTCCTCAGAGCAGCTGGCAGTTTCAAACTGCCCACCCTGTGGGGAGGAGCTTGACCCATAACCCACAACCTCACCACTGATCCACAGGAAAGGCATCCATGTAAAAGCACATCTGCAACCAAAGGAATGCCAGGGGCGACCAGACACCGGAAGAGCCAAGAAATGCTTGACGGGCAGTTCCGTGATGAAGGTTCAAGGCCTCTAAGCTAGTCCACCTGGGGCGCACTGGAATTCTTGCCTTTCCCGCAGCAAACCTGGGTTGGATTCCTCGTCAAAGCACCTCGTGCACAGCCCGCAGCCCCCTGCCAGTGGAGGCTTACGTAGTGCTGTGATGCTGCACACGTCTCAACAGAACTGGGCAGCCTGAGGTGACCAGGGAGGAACGGCCTGGCAATCTTCTTCTCTCTTTTTAAAATCAGCCAAGACCCCGTCGATCACAAAGACTGATCCACAACTTCCCAGCCAGCATTTTGTTCCATTGTGCATGGGGTCACATGCATGGGGTGCTGACTCCAGGGCTAACAAGGAGAAGCTGGTCCACTGCCAGATAATAATAATTATATCCTTCTCTTATGATAGCTGCTCTTCCATGTTTAGCATGTGACAGACACTGTTAAAGTACTTTACTTTAACATGATCACATTTAATCCTCGCAATAGCTATTCTATCCATTTTACAGACAGGAAACTGGGCGCAGAGAGGAAGGGATTTGAGTAAGGCATGCAGATGGAGTGATGGAGCTGGGCTTTGAACCCATGGAGCTCCCAAACTCACACTCTGTACCAACCTCCATGGAGTCCTACAGAGAAAGGAGCCCGGTGGTGTAGTGGGTTGTGAGTTAGGCTGCCAACTGCAAGGTCAGTAGTTTGAAACCACTGACCCTTGCATGGGAGAACTATGAGGCTTTCTACTCCAATAATCACGCTCTCTGAAACTGACAGAGGCAGTTCTACCCTGTCCTATAGGGTCACTATGAGTCGGAATTGACACCTCGGCAGTGAGGTTTTTTTGTTTTTTGTTTTTGTCCTGAGGAAGATAGGGCCCCAAGAGAGGCAGGAACTGGCTCGGGGCCCACAGTGAGCTCGGGCAGAGCTGAGGGTGGAATCCCACTTCCCTGGCTGTGCCTCTTTCTCCCCACAAGCCCCTTCCTTCCCTGTCTCCCTCTCTGTCCACAGAGTGCCTTCCAGAACAGATTCCCACGTGGCTTTAAATAGAGCAGTCCTTGGTTACAGAGCATCTGCACGCCCACGCGGGGAACAGCTGAAGGGGATGAAGCTGCTGCTGCTGCTGCTGCTGCTGCTGCTGGATCCTCGGCAGAGGTCCCTGTTCTGAACGACGTGGGCCTCTCGCCCGGTCTGTGGCCTCAATCCCTACGCTCTGCACGGGGTGAGAGGAGCCCCGTGGCACAGCGGGGAAAGCAAACGCTGGTGGTTCAAACCCACCAGCTGCTCTTTGGGAGAAAGATGGGCAGTCTGCTTCCATAACAAGCCACTACGGTCGGTTCGAGCCCGCCCAGTAGGGTTGCTGTGAGTTGGAATTGACTTGGTGGCAGCGGACTTGTGGTTGTGGCCTTGGAGAAAGTTCAGGACCTTTTGCCCTCCACAGTCTGCACTCTTATTTTGTGGCTTCACCGTCCTTCCATCTTCCGCAGGAGCCCTGTGGACTCCTGCAGGGAGGTCCACCCTCCACTCCTTTGCCCATGCTCTTCCCTCTGCCTGGGATGCTCTTCCTGCCTGGTTGGCCTGGCACACACCTCCTCCGGGGTCCTCCCTGGCCCCCTCCCTCCCGAGGCAGAACCACCCTGTCCTCTCGGCCTGCGGTCACAGCGAGCTCATCCTCTCTCACCATTCTCCTCACTGGTGCAGAGACCTGCGGTTGGTCCTATTTTTAATTGACTAAAATTGAGGCGTCTTTACAATTTACGCTCTCAATTAATTAGGGAGTGTCTACTTTCTCACAGCGGTTAATGAATTGATGAAGCATTTTATAACCCATCTCCTCTTAAGCCAAACACCAAAGCTGGTGCTTGTAGTGACCGTATAGGACAGAGTAGCATTGCCCCGAGGGCTTTCCCAGGCTGTCAGCACCACAGGAACAGACCGCCACTCTTTCTTCAGTGGAGTGACCGGTGGGATGGAACCCACGGCCTCCACAGAGCTTCCAAACCAAAGCCCAAACCCAACTCACGTCGATGCCAACTCATAGCGACCCTTATAGGGCAGAGTAGAACTGCCCCTGTGAGCTTCCAAGACTGTAGCTATTTACGGGAGTAGAAAGTCCCATCTTTCTCCCAAAGAACAGTGGGTGGTTTAGAACTGCAGACCTTTCAGGTTGCAGTCAACCACTATGAGTAACCCCTATGCCACCGGGGCTCCCAGAGAGTCAAAAATTGCTATGATGTTTCATTTCTTCAATAAAAATAACTTGAAATTTGAATGAGTAGCTAAAATCTGTGTGGAACATTTGACTAGCTAGCCGATGGCCTGGGGTGCGTTAAAGTCCCATGAAGAGGCCTGAAGTAGTTCACCAGGAATCCCTGCTCTCTGCCCTCAGGGAAGAAGGATGTGGAACTGGTAAGACAATAATCCCGTTACCCTTTGACAATACTTACTGAGAACCCACTGCACGGGAGGCTCACAGACAAGTGCAGGGAGAGCCCTCCTGGTCAACCAGGCACTGACTCCATCTCACTCTCTCTCTCTCTCTTTCATGTCAAAGCTTTATTTATTTCATGATTGAGGAGACCAGCAGAATGAAAATGCTGATCCAAGAGATGACACAAGGGGTGGGATGAAAAAGTCCGTAGACTGCTGGGTTACAAAACGTAACTACCTGGCTAATGCCTGCAAATGCTATCAGACTCGTCTGCGGGGGTGTTCTCCCTTTACCAAGCAGGAAAGCAAAGAGCACGCTTTATCAGTTTTTTAGGAGTTAAACATTTGCCTTTCCAGAACTATAAAACGTCATCGTGCTAACCTATGGGGTCAGCATTCAGGCCCGCACGTCACGATGACCCACAGGGAGACTTGACAACATGTGCTTGGCATGACGTTAACACGCCACTCAATGTTTCTTGCCATATTTCTGTTTTTGCTTTTTGAATCATGTTACTGGGGGCTCCTACAGATATTGTAACAATCCATAGATCAATTATATCAAGTGAATCTGTACATAGGTTGCTATCATAATTTTCAAGACATCGTCTTTCTACTTGAGCACTTTGATATCAGCTCCTCTTTTTCTCCTCCCTCCTCCACCCTCCTGCCCTCGTAAACCTTAATTATATATATATATATATATATATATATTTCATATCTTATACCGTCCACGGTAACCCTTTACCCACACTTCTGTTATTCTTTTCCCCCTTGGGGTAGGTGGGGGGGTTATACGTCCATAATTGCTCTCAGTTCCCCCTCTCTCCCCACCCCCCACACCCTCCCGGCACCCTCATGGCAACACTACTCCTATTACTGTTTCTGAGGGGTTTATCTGTCCTGGCGTCCATGTGTTGAAAGCACTTATCTGTACCAATGTACATACATATTCCAGTCTAGCAGGATTTGTGAGGTAGAACTGGGGTCATGATAGTGGGGGGAGGAGCATTAAAGAACTAGAGGAAAGCTGTGTCTCTTCAGTGCCACACTGCACCCTGGATGAATCATCCCTTCCTGTGACCCTTCTGTGAGGGCACGTCCAATTGTCCACAGATGGGCTCTGGGTCTCCACTCTGACCGCTTTTCTTCACATCAATATAATTGTTTGCTTTTGGCCTTCTGATACCTGATCCCGTCGACACCTCGTAATCACACAGGTTGGTGTGCTTCTTCCCTGTGGGCTTGTTGCATCTCTGCTAGATGGCCACTTGTTTACCTTCAAGCCTTTAAGACCCCAGAGCTGTATCTTTTAGTAGCCAGGCACCATCAGCTTTCTTCATCACATTTGGTCACCATCTCTCATCACATTTAGCCCTCAACAACCTGCTTGCTAGTACATCTCCCCTTCTATCAAAAAGACAGCCACCTGTCCAAAATCCATACTTTCCTGTCCATGTGAAGGGGTTTCCCAATCGACAGCTACAGTTCCCAGCTCCCCAAGCGTGTAAGTGTAACCATGTGACTTCTCACAGATGGCCTCTAAGGAAACATGATTTGAGTTACTTCTGAGCCAAGGCTTTTATAAAGTCAGCAAGGCTTCTCCATGCTCTCTCCCCTCCCCACTGGCTGGAAGCAGATGACGTCAAGGCAGACAGAGGATGGAAGGAGCTCAGCCTACTGCAAAAGCGGTAGAGCAAAGCCACCCACTGCTCTGAATGGCCCGCCTTGGACCACAGTGAACGGGACTAAACTTCTCTTGTGTCTGAGCCAGATCTCAGAACCGGTTCACTGCAGTCCAAGTCTGACAGCAGCTGCATTTTAATAAGCTTCACCTGGCAATCATGGCCAACTGCAGCTTCTGATTCAGTGTACCTGGGGGCAGAGAGGCAAATTCTCAGCAGGATTTGAACCGGAATCCAGTGGTTTGAGACCTGACTTAAGGGTCTGGATTTGGAGATCTTTTTGTTACGGAAGCTGCATTTCCTTAACACACACGCCCTCAACATGCAATCGGTCTTATTGCTACTCCTCAGACTAATGTAGGGACCAAAACCCCCTGACAGAATACGCTTTCGAAATCTGAGCTCAAACTACAAAGCTTCTCTGAGAAATTCCTGAGTCCCACAATCTTTGCTCAGACTCAACTGAGGTGCAGGGGGTTGGGGGAGGCAGGCTTCACCTGACTTTCAGTCCTAACCGGGTGCAGCTTGGGAAGGGAGCAGGGAACAAAACCACCACCTGGCAATGCAAAATTAGCAAGAACTGGGCACCCAGTACCCTAGTTGGGCCAACAGCATGAGTCAGAGTACCACCAACATAAATAAATCCCATTTATAAATTCCCCCTCACTTCAGTGAACGAGATTTCCAAGTCATAAAATCTACATAAAGTCAGAAGACCTACAATCATCCAATTAGAGGCGCTACCCACGAAAACATACATTTTTTCAAAGTTGCTACTTGGCTTCCAGGCCGGAAGTGTAGCTGGGCTGGTTGGACATGCAGGGCCCTTGGGTTTAACAGCATGTTCTACTTTCTACAGGACAGAGGCCTTCTCAAAGCCTCCTGCCCCATGGGGGAGTCTTTGAGGGGCCTACCCAGACCAAACCAAACCAAGCCAAGCCATGCCAAACCAAACCAAACCAAACCAAACCATTACCCTTGAAGTGATTACAACTCACAATGACCTTATATAGCATTTCCTAGACTGCAAATATGTATCAGGGCAGACAGCCTCATCTTTCTCCTGAGGAGCAGCTAGTAGGTATGAACTGCTGACCTAGAGGCTAGCAGCCCAACACTAATACCACAGTCCCACCAAGGCCCCTTATGAGGGACGAGAGCCACCCAAAGCCAGCCATCCCCTTGAGAACTCAGGAAAAGTTAGGCTCTGCTTAGACCAGCTCACCCGGAAGGGAAAAAATAATATTTATTAAGGAGTAACATTTTGTTAATTAATCAATCAATCATTTTATGGAGGGGGGGACACTCTTACAAATCTCATAATAGTCCATCACTCAATTGTATTAAGCACATCTGTACCTATGTTGCCATCAACATTTCCAAGACATTTTCTTTCTACTTGAGCCCTTGGGATCAGTGCCTCTGTTGCCCACCCCCCCTCCCCAAGGAGTAACATCTATTAGGTGCTTACTTGGAATTGGCTGGATGAGAAGGGTTTGGCTCTTGGTGATTTACTGTTTACCTTTATTGACTGCCTGGCCCTGTTCTAAATACAGGTTACACATGATTCACAGTTAGTCTTTCTTAACCACGCTTCTAGGAAGGGTCTCCTCTGCCCCCCTACACTGCTCCCCACCCATCTTCCAGGAATCAGCAGTGGCTTGCTGAGGTGAAACACTGAGTTCAAGGTTCTATGCCTTATCAGTGTCTGTCTCAAGATTTGAACTCGGGCCCGCTGATCCTAGACCCCTTCAACCTCCGACACCATGGTTCCAGGACCTCATCCCTCTGTCCAGCTGGGGGAGCTGTGCTGGGCAGGACATATGGCTGGAAGAACGAGGAGGGGAGCCAGGCTGGAGAGAGAACCTCTGATCGTGCCCGAGCACAGTGCTAAGGGCTTCGTTGAGATGACCCTGCTAAATTCTTGTCTACGTCCTGCAAGATAAGTATTATTATACCCATTTTACAACTGAAGCAACTGAGGCTGAGTGTGGTTAAGAAGTTTACTGAAGCCTACACAGCTAGGGGACGCTACGTGCGGATAGAGTCCTTGCTCAGAAACATGCTAAGCACCGAGCTTACCCACCCAGGCCTGGTCTGCCTTTTATTTCTGGGAGAATGTCCTTTTGTCAAACTCTGATTCAATCGACAAATGCCCAGGCAGTCCTGGGGGCAGACACTTCCATGTCCACCTTCTCTTTCAGCTACTTATGAGCTGATCATCTTGTGCGGGTCTCAAAGTCCTGATCCTCAATTTCTCTATCCAGCAAATAAGAATAACTGTCAGTTCGGACTCCTAGAGACCCTGTGTACACCAGAACAAAAGACTGCCTCGCCGTGCGCCATCCTCACAGCTGGGCTTATGTTTGAGCCCCTCGAGACAGCCGCTGTGTCCCTCTCTCTCATGGGGGCCTCCTTTTCTTGCTGCCCTTCTATTGTATCACGCATGACGTCCTTTTCCATCATGCCTGGACTCGTCTCTCCAGACATGTCCAAAGTACACAAGACCAAGTCCCACCATCTTTGCTTGTTTGTCTTAGATTGTAGAAATTTGAAAGACAGCTACCTAGCTAACTGACGAAGAGGTCTAGATTTGTGCCCGCTCTAAACCATGGTGATCCAACAGGATGTGGAGCTTATTAGATATTATCATTGGTATCACATGCAAGTAAAATTTTGCTGAAGACCATTCAAAAACAGTTGCAGCAGGACATCAAGAGGGAAGTGCCAGAAATTCAAGCCGGATTCAGAAGAGGATGTAAAGGGTCTCATTGCTGATGTTAGCTGCATCTTGGCTAAAAGCAGAGAATGCCTGAAAGATGCTTCCTTGCGTTTTACTGGCACTGTAAAGATACTTACCTATGTGGATCATAATGAACCAGGCATAACATTGTGAAGCATGTGGGTTCCAGAACACTTGTTGGAACCTGTACATGGACCAAGAGACAATGGTTCAACCCGAACCAGGGAATAATGAGTGGTTTAAGATCAGGAAAGATGTGCATCAGGGTTACAGCCTTTCGCCAAGCATATTAACTCTCTATGTTGAGCAAATAATCCTACAAGGTGGATTATCTGAAGACTGTGGCCAGGGTATTGGAGGAAGACCCATGAACCGCTACACTGCGAGGCTGGCACCACCTTGCCTGCTAAAAGGGAGGAAGACTTGAAGCGCTTACTGATAGAGTTTTCAGCCTGGATATAACTGAGAAGCTTTCTGATATTTGACCATATGTGTGACACCAGTCTGTAAATTCCTCTTCAGACTCACATAACACATGTAATGATGCCGAATGCAGGAAGATCACAGGGTGGAAAGTCTTGTGGCTCCAGTGGCGGTGGAAGCATCTCAGCTCTGGCGTGGGTCTCCATGTGGCTCCTCCAACTCCAGGGCTCTGGCTCCGTCAGCATAGCTCCATGTGGCTTGTCAGCAGGAAGACGAAACAGAGTGTGTGTCCCGCATCCAGGGAGGAAGACAGGAGTTCCCAGAATCCTCAGGAGAAGGCCATGCCCATGCAGAGGCCTCGTTGGCTATGACCTGATTGACAGGCTAGACGCCACCCCTTCGCTCAAGTTGACAGGAGATTATGTAGCTACCACAAGGGCTCAGCAATGGGCCGCGTGAGTTCTGCTGACCATGGGTTGACCATAAGTTAGACCGGACACCACCGCAGCTAACAATCACCACTAACAACATCTGGCAGGAACAGTCGTTTGTGACATCTGTCAAACATATTACGGAAAATGCCCATCCATTCGGTTAACGCATTAGGAACCTACAACATGCAGCCCGGGGCTTGGTGAACCTTCCTGGTAAAAAAAACCTGGGGAGATGCATTGCTGTGGAGTCTGCTATGGCGACCCCATGTGGGCCAGAGTGGAGCTGCAGGGCCAAAGGCTAATTTTTCAGCACTGACACATCAGGCCTTTTTCCAAGCTACCTTTGGGTGGACAGATGTGAACTGCACTTTCAGCTGGAGGCCAAGGGTTTTTATAGTCCTTATTCCCAGCTTTGCAGATGCAGTGGTCTTTGAGCAGCAACTATGGAATTCTGCCGCTGTGGGGCCAGGGCAGCCAGAGACAATCTGTAAGGGACCCCTGTGGCCAGCTGTGGCCCACGGGCCTGAGTTGGCTGACCCCATAATGAAGTGTGAGTCCCCTTTGTACAAGTGCAACAAAGGAGAGGTGCCACAGCACTCTGCGTGTGCCCTGGGAGGAACTGGCCTTGCGGGGCAGGGGGCGGTGGGGGCATGACCGCTTCCTGGTCCCTGGGGAATCTCCTTGCAAGCTGTTGTCAGTCCTGCACCCCTGCTGGAGGCTCGTGGCAGATGAGACAGCCCAGGGTGGCTGCAAAGGCGGGTTCCACTGTGCTGGGAACCAAGAGTCGTCCACTGGCATGCTACGCCTCCTCTCTCTCCAGTGGGGCCTGGCTTTCCCTGCACCTTCCGGAAAGCAGTTACAGCAGCTGCAGCTGCAGCACATGCAGCGGCATTCATTGATTAACATCCCGGCTTGTGAGAGCTGAGCTCACAGGCAGAGGCTGGAGCCGGAGGAGAAAGGGGTGCGCTGCACGGGAGATGGTGTGAGCTGCTGTTTTCTTCCCGTGCAGTCACCGAAGGCCATGTTGGTGACGTCTTTGGAGAAGGGGTGCCTGGTGGGGAGGGTCACTGCTGGCTGCAATGGCAGGAATATGAGTCACGGTCTCATTGTGAAAGAGATGTGCACTTGGAGGCAGACAATGCTCTGGGTCCTGTTCTCCCCTCCCCTCGCGGGCAGGGAAAGGCCCCAGCCACACAAGGTGTGGATTCTGAGTCTATTTCCGGCACCTGTCACTGATCATCGTTTCCGAGGGGCGGTGGCACACGTCACCTCCTCAAAGAGCCATGTGAACAAGTCGAAATGAGATGGAAATGGCTTCTTGCAGCCGTCGCTGCCGCTGCCACCACCAGTGGAGCAGAAAGCAGCCCCTAACGCCCAGGCCTGGCCCATAGCTGCCCGGTTCCTCCCTCTCTCCCCATGGCCCACCCACCCCACACAGCCTGCCTGCACCACGCTCGCTGGCGCCCTGCCGAGGCTGCCCACCCCGTGCCAGGAAGCTATTTACCAAAGGAAATGACTCTGATAAAGGGATAAAAATAGACAGCTGTGATGGAAAGCGTTTTGTTGAGAGGTCTGTTGACAGGAGGGGAAACGGACCTGTGAAAAAGATAGTGGGAAAGGCCACGGGGCGCAGGCCCGCCTGCCACAGCCCAGGGCCCACTGTCAGCCCGGCTGGCCTGCAGGGAGGCTGGGCTCCCTGGCTGCCGCACCTTCCCCCTCGGTCCGCGGCCCCAGCCCTGGGGCAGGGTCATGGGGAGCCTGCCGGCTCCCATCATGCACCACGGCTGTCCCAGGACAGGCATTTGTAAGGCAGCTCTGGGAAGGCAGGAGCCTTGGTGGTTACCTGTCGGTAACTGCAAGGTCAGTGGTTGGAAACCACCAGCCGCCCCGAGAGAGAAAGCTGAGACTTCCTTACGCCCGTGAAGATTCGCAGTCTCTGTGGACGCTCTCTGAGTCAGCACCCACTCGGTTGGCAGGGAGTCTGGTGGGGGAGTTTGGCACCCCGTGGAGCCTAACCAAGACTGGCTTGTTCAAGTCCCAGCTCTGCCACTCACACGCAGTGTGACTTCGGGCCAGCCACGTCACCTCTCTGAGCCTCAGTTTCCTCACGTGACACAGAAGGGTCACTCTAGACCTGCCTCAGGTTGTGATAAAATACGGGCATCCTGTTTTGCAAAGTGGTGCTATCTAGGTTTGGTGTGTGGTGAAGCATTACCCTTTGCCCTTTGACCTCAGTGGCTGGGAGGTGACCGCGGGGCCACCCTGGAATGTTCTGTCTGGGGGGCGTGTCCTTGTTTGTTTGGGGTTTGGGTCATGGGACAAACCATGCAGTTTTTGATGAGGCCCTAGGGACACACCCTGTTAATTCTGCCATCTGAGGGACTGGAGCCTGATGCTCTGGGAGGGGCTGGTCGTGGGTGATGGAGCCCTTGCCAAACTGGACCAAATGCTTGGAGAGCCTCATGGTGGCCATACCCCATGTCTGGTCACACGTCATGGCGGGAAGGAGTGAAGGCTATTCACTGTCCCGGAGAGAGGGGCTTCAGGACATAGACCATGAACCCCGCTGGACTACACCCCAGCTATCTCTTCTCTTGGCTGATTTTAATCTGCAGCTCTCCCCTGTAATGAACTGCAGCCATGAGTAAGTATAACAGTGAATCTTCCTGGTGAATTACCAAACCTGAGAGTAGTCCCGAACTTTGTGTGGGGACTGTCCCCCTGATGTTGCAGCGTGGCTAACTTCCTAACATTAGTTCTTTTACAACAAGGACCAAGGACTGGCTTGGTGAGGAAGACAAAGCCCTGCACCCAGAGCCTTAGCTCCTTCTGAATGCAGCAGACATAGGCTTGGGCTCAGGCTCAGGAGAGACCGCCTTAGAAATAGAGAGCCAGCACCGCTCGCCTGTGACGGCCAAACGCCAGGCCACAGAACACCATCTTGGGTTCTCGATAAAGGGAGGCCTTCTCTCCTCGGGTCCTCTGAGCCTTCTAGGCTCTCCAGCATGTAAGTCCTCACAATAAGCTAAATATATGCAAGTTAATCATATTCATGCATTTTCATGAATTAATAAGCAGTAATTACATATTGTTGGCATTTCTAAATAGAATACCCAGAATAACTATCTCAATACACCAAAATGTTGACAGTGGTTATTTATGGATGGTGGCATGATCAGTGTATCCTCCCACCCCATTTTTTCCTACAATTACTAGACATTATTATTTTTATAATATGCAGGGGGGTTGGGGTGGGGAGAGCAACACGGGGAAGCAGCAAACCACCCTAAAGCACCCTGCAGGTGGGAAGTTTGGCCACCGGGCTGAGTCAACGACTCCAATAGCCCAGGGCATCACCGGCGTCCACAGGAGCTCAGACACGAGGGTCTACATCAACGCGTGCCCAGGGGAGTCTGATGCTGCACCCACGTCCTCTGTGAGGCAGGATCAGAAGAAAGGGTTAACGGAGCGGTGGGTGGGGTTGCTTCTCCACAACAGACCCCCAGACAGGCTATGGCAGCCTGCAGGCGCTTGCCAAATACAGACTTGGGCTCTGGATCCATCGTTGTGTTTCCCCGAGCCTCTGTCTCTTCATTCTACGTTTCCTAGCGGTCACTTCCTCTGGGGAGTCTTCCTGGCCCACCAGGGGCTTGACTGGGCACTCTTCCTGGTGGTCCACATTCTGCTGTGGATGACCCTCCGTGAGCCTTCTCTCTTCCTGGACTGTCTCCCCCACTAGCCCAGGAACAGCTTCAGAGCAGGAGCCATGCCTCTTGTGGTGTCTGGTACACCGTGGACCCGGGACACACATTTGATGACTAAGTGAGTGAGTGAGTGAGTGTGCGAGTGAATGAATGAATGAATGAATGAATGAATGAATGAAGCACCTAGCCCACCCCAGCTTCTGAAGCGCAGAGGTCAGTGATCGGCATGCTCTGCCACCAAGGAGCCCACACTTTAATTGTGGCTCAGTTGCCCCAACAGAATCTAGCTAGACGGTGACCAATACATCAGAAGGTTTATATTGTCCTGTGGTAGCTACATAATCTGGTGCCAACTTGAGATTATCAAGAGTGAAGGGGTGGAGCTTAGCCTACCAATCAGGTTGCTGCTACAGAGATAAAGAGCTCGCTGGGGGTGGGACAGACAGACTCTGCTTTGTATTCCTGATGACAAGACACATGGAGCTACGCTAGAGTTCTGGAGCTGGAGGAGCCACATGGAGACCCCTGCCTACCCTGAGATGCTTCCACTGCCACTGAATCCACAAGATTTTCCACCCACTGGCCTCTGATCTTCAGGCATTCGGCATCATTGCATGTGTTTCACGAGTCCGAGGAGGAATTTATATGGACATATGGGCTAATATCGGACTTATGGACTTGATCTGGACTGGACTGGGATGTTTTCTTAATATACGGTTGCTCTTTGATATAAAGCTCTCTCTTACACACAGATGGGTGTCCATGAATTTTTTTCTCTAGTCAACCCAGACTAACACATGTATGCAAAGAGAAATGAGGAGACAAGGGAGGAGAGGCAGGTTCTCCCCAAAGAGGGGAAGGAGTGAGAAGGCCTTGTCTTGGAGGGAGAATCTAAGCCGAGCCCGGATGACTGTGTGGAATTCTACGGGGGCACAGGAAACAGCAGGCAGGAGAGCAAAGGCTAGGATGTGAGCAGAAGGGCAGGCACAGAGGGTGAAGAAGAGGAGGCTGGGCAGGGGCTAGGAGCCGGAGCACCCAGTGGGGGCTAGGCAGCCACTAGCGTGCAGCATAGGCCTCTGGACGGGCCAAGAAGGGTGGGCAGGGCATGACTCCCTGCTCACTGGACTAGCAGGACCAGGCATCTCCCGCGGAGCCAGATGTCAGGCCAGCCCGGCTTTCTTCCACCTGCTCAGCAGGAAAGATCAGCAACAGGGCTGATTTGGAGATCCTAACTGCCAACCCTCATCTTCTTCAAACGACCCCTCTCGCGTACACCACCATCTGCAAGACGGGCTGGCCTCAGTGGGGGTGCCAGGGAATGTGGGTACGTTAACCTCTGCCAATCGCAGTGAATTAATTGCAGAGAGGGCATCTTGGGAGCACCCAGGATCATAAGTGCAGTCTCACTGCCTTGCAGAGCAGAGCAGTGGCCTCTTGGGCACTGGCCAAGTTCCATCTCACCTCAGGACCTTTGCATGTGCGGTGTCCTCAGCCTGGCCCCTCACCCACCTCGCAGCAGTGGGCACTTAGTGGCAGGCCAGGGTGGGAAGCTGTCCTTGTGACCCTGGAGGCATCTGCTCCTCTGACAGGGAGCACCCTGCATGCCACCACCGCCAGCGTGGCCCTGCCCCACTGCACCCCTCTCCCAGGGCAGGTACTGGGGTGGTCCTGCGGCAGGCATGGCTGTCGGCCGGCAGCCTCACAGACAATCCCCAGCCTGCCTGCCCGCCCGCCTCTCTGGGTGAGTTAATTAGCCTGCCACCCCAAAGCTTGGGCTGCCTGGCTCCACACACCTGCCAAGAGCTGCCCACGCACACAGGCAGGTGAGGAGGGATGGGCCTTCTGGCCCTGCCAATCACCACCCAGGCAGGCTCCCCTCCACACTGGGGTGGGCAAGCGGCCAAGGCATCGGTTTCTAAGATGAGAAAGCTGGTGCCTAGTTTCCAACACCAGCAAAGCGTGTGGCCAGATAAGTGTCTTAGTCTCACTTAGCCCCACCTTTCTCACCTGTACAGCTGTCACGAAGGTGAGATGAAACAACCTGGGCCAAGGTTGGCACATGGGAGTGGGGAGGAGCTCAGTGAAGGCTGGCTTTCTCTACTGAGGCCACCTGTGACAGGTGAGGTCTAAAATCAGTACCTGGCAGCAAAGCCTCCTTCCCACCTCCATCTTCATGCAGGCAACATGCGGTCACTAAGCACCTACTATGTGCCTGACAATGTTCTGGGCACCAGAGAAAAGGCAGCATACTAAGTAGTTAAAACACAGGAAGCGGAAGCTTGGGGCTGAGGGGAGTAGTGGGGGTGGGGGGGGCGAAGGCTGTCTTCCCCCCATGCAGAGTTCCAGTCTCAGAAAGCCGCGGGCATTGGACTCTACCTTACAGGGTTGCTTCCTGTCGGAATGGGCTAGAGGGCAGCGAGTTGGGGTTCGGGAGTTTGAAAGGGAGCCAGGGTGTGGGTGTGGGTGGATTACTGTGTGATCGGTGCAGAGCCTCTGCTTGGAGTGCTGAAAATGTTTTGGAAATAAAAAGTGGTAGAAACAAAGGGGTGGGGGTGGGGTGGGATATGGCCTAAATCTCTGGTCTCATTCTCCTTGGGGAGAGGAGACAGGGCACGCCAAACAACCCACGCGTGGATCCCACGGTGTGGCAGGGAATCGGGTGGAGGAGAAAGCCCACAAGGGGGAGGATGGACTGAACCGTAGGGAGCCAACATTGCCGGGGTCTCGGGTGGGGGCCCCCGGGATGGCCACTGAGAAGCCCCCCCCACCTAAACCAGACAGAGCTTATTCTTCTTCCCTCACTGGTTTCCAAAGAAACTCCTTTTCTAAACCAGAAGTCAAGGGGGAAAGAATTTGATTTGCTTGGAGTGCAATTTGTGGCCAGTGTTTCTCGAAGCGACGTGTTGTCCCCGGCTGTTCCCTGGTTTGCCGTTTCTGGGAAGTGGCGTCAACCTATTAATATAGTTTTCCAGGTAATTATACTAACTAATCTTGGCCATAAGGGTTATAATGTCAGTTATAAGCCCCTACCATGTGCCAGGCACAGTTCTGGAAGCTTTATTTATTTATTTTTTAAATCATTTTATTGGGGGCTCATACAACTCTTATCACAATCCATATATACATCAATTGTGTGAAGCACATTTGTACATTCATTGCCCTCATCATTCTCAAAACGTTTGCTCTCCACTTAAGCCCCTGGCATCAGCTCCTCAATTTTTCCCTCTCCCTCCCAGTTCCCACTATCTCATGAACACTTGATAATTTATGAATTATTTTATCATATCCTTGCACTGTCCGATGTCTCCCTTCACCCACTTTTCTGTTATCGTCCCTCAGGGAGGAGGTCACATGTAGATCCTTGTAATCGGTTCCCCATTTCCAACACACCCTCCCTGTATCGCCACTCTCACCACTGATCCTGAGGGGATCATCCGTCCTGGATTCCCTGTGTTTCCAGTTCCTATCTGTACCAATGTACATTCTCTGGTCTAGCCAGATTTGTAAGGTAGAATTGGGATCATGATAGTGGGAGGTGGAGGGGGAGGAAGCATTTAGAAACTAGAGGAAAGTTGCATGTTTCATTGTTGCTACATCGCACCCTGACTGGCTCATCTCCTCCCCGCTGCCCTTCCATAAGGGGATGGCCAATTGCCTACTCTGGAAGCTTTTTTGCATAGCATGGTGGTGGTCATTGGTGCCCTTGAATTGATTATGGCTCACAAAGTACAACTGCCCCTCACAGAGTTTCCTAGGCTTCCTAAAGGTCAGCAGTTTGCAACCACCAGCCACTCCTTGGGAGACAGACAGGGCTTTCTACTCCTGTAAAGAGGTACAGTTTCTGAAACCCAGGAGGGCAGGGTCACTGAGTCAGCATCGATGTTGACGGCAGTGAGGGTGTTTTTTGGGAACCTTTAAAGATGCCTCCTATGGAGCCTGTGGGTAGCTTTGATCCCCCAACCTTGGGGTGAGCAGTTTAACCACTGTGCCCCAGGGCTAATCCCGCTTTACAGAGGAGGAAGCTGGAGCCCAGTGAGTAAGCCTCTTCACAGAAGTGATGCAGCTCCTCAGTGGAAGAGCTGGGGTTCAAGTACAGGCAGCTGACTCGCATCTCTGCACCATGCGGACAGCCTCAAAGCCTGGAGGGGACGAAGGTCAGTAAAGCCGCAGCCCTGGGCAGTCCCGGCTTCCCTGCTTCTGCCCAGCGGCCCTGCTGCCTCCCCCAGTGGGCTATTTTGGAGTTTCCTGTTTACTCCGTTAACCTGGATCAAGTTCTTTGGTCAAAGATACAGCGTCTCAGCGGGCAACAATATGCTGCTGATGAACGCCCGTGGCAAAGGGATACCCCAAATCTACTCTCCATCATGCGCAGGAGTGAGGCTGCTTGGAGGATGGCAAGCCAGCCCACCGCCTGGTTCCCTGCCTGCCAAATCAGAGCTGGCCGGGAGGCTGCGGGGGCTCTTCCAACTTCATGAGCTAAAGCAGAGGTTCTCAACCTGTGGGTTGCAACCCCTTTGGGGGGTCCAATGACCCTTTCACAGAAGCCCCTGATTCATAACAGTAGCAAAATTACCGTGATGAAATAGCAATGAAAATAATGTTATGGTTGGGGGTGGGGGGTCACCACAACATGAGGAACTGTATTAAAGGGTCGCAGCATGAGGAAGGTTGAGAACCACTCAACCTTCAGAACGTTAACCTGGGCCCTGACTTCAGCCACAGGACCCATCCAGGAAATTTCAGCCTACACACAGAAGGCCCAGTGTGGGTGTGCTGGGCCTGGGAGGAGAGGGCCATGGCACCCACCTGACCCATTATCCTCCCTACAGGCAGGGGCCCCTAGCACAGCGACAGGGGGAAGGCGACCCAAACTAAGGCTGGACCCTTCTAGCTCAATGTCTGTTCATCTCTGAACTTCCTGGTGGTTGCCTTCTGACATGTCCTCTTCGGTTTGGGGAGAAGGTTGGTTTCTGGTGGGAAAAGATAACGCTAATTTGCATAGAGACAGTACTGTCTCCATGGCCTTGCCCAATCTGGATATCACATCCAAATGGAATCAGGTAGTATGTGGCCTTTCACACACTGGGAAACCAGTAGATTGTTTCTCTGACTTCGCATGTGTAAGACCTTCACTTCCTTGTATGGCCCCGTAATAGCCCGTTGTGTGGCTACGACAGAGGGCTGGTGGATTGTGGACATATAACTTTCTCCTCTTCTTGTTCCCGGTTCCTAGGTAAGATATTTAGTATCCCCTGAGTCTCAACCACGACGGCAAAGCCACCCAAGACCAGATCTGGGCCCCTGACACAGGCAGACACAGGCAGACACCTGATGTGGCGAGGCTGAGCGCGCACCTTCATCAATACCCTGGACATGGCCCAAGAACCAGCTTCGTAGACCAGGGCTCCTCAAATGTTTAAACAGGGGCTCTCAGACCCGTTGGAGGGCCGGACTATAGTTTTAAAAAAAACTATGAACACATTCCTATGC
The DNA here is from genome assembly GCF_000313985.2 of Echinops telfairi. Classification (NCBI taxonomy): domain Eukaryota; kingdom Metazoa; phylum Chordata; class Mammalia; order Afrosoricida; family Tenrecidae; genus Echinops; species Echinops telfairi. The sequence goes on from NW_022103958.1 coordinate 32,618,830, forward strand.
ACCCTGCACACATCTTATTTTGCAGTAAAAATACAAATGAGGCAAAAACACCCGGCGGGCCGGATAAAGGTTCTCGGAGGGCCGCATGTGGCCCGCAGGCGGTAGTTTGAGGATGCCTGTTGTAGACCCTCCACCCCACAGCCAGCCAGTAAAAACCGCAGCCAGCCAACTGCTGAATCATGTGATGCTACCAGTCAATCAGAGGCCAGTCTAGCTCCAAGCCCAGAGCATATTCGGGCAGCACGAGTCTCCATGGGCTCCTTCGCTGTCCACCTGTCTGCGTCTCCATAGTCACTGTGCGGGACTGGAGAGACTGAGGAAGCAGGTCTGTTGCTTCACTTGTCCATCCAGCAGCGGGTGAATATTTGGGTCATTTTCGGTTATGGTGGGTGGTGCTGCTGTGAACAGCCATGTACACGTTTCTGCGCCGCTACCCGTTTTCAGTTTTGTTTGCATGTCTGTGAGTGGAAGTGCAGGGTCCTACAGCATCTTTGCTTAACGTTTTAAAGCACGAGCCAACCGTCTTCCTCCGTGGCTGCAATGTTTGCATTTCTCCGGCAATGGAAGAGGGGTGTCATTTGTTCACAGTCTTACCAGCACTCACGACTTCCCATGTTTGGGCAAGAGTGTCATCCCCATAGATGTCAAGTGGTACCTGGTTAGGGCCCTACTTCCAGTTTTCTGATGACCGAGGAGCCCAACATCCACGGCCACTGAGAGAGGCTAGCAGTCAGCTGCTGGCCGAAAGGTTCAGCGTTCACCTGAAAGAAAGGCCTGGTGATCTAATTCCGAAGTTGGGGGGGCAGGGGGAGTCAGCCCTTGACAGAGAGAGCAGTTGTACGCTGCCACATGTGAGGACTGACAAATGTATTTCTTAAAATACAACTTTGGTTGAGAGTACACCTAGGAAAACAGGCACCAGATCCAACAATGCCGACCTGTGCCACTCCGTGAACTTGACTGTGTGCTCCTAATACGCAGTCACGTACGTACACGCTCCTTTTCCAAATTGTCCCTCCCCCCTATATGTAAGCTCTCACTCCCCCCTAAATGAGGCTGTCTTCTCCCAGAAAGATTCACAGCCTGGGTGACCCTACAGGGCAGCTCAACGGTGTGTTAATCTGGACTCGTGAGAGAAACTAATTCATAGACACTCATATGTGTATAAGAAAGAGTTTTATATACAAGAGCAGTGGAATATTGAAAAAACATCCCAGCCCAGTCCAGATCAGGTCTGTAAGTCTGATATTAGCCCATCTGTCTGATACCGATCTATAAAGTCCTCTTCAGACTCATGAAAAACATGCAATGTTGCCGAATGCAGGAAGATCAGAGGCTAGTGGGTGGAAAGTCTTGTGGATCCAGTGGCAGTAGAGGCATCTCAGTGCTGGCAGGGGCCTTCACGTGGCTCCTCCTGCTCCAGAACTCGGGCTGCATCAGCGTAGCTCTATCAGGCGTGTCTCAGTAATGTCTCACAAGGAGTGACCCCATATCTCACTGCCAGTGAGCTATTTATCTCCTGAGTACCTCCAAATGAGGTCATCAAGCTGCTACCCGATTGACAGGCTAAACTCCACCCTTCGCTCTTAAGTCTCAAATTGACAACAGATTCTGTAAGGACCACAGACCACGTGGCTGGGCTCTCTGGGCTCGGAATGGACTCTCTAGCACTGGATTTGGTTTAGCATAAGAATGACTTTTCGACGTCTTTCCACTTGTGAGGTTGAGGTTTAAAAATGACCTCAGTGCACTTGACAGTAATTGGCTTTCTGTACCAACCTCTATGCTGTGGGGTGGGGGTGGGGTGGGGGGCTGCAAACATGTTTCAAGGCACCCAGAGGGAAAAGAAGAGAGAAGTAACCGATTCAGCTTGAGGCAGAAGGGACCACTTAAAAGCTGAAGATGGATGTCAGCACCAGAGATGGGAATATCCCTTCCCCCTCAGAAGAGGTGGATGGGTCTTTCCTAGGTGGTAGAGCCGCCTGCAGCTCCAGGGTCTGGCAGCGAGCAGACAGGCGGGGTCCCTGCCCTCGTGGGGCCTAGGACACATCCACAGGCATGACAGTCAACAGGCACGGACTCCAAGGAGCGGCCCAGCCAGAAAATCAGAAACTGGCACCATTCGATCCGAACCCTGGGAAACAGCTAACACTTTCATGCGCGGAGAAGGAAGGCGGAGCTCAGGGAAATGCCTGAGCGAGGTCAGGCGCAGAGGCCGGCTCCGGGGATCGTGCCTACCCGCTGCTTTTTAATGTATGATCCCTTCCAAGTTTTTGTTGAACACACACATTTCACCCTTGGACATTTCTAACGTACCAAAGAAAAGAAGAGATCATACACAACCCTCTCACCTTAGAGACAGCCATGTGTTACATGGCCTGACCCCTTCCGGAGCCCCGGGCCCACGCAGCCTTCCCAACGTTGGAGCAGCGTGCGCCAGGCCAACCGGAGCACTGCTTCCTCCCAGGTCTGCTCGTCAAGGTGAAGATGCCCCAGAGACCCCCGGCCGTGCTGCTGAAATGCAAGCTCCTGACTCTGGCTCGTCTCCATGCTTCCTCAGCAAGTCGCTAAGACGGGAACTAAAGCGGGCCCTCTCTCTGCATTCCGAGGGTGCGGCTGGGGATAGAGAGGCTGGGGCAGGAAGAAGCCCTGAGTCACACCCGGCTCTACCTGGGGCCTGGCTCCCTCTGCACCTAATGATGCAGGAGCAGGAACTAGATGCTCCCCCGGAAGGCGGTGAGCTCGTGTGTGCAGTGTCCATCACACCGCGCGTTCATGTCCCCGGGCTGTTCCTGAACACAGGGCCACAAACTAGGTGTCAAACAGCAGAAATGGCACCCAATTTCCGAGACGGGATGTTTGAATCCAAGGTGTTGGCAGGAAGGCTTGGAAGCCTTCTCTGCCCTGAGGCAGCCTGGTAGCCCCAGGCTGTCCCTGTCCACATCACCCAGTCTTCCTGTGGCCAGCTCCCCCCTTTGCGTATGGTCTCTTCTCCTTTATGTACGCCCCCCCACCCCCTGTAACCGCATATCGACAGATAACATTGTCAAAGGCCTTGGTCCCACATAGGGCCATAGTCACAGCTGCTGGGGGTTAGGGTACCAACGGATCTGGGGGCGGGGAGGGTGGAGGAAGGGGCCCAACAAAAGACGCCTACGATGCTCTGAACTGCTGGGTCTGCACCGTCTCCTGGGCTGTCCCCTACAAGAATGGCTTTCAGGCACACGGGATTCACCCACGGGATCAAGGGCGGGCCCTGGCTGTGGCCCCCACGCCCTCTGCCTGCTCCAGACCCACCCCCCACGTTCCCACCCGCTTCCCTTCTCCACCACCCATGGGGGCCCTCGCAGCATCTGAGCCATAGTCGGCCACAGAGGGTGGGGGGAGACTGTGGGTGGGTCATGGTATGAGTGCCTGGCCCCATGCCCAGGGCCCTGCCATGCCCTCTCCCATACTCTGGCCCAGGACACAGCCATGTTCTGGGAACCCCTTCTGGGGAGTCCGGTGCTGTGTGGCAGCCACCACTCTCCTCTCTGGCAGGTGGGTCTTGTTCTGGGACCAGCTCTTAGGACTGGTCTGGGTCTTGTTTGTGGTTGGCTGACCTCAGTGGATGACTCATGGTGACCCCTGTCCGTCTCCACAGGAGTTGACTTGCTACCACCCATGGCTGCAGAGACTGGGTTCTGAGCAGCTTCCAACCTCGGGCTCTCGCCGGCTGGTTTTAGAAGTGGATTGCCAATCCTTTCCTCTTAATCTGTCTTCGCCCGAAACTCGTCCACCACGGGTGACCCTGGTGTCTGAAATCCTGGGACCTGGCTCCCGGCATCCCAGTGACATGCACACCCCAGTGGGACACAATGACAGGCAGCAGAGGCCTGGCCTCTCGGTGGAGCTCATCCCAGGCATCCTCACGCTCTCTCTCCCGATTTCCTTCTTCTCCACCACACAGACATCCCACCAGACAGGCAGTTCCGGCACCTCTGGGTGCGGAAGTTGTATAGGAAGTCGCCGTCTCCCAGGCACGGAAGAGGCTGCTCGGGGTGACGGGGAGCCAGAGCGCGGGCAGAGAAGTCCTGCAGCAAGAGATGCACCAGGTCACGGGCGCATTTTGCCCGTGGCCTTCAGACCCCGCACCACATGCCCACCAGTCCCCCTAGGGTGGTGCCCACTGCGCTGCAGCTCCTTGGCAAAGCGTGGCGGTGGGTGTGTGCCCCGGGGCACGCCCACGGGCATGTTGATGGCGTGTTCAAAGTGGGGGTACACTGAGATGCTCACCGCTCTGGCGCTCATTTCCATAGGAAGGAGCCCTGGAGGCCTGGCAGTCGGGCACCCAGCTACTAACGGAAAGGCTGGCAGTTCCAACCTATATACCCAGTGGTGCCCAGGGGGGAAGGGCTGGTGGCCCCCGGGTAGAAACCATGGCCTAGGAAACCCTAAAGGGCAGGGACAGTCACCCCACGGGGGGATTGTACACTAACACTACAGCAGTGGTGTGTGGGGCAGGGGCGGGGGGTGGGGGGCGAGGTTGGGGAGATGGCTTCTTTTCCATTGTAAGAGGAGGCTTCAAACAGCGCCTGGGGAAATTCCCTGATCTTTTAACCTGTTTCCTCCCAGAGACGCTGACGCTCCCTCACAGGAACATACATTTCATGTTTGCCTCTGACGGACGGCGGATTCGAGCTATGACAAATCGTGTGTCCAGTGTCTTATGCGCAGCAGTGGGCCCCACAGACGGACGGCGGCGGGGTTGATCTGCGGGCGTTTTTTCCCCCCGCTGGTGTTCAGAGATGAGGTTTATGAAGATCACCAAAGGCCATGATCATGGGGATGGAAGCGATGTGAAGAAGAGGTACTCGACGGACGTCGCTGCTGACACAGGACTGAGCTGTCAGAACGGAACCCCATCCTAAGTGGGACCCCTTGGGGGAGGGTCCCAGATGGCCCTGCAGAAGGCCGACGGGGGGTGGGGGGGTGGGGGTGTGTGTGTGTGCTTCTCCAGGGATGAGTGTCACCCCTCCTCGCCAGGTTCCGGTTTCTGGGCCCCTGGGAGCAAAGCTTAGCAGGAGACCTGTGCCGCCCAGACTGGTGGTCCCCAGAGCAGTCCTGAAGGGGCCTAGGCTGTAAACCGAGAGTATGGCTCTTACCAGCGTGCTCCTGGGTTAAGAGAAGGGGGCCTTTGAGTGGGAGCAAACGAGCTTCCCAGCCACTTGACGATTTGGGAAGGAGGTCTCTTTAAGGAGCTTGCGGCAGTGTGGGGTGGGTGGGAGGAACACCGGGCTCCACACCTCGGCTTGTTGTGGTGCTGATACTTGGTATGACCGCCGTCAAAGCTGTCAGCCCACTAGACCGCCAGTTGGTGGTCCGTGTCAGCGTTGGGGCCATGCACTAGCGGTGTGGTCCTGGACAGGCGGTGTGACCTCTCTGAGCTTCCGGCACCACCTCTGTCAGGTGCTCAGGAGGTTTCCGTGTGAGGCGCATACCGGTGGCCTGGCCACCGTGGTTGGTGTGGCAGTTATGTAATCTCCTGTCACCCCGAGAGAAGGCGTGGAGTCTAGCCTGACCTTCAGGTCGCAGCTTGATGACCTCATTTGGAGGCCCAAGGGAGATAAATAGCTCACTGGGGGCCAGGCCCTGTCTCTCTGCCTTCCCTTCCCTGCTGTTGAGACACTCAGAGAGCTGGAGGAGCCACGTGGAGACCTGCACCAGCACTGAGATGCTTCCACCGCCACTGGGTCCACAAGACTTTCCACCCACTGGCCGGTGAGCTTCCTGCATTCAGCATCATTGCATGTGCTGTGTGAGTCTCAGAGGAATCTATGGACTAATATTGGACATATGGGCTAATATCAGAGTTATGAACTTTATCTGGACTGGGCTGGGATGTTTTCTCAATATGCAATTGCTCTTTGATAAAAAGCTTTTTCTTATACACCTATGAGTGTCTGTGATTGAGTTTCTCTAGTCAAGCCAGACTACCACAGGTGGCTTCCCCATCCCATGGTTGACAGGGATGATGGAGTGTGTGTGTGTTCAGGATCTCTGTTTATGTTTCCTCATGCCTCTCTGTCCCCAATATCCCCAACACACCCCCCATTCCTTCGCCCAGGGGAGAATGTTGGCTGCACTGGGGAGGCCCCTATACCCCCCGCCCCGTGTTTTGGCTCCTTCAGAGGCCCAGAACCGGAGCGCTGTCAAGAGCCTCCACTCTGGATGGCCTGGCAGGGGTGGCTCGGTGGTACAAATTTCCGTGGCTAATGAGGCACTTTTGAGGCCTCGGGGGAGGCTCAGCCTCAAGCCAGCTCAGGTTCCCCCTTTTTGAACAGTGACAGGAAGAGCACACCGTCTTGTGAGGCCTTTTCATAAGGGCTGAGGAAGATTCCAGAACAAATGCTGATCCCATCCTCAGTCCACCCAGCCTTCCACAGAAAGCCCCCACCCTCCACCTTGCAGGCTGTGCATGGAACGGTGTGCCTATGTCTCCCCCTGCTGGTAACTAATTGTCACGGCACCTTCAGTTAAAGAGTCGGCAATCTCCTCTCTCTGCCACAGAAAGGCGAGGGCTTCTGGAATCCGCAGGGCTTCAGACAGCATCAATCTGAATGGTTATCTAAAGAACACATAGCATTGAGCCTATTCTGACAAAGCAACCCTATATGACATGGCACGACTGCCCAAGAACGAACGGATTGCCAGGTCTTTTCTCCCAGAGAAATTCTGGATGGGTTTACACCTACTACCTCAAGGTGAGCAGCTCAGCACTTTCCTATTGTGCCACTAGGGCCCTTTATAGTAAGGCCCAAACTGCCTGCTGTCCAGCTGGAGTGACCCTAAAGGACAGAGCAGAGATGTCTCTGTAGGTTTCCAAGAAACATAAATCTTTACAGGAACAGAAAGTCTCGTCTTTCCCTGAGGGCCAGCTGGTGGGCTTGAACCACCGACCTTATGGTTGGTGTTACCCAGTATAACCCACTACGCCACCCACCAGCGGTCCTTGATTGTCCTGGGTGACACTGACTGAGCACTGACCAGGCGCCAAGCCCTGTGCCCTGCACTTTGCACACAACCCCCTAACTCTTTTGGCAGCCCTGTGAGGCCGCTGGCATGAGCCCTGGTGAGGCAGCTGCCATGAGCCTTGGTGGCATCGGGCTACAAAGGGCCAGGTCAGCATTCAGAAACCAGCAGCTGCTCAGTGGGAGAAAAACAAGGCTTTCTACTCCTGTGAAGAGTTACAGTCCCGGGAGACCCCCGGCCAGCCTACCCTGTCCTACAGGGTTGCTGTGAGTTGGAGTTGGCTTGGTGGCAGTGGGATTCACCAGGGGTGCGTTGGATGTCATCATCATTTCCCCGTGGCCACACGAGGAGCCCAGAGCTCAGGGGGCTCCCGGCATCCAGTTAGCACCAGGCAGATCGGGGGTGAACTCAGGCAAGCTGGCCCCACAGTCCGTGCTGCATTGCTGTGTGTGTGTCTCCAACTGAAGCTTGCACACCAGTCAGCCGGGAGGCGAGTTAAAGTCAAGCAGTTCACGATTCCGGAGCCCCTTCCCCATAGATCCTGGGTTCGGGGGTATTGGGTAGAACCCGGGAATCTGCACTGTAACAAGTGCACTTGGAGAATTATGATGTACGAGGGGGTACCTCCCCACAAAATGGAATTTTTTTTCAAAGCTATGTATTAAATTTTTTTTCTTTTACAAAGTAACCTTATCACCTTCAAAGTCATCTCCATTGCACTTCATACTTTTGTCCAATCTGTGATTCCAGTCTTGGAAACATTGTTCAAACTCATCTGTTCAGATGGCTGATAGCACCTTTCTCGTTTTTCTTCTGCTCTTCTGTGTCATCAAATCACTGTCCTTTCCTGTCCCTTTCATTCTTGGAAACAAAAAGTTGCCCCAAAAGGAGCGAGATCGGGTGTGTGGGGCAAGAAAGGCACGCTGCTTTTTGCCCCAAACTGGTGCACCGAGATGGCTGTGTGAGCAGGTGCATTGTCATGGTGGCAAAACCAGTCCCCCGTCTGCCACAAATCAGGTCTTTCTTGTTGCACCCTGGTATGCTATCTTTTCAGAACCTCTAAATAGAAAGCTCGATTAACAGTCTGACCTGGTGGAATGAACTCCAAAGGCATTATCCTCACTTCAAAAAGACAAATGAGCACCGGGCTTTGGGGGTAACTCTCATAGGTGCACCTTAAATGCTGCTTTTCAGGTTGGATGCTGGCTGCCTCCCCACCTGAGAGCTCAGATACTAAGCCAGGTGGGTGTGTGTAGTTAGGGTTGTGACATGCAGCAAAGTGGACACTGGTTTCTAAAGACAACCCCCATCCTTCCTTTCCTGAGTCAAAAGGGGCCCATGCCTGAACTCCACCTTCAGCCTCAAGCTTATCCATAAACTCTCTCCAAAGAAGGGTGGAAGGAATTCTGATGTTGGGCTCAGAGCACGAAGCTCCCAGAGCTCAGCAGGGAAGCTGCAGGAGCAGAGAGAGCCAGGTGTGGCTGTGCCTCTGGCAGCAGGGGGGCCTCAGTTTGTCTCTCTCTACGCCACAGCAAGGCCTGAGACCTGATCTGAATCCTGAATGCTCCAAGTGCCCTTGGTTACTCCGGGCTTCCCATGAGCCCTCTCAGTGATGAAAGGTGGCTGTCAAGAGCTCCTAGGTCCTCACACTCAGTGAGAAAGAGACGGGCTCTTTAACACGGGTTCTGGCAGAACTGGATAGCTATCCATTTGCAGAAGAACGAAACAGGGCACACATTTCACACCCTCTACAGAAAGAGCACTCGAGATGGATCAAAGACAGAGAGAGCCCTCTAAAAATCACCAACCCCCCAAATAGGGACAAACTCAGGGGCCCTCATCCAACACACTTTCAAACATAATGCAAAACACACAAACCCAGAAGACTGCACTAGATGTGTAAGCACACAAAAACAGATGACAGAGAACCCCCCTAAAAATTAGACACCTCCTTGCAGAAAGGTGTGGCAGTCCGCGTCTATAGCCCACAGCCCTGGAGACCCTTGATGAGACTGCCCTCCTCCCCTGCCCAGTAGGGTTGCCCTGAGCCGTAATCCACTTGACAGCAGTGGGGCTGGTTGCCAAGTAGGGGAGGCTTTTTTAAGAGGGCCTTACTCCCAAGGCTTGGTTTTAAGGGTAGCATTCTAGGTCTCAGGGAGAGTTCCTAGGTGCAAATGGAAGGTCAGCGATTAGAAGGACGTCTGTACATCCCTCCCTCTCATCACACTACAATGTGTACGGTTGGCTCAGATTGGAGGCAAGGTTGCTGAGCAGCCCCTCCCGGCAGGCTCTGAGTGAGATTAGGAGACAAGAGACGTCCAACCCTGACTCCACCCCCAGAACAACGGCCACCACGTGGGTGGGTCCCAGCCCACTCTGGGCCTCCTTTTCCTTCTCTGTAAAGGAGGGTCCGACTTTGTCTTTCGTAGTGATTTTCCTTTTCGTTTTTAATATTTTTGGCGAGAGTTTACATGGCAAATTAACATCCTATTAAACAATTTGTATGCATATTTTTCAATGACATGGATTACATTTTCCACATTATCAACATTCTTTTTTTTTTTTTACGTGGTTTTCTTGATAGAGCATCCACCAATCATACACCCCCATGGTTAAATCACTGTTGAATTGAGTTGTATAGACATCATCACAATCAGTTCCAGTGCTCACCGGTCCCTTCTGGATCCCTCGTTTGCTTCCCCAATCCCCTCCCCCTCCCTCTCTCCACCCCCCCCACTCCACAGCCCCGAGAGATAAACCATCGCATCAGGTGTTATCTCCACGCATCGCTCCTTTTGTGCTTCACAAACCAGGCAAACCAGCAGTCACAATAAAAAGCAAAACCAAGATGAAATGGCAAGAAGAAAATCATAATAATAATATAAAAATACAAATAAAGAGTAAGAAAGAAAAGCCCACCATCCATAGTTTAAAAGCCAGGGGAGAAATCTTTGTTGCGGAGCAAGCAAGAAATACTTGAGCCTACATGACATTCAGGTTAGCTCAAACGGGAAGTCGGCGGAGCAAGGGTCAAGTTGTCCGTGTTAGAACTCCCCTCATCGTTTGCAGTCGTCTCTGTCTGATAGCAACGCTGCTTGAGTGCCTGGCCTGGGGCTAGAGGGGATCTGCCAGAGGCGGAATCTGACTAGATACTCTGCAGATGGGTTTTGGGGTGCCCCACTGTCCCCGACAGCCTTCTACAAATGAGGTGCTCGCCCTTTAAGCTCTGGTACTTTTCCCTTCGTCGTGTTTGGGTGTTGTTATTGTCATCTTTGGATCCCAGGCAGGTGTGCACATGCTGGCTTTCTTCAATGCGTCTGAGGTGACTGGGACTACCATGGCTTGGGTCAGGCACGTCCCGGTCTTCCAAGGGACATCTCCGCTTTTCTAATACTTTACAGAGGTTTTCCCAACACCACAGGCTGTTTGGCTTTTCAATGGCTGACCCACGGGCATTGATTATGGATTCAAGCAAAACAAAGTCATTGGCAATGTCAATGGCAGCTGACAATTGACGCTGTAACCCCAGGAGAACACCAGTCTTAAGCGTGAGAAAGGGGTTCTAAGGAAAGAGAAAGGACTCCGGGGCTGTAGTCCATTAAGCACCAGGCTGCGAAGGGCAAGATCACTGTTCAAATCCTTCAGGCAATCCTTGGGATAAAGACCAGGCGGTCTTCTCTCAGAAAGACTGACAGTTTCAGAAACCCTAAGGAGCAGCCCTGGGCTTTGCAGTAGGGAGGTTACGAGGCAGAATCGCCTGCGGGGCAGTGGGCCAGGGGTCAGGCAGGGTAAGGAAACACCACACACCCTTAGAAATGCATTCTGCTCGTGGACATTCTGAAAGCTTCACAGAGCCCTGGGGGTGCCACGGCGAAGTGCTGGCTACAAACAGAAAGGCTGAAGCATGATGCTGTCCCAAGAAGGTGTGGCTGTCCGCCACCATCGAGACAAGCCCAGCGGCAGTGTCACTCTGTCCCCTGCGGTTGCCATGAACAAGTTCTCCATGACTCCGCACGTTTGTCTGTGTCAAACCCAGAGCGGCCCCAACAGGTTGCACGTTCAAACACGTGTCCTTTTCTGCACACCATCCTGTCCTCTACCTTGTTCCTGCCGCTCACTCTCAGGCCAACCCTGGTGCCTGAAGGTCTTTGAGTTTAGGGCCCATTGTCTAGTCCAGATGCTCAGACAGATAGAGGGCTGACCCCAGGTCACACAGAACACGGGTCTCCAAAATCACACCGGACACTGGTGTACCATTCTATCACAGCTCCCAGTGTGAGCCTCATAATACAGCACCGGTTCCCAAACCTATTTGACCTGTTGCCCCCACTTTCAGAAAAATAAAAATTCCTTGGCACCCCCTTCCACCTCCACCAATGAACAGCTTTTGCATGACAGCCCATGATGCAGGATCAAGCATTAAACAACCAAACATACAAAACACTGCCATCGAGTCCATGCTGACCCCTGTGGGTTTCTAAGACTGTACCTGCTTACGAGAGTCGAAAGCTTGATCTTTCCCCTACAGAGCTGCTGGTGGACTGCCAACCACGCAGATCACAGCCCAACATGTAACCACCACCCCATCAAGGCTCCTATGGGCATAGGTACCTGTTCTGCAGCCCCCTCCCATCGTTCCAGAGATCCCGAGAGGAAGGCTGGCCCACTTCAGGGAACACTGGAACACAGCAATGTTGTTCTACCTGGGCAGACTCCATGCCAGGCCCGCAGTCGCCTGTCCTGTAAACAGGTCTTGGGCAGCTCCTTACTGAGCAGAGAATGACTTGTAACGAGCATTCATGCCGAGAGCTGCTTCTCAAAACCTTGGCAATGGCAATGGCGATGCCCCTTCCGTCATCACCTGGTGTCATTGCTGGTGCCCAGGAAAAAACTCACTGCCATCAAGTCAATTCTGAACCTTAGCGATCCTATAGGGCAGGGTCAAACAGCCCCTATGGGGTCCCGCAGCAGCAACTCTTTGCAGCAGTAGCGAGACTCATTTTTCTCCCTGAGAGCAACAGGAGGTTTCGAACTGCTGACCTTGTGGTAAGCAGCCCGATACATAACCTCCCATGCCACCATAGCCAAGGAAAGTGAACATGGGTTTAGATTTCTACCCAGCAGGAGACACATGCTGAATGAATGAGGTTCACATTAATATTTCAAAGTAATTCATGCTCCTATCATGTCTTCTAGGTTATAAGATGCTTTTTGGGACATGTTCTTGCTTCGTCTCCCCATTAGCTCTATGAGGCACTGGTCTCATTCGGCCCACCTCCTATGTCTCGAGGAGCACGAGGCTCAGAGAGGCTGAACAACTTGGCCAAAGGCACACAGCTTTTAATGGCGATACGAGAAGCGGATGTGCTTTGGAATAAAAACAAAACAAACAAATAAAATCCTGGGTTTAAATTCCAGCTCTGTCCCTTATCAGCTGCGTGAACTGGGGAGAATCTTTGTAGAATCTCAAAGCCTTGGCTTCCTCAGCTGTGACAGTAGCTAGCATGTAGAGAGGGCTTCCTGTAGGTCAGCCATTGTGCTAAGTGTATTGTTCTTAGGTAGATTTTCCTCAGGGACCCTCTCCCCCCAATAATTCCTTCCATTCCGGTGCAGGCAAGCCACCACTCCCATTAGAAGGTAGAGATGTCACTCTTCTTCTGGACTCAGCTAGTCTGTGACTTGCTTTGACTTACAGATTGTGCTGGAAGTAATGCTACGCCAGTTCCCAGTGACGGCCTTCAGAGACCTGGTACCATCTACTTTTCTCTCTTAGCATCTTGAGTCCCCTTGTAGACACGTTGGGATTACTTTGCTGAGAAGTCTAGCCACCCCTAGCTACGGCGCCATGCACAGGTCTGAACGGAGGCACCTTGGACCTCGCAGACCTACGGGAACCGTCCCAGTCAGCAGCACCTGAGGAAAGAAGGGCCGCCCCACTGACCCTATCCACACCGCAGAGTCGTGCACACAGGTGTTCCTGTGTGTTTTGTAGTGACAGAGAACGCAGCAGCGTCTGGTCTGCATGAATTCATTTGGTCCTCATTTCTATCCCATGGAGGAAACTGAGGCACAGGAAGCTGACATCACTTGCCCACAGTTACACACCCAAGACATGGTAGAGCTGGGCTGAAAGGCACCTCAGCTGGCTCCAGAGTTCACTCTGACCAACACGCTGCATTGACTGCCCTTCGTAAAGGGGTGCTATTAAACAGTTACCAAAGAGATGGAAAGGTATGCCGAGTCATCCTATGCTGTCTGACACGTGGCCGGCACTTGGAAAACAGTAGCTGCTGTTATCATGTGTTAAGAGTTTGGCTTGAGCGTTCATCTCGTGTGACCACCCCAATACCAGCTGACAGTGTGGAGGTACAGCTCTGCTGTGGGCCTAGAACCACGCAGCGCAAACACTTCCCTTTTACCATCTTGATGGACCGCACTCTGTAGTTGGAGCAGCATTAAGACCCCCGCTGCTAATCAAAACGTCTGTCGTTCGAGCCCACCGTGGGGCATTTCCATGGGAGAAGGCAATGGCTGTGTGCTACCATGAAAACTACAGCCCAGAAACCTTTACAGGTTAGCTCGATCCTGTTCCACGGGGTGCAGCGCTGGGAGCCACTCGATGGCAGCCAACAGCCACCGGGGAGCCGTCACCTGAAGGCTTGATTTGAACCTGGAGCTTCCATCCCAGTGCCTTGCTTTTCTCCCGAGCAGGGTTTGGGGAGGGGGCTGGGGCTTGGTTTAGCTCAATGTCCTGCTTTCAGGAAACCACCTCAGGGAACGGCCACATAGAGGTGTGCCTGGGGCTTCTACCAAAGCCTGTCCCTTGGTGGGTGCGGCTGGTGTGCTGTCCCTGAGCACAGCCGCCACTCGGCCACTCACTGTGGCTTCCCTGTGTCTACCCCTGCTTGGTCTGGGAGTCCTCGAGGTGACGGGATCGGCCTGGGCCCCTGTGTGTTCCACGGGCCACCAGATTGCTGTTATGTTCCATGTCACAAAAATCTCAGAGAAATCCTGCACTAAAGAGGGCGACGTATGCAACTCTCTTGCTCACGTCTCTCCAGGACCAGCATCTGCCACTCTCTCCCCATGGGGTCTCACGGCGCGACGTCTCCTCTTTCCAGAGAGGGGTTCCACAGGGGTGCACGCCATGTTCACTGGTGGGCACCTCTCTGTGTCTGTCATGAGTCTGATCTCTGTTGGCCCAGGGCACACCCCTGAGGGGCAGGAGGGCAGTTGGGGGGTGGGGGTAGAGTCTCTCATCCCATTGGGAGCCCTCTTGACCACACTCCTTTTCCCTCTGTGGTCTTCTGTTTGGAGAACAGCCCCATCAACAGGGCTTGTCATGTTCGCTGCTCCGAGGAAAGCCTTCCTCCCCAAGCTCAAGGGGGTCCCGTCCCCCTTAAGGAGAGCTGACTTAAGCATCTGGGGAAATCCTTTCCCAAGCCCATGGCAGACTGGAGCTCCACCCCCGCACCCCTCTTTACTCAGAACCGCCCAGAGTACCATCAACTGCACCGGAATTGCATAAGCAACATTTACTCAAAGGGAGTTCCACTTCAGCAAGGGCGACATCTGTCTACTGCCATTCTCACGAAGCGTTCCCAGTGACTGAGAAAAGAAACCAAGCCTCCACACCAACCATCCACCTTGCTCGTCCTTAGCCGGAGATCTGTGGGGTCTGACCAGCTGGCCTCTTAGAGGGGCAGACCTGCTGGTGGGGTCCCATTGTATCCTCCAAGAAGCGAGGCTGCCATCTGCACCCGAGCCGAGTGTCTGGGAACATGGCCTTGTCTGCTCCGAATCCTGGAGGCCCAGGGTCTCACAAAAAGGGAAGGCAGAGATGGAGACAGAGTCACACACGGAGGGAAGACCCCACTGAAGATACCACTTCCAGCAGCGCAGGACCACCGGGGAGGCCAGGAATGAGGCTCAGAGCAGCTCCTCTCTCTGAGCCTTCAGAACAAATCAACATGCCGATGGGTGATGTGTACACCTAGCCTCAGACGGAGAGAGCACACCTTTCTGGCATCTAAAGCCATTCACTTTTGATTAGTGGCGTTTGATTAATGTGAACTTAAAAACCAAGAGACTCCCTGCTATCAAGTTGATGCTGATTCTGGAGACGCTCTAGGACTGGGGTGAAACTGCCCCTGTGAGCTGTGCACAGGAGGAGAAGCCTTATCTTGTTCTCAAGGAGTGGCTCCCAAGCCCCCAACTCACTGCCACGGAGCTGGGGCCGCCTCACCTCACAGTGACTCCATAGGACAGACTAGCCCTTATGAGTTTCTCAGCTGTACCTTTGAACGAGGAGAGAAAGCCTCATTTTCCTCCCACTGAGTGGCTGGTGGCTTTGAACTGCTGACTAAAGTCTGACCCACTGCACCACCAGGGCTCCTCAGGCGGGCTGTTGGCAGGCCCCAGGATCAGTGGGCCATATGGCTGACTGTCGGTTCAAGTCCAAAGAACCAGAAGTCAATGCAAATCCAGACCCAGCACAAAGCAGGCACACTTTCCCACGGCATCCACGTGCATCGAAACAGGCCCCGCCCCTGCGGAAAGGCCCTTCCAGTTGATCACAACAGGGCTGTGACCTGAGTAAGGGTTGTAGGTGCTCCACCCTAATCCTGTTGCTGGGACTGGCTGTTCACAGCAGATCTCATTATGTTGCTGATAATGGTGTTAGTCCCCACCATGGGGCATTTCCAAGTCTTGACTGTCAAACCTCTGAGACCCGTGGCTCAGCTACGTTGACATCCAACCTAGCTATCACAGGGCCCATAAGAGGCTCGGAGAGGCATGAACTCTGAGAGGAAAAATGACATTCCAAGCTCTAGCTAAATAACACCATTTCTGCCCATTTTGGATGCAGGCATCAAATCACAGTAGTCTTAGGCTGAACTGACAGCTTAGTGCCTATTAGCTATCTTACACATTGCTATAAACCAACTGTATCAGTCCATGTTGTCTAGAGAAACAAATTCACAGACACACATGTGTATACGAAAGAGCTCTATATAAAGAGTAATTGTATATTAAGAAAACATCCCAGCCCAGTCCAGATCAAGTCGGTAAGTCTGATATTAGCCCATATGTCTGATACCAGTCTATAGATTCCTCTTCAGACTCCACTCACAACACATGCAATGATGCTGAATCCAGCAAGATCCTAGGCCTGTGGGTGGAAAGTCTTGTGGACCTAGTGGCAATGGAAGCACCTCAGTGCTGGTGTGGGTCTCCATGTGGCTCTTCCAGCTCCAGGGCTCTGGCTCCATCAGTGTGACTCCATGTGTCTTGTCAACAGGAATGTCTCGCAGGGAGAGTGTTGTGTCCTGCCTCCAGGGAGGAAGACAGGAATTCCCAGAATCCTCAGGAGAAGGCCTCATTGGCTATATCCTGATTGACAGGCTGGACTCCACCCCTTTGCTCAAGTTGACAGGAGACTAGGTAACTGCCACACCAACCAAACTCTCAAACTCACTTCCACTGAGTGAGTCATCGCTGGCTCAGTGAGCCCTCGTAGTTTTCTGAGGCTGCAACTTTTTAGGGGAGTAGAAAGCCCATCTCAGAGCCTATGGTGGTTTCCAAAAGCAACCATGCAGATCGCAGCCCAACTCCAGATGGCTACACCACCTACCACTTAACACAGCACTGACTCTCTACTGTGAGTGGGGCGAAGGTCTACAGAGCAGGTGACCAGGTTTACATCCACTAGTCACGCACCTTGACTGCAATCCCCTCAGCGCCACGTGACTGAACCACGTCCTCCCTGCGTGTCCTGTTTCCACTGCTCCTCCTACTTAGTTTCTGAACGGTGTCCTCAGGGAAATGCTGCCCATTTTATCTTGAATGGTTGGTTATTTTAAGGTGTGTGCACCTCGCTAGTATGATTGTTCCCCTTATAGATAGGTCTATTATTTAGGTGAAATTTGAGCCACAGGGGTGAGTTTATTTCCAGACCTGAAGGGTGACTAAGCTCAATCGTCTTTCAAGTTCCACTAGTCTTTATCTGACCAGTAAGCCAGGCCTTTAAAAATATTTTGAGTTTTATTCCATATTTTTTCTCCCACTGTATCCAGGATGTTCCAAGCTGATCCCTTTCGAAACAGTGGTAGCTGGGCACCATCTAGTTCTTCTGGTTTCAGGGTTGCGTATGCTGGTCCATTAGTTCACTGGACTAGTTTTTGTCACGTGCCTTTGATTTTTATTATTCTTTCCTCTAGACAAAGAGAGACTACCAATAGCTGCATCTTAGATGGTTGCTCATGAGCTTTTAAGACCCTATTCAATACTCACCGAAGTAGGATATAAACCATTGGTTTTGTGGAGGGTGACAATTGATCTTGATATCACCCAGGGCCACCGACTCATTCCTTCAAGATGTTTGGTTTTACCTAAGAAGTTTTCAAGTCTTCGCCCACTGCATGCTCCTCCACATTTGAGTGTCTGCAGGTTATTTAAAAATAGTAGTTGCACTCACACGACTTCTGAATGCTAGTCCTTATCTGCCCTCCTGCTCTGTATTGCCTCTGATTGGTTTGACTCATGGGGACCTCCTCCTGCCCAACCGAATGAGACAGTACCTGACTCTGAGCCATTTACAAAGCTGTTGGTTGGTTTGCGTCCATGGCTGTAGGCACCAGGTCTGCACTGAGGGTCCCCCTCGTTTTTGTAGACCCTCCACTTGACCACGCATCCTGTCCTTCTCTGGTGATTGGTCTTTCCTGGTGGCACAGCCAAGATCGGTGAGTCAGCAGCTTGATCGGTGAGTCAGCAGCTTGCCGTCCTTCCTTCCTAGAAGAGGTCTGGCGTCTATCGTCTAAGACCGATTCGTTTCTTCCGTTGACAGTCCACGGAGTAGCCACTATTCTTCACCAACACCACAGTGCTCATGTCTTCTTTTGTTCAGATTGTGTGATGTAAAATATTCAGGAGAAGCACATATGCCATGACATTACCAATTAAAAAAAATATCTTGGTCACTCTATTTCGGTGTAATTGGTTGTCTTTGTTTTGTATTTCATGCATTTTAAAACATGCTGAGCATGTCCAAATTGATAGGACGGGGACTGGATGTTGTGGAGACTCAAAATCCACCATCAGGACAACTGTACAGTCTCCTTCTAAGGGGCCTCGTGGAACGGAGGATAACTCCTGGGAGCGGAGTGGCACTGATAAACCACATAGCTATCCTCTTGTTCTTTGAGATTTCCTTCCTTACTATTGTGGTCCATACGTGATACACCTCATTGGTCATGCTAGACTCATGTATGTTCATTTGTACATTTAAGATTGCTCTATACATGGTAGTCAAGATAAACACCCCATATGTGGCAGTCAAGGTAGATGACCCCTCAGAGACACTGTCAGGGGCAAGGGTTCTCTGAAGGTGCAGGAAGCAGGGCATGGAGTCGGGGTGGGGGTGGAGGAAGGGGGGATGAGGGGAGTTGATATAATTGATGGTTGTAGAGCCCCACCCGATGGGATTGAGCCACAGAACTGTATGGGAAGGGAAGGGATATATTGGAATGAGCAAGATATGTCAATACAAATATTATTTTAAAAAAGAAGAAATGGCCCCCAAAAGATAAAGACTTAAAAAAAACAACCCAAACCAATAAATAAACAATAAAAACATGCTGAGAAGGGCGGTAGTGGTGCAGACAAGAGGTCCGTAGCACTAAGCGGGTCAGGACTCTACTGCTGGGGAGCCCCACCCAAGCCCACGCGCAGCTCACTGCAGATGGTTGGGATCAGGTTGCGCTATATAATGTTGTAGCCCGTGCTGCTAATGAGCCATAAACATGTTTTCACAGCATTTCTCCACACGTGATTGTTAAAGGTTTGTTTATGCACCTCAGTCACCCTTGCACCACTGCTTGCAATTCAGAACGGTGTCAATCTGTCACTTTTGTGAATGGCCGAAGAATGAGCATCTTTCTGCCTAAAAGGCTCCCAATATTACAGCTATTCCCTGAGGAGAGGTTCCCAGCAGGGGCAGAGGGAATGTCTTCAAGGACCGGACACCCTCTCTGGATCTTGAGGTGTGTGTGTGTGGGGGTGGGGGATGGGTGGGGGTGGGGTGTAGGTCTGGCATGGGAAGAAAGTGAAGGGCAAGAGTGCTATGGACCCACAAGGGGGTATGCAAAAACAAAAACAAAACAGTTTTTTTTTCAAAGCTATATAGTTAACATTTTTTTAACAAACCAATCTTATCACCTTCAAAGTATTCTCCATTACACTTAATACATTAATCAAATCTGCGATTCCATTCTTGGAAACATTTTTCAAACTCATCTGTTTGGATGGCTGACAGCACCTCCCTTGTTTTTTCCTTCACCTCTTCTACGTCATCAAATCACTGACCTTTCATGTCTCCTGCATTCTCAGATACAAAAGAAGTCATACGGAGTGAGGTCAGGTGAGTAAGGTGCATGGGGCAAGGGAGACATACTGTTTTTGCCAAAAACTGGCACACAGATGGCTGCATGAGCAGGTGCACTGTCATGGCAGAACCAGTCCCCTGGCTGCCAGAAATCAGGCCTTTTTTGTTGCAAGCTCTTAGGCAATCTTTCAGAACCTCTAAACAGAAAGCTTGATTAACAGTCACCTGGTGGAACAAACTCCAAATGTGCTGAGTCGAGATTTTCATCCCTCAGGGAAGCTGACAGATGTCCAGAATGAGGTTTGTCATCAATTGACATTTCATCTTTTTTTCAAATGAGAAAACCAATTGTACGCTTGAATTTTTCCCATAGCACTGTCCTTGTAAGTATGTTCAACATCACAACCGTTTCTGCGACATTTTGCCCAAGAAGGAAACAAAATTTCACAGCCGCACGCAGTTCTCTTAAATCGGCCATAAAAAAAAAAATTAAAAAAAAAAACCAACTAACTAACAAATAAACAAAAAAAACCCTGAGGTTTGAGCAAAACTCTTTTATAAAAGATTTCACTGTGACAAGAGAACCTTCCCAGGTGATGCCACTGGGTGCACTAACTCAGAGCAAGTTTCTGGATGTTTGCCTGGGAGGAAAAATGCATACTATGAAAACTCCACCCAGTGCAATTCCGGTTTTTTGTGTGTGTGTTTGTGTGTGGGGTACCCCCTTGCATGTGCAGCTTGTGCCCTGCACAAGGATAAGTATGGGTGGCACTGCCGCCTCCCTGCTCATCTGTCAATTTGTTGTGCTGTGGCGGCTTGAGTGCTATGATGACAGTGGACGCTAGGCCCCTGGTATTACAAGTACTAATGAGGCTACCCAAGGCAGATGGTTTCAGTGCAGCTTCCAGACTAAGACAGACACGTTGATCTACTCATGGAAATTACCAATGAAAACTTCGTGGATTACACTAGAACCTTGTCTGACTGGCTTGTGTTGGACAGGCCATTCACTCACCCACTCACTCACTGCCCTCGAGTTAATGCTGACTCATAGTGACCCTTGTGGTTTCCAAGACCGGAGCACTTTGCGGCAATAAAGAGCTTTGCCATTCTTCTATGGAGCGGCTGGTGGTTTCAAACTGTTGACCTTGCAGTTAGCAGCCCAATTTGTAAGCACGACACCACCAGGGCTCCCTGGACAGGCCATTTAGGAGGCATCACATTGCTCAAAGAGGACATCATGCTTGGTGAAGGACTGGGGCAGTGCGGGTGGGCAAGACTCTGGGTGGGGTGGAGAGGGTTCAGAGCTACCAGCCGCGAGGATGGACTCAAACATGGCAGCAAGCCTGAGGATGATGCTGGATGGAGCAGGCAGTGTTTTGCTCGCTGTTCATAAGGTCTCTGTGAGCCGGAGTCAACTGGATCCCAGCCATCTATTTGTCTTGTCAGTCACGGCTGGGGCTCGGCTGCTGAGAACCTGGGACACTGCTTCTAAGACTATCCCAAAGTAGGTAGTGATGAAGAGGAAGGCAAGGCATACTAAGAGAGAGGTTAGGAAAAACTGGTGGTGGCAGAAGAAGATACTGGAAGGTTTTCAAGAGGTCTGGGCAACAGAGACTGTTAAACACGCCATCCTCCCCCAGTGCCCGCTTGGCCAGACATGCGGGGAGGGAGGGCGGGGGGAGCATACCAGGGGTATCTGCGGTTTTGACAGGATGGCCGGGAATGTGTACTTACCTTTGTTGTGAATATATCCACGAACGCGCTAGAGCATAAAGGAAGTGACGGAAACATCTTAGACCATTAAACACGTGAGAGAATGAGTGACTGGGGCTAGGACTTAGGAGCATAATTCAGGGCACACGGAGGCCAGCAGACTCAACACAGTCCGCACAGCCAGTGGTTCACATCCCACTTTGCTCAGCAGCAACTTGTCTCTCAAAGACTCCTTCGTGACCATCTAGGGTGCACCTAATGGTCTCCCCCACTGTCTAGAGAAAAGAAGAGGGGCAAAAATGGGAAGACCCATGGAAACCATTAGTTCACCGGACCATGCAAATATCCTTCTCCACAACCCTGAGACCAGAAGAACTGGATGGTGCCCGGCTATCACTAGCCACTGCTCTGAAGAGGGCTCACACTAGAAGGCCCTGGACAGCGTGGGAGACAAACGTGGAACTCAAACTCATCGAAGAGACCAGGCCCACTGGCTGAGTAGAGGCGAGAGGGACCCCCGTCGAGCCAGTGGCTCTCTCTTGTCAGGTCTGCAACGGGTACTTTCAGGGGACTGCAGCGGACGAGTTGAATCAGAATGTGTACGGATCATTGTGAGAGCAACTCATGTCATCGACTTGTACGCTTAAATCAAGATTAATATGGCTGATTTTATACTATATATACTACACTACAGGAAAGCATTTGTAAAAAGGTCCTTGCTGGTTAAATAAAAACAATCACAAAGATGTATTTGTCGCTAGTCCTCACTCACTCCCAATTCATTTTATAGATGAGAAAGTAGCACCCCTGACAAAGAAGAAACTTGAAGTTAGAGCCAAGGGGCGTCATGGGTTCGATGCCCAGGGGAGAGTGCAGGACGTGCCAGTGTTCGCATTCTCCAAGGCGGCTGTTAGCTGCTGCCGGGTCAGCCCCAACTCAGAGTCATCCTGAGACCACAGAAGGAAGCAGGGTCTGCGTCCAGAGCATCCTCACCCGTGTTCCTGTAGCCACTGCGTCAGTCCTCCCACTGACCCTCCACTTGACCTGGCAGGACACCATCTGAATGAATGCCGGGCTCCTCTGTGCCCAGAAATGCAGAAGCTAGCTACCTGCCAACTGGCTGGAAGAGATGCATATTAGTGCCCATTCCAAAGAGAGATGATATAACATAATGTGGAAATTATGGACCAGTCTACCCACCTCCCCACCACACACACGCTGACACACGCACATGCACACACATGCATGGACACACATGCGCACACACATGAACACACATGCGCGAACATGCATGCACACACATGCACAAACACACATGCGCGCACACACACACGGTGCAGAGAAAATGAGGAAGGTCCTCTGCAAGGTGGATGGACACAGAGGCTGCAACAATGGGCTCAAACATAAGAACAAGCGTGAGGCGAGCACGGGACTGGCGGTGTTCCACTGTGTGGCCTGTAGGGGCGCTGTCAGTGGGAACTGTCCCCTTCACCCCCACTCGCCTCAGCTAAGTTGGGACTCAAAGTGCCCCACTGCCTGGATGAAAGTACTGCAGTCACGGGGGTTAAGGCGGGTCTGCAGAGGAGCCCGGCGTCTCCCGCAGAGGGTTGGGCATTCCTCTGGCCCTTGGTGTCACAGCCTGAGATGACGTGATCTGAATGTGGGCGTTGCCCGCAGGAAGCCCAGTTTCATCCGGCTCCGCTACTCACGAAGCTATGTGGCTCCAGGGCAGTTTATTTACCTTTCTGAACCACGGGTCCCTAACTGGTGAAATCAAAATGCTAAAGCATCATTTCACAGAGTTGTTTTCTCAATTAAAAAACAAAGTTTAACTCCCTTAAAATATATGAAGATTCAAAAGCCCTGTTGTGGGCCGGAAGGAGGCCCCATGGTCAGCGCTGGTGGAATAGGGCCCCAGCTTTTGGCTACCCCAAATACGACGAGATTGGAGCCTGGAGATTGGCAGGGCTTCCCAGGGCTGATCGCAGGAGGTCGACCATCAGCGCTTTCTTCCTAGGCTGTCTTAGTCCAGGAGCTCCCCTGCAGCCAGCTCAGCACCCTAGCAACACACGGGCTCCCGGACAGAGCGGTGGTGGCTGCACACTAGACACCTCGGCCCCTCTCGAGGGAGACAGAATTCTGCCACCGAACATCACTGCCTTCCAGGAGGCCCTGGCCGGGCATGGTTTCCCGCATTACCTCCTGGGCTTAGAACACAGCATGGAAAATACTGTGTGTGTGAGAGAGAGAGAGAACTCTCACACACAACTTTTTGGTATGCAGTTGGATCAACTGCTTGGTCCCTGTCTGATTTCCGGTCCGGAGGACAGGACCGCCAGCATCCTTGGAAGCCTGGGAGCCCCCACTGCAGAGAGCTGCCAGCAGAGGGCAGCGCTGCTCCGCTAAAAGCCGGCAGGGGCTTTCCGCCCACTCCGGGCCTGCACCTTGTGATCACTGCCTGCTGGCTGGCAAGGAGAGGGTGGTTTTGCATCAGCGCTTTCCTGGTCCTGGAGTCCCGGGGTCCCCCGGCAGCTGTGGTGGGTCTCCCTGGAAACAGCCAGACTTTCGACTTTGCAGCAGCCAGACCTGAATGCACTTAACAAAGCCTAACACATCTGAGCATGCTCTCCTGTTAAGTACAGCAGTTTGTTAAGAACCACACCGTCCAGAGGGGCAGCATCAAGCCAGGAAGAGGCCACCAGCAGGAAGGGCACACTGCGTCGGGCACTTGCCAGCCTGCTGGCTGAGGCCTCTCCTCACTCGCCTTGGGAGGAGGTGAGGAAGTGAGCCGGAGAGCCGTGGGGGGGGAGTGAGGTTGCGTGTAGGCACATGTGCTGATGATCTGACGAAGACCTTGAGCCTAGAGTGGGGGGTGCCAGGAAGGGGATGCCTACAGCTCACTCCCTCATGTCTACAAGGAATAAGGGTGGAGCCCAAGCGCAGAGGGGGCTCACACACTCCCTGGCAGCTGAGAGAAACTGTGTGTGTGAGGGGCCATGGGGGAGGCTCAGAGTTTGGGGAATCCGCTTAGCATTCTAGAGAGAGGCTGGGCTGGGGCATCTGGACTTCAGCCAGGACTGTGCTTGGAGAAGATGCCTGCCCTTCGCTCCAGCCCATTGGAGCAGGGGTCTCTCAAGGGATAGCAGCAGAATCCCCTCACCAGGTGCCCCCCACCCCATGCCCAGGAATGTGCGTCTGCAGAGAGTGCATCCACAGTCACGCAGGACAGAGAATCTGCTGTCCCTTCCACGCCCCGCCCCCCCCACAGGGAGCAGGAGCTCTCTGCTCAGTCCTTCCACATCTCTAACAGTCTCTCTCTCTCTTCCTCCCTCTCTCTCTCACACACACACACTCACAATGCAAATGGCAATGCTAAAGAAGCAGGAGAATTCCTGGTGGGTAGACTGGCTGCCCAGGAAACAGCCCCTGGGAGGGAGAGTGCTACTTTGAGGCAGAGAATCTTCCCTGCGTGTCGCCCAATGAATGCAGCCCAGCTCTTCGGTTTTCTTCACGTTCTCTCCGAAATGCCCCTAATCTCTGCGAGCCTGAACCAGCTCCCGTTCTGCTTGTCCTTCAAGCCACAAAGCGGTTCCACTTGAGGCTGTCCTGTGGCCTGGGGGTAGACAGAGCTTTCTCTGGGGTCCCTTGATCCAGGGGGACTTCCATGGGGAGAGGCTCCCCTGCTCTGGGTGGGATGGGGGGAAGCTGAGGGTGGGGGGTGGGGGGGTGAGCAGGCAATGACCTGCCAGCTCCACAGCCTGGATGGACCTGCCCTGGCACAGAGGCGGGCAGAGTGACTGTCAACTGTTCCTTCCCTGCAGATGCTCACACACACCTCCCCTCGGGAGGCTCCATCTGTCCCAGGTTTCCATGGACTCGCTCGCCTGCTCCCTCAGCCCCAGGCACAGAGAGGAGGCAAGTGACAGCCACTGAACCCTTTCTCTTGCCCCTCCCGCCATCTGCCCCCTGCAGGGCACCTCTGCCTCTGCCTCCCAAGCAGACAAGGTCTTGCTGCCTTCTCGGGCCACCCCAGACTCAGCCCTGGGCATCCACAGAGCCTCGTTCATAATTAACCAGCCTGCCCCTCTCTCCTCAGACAAAGGGAAGGGGGATGTGCAGGCCTGGGAAGCGCTGGGAACCGAGGAGGCAGAGTCAGGCAGTTGGCGAGCCCTCCTGGAGGAGGGAAGGTGGGAGAAAGAGGGGGAGGCAGGAGGGAAAGGGTGGGCCAGAGAGCTGGGAAAGGAGGCAGGAAGGACAATAGGAAATGCAGAAGTTCTGGCAATGCACTACTCTGACAGAGGTACCCTCCCCCACCCCACCCCCCAATTGCTATTTCACCCTGGAAATGGGAGGAAGCAGGGCTTCCTAGACGATTTCTTCACAGTTTCATATTGTGTTTTGACAAGACATCTGCCTAAGCTACTCCTCTGCACCGGGCGGCGTGTAACCCCGTCAGCTCTGCCAATTCCAATGTTCTGCAACACGGCCCGGAGGGAGCTGACAGGGTGCATACCTGGGATGTATGGGGGGTGGGGGTGGGGACAGGAGCAGCTGTGTGATATAGGCCAGGTCCCCTGACCTCACCGGGCCTCAGCCAGACCCCCCAACAGGCCTTCCCTGTCTCATGGGGGTAGGCTAAGGGACCCTCCAGAGGTCACATGGTCCCTGGCCTCCCGCAAAGAGGACCCTGGCCTCCCTTACCCTGGCACTACAGACAGTCTATTTTGCATGGATGGACACTGGGCACAATGGCCAAGGAGCCTGCTAACCCACACTGGATCTTACACGGACACCACAGCCAACGGCTGGGCCCCGGCTGACTCTGACTCCGGGGAATCCCGAGTCCAAGGGCTCTCAGCAGGGTTTTCAGGGGCTTGTTTTTCTGACTCGGAGAGCCAGGCCTTTCCTCCAAGGCACCTCTCGGCGGATTCAAACGTCCCGCCTTCCAGCTGGCAGCTGAGCTCAGCATGCGAGGTGAGGTCACCTGCCGACCACAGGTTGGCCCACGCGACCGAGAGCGAGGAGGCCCTAGAGATGAGGATCCGAGGCTGTTGGGTTCAGTACGAACTGCAACTCACTGCCCCCAGAAGAAAGCCCTCACAACCCGGCCAACGGACAACTTCAAGATCAACGGAGAAACAAGGGAAGCGGTCCAAGATCTCCGTTTGCTTGGACCCCGCGATCAGCGCTCCGGGAAGCAGCAGTCCAGAGCTCAAACAACGCATGATGATGGGCTGACCTGCTGCACAGCCCTCTTTGAAACGTGGAAGAGCGAGGGTGTCTGTCTGTGAGGACCAGCGGCCCGAGCCAGGTATTTTCCGTCGCCTCGTGTGCATGGGCAAGTGAGGCAGTGCCTCTGGGAGGCCGTGGAGGGACTGATGCATTTGACCGATGGCACTGGCAGCTGCCGAAAGAACGAGCCGCTCTGTCTGGGAGGAAGCGTGGTAGGGATGCGCAGACAAGCCTTTATGTTGTGCGCGCTGGACATGTTCTCAGGAAAAGGACATCACGCTTGGTCACGTAGACTCACTGCGTGGAGGCCAACTCATAGCGACCCTAATGGGACAGTTAGAACTCCCCCCGTGAGTTGCTGAGACTCTTAACTCTTTCATGGGAGTCGGGAGCCCCACCTTTCTTTTGGGGTCCAATAGCAGACCTTGTGGTTAGGCAGCAAATACGAGGAAGACCATGGACAAGACAGATCGACCCGGTGGCTGCAAGAACGGCTCCCGCGTGACAGCAGCTGTGAGGATGGTGCGGGACAAGTCAGTGTTTCGGGCTGTTGTACATCAGGTCACCCCGGGTCACTGAGGGTTGAAACCCGCTTGATGAGGCCCGGCGACAACAGGTCTTCCTGCAGCAGTGGGGGAGCAGGGTGCTCTTCCACCTGAGGGGCTGCAGAGCCAAGCAGGAAGACTAGGATTTACTGAGCACCTGCTACACCTGTCAGGGCTGGCAGCTGCCCAGACAACACACACACATAGCCCCTGCCCTCACCCCACCTCACCCCACGTACAGTCAGTGGTGGCTAAGGACCTGTGGCAAACCGGCTAGCCTCTGGGGACCGCCCTTTGCTCATCTGTAAAGTGGAAATTGTTCCCGGGAGGCGCTGGTGAAGTTGTGGGTCTAAGGGGCCGAGTACGGTCCTGTACACAGTAAGCACGTGATAACTGTGCGTTCCCATCCCCTCTCCCTGTTAGAGGGTGAGGAGGGTGTTGGGGGGTGCTGGAGGAAATCTGGAGCTTCCTAGTCAGTGACTTGAGTGAAGTGGCCAGTTTGTTCTCGAAGGGTCAGGGAGAGCTCTCTTCCCCACTCCCTTCTGAAACAGCCTGTGAAACTTCCCTCTCTGGCCTCCAAATAGCGTCTTCAGCAGGTTCCAGAGACGTTCTAGCCACCTTCACGGCCCAAAACAGTCCTGTTTTCAGGGAATAGGAAGCCCAGTGTAATCTAAATCAAGACCCAAATCTCTTATCACACAACTTCCTAGCTGAGCGGAGCAAACTGGGCCGAGCCGGGGCTACTCCTGGGCTTTTCTTGCCGCATCTCGGCTTCCTGTTCTCCTGTTTCTGCTCCTTCAGAGATGGAGGCTGGGCTAGGTAGGCAGGGGAGAGAGGGGGAGCGGGCAGATTCTCTCACACTGGGTACCTGTGTCACGTGCCACATGGGGTCCTTCGTGGGCAGGTGACTCAATGCTTCTCAAGGCAGTTTGGGCTCTTGGGTGGTGCCCTGGGGCCTGCACAGTGCATTCAAAACTTAGAAAGGTACTGTGGGGCCTCCTCCAAATCTTCCTCCTGAAGGGCCTATTTTCCATTAGATCCCCCCTTCCTGCCCCCATTCTGAAGACGGGGGTCCCCTTACTCTGAGTGGGGGCCTTTCAACACAGCTTCAAATCCCTGGCACCTTGCCCCACTATTAGTGGAAGGGTCACTCTCTTGTGGTCCCCACGCAGGTGAACCCAAGCTCTCGGGGATGCTTGTCCATCAGTTGCAAGAGGCAGCACAAGACGGGACAGGGGTACGGTCGCTTTCTGCTGGGACTAGCCAGCATCTATCCAGGAAGACAATGTCGGACCCCATCGCAAAGACAGTCTTGGTGTTTTGGAGAGGTTCCAGTAGGATCTCTTGCCCTTCTTGCGCATCCACAGGTTTCCTGGATTTCGCCTGCAGGTAGACGCAGTAGGACTAGCCGTGGCCACCTCTTAGTCCAACGAGAATGGCCCTGTTTACCTTTGGAAAGTGTGGGCACTCTGCCTCAGCATGGAAGTATCCTCAAAACTCCAAGGTAGACCCACAGGCGTGAGAAGAACCCGTGAAACCATTGCCCTAAAATAACCCTTGAACTTAGAGCTGAAGCTATTGCTGGAAGCCATCTGTCATCCACATCCTAGATTGGCTCATAAAAAGAGCTCTCTCGCTTGAGCGGAATATGCTCCCTTAAACAACCGACAATAGGAGACCAAACGGCCAATATTTACCCAGAAGCAAAGCTGAGAGGGCGAGGAAGGAGAAGGGAAGCTAGACCAACGGACACGAACAAGCAGACGGGCAACACTGAGGCTGCAGCACAGGGTGAACGTGACTGGTACCGTGGAACCACTTAGGTAAAAACTATTAAACGGGAACCCAGTTTGCTCTGTCAACTTTGACCTAAGGCACAGCACAATATTGGTTAAAACAAAGCTTCCAACACACAAGATACGGCCCTCTGAATACCTTCTTCCATTCAGAAAGCACAGAATGACTATATCAAAGTCATGGTGGCCCAGAGAGAAGAGTCCCCGTATCTCTTTGGGTATATAGATGACTTGGAAGGAGCCCTGGTGGTGGGTTGGGATGCAATCCCCATGGTTATCAGTTCAAAACCACCAGCAACTCCTCAGGGGGAAAGACTAAGCGTTCTAGTTCCATACGTCGTTAGTCTTGGAAACCCACAGAGGGGTCACTATGAGTCAGCATTGACTCAATGGCAGTGAGGTTTGTTTGTTTTTTAAGACATCACTTATAAAGGAGCCCTATGGCTTTGTCAGGTAAGTGTTGGGCTACTGACCTCAGAGTCAGTGGGTCAAATCCACCAGCTGCTCCTGGGGAGAAAGAAGAGGCTATCTGCCTCTGTACAGATTTACAGCCTCAGGAATCCTCTAGAGGGTTGCTATGAATCGAAAACCCTGCTCGACAGCCCCGGGTTTGGGCAGTTATACCACTTAGAATAAACTTTGATGCACAGTAAGGGTCACAGAGATATGTAGTGTTATGGCGTGAACCCAACCGCCCCCACCAAAAAAGAATCCAAAAAACACTCACTGCCTTCACGGTGATTCCAGCTCACACTGACCCTATAGCACAGGGCAGACCTGCCCCCGGGGGTTTCTGAGACTGTAACTCTTTAGGGGAACAGAGAGTCTCATCTTTCTCCCTCTGAGCAGCAGGGGGTTTCGAACTCCTGACCTTGTGGTTTGCAGCCCACTATGCCACCAGGTAATTAAATCCCCTCTTCCTCGGGCTCCACGTTGGCTCCTTCACGGGTTTGGTTTTTTTGATATGTGCTTCCCTGCAATTTCTTTCTTTCCTTATCTGTGAAGTGCTCTTTGAAGATACCCCACACTGACAGCGGTAAAACTGTTGCAAAGCGGATGCCAATCCCAAGTCCACACAGCAGACACAGACATGCAGGCAGGGAGGCATGGCGGGTCATAGAGTCAGTCGGGCCACCTCTGACTCCCCTGTTAGGCGAAGACTTAACCTCTCAGAGGCGGGGACTTCCTACCTGTCAGTCAGCCACCAGCAGGCTCAGACTGACTGTACCTCTCTCCTCCCACCTTTTAATTATGTCTGAGAGGCCACCAGGGTCCAGACAGTGTCACCCACGCTGCGCAGGACAGCGGTGACATCTTCAATGAGCAGGGACGCGGAGCCCATTGACATTGCCCCAAAGCGAGCCCATCCTATACAGCGAAGGTTTCCCTGGCCCTTTCATTAGTGCTTCGACCACTGCAAGAGGCCCTGGGTGATGAAAGCTCTTCAGCACTTAGTTACTAGTTGGGGAGTTGGCGGTTCAAACACACCCTGGAACCTCTGGGAGGCCAGCCTGGTGGTTGGCTATAGAAAGGTCCGAGCCTCGAAAGCCCTGGACATGACTCATCATTATGGTGCGGCTGCCATGGGAGCCCCGGACGTAAGGTGGACAGGCGGGCGGGGTCCTGCTCCCCGATCCAGGTTTGCAGCCCCACTTTTTCCTTAGTAGGAAAGGCCCCAGGAAAGGGGATACTAGAGACAAACCTGGTTTCCACCACCAGGGTGGAGAAGCCTCAAGTTGCCATGGAAGCCGGCAGCCTCCTCTCAGGCTGGCCAAACGAGCCTGTGCTTGGGTACCAGCCACCATGGGGCCTGAGGAAAGCCCGAGTGGGAAGAGGGTGGGCTTCCATCAGCCATGCCAGAGCTTGCAGTGAGAAGCCCAGGAGAGGCGACGTTGTTGCCGGCAGGTGTGTACAGGGTGGCTCCGCTGCAGTGAGACGGTGAGAAAAATGCTTCTTCTCAGATCTGCAGCTCGGGCTCTGCCCTAGGCTTCCCAAGCCCTGGGGAGAGGGCCCCGGCCCTGCAGCTGAAGGTTAGCGGGTGGACGCCTGCAGGGCTTCATGCAGGGCCGGAGGTGGCTCCTGCAGAAGTGGGTACACAGGGACCCCCGGGGCAATATTCCACAGTGGCACAATGACAGGCTCCTGCCTCGGAGCTCCACCTGCCGTTCTGAAGGGAGGGGTCCCTGGGCCCAGCTGCTAACCGGGAGGTCGGGGTTTCGAGTCTGCCCCACAGTGCCTCAGAAGAAAGGCCCGGCAGTCTGCTTCCCCGCCAATCAAATCAGCAACTGGAAACCCTGTGGGCCTCAGCCACAAGCTGACACAGGCGACCATGAGTCAGGACAAACGCACTGGCAGCGGCCCTGGGCCTTCAGAAAGGAGGGGGAGCCAGGATGATGCCTCCGGGATCCAGCTCAACCGGGTCTAAGCCGCACCCAGCCCCCTCCCAGACCCTGCTAGGAGGGACCGCCAGGAGCGCTCCTGCTCACAGGACCTCTGGCCGGCCCGGAGAGCGTGCCTTTTCCAGGTGAGGAAAAGCTTGCTCCTGGGTGAAGCGCGGGGCGGGTGGAGGTGGGGGGGCAGTTCCCCTGGAGAGAGATGGGAGCTGAAGTACAAACTGAAAATGGGAGGAGGCATGCGCGGAGGGAAAGAGTAAGAGAGAGAGAGAGAGATCAACACTCAGGAAATAAACCTTTTTCTACATTCCTCAGGGCAACTTAAAGAAAACACTTCTCAACACCCAGCGTGGTTTAGCTGGAGTTTGAGCTAGGGTTTCCAAACAGCTGGTTGGCTCCCTGCCGAAAATGTGCATGGCCAGCCCAGATATGGATATACAGCACCAGAATCCATATCATCACCCGGGCGCTGGTGAAACACAGATTCCCCTTCCAAACTGAGGTGGAAAGCCGGATTCTCAACAGGGGTCACACTGGCACGAACGGGTTT
This sequence comes from Echinops telfairi, assembly GCF_000313985.2. NCBI lineage: Eukaryota > Metazoa > Chordata > Mammalia > Afrosoricida > Tenrecidae > Echinops > Echinops telfairi. The sequence goes on from NW_022103958.1 coordinate 32,650,455, forward strand.
GAACAACGAGGCGGGAAGTGACTCTCCTTCTGCAGCCACCCGCCCACCCACAGGGCACTCTGCAGAGACAAAGGCAAAGCAGTCCCAGGACCCCAGGGCCCAGGTGATGCCACCCTGCCCCACCCTTGGTCCCCGCCCATGGTCCCCCACAGTGGCCTGGCCCCACCTCAGTTATGAGCAGCCTAGCCAGAAGGAGGAGGTCTCTGAGTCCCAGCCTCCCCTGTCATCGCCTCTGGAATCAGTTGGGCCTCATTAGAGACGCCAAATGAAGACCAAATGGGGACGGAGTTTCTCATCAAGAAAATGTATCCTTGTTTCCGCGCCTGCTCGAGCACAGTTTGGTGTGGTTTCCTGGAGAAGTACTTTCCTGGGTTTTTTAAACCAAGGAGCTTCCTGGAATTCTAGAGGGTCCTTGGATGCACCTGATGGAAACTTCCTCAGGGCCAGGGGACCACCTGGCAAAGGAGGTTCCCCACCCCAGCCCCCCAGTCCACCTGGAGCGGCTCTGCTTGCGTTTAGTGTACAGCTTTATCTACTTCAACAGCACACAATTCAATTATGAAGCAACAAAAGACTTCGACAGAGAAATACTGAAACAAGTAGGTTATTTCCTTATGTTAATTTTCTCAGTGCTCATGCCCCCCAAAGCAGTGTAAACACCACCACCACCACCCAGGGAGGAGACAAGCTCCTCCTCCTCGACTTCTTTGGCCTGATCATTCTGAGCTGGGCCGTCTGAGGAGGGCTGAGGCCACTGGTTCAATCCCAGCCCATGAGGGACGCGGAGCCTGGCCAGGGCCTTGCTGACACATGCTGGCAGTGCAGACGCCCACAGGAAGGGGCACCCAGGACACACACAGGGACAGAGTCCCCAGAAAGCAAGGTAAGCACGGGCTCACTTGTGCTTACTTACTCACTGGCTGAAAAGCACACCAAACGATTCACTGCCGATGAATAAGTAAGCACAAGTGAGCGCCTGTTTACCTTGCTTACTGGTGCCCTTCCCTGTCAGGGACTGTGCATTTGAAAAGAGGCTTCAGTCTGTGGGCAGGTGCTCTGGGGTTGGGAGAGAGACAGATGCCTCCTAGACCTAGAAGCAGAAAGTTTGATGTGATGGTAAAATGTGACACTCTCTCTTCCCTACCGATAAGCAAGTAAGCACAGGTAAGACAGTGCTTACCTTGTTTAGTGGATAATCTGATGCTGGACACATGCCATCTGTAAGCCAAAGGAGGGGAGAGAAAGGGAGGGAGGGAGAGAGAGAGAGGAGGAGGGGAATGAGGGGGAGGGGAGAGGGGGGACCCAAAGCCCATC
>NW_022103958.1:32652633-32662079 GCF_000313985.2 Echinops telfairi
GGGGGCGGCTTCACCTCTCACTAGAAGGGTCAGCCCTTCTTCTGTGTCCAGATGGTGGAGTGGGACCTAGGAGTGGGGCGGGGGGTTGTGGCTAACAGTGAGCAGGTGCGTGAGGAAGGGATTGGGATCTGAGTCCTGGCTCTGCCCGTCGGAGCGTGAGACTGGAGACGATCCCTTGAGTCTCTGTTTCTTCATCCACAGAATGGAGGCGCTGTTCTAACACAGCCTCCGTTTGGGGTCGGAAAGCCTCGATAAGGGCTGCAGTTCTGCTGGGGCCCTTGGCTGAGGACCAGCCTTTGAGCGGGTCTAAAATGGGCAACGTGAGAATAGTTCACCAGTCTGTTAGGTGCCCGGGTGGCAGAGTGGGGTGCCCGGTGGGCTGCTGCCCACAGATGTCAGCAGCTTGAACTGCTGGGCAAGAGAAAGGTGAGCTAGTCTGTTCCCCTGAGGATTACAGCCTCAGAACCCCCAGGGAGGAGTTCCATGCTGCCCCACAGGGTCCCTAGGGGCCCGAGTCACTTTGATGGCAGTGGGTTGGATTTGGCTGGGTTTCCACCGGTCTGTCAAAATGAAATGAGACCGTGTGCTTGGAATGCATTTGCCAGACTCTCCACTGCCAATGGACTTATGCCAACTCATAGCAACCTTACAGGACAGGGTAGAAGTGCCCTGGTGAGTTTCTGAGGCTGTAACTCCTAATGGAAGTAGAAAGCCCCGCCTTTCTCCCGGGGAAAGACTGGTGGCTTCGAACTGCTGACCTTTTGGGCAGCTTCGGGCAGCAGCTCAACTTGTAACCACTACGCCACCAGGGCTCCTTAGCCAGAGCTCCTGGTCAATGCTCCATATCGGTAGCTGTCACGTGCCCTTGAGCTTGAGTTCTGGAGTAACCCATGTGGAATTCTCATGCTCCCTTACGTACTGGTCGTGGGACCAAGAACAAGTTTCTTAACTCTGTGACTTTGTCTCCCTCAGAGGGTTATTAAGGACATTATATAAGCTATAGCTCTACATGCAAAATGCCTAACAAAGGGTCTGGTATGTGGCGAGGGTAGCTGAGTTAGTCCATGAGTTAGACACCAGTGAAACAGGAGTGAGCTCCCTGTCCACAGCAGTGCTCAGCCAGAGGCCGAAAGACCCTCCTTGGAGCGGGGGTTGGCGTGGGACGGGGTCCTCACATGAGATCCGTGGGGGGCGTGCTGACCTCTGGAGTCCCTCCCATCTCTCCCATGTTCTAACTCTCCGTTTACATGAACAGCAAAGACACTGACCCATCCGCCCTGCAGGTCGTGAGTGGAGACATCACCTCCTAGTTTAGTTTTAAGAATCAAACCGCCTTCCCAGCCAGAGGCAATTAGCGGTGGATCCCCAGGGAGACAGAAGCATCTTTCAGCTGAAAAATGGCAGTGTCCTCATTGTTGCCATATGGAAGCAGGACACCAGGTGTCCCAGGGCTGAGACCAATCACAGGGTCCAATTGGAACTAAATAAAATGGCCCCCTGGAGGAAATGGCTCCAACGAGGCCCACAAATCCCCATGACGTGTCATTTGGGCATGTCTCTTGTCAGCCTGGACCTCGAGTTCCGCCCCAGGCCTATCCCTTCCCTCCAGTGGGACAAAGAGGGGAGGGGACGCAGCTGCAGGCACATCCCCATGTGGGGGAGGAGCCCCGGGCCCAGCAGAGGAGCCCTGGCCTTAGTGTACTGCCATAACCCACCCCAGGGACAGTCAGATGCACACGGCACGCTGCCATAGGCCACCAGTCCCCAAGCTAAGCCACGGGACCCAATGTCTTCATCTCTCTGAAAACTCACAGGCCCTGAATTCCAAGCCCCGCGAGGCCAGTGGTCCTAACACCGACATGCTCTCCTCCTTCGGCCCTACCCTGGCAGGACACATTGTTTTCGGTTAAAGGGCGAGGTAGCGAGTAGGCTGTGGAAGATGTGGTTTGATGCTGCTGCCAAGAGTCTGTAAGAGTGTTTGGCTAGGACTCCCTTGTCAGCCCCCAACAATCCAGCACAGCAGTCCACGGTCTTGACTGCTGGCTTCAGGGGCTGTGAATGCAAGCGCTCCCCACAGCGATAGCGCTCCAGTTCTCTATCACAGCCCTGCAACTGCCACATGGCTGAGCCTCTCACATGGGGCAACATGCTACCTCGGGACACACGTGATGAGAAAAGTTAACAGGGTTCCTTCCTGCAGGGTTTCCCTGAACTGTTCCTAAACCAAAGAGCATCAGGACTCTTCAGGACAGCGAGGGGAAGAGGCAAGCAGAAGAGGCAACATTTCCCGAACTTTGTCTCAGGGCACCTTGAGGAAAGCACGCTGGGAGACGCGAGCCGCACTGGGAGCGTGGGGTTTGGGAAACCGGTAGTGTTCAGGTTGACCAGGTGGGTGATGGCCTTGGGCTCTGTTGGGTCTTCTTTCGTGGGAGCAATTGGATGGGCTCTGCAGGCCTGCCAGGAGGATCTGCACTTCCAGGGGCAACGGTTTGGTGAGGCAGCAGGACAAGGACGTCGTAGCTGTGACCGTGGAGTTGACCCCGGCGCCCAGTGACTCGAGGGCATGGAGCAGACGCCCCGAGGCTTCCCCAGGCTGTCATTTGTATGGGAGCAAAACATGGCCTTCTGCTGCGCAGCGTGGCTCCGGGGGGGCCCCCCAGCACAGCACGCCTTTGGAAATCCCTGAGTGCTCAGTCAATGGTTGGAATGACGGCGGTTCGTACTGAGCCGGTCGCGCCGTGAGCAGAGGTGTTCTTGCTGGGTGTGCTGTCAAGGGGGTTCTTGGCACAATGAAACACTGCCTGGTCCTGCGCCATCCTCACCTTCACCGCGGTCTTGGCCTCCATGGTGGCAGCCACGGTGTCAACCCAGCTCTCCGATGGCCTTCGTCTTCCTTGCTGGCCCTCGACCAGGCAAGCTGTGCTCTCCCTGGGCCTGTCTCTCCCGAGAGACGAGGTCTCAGGTATGTGAGCCGAAGTCTCTCCATCCTCACTTCCAAGGAGCATCGTGGACGCACTTCTTCTGAGGCAGACGTGTCTGTTCTCCTGGCAGTCTGGGGTACTTTCCGTTTTCTTCACTGGGGCCCTAACTCACATGCATCAACACTCCTGTTATTTCCCCCACACACTACCATCTGACTTTCACGGGCTTAGGAGGTGACTCGGGCACACCTTCGTGCTCAGCGCGACACCCTTGCTCTCCAACTCTTCAGAGAGGTGTTGGGCAGCAGGTTTGCCCAGTGCCATAGGCCGTGCGATTACTTGATGGCTGCTTCCAGGCAAAATGAAATCATAGAGACACAGAAAAGAGTCACGGGGCTTCTCTTTGGAGGGAGAGAGGAGTCAGGAGGGGAGACGCTGGGAAAACTGCTCACTACAAATGGTCCTGGAGGGGGCTGGAAGAGGTAGCCACTGAGGGTGGATGAGAAGAAGACAGGGTGGGCAGCCTAACAAAGACAGCAGAGCAGGGCCTGACCTGAAAAGAGCTCTGGGGGCTCAGCCAGGCCCCCCCTGGATGGTGACAGGGACTAGCCATCGTGTTCACCCCCTTACTTGCTGCGAATAATCGCCCCTCTCAGTCGGCCTATTGTCTCCGGCAAGGCAGGCACGGAGCTCCCATTGGCACTGATGGGATTATGTGCTCCTATCGGGAGAGAAACAGAGCCCGGCTTGAATAAGGCCCGGAGGTGCAGCGGGTCCCCGTAGGCCGACCATCTCCACGCAGCCATTCGTTTGATTATCAGCGGGACGCAGTGAGGCCTCTTTCAAGAGAACTATTCAAGCCTATGCGCTTGCCGCCTGGCTGCTTCTTGATAACTTTCCTGGGAGTGGACCGATTGCATCAAATTTGGGAAGCTGTGAAAAGGTTTCAAAATGCCCGTGGCACAAGATCTTGAGTCAAAATGGCAGCTGATAACGGGCTTTCCAAATGGCTGCGCTGTCTCAGCGGCCTTCCGTCTTTTTGCTCCCATCATCCCCCACGCATGTGGGGAACCATGTGCGCCCCTTGGTACCTGCTTACACGGATACCTAAAAGGCGTCACCGTGAGTGCCCATAGACTATGTTCACAGCGCAAAGCAAGCACGCGCTCTCTCGGATGAGATAAGACTAAGGTTAGCTACAGTGGAAATAATATGATTTTATGATGAAATTGAAAACAGTAAGTTTGCGCTACTTTAGTCTAATAAAGTACATCTAATCTGAAAGCCATCACACACAAATTCTACCCACTGGTTTTTATGTCATAGAACTTTAAACTGGCGATCCTGAAAAATAACATGTCAACAACAACAATAAAGCAAAACAAAGTCACCGCCATTGAGTTGATAGCAACTCATGAGAAACTAAACCCAACCCGAAAGGACTGCCATCGAATCCGTTCCACCTCAGAGCAACCCCAGTGGATGGAGCTGAACTGCCCCTTTGTGTTTCTCAGGTTGCCTTTCCGAGGGCAGAAAGCCTTGTCTTCCTTCTGAGGAAAGGCTGGTGGATTCGAACTGCTAACTTCCAGTGCATACTACACTACACCACCAGGGCTCCTTGTAATGACTCCGAATGGCCTTCCAAGGCTATAAATCCTTACAGGAGCAGACAGCCTCCTCTTTCTCCTGTGGAGTGGCTAGTGGGTTTGAACCAGTGACTTTGTGGTTAGCAGCTTGCTTACCCGACAGAACCATCAGGGCTCCAACAAAGATGCAGAGCCCCCTGAAAAGAGTCAACATCACCAACCTGTGCTGCCCAGGTTGTTTTTAATTCAAGCCTCCAAGCCCCCAAGATGTTGTTTCCGGTACTAAACTTTGCCTCTAACAGGGACATGCACAATTCAGACAAAGACCAGAGCCCGCTGCGTGGAGGGTCTTTAAAGAGTCTTTGCGGGTGGCTTATCTCAAACACATCCCTTTGTTTGCTCTCTTGGAAGGTTTGAAGCATCTTAGTGTGAATTGGAAGGAAGGAAGGAAGGAAGGAAGGAAGGAAGGAAGGAAGGAAGGAAGGAAGGAAGGAAGGAAGGAAGACACTTTTGTCCGGTGGGAGAAAGGCCTCTGTGAGCCCAGTTTCCTTTTGTGGGTGATCAATTTGGAAAACAGTACAAGAGCAGGGGAAGCACGTGCCCACGGAGCCCTTGAAACGTGACAGCACGCCCAAACCAAACCCAGAGGGCTCACGGCTGTTGAGTGACTCACAGCCACCTTTTTGGGCAGGGTAGAACTGTCTCCGCGAATTTCCAAGGCTGTCACTCTGTCCAGGAGTAGGAAGCCCGGTCTTTCTCCTGGGGGGCAGCTGCTGTTTGCCAAGTGCTGGCCTTGCAGTTAGCAGCCCAGTGCTTACCCACTGCACCACCAGCGGCGCTCCTGTGTGCATGGAAGTGTTCCCCATTGCCTCCGTTTGAAGACCAGTGTTCTGACCGACCTTCGTGAGACTCAGCACACACACCATAGAGAAGCAGGCAGCTTTGCTGAGTAGGAGCTGCCTGGGCTTCCGAGCCACTTGAAGAGGGGGACAGGTGGGAGGGGGTGGAACTGACAAATGGCACGGGGCTCAGCTCATGCATTAAATTTCCTATTCATTATATTTAGCAAAGAAGATGGCTATTGACTGAAAGCAGAGAATATCAGGCGTGTGTTTGTCTGTGCTTGACTGACAATGCAGACATCGGATTGCGTGAGACAGAACAAATTATGGATGGCTTTGGAAAAAATGCGCAGGCCATCTCAGGCGCTGGGTGAGATGGAGAAGAAGAGGCATTGGGAATGGAGACAAGTTCATCACCAGACTGTGGGCTGAAGATTACACAACCTCGCTTGCTGACCGTGAAGAGGACTTGAAGCACGTAGTGGTGAAAATCAAAGACGACGCCTTCAGTGCGGGTTACACTAAAGATAAAGGAAACAGAAGGCCCACAGCCGAGCCCATCGGCAGAGAAATGGATACAAGTTGTCAAAGATCTCGTTTTACTCAATCCATAGCCAGTGACCATGGAAAAAGCAGTCAAGAAGGCAAACAACGTATGACAGCGGACAACTCTTCTACCAAAGACCTCTTTCACAACCCCAAAGGCAAAGGCGCCACTTTGAAGACTAAGGAACACCAGATCCACACCGGGCATTTTTGTCTCATCTCCATGTTTCCACGGACAATGGGTAGGGAAGACCAAAGGGGAATTGATGTCTTTGAATCGTGTTGTTGGCACCATGGACTGCCGGAAGAACAAATAGCTGTGTGTTGGAAGTAGTACAGCCAGGATGCTTTTTAGAAGCAAGACTCATCACATCTATTCTGGACCCGTTATTAGAAGGCCCGCGTCCCTGGAGAAGGGGCTTGTTGTTGTTGTTAGATGCCATCGAGTTGGTTCTAACCCACAGGGACCCCGTGAACCACAGAAGGAAGCCCCGCCTGCTCCTGCACCAGCCTCACCGTCGTTTGTAGCCTTGAGCCCATGGTCACAGCCGCTGTGGAAAAACAGAGGGTGTGCATAAAAGAAGCAGCCCTTCAATGTGACGGATTGAGGCAGTCGCTGCAGCAACGGGCTCAGACCGGGCAATGAGTATGGGGAGGGTGAAGGATCAAGCAGTGTTTTGTTCTGTTATGCACATAGGATTACCACAAGTCAGGGTCAGCTCGGCCACACATCACAACTGCACACGTGCCCGGCACTATTCTAAATGTTGGGGCTATCATGTTATCGTGCTGAGCCACAGGGGTTCCTTCCTGAGGGACCGCTATGTTCCGGTGGGAAGACACGTTAACAAAGAGATAAGTCATGTCAATTCCCTGGTGTTGCTATTGTTTTGCAAGCGACTACCATTGGGGGAAACTGAGTCAAACTCCTGGAACCTCTGTGTGTTATTTTTATTAATTTATTTAAAATCCAGTCAAATTCCGTTGGGGGGCGCTGTATACCAGCTTTGGTGCCACTAAGGTTAATAAGTTCTGATAATCCACTATCATCGGACCAGCCTCTATGTGTTATTTCTTAAACCTACTCGTGAATCTACAATTATTTAAAATTTAAAAATCGATAAAGAAAATAGACTGTGAAAATCAAATGCATGAAACACAAACACGCGCAGAGTATGACAGGAAAATCTAAGAAATAAGAAAGAGTTCTAATTCAAAACTGACACGGGCATGTGTGGGGCATGAACCATGAGCTTCGTCGACCGGCTGTCTGGGCACCGCTGGGAGGAGGGCAGGGGTGAGCAGCATGATGGGCAGGAGCCACCCAGGCCAAGGCCATCTGGACACGTGCTGCAGCTTGACGGGGCCCCTGGACTTCCCCACGGCCTCCCAAGGCTATTTAGACACGTGGGAACAACTAAACCAAATGTGAGATGCAACTGGGCTTGGCTGCCTTCCGTGTGGCATTTTCTCATCAAACCTGCTGCCGGGCACAGGCGGTGCAGAAGGGGCAGCGAGGACAGGGACTTGGGTCTGGGTTCCACCCCCTCATTGCTTAGCAGTCTCGTGGGACCTTGGCAAGGAACTCATTTCTCTGGGGTTCAGGTGGCTTCTTTGCCAGATACTACCTCCAGGCGAAGTCACTCGCACACAAGCCTATTACTGCATCCATTTTACGGATCTTGAAACTGAGGCTTAGGAAGATTCGGGCACTCTAAGGTCACTCAGGGCATGGGAGAGCCAGGAGCTGGATGCAGATCTGTTAAAGGGACTAGGATTGGGTCTGACATACTCGTGTGTTTACCAGACGTAAGGAAGCCAATCTGGGGAAAGGACGGTAACAAGACTGTCGTCCGTCTTCACGGAAGAGCAGCAGAGAAATTCAAAGTCCACTTGGTGGCTGCTGGCAGGTGACTAATTCTAAAGCCTCTCTCCTGAGCACTGTCAACGTGACACAGCCAGGCTTGGTTGCACCACAAACAGAATCCCGCTGCGGGGCAGGGGACAGGGAGGGAGCTGGGAGAGTCAGGTTTGAATCCAGGCTGCACCTTGGTCTTGAGTCTCCCTGCACCTGTTTCTGGGCTGCGAAGAGCCATCATCGATATGGAGGAGAATCAACTTCCTAAGGTTGTTATTGTGAGGCTGATTTAGGACACCACCAGGCACAGCGTGGCCAGTCAGCCATGCTGAGGGACATGATGATTCTATTACTGCCTGTCCTTGTTGACCCTGTCTGGTGCTGAGAAGGCGGGCACGTGCTGCCCATGGCCGTGGTCGCCTGCGGTTCCTCCACCTTCTTCCTTTGCACATCCGAGGGACTAGGCAGAGACCCCAGGGACGCCTTTCAAAATCCTCTGGCAACCATGGACCCCACAATCCGAAAGGTGCTGTCTGGTCAGTCGAATTTTTGAAAGATAGTTCATTAACTTCTCTACTTTTTTATTAACCCGAGGCAAGTAAAAACTGGCGATCTGAGCTCCTGCTCTCTAAGGAATACGCGCCATTACCACTGCTCTTTTAGAGGTCACCCCTTTGTCCTTGGACGATGGTGAAGTGAGGGAGACTGGCTGGGCGCTTGGGAATGGTAAACGTGGCTCTCACACACCAATATTACCTTCCTGAGCCCCAGGACACCGGTTGGAACTATGGGATAAACTCGGGGCTCAGTTTCTGGAACTCCAGGTCAGAGGCAAGCCTAGGAAGCAGGTGAAATGCTGCCCTGCACTGTGGTGTGGCACAGGGCAAGTGACTCAACTCCCCTGCGTCACAGTCTCCAGATGTGCTACGTGGGAGGGGAGGTAACACTGCCCCCAGGAGACTCGTGAGTGTTAATAGTAGGTGCTGGACACCTGTCAGATATCCAGAGGGTTCCAAGGAGATAGAACTGGCCTGACCCACTTCTTTTCTCCAGGGAAGGTTCTAGGCCAAGGCATCTGTCTGTGGTGGCAAAGACACCACCAGGGATGGTGACAGCCCACACTGCCATTGGCCCCCGGAGCTCTCCAAAGGGGCAACGGAGCGTTACCATTAACTCGTAGACAGGTTCTATAAGGGCGAGTTAAACAGTATTGCTACAAAATCATAGAAATCTTTATTAAATGAAATTATCAAAACGTGAAGTGACTGTTTCTCAGCATCTCTCCCATCTAAGTCTGCACACTTCCGAAGTCAGCGTTCCCCTCTCTCTCCCCTTCCCCAGAGAAGTCTGCAGTCTTCCACTGATACCACTTCAAGGCGGCAGTTTGGGCATCCTCCGGGCACTCAAATCCCGTCCCTTTTAAATGCCCTTTGACTTCTGGGAACAAACAGAAGTCTGCAGGGGTAATAGGAGAACTGTCAGGTGGATGGGATCAGGTTTGCCCACATAGTTCTTGTAGGAAAGCCCTTGCTACCCTTGAAGAAGGAGCAGGTCCATCGTCACGGTGGAAAGAGGAAGCAGGTCCATTGTCATGGTGGGAAGAGCAAGCAGTTCCATTGTCACGGTGGGAAGAGTGAGCAGTTCCATTGTCATGGTGGGAAGAGCGAACAGGTCCATTGTCACGGTGGGAAGA